>NC_036446.1:20673751-21300001 GCF_002775205.1 Xiphophorus maculatus | reverse complement strand
CTGAAGGACATTGAGAAAAGCATTTAGAGAAGATTCCTAGTTCAGAAGCGTGGAATATTTCTAGGAAACAATTTACTTTTTTTACATTACTGACAAATCAGTTAATGGCTTTAATGATAACATTTGATCTTGGAAAGCATTTTGTACATTTAAAGACCAAATGCATAAATGTATGTTAAGCTAAGAGCTTGAACAATTAAAATACAAGATTTCTACAAGAAGTTTTAAATTCTGATGCATAACACAGTAAAAAGGCAGGGAAATGTGTTTTTTAATAAAATGTTTATTATTACCATTGTAATATTTTCTGTATACAAGAATGTGTAACAAAAGCCGAATAAGCAATCCATTTTAGTCTTTTAAAAAATGGTAAGGCATGTCTGCTTGTATAACCATCAACTTCAGTTCCCCCAAAACACTTTAAACAGCGTGCACTGAACAGCTTCAAAAAATCGTAATGTGCTCCTTAGTCATTAATTTTCGCAAGTCACAACAGTACCACACTCAGAGCATTATGTTTAGCAAAAGTGCAGCAAATGATTCACGACAAAATGAAAAGACCTTGCATAACAAATTGTGTTCTAAACATTTAGTAAAAAAAATAAATGAGAAATTCAGATTTTTTTCCCCCTTTTTTTCAATGGCTAAAATAATTCAAGAAGCTAATTGATTTCTTTATGGCTCATGTGTAAATATAGACCGTCACTGCATCATTTCAAAGAGTGATTTTGTATTTCTGACTAGAATGGTCTTGCAGCTTGTCAGGAGTGATAGGAATAAATACGGTATTGGAGAATAGCAACAGTTTATTTCATCATTATCAGAGAGGACCAGTTACCAGCATCCCTTTCTAGATACAAGCACTTTGGAAAAACAGAACCAGGCTTTAAGAAATTCTTTTCTGCTGTGCACTTTTTCTGCTGTGTTTTCAGCAACACCAGCAAAGCCCTGCATTATCCTCACTCATCCACAGCTCTGATGCAATCACAGCTCTAGCAGAGGCTCTAATAGGTGCCTTCAACCTTTGTGTGGCTGCAGATGTTTACTGTGTTTCTGAGCTGTGAAAAAACATACCTGCTGAGGCTCAAACAAAACAAGTATCTGACGCCAATCTGCTGACTTTCTGCCTTTGTTATCGAGAAGGGACATTTTAAGAAAATGTACAGGAAATTTACGGAAAAAACCTTTTTCTTTTTTTTTGCAATACTGCCTTGGATATTTCAAATAACCTAAATCTTCAGCATCACAACACTTTTTAGTTTGTGCTTTGTCGCTTCAGGGTCTCACTCAAAGATACCTGCCTCGGCTATCTTTTTTGTTTATAATTTAAAACTAAATTTGTTATTGACTAAATGATATCACCATGTGAATAGTACAGATCAATGTTACTTTCATTCGCCAAGCATAAAGTCATCAATGTAATGGATTCCTGTAAAGCTAGTGGTGTTTCTCCCTGCTCTCTCTGCCTTAGTGAACACTGCGAAACTTTAAAAAAGTGATAATAAAATAACAAAAAGTTTGCGCATTACCAGCAAAACAGATTAAAAAACAACTCAGGCCTTTTCATTAGATCGTTCATCAAAAGAAAAAATGTTCCTGTTATAGTCAAGTAAAAAAAATTCAGTTTTAAACATCACAGCGGACTCAACAATCAGCATACTTACAAGACTTTCCGATGGATGTTTCTCATCACTCTGACCAAATAAAAAACCATTAGCCGGTATTTTCTTTTTATAAAGAATTTCAGATTGGTTGCTGTTACCAACGCCTAACACAGCTAGATGGTGGGACCTTATTCCTCATCAAAGTGTAGTGCAATTTCCAGCACCAACTTCTGCATAGAAACTATTTTAGAGTTTGAGAGGTGGGTCAGATGTGTTTATGTGTAAGGTTTTCAGGCTCTGTCATTGTAAGGGGCTTGCTAAGTCACCCTTATACTGTTCACTGAAATTTCCATGAAATGTTCAGTCAATCAAACTGGATTCACTGACCCAGTGGAAACTGTACAGGAATAACAAGACCAAAGAGCTGAAGGTGGCCTCCTCTTCCTCATGCTCCAATAACATTGGTGGAGCAGATGTGGGCGCATCTTGTCCCTCATGCACCACATCTTTTTATTCCCATTAGATTCCTAGATTAGACATCTATTGGTTAGAAAGTGCTTAAGACTACCACTTCTCTCCATCTCTGGAAGCCATAAATTACTAAAAAGTGTGTGTGACTCACAATCCATTTTATATTCATTCACTGGCTAACCAAAAGTATGTAAGTTTTAAGAAAATTCAAAGGATATTTAATAAATACTGCTATGTGTCAATATTTGAACTTGCAAATAAAAAATAGCCTAAAACTCCAGCATCACAACACTCTTCAGTAGAAAACTACACATAACATTTTAGACGGAAACATAATATGTATCAGAAAAACAGCGATGTGTCCTTCGGGTTTACAAAAGGGGACTGGTAACATTTATCAAACCTGCCAGTGGTAAAGCATGTGAGCCATGTACACAGGCCTCTTAGTCCTCTAGCTGCCCATCTTTTCATAATGGCATTACGATTGCTTCCATAACTATTTGTAACTTAATTTTCACTTTTACATTTGTCTTTCAAATGATTTTCTTTTGCCATTTTAGCACCAAAGCTGGTTACATCCTTTCTCGAAACAAAGAACTTGTCCATCAACAACCTAAATTATCCCAACTTTTTGAGTAGCATGCTTGAAATGCAGGAAGGTGTATGTATAGTAACAAATAAAATAGATATGATGATCCAAAATAAAAACTATTGAAGAACAAACTGTTGAGTACATGTCTAAATACCCTGCCCCCTTTATTGTTTTTCATCTTTCAGAAAATTGGAATTTCTCAATATCCCAAATTTTTATTTAACCATCTACTGAACCATTTAGATTTCTTGGTATTTTACCAGTTTAATTTGGCTAGTCTATTTAAATTCCCCCCCCCCAAAAAGGCTTCAGTAGCAGTTCAGTAGGAATAGGATTTTCGTCTTTCCTAGCACTGATTTACTTCTGGACAGTTTGACATTAAGGAGGGCCTTATGTTAATCACTGCAATGTCTGTCCTCAGGCCTTCGCCTGTTGCATTCTACAATTAAGGTTTACGCATCGGTGCTTTAATCATGCCATGCTGGTTTTGGTGGGAGGGTGCTATTCAGTCACCTTCTCCTAAATAGGTTTTTGCGATGAGTGAGGTCATAGAGGTCAACTAGTGTGTGGTAGGAGCTTCCTGCGGCTCTAGGGGCCTCAGTTGTGAGTCACCAGAGCACACTGAGGACAGATTTCCCTTCTGGTGCTCTGAGTGCAATCAGCTGTGATGCTGGCATAAACTTTGTGCTTGATGCCATTTTTTTCATTCTCATCCTGCATTTACTTTGTGTGAGGGGAAAACGTGTTTGTCCCATGCTCGTCTTCCTGTGCTACAGGACAAACATGGCCTCTGTGAGACACTCAGAGGAGCTGTTAATTTGTTACAGTGATGCATTTGGAGAGGTCCCTGCTGTGATAAGGGACATTTGTAATGTGGAAACAGTTTAAGTGTTCATGACCTGGCTGGTTTTGGATCCTGCAGAAACACACGTGAGCATGACATTTTTCATCTTTTGTGCAACACTTTTGAACAGTTCTTCCATTGTTAATTTTAGCAGCAGGCCTGCAAAACTTTCTAAGGCTAACCTTTTCTGTATGACCGGGGGTCTCAGGCGCTGTGTTTCTGGAGCGCAGGTTATTTGCTTTGCACACTAAGCCTCTACAGCCTGTTAAAGGTCAAAGCCTGTAGGAGACGGACTGAAGGGTATGTATAGTAACCCCAGTTCTTTGAGTTCTCAGAGCCCTCTAACCTTGACAGTCCTCTACCTTTGGAGGTGACATTGTACATGCCATGTTAAAGTACATGACCACTTGCAAAAGGCTGCAAGGTTCCAGGGTTTGCTATTGCCGGTCAAACAAAAAACATGCTAATTTCTGCAATGTGCATAATTATATAAGAGAAATCCGGGGAAATAAATGAAATTTACGTTTTGTTGCAGTCTTCCGAGGGTAAAAATAAATGTGTTAGTGCATGTTAATGACTCTGGAAAAAGAGAATAAATCAGGTAGTTTGACAATCTTAGCAGGCATTTGTAGTATAATGGCTTGATATTGTTGCTAAAACATTGTTGTAACGTAAAATGAAAGAAAACATATATCTTTATAAAGATGTAACTTTAACCTATACCAGTAGAATTACATTAAAGTACAATCCTGTTAACTACATACTGTACCCACTTAAAGAACAATACAACCAGTTTAAATGATCTGAAAATATAAATCTTTTTTTCTCTATATGATGGGTGCCTGTTGCAGCTTAATAAACAAGCCGATACAATTATCTGTGCAAAGTAGTACCCTTAGTGCAGCACTTCAGCACTTTCGTAAAGATAATCAAATGTGCAATAACAAGGTGGCTGTAAGACACAATGATGTGGCCAAAGAGGAAACCGAGTGAACTGTTCGGGCTGTACGGTTCTGTGCAAACAAACCTAAAACTATGGAGCCTGGAAACACAAAATAAAATCTGAATAAATAAAGAAAAGCAGAACAAAACAATGTCTTGTCTGTTTACATCACATCCATGCATGCACACCAAAACTTTTTCTGATTTTGTCTGAGGGAAAGAGAACTAATAAGATAAAAACAGCGTTTTTTCTTCTTTTCACTTCATCACACAAAGGAAAAGAAATAAAGGGTTTCCCTTTTTGGAAAATCACTGATAGAACCACCATAAGATAGTTTTGTTTCCTAAACGAGAAGCATGTTTTTTGAAGCTCACTTTAGAATGATGAGAAAACACCACATTTTCATTTTTTCAGAGATGGTAAAAGCTGGTTCACTGATGGCACCGAGCATTCTTTGGGGGACAAGCAGGATTCAGCGCTGCACTCACTTCCAACCCTACCACACCATACAGTCAGTCATTCTAGACATGTTTCCGGGAGGTTCTACATGTCCAGTGAGGGAACAGCAGTATAACTTGCTGTAAGACATACTGTTACTTAACAGTATAAGAGTCAATGATCAGGCCACACTGTATTATCTCCATTGAGTCTGTACTGCCCAGAGTGGGAGTGTGAGGGCAGCCATCACCAGGATGGTGGAGGGTCCACAGGAGAGCGACTGGCCCGCAGCAGCAGCTGCAGCCCGTTCGTCACTTCTGTCGGCTCTAATCACGGGAGCTTCTGTTCCTACAAAAACGAACTCTGTCGTACAGCCGTCAGAGCAGCCGCTGCCACTTCCTGAGCTACTGCCCTCGTCACCTGCAGCAAGAAAATTACACTCATTTAAATGTAAACATCATAAATGGTGTTGCATGCAGCCTGTATGACAAGGTCTGGCATTATAAGTACTTAATGAATATAAGTGATGCTATTAAGACTGAACTCAGTTTCAGAAACCATAGAATAATATTTCATGATTTTTCTATGACACATTAGTTCATTTCACAATCTATTTCATTTGAATACTGCAAAAGATAAGAAAAACTAAATTTATTGTCAGTTTTAATACAGACACATTTTGGAGGGGGCTCATAGCATTGTTCCCATCTTGTCAGCTCTACCAGATCCACAGATTCAAACATGATTGTTTCTGTCACGACAGCATTTGGGATGTACATCTTCCTAAACATGGGCCTGTCTGTCTATCATATGTTGTTTCTTCACACCTAGAGCTATTTATTCTCCTAATAATGTCTGTCTTGCCTCAGAGATGCTCTGAACATCCTCTGCCGTTGGTGACAAGTTCCAACATGAATGACAAATGAGATCTTGTTTCTATAGTTTGTGTATCTCTGAGAGTGTTTGTGGTGTGTGTCCAAATCAAAACTAACATGCAGGGAGAGAAAGAAATGGAACAGGGCTTTTCGATTTTGTTCCGCAGCTGCATAAACAAAACATTATGGAGATATCTGAGGACTTACTGGAGTCCTGGAAGGAGATGTCATTTCCATTGTAGGCATTCTTTAGCTTGTTGGTCATGACTCGTAGAGCCATGATCTGCTGCCGAATCAATGTGTCCGGTCGGGTGATATCCAAAATCACTTCTGGATTGTTCACCTGGTTGGTGAGGCCCTCCTTTACCACTTCAGGGAAATATCTGGAACCAAAGAGAAACAAGTATGTTTAATACCTGCTCAAAGGTTGTTATTAACAAGACTCATCGGGACATGTATTCTAATATATTGTAAATGACTGAACATACAGGCTGTAAAAAGACAATTTATTAACTAATGTGACTGAAATTCCTGTTTCAGGTCATTGTCATAATTGTTTCTTTTTGCTTAATGGCAGAATAATGAGCAAGAAAACTTTGAGATAATTTTACCATTATTTCATTGTGTAAGATTTTAAAGGTACCTCTTTGTGTTTTAAAGTAGACTTTAGGCACTGCTTCATTGTGTGACATCAGAGAAATATTAAAAGAAAGTCAAGCTATAAAGAAGAGGATTATGAACCTGAACAAGTCCAAATCCTGGGGTAAAATTTCCAGATACCTGAAGGTGAGCTGTTGACCTGTCCACATAATTACACACAATTAAAGCCATCATGCTGTGTGGGTGTTTTGCTGCAGCAAGGGCTGGTGTATATCACAAAATAGATGACATCAGATGAAAAGAACATTATGGTGAAATATTGAAACACATCAGCAAGGTAGATAAAACTTTGGCGTAGATAAAACTTCCACACGGACAATGAGATTAATCATACTGGAAGAATTTGTTACAAAGTGGCTTAAGGACAATAAAGTCAATGTCTTGGAATGACCATCACAAAGCCTGGATCCCTGTCCATTTCAAAACTTGTGAGCAAAGCGGTAGGGGTGTGTGGGCGTGTGTATCTGTGTATTTGATGAGTTTTACTAACACAACTGCTCCCTCTGTACTCTTGATTCTTCACAGCTGCTCCAGTTATTAATCAACCTGAATGCCTGGAGGGGTTGTCTGACTGGATGTTGTTTCCATTTCCCCACACACGCTGTTCAAATCACTCAGCTCATCTTTCAGCCTTTATTCTCTCTTTTAGCTAAACAAACACCTTAAGTGTCTTTAGTCGTTCATAAACTTATTGTCAGCTCAAAGGAGGGTACCCTTGTGACAGAACGGCCCAGCAATAATGACAGACTCAGTGGACTTGTAGATAAAAATGGCTTCTGGATTGATTTAGTCTGTACACATAAAGCCAAATATTCAGTTAAGATAGCATGACCAAGAGCTCCAATCACGACATCAAAGCACTGTCACAACACAAGCCCAGTTATCTCAATAAGCAGAAAATGTCCAAGCACTAATAACATTCAGCTCACAGTCCACTCAAAAGTTTGTTCACACTATACAGCTGCTTTTAAATCTGGCATAGGAAATGCTTACTTTCCTGATCCTCACTCCTCTTTTTGGAACAACGGTGAATCAGGGCTTTCTTTCTCAAATGTCCTTGTTGATTCAGAACGAAACCACCTTTACTTTGGATACATTGTTGGTTTATCAAGTAGGAGGGCATGGGCTGAGGCTTATTTGCCCATCAGGGCATCAAATAGTGGTCTTCTGTTGGTTTTGCTAATGAGTTAAAGGGAGTCTTTAATCTTCCTGTTAGGGCCTGGGATGTAATCAGGTTTTAATGCTTCTCCACCAGAGGCTAAAGCAGTGTAGTGGAGACCTCTGAAGAGTTCAGGACTTTAGGAGTGGATTGAGGATAGAAAAAAATAAACTACTATGAATTGGTGACCCCAGACTACCCAAAGTCATTAGATGTGTATCTATAAACAATTTGGAGAAAAAGACAACTTAAATTTTTTGGCCCTAAGAGAGCTCAGCTGGCCCTAATTATCTCTGCTCTCGAGTAGTTAACTGTTAATTTATAAAGTTTGTATTGCCATTATGTAGTAGCTGCTTTAGGGTGATCTGAGCCCCTGGTATATTTAGTTTTTTTTTATTCTACAACAAACTCTCAGTTCGTAGGTGTGCTTTGTTTATATATTCTGAAATGCTTTAAGCCTAAAACTTAATTTCATGGAAACTTTTGTATCTACTTGTGCATTTCCATAGTGAGTTCCAAAATCGAGAAATTTGTATAACGCTAAATGGATCCTCCTCTGCTGGAGTGTTCCTGCAATTTAAGGATCTACCACAACAGAGGAGTCCAGACTGCAGTTAATTGCAGTGAAGTTAAACAATCAGCTCACAGTCACATTGTTTCATACAAGCTATGATTTAAAAGTGGACTGACTATAACTCAAGGTGCATTCAGGTGGGGGGTTTAGAGTGGTTGGGTTCCTGCAAAAGCCATGATTTTAAGCACTAAAGCCATAGCTGAGAATTCTGTCACTGCGACATCACATTATAACCGAGTCACTCAAACCTCACAGTAAGGTGTAACTGTAAACTTTAAATAAATATTGCCAACACAGACTTCCATATTTACTTGCCTTTTCAGGAGAGCAGAGGCACATCAGCTGTATCTGCGCTCTTACTCAGCTGTTGCTATTTTAAAACCTAAAATTGGTTAATGATACACAATCCTTGGGGGTTGTGTTTAAGTTCTGCCTTGGAACAAAAATGCCATGGAGAGAACTACATTTCTTAGTTTAAGTCTTAAACTCATTTAAGCCATTGAGTGCAATTTGTGGCCTATATTTCTATCACTTTGTGTGATCTAATTCCTGCCATAGATATTATATATATATATATATATATATATATATATATATATATATATATATATATATACAGAGAGAGAGAGAATATAACTACTCTGCTTCCTAGAAAAATATTCCTGTTGTGGAAATCTTTTCAGGCCTCTTTATAAACCCAAATAGCTCCCTGCACAGAATAAACAAGGTCATTACTCCTCCTGTTTAAAATGGTCTTCATCACTCCCAGGGCTTCTGTGGAGAAACTAAATTGACTTTACTTTGGACCTCTAGACATAACCATGTTCTAGCAGAGAAACAGAACAAGGATGCTCCTGTTTATCAAATAAGTGAGAGAATTCAGCTTTCTTCCCTACAGATAGCTTTAATGACTTCTGATACACAGACTTTCACTGCAACATTTGCAGTGAAAGTTGTCCTTCCATCCATGATTCACAACTTATGCCTTTTTATTGAAAATAATTCCCATATAGAAACAGTCCTGGATTCTTGGATCCCTTTGGTGCAGCCGTTTGCTTGAGCTGAAACGTTTTTATTTTGTTCCCCATCTCCTCTCCAATATTTGCCACAATGTTATTCCCTGCCAGCCATGACACACCAGTGAAAATCCTACTTGTGTCTAGATCTTGTGAAAAAGGTTTTTATTTCCTTTGTTTTCTGTGAAGCTTTTTTACTTACCTTGCTGCTCTGTCTGTGCCCTAGATACTCTGAAACAACTTCTTTGTGTGCCTACCTGCTTGTCTACTCGCAAACAGCTTGAATTGAATCACATCTCACATTCATTGTGTGTTGTCAAATAAGCTCCTTATTTCTTTTCAGCTTTCCACAGCTAGAGGAAAAGTATTAGGAGGTTAATATTTTTTCTGTCCTGTCTTGAGATGCAAACTCAGAAGCGTAAAAAGGGCATGGCAACAAGCCAGAACCTAATTATAAAATAAGTCGCATTATTAGTCAAAATTAAAATGGATCTCTCAACATTCTCCCAATTGTTTGTGTTAGAGTCTAAAATGGCTTTATCACCAAAAGAAGTACCTACACAGTGGATGTACTGAGAAATGTGTTCATGGCTGGTGAGTCTCAAAAATGACTAACAGCATTAGACCTGTTATATTTATTTACAGAGGAGTAAATCAGAAAGACCTTGTGTGTATAATTAGGTTTTGTTTAATTATTTTGGACATTCTTCACAAAAGGGAACCTTTAACATGTTGGAAGGCCAAAATATGATGCAATTATTTTTTCAAAGAGTGATGCACTAAAAGTAATATTTCAATAACTATTCATGCTGCATGAGGGTTGAAGGCTAATCAGCCCATTGGTTGTCATACCCAACATCTTCACTGGAGTCATGTCCTGACTTTGATTAGGTCACTTCACAACCTACAGTTTGTTTTTGGCCCATTTGGTGGGGGACTTTGTTTTCACCACCATCACCCTAACTAATAATGCTTCTGCATTTGCTATTAATGCAGTATGTGTTAACTCTTCCTCATAATTTCCTATTAAGTTGATCAATTTATTACTTGTATGTATGTAACCATTGATCTCTATTTAGAGAACATGGTAGCTATTTAATAAAGAATCCTTGATAGCCAGACTGGTACTTCATTATCAATTTAACAACCAGATTTAGAGCAGTGCTTAAAATGGCACTGGCACCAGCATATATCTTTTATCGCACCATCTGGTAATTTTGCTGCTTGGAAAGGATGGAAACGATGGAGTGATTCGCGTTCCCTGCCAGCATCTCCAGTTCACTGTCGGAAAGAGCTACTTTCTGACCAATCAACTGTCAGTCTCAGGGTTACTTTACAAGCTGCTCTGGCGACAAGAGGTTTTTGAAGCTCCACAGTCCTTCGAGTATTAGAGCCTCGGAGATTATGCACAGCACAAGTTCTCCATATCACTGCTAACCATTGTAGTTTCAGAGAGACTGATAATCTTTGAACAGAATGTGGTTATTTTAATCCCTGGCAGGCAAAATGTGATAACAGGAGAGTGGGGTGACTTTAGTTGGAGCTGTCGAGTCCTCACCTGCCCTTTGTGTGGCTGTTCCAGCACTGTTCCTCGTCAGACTCTGTCAGTTTGCCTTCGGCACAGATGTCATCTGGCAATTTGGACCAGAACTTCTTGGACTCCTTTAACTTCTCTTTGATGTCAATCACCTGCCATTGGCCGAAACAATGGAAAGAAAATATAGTGATGTTCTATTTCAATTAAAAGATGAGAAATCAAGAACATGTACATCATTTACTTCAATTAAATAAAATTACAGATTTGACTGTAAAAAGGACAAGAGTAAATGCAAATAAATTAGTACGATTGGGACAAACAATCTTTATTTTGGAGTCATTTGTGAACATGCTCAAGCCCTTCTGTTCATTTATTCCATCATCAGAGAAATTCTGATGGACAACAGAGTTTTTTTTTTCTTCTTTTTGTCCACTTCCTTCCACATTTGGTTCATCTCTGATTCATACAAGACAGATTTGAGGTTTCAAATCTGATATTTGGAGTAAGTGGTCACCCCCAACTGATTCCATCTGGGCTCAACAAGACGCTTGAGAGGATGAGCAGCAAACAGGATGGAAAGAGAGACAGCACGATTGTCATCCACTGAAACATGTTTGGTTTCTTCTATGTTCTTTGTTTTCAATTTGAGAAACCGTTAGGAATACAAATACAAAACTCACATTTTCAAGATAACAACAGAGATAGGTCAAATTAAAATAAATATTACAATATTAATTTTGGTGTGATATTTGGTTAATGCTAGCGTAAAAAGAAGCTTTAAAAATGTTTGAGGATAGTTTCTTTGAGACTGAATTGATGTAAAGAACATTCATCTTCTGAAAACCAGATCTCAGCCTAAAAAGAAGATGTGGAATGACCTTAAGTAAGCCATTGACAGACGTTGAGGAATATGACTAAGATGACTTTTTAATAAAAAAGCTAATGGGTCAAATTTATTTTCCAATAAATCTTTTAGTGAGTTTTATCAACTTTTTAAATTCAATTATTAATATTATTCATCCAACTCTGCTGAGAATGTTTTGTATAAGTTCACTGAAATGAATATATTTTGCATATAGCACAACTTTAATAATTTAATTTTTTCATACTTGAGTCAAGCTTTACATAATAACAGTTATTAAAAGAAACACCAATAATCTGATGGAGCCACATAAACTATATGAAGTGACACAGTATTGCTGTTTGTGACAAACTGAGCTTGAAAATTTAGACAGGTGGCAAATTCATCCTGCGTTTCTCTGACTGTCCCAATGTATATTTTGAAGAGAAAAACCTTGTAGGAGGGCCTCAACCTTTTACATCAAATTCTATTGCCTTTGGCTGTGCTGCAATTCTCCCAGTAAATTGTTTTGGACTCAGACCAATTTCAGGTACTGAATTGTTCAAAGCTTGGGTAAAGCGCAGACCGAAAGGTATCAAGCCTACAGAATATGCTGCCACACACACACACACACACACACACACACACACACACACACACACACACGCACACGCCGCCCGCACCCATACATATATAGAAATATGTTGCAGAGTTTGCGTGTGTATGGAAAAACAGAATACCAGAATAAAGAAAATGCCAAAAATCTGCATCCTTTATTATAAAGTTCAGTTCAGTTGAGCTTTTAGCATAAAGAGTTTTATGTTTAAAATTTTTGATCCACGTGATTTTGATTACAGTGTCCTTTTTTTCTTTTTTTAATAAGTCTTTATAAAACACTGTAGTAGAACTTAAGATGATAAACTAACATTTTTAGTTTTCCCCTCTTGTTTATTACAGCCTCATTGATTGAATACTGGCAAGTGAGTGACACAAGCTAAAGACCTTAAGCTCTCATTTCTCTTTAAGTTGACAGAAAGACTACATAAAGTGATGGAGTTGCTAATGTGACAGGAAGATGAATCTGCTGACACACAAGCTCAGTAATGATTGAATATGAACCTTAAGGTTAAAGAACACATACTTGGTGAGTAAGATTAACCTATAATGCATGAGAAGATGGCAAACAATGATCATAACTATTTAGGAAATACTGATGAACAATCTAATTTCCTAGACTCTGGATGACTGTTCCAAGATCACATGGCAACAGATCTCACAATATTGTTTTGTCACACTATGTCTTGCAGAGAGTTATCCAGTTTGGGTCACCACACAGTTATCTGATGTAAAAACAGACATGTCATTTTCCCAAGAGCAAGTACAATCTCTGGTTTTTCACTTCAAGTCCAAGTCAAGTTAATTTTTTTTTTCTGACTGAAGTAAATAGTTTCTCTTCTTGCCATATATTCTTCCAACAACAGGTTATTGCTATAAATTGGATTTAAAACCTACACTATTTTATTTATGCTCAATGAAATATAATGAAGAGATTAACACTTGTTAATGCTGAATTTCAGAATAAATTATTCATGTTGTCCACTTTACGCTGCCATGTACAGAGGTTGGAAGGCTTTCTTCTCCTCTCACTGAGTTTGAATGGTGTATAGGCATAATACAACAGTAATTTTCATTATTTTTGTCAAATTAGACACATCTTTAAATTTCTGTGACCATCAACAAAGGTACATTTAAACAAAACTAAACAAATATACAGGACTTAAGTTGGGATGTTAGCCAAGCCATCTGCTGTTACAGATAAGAAATAATGCCAAGAAGACTTAAAAAGATTATAATCAGACATACAATTATCTTCAAGTGTTTTAGAAAGCCACAATTATAAACAGTGGTGAGGTTTTTCCTACTTTTACATTTTTATCAGCTACATGTTGATGGTTTCTTTCAGAATTATTGAAAAATAGTAATTTTAGTAGTTTTAAGCTCTTCTGCCCAATATTAGCATCTAAAATGTTTTAGTATTTTTTGTGGCATGCACATTGAATACTTATTTCAAAGGGTGCTACATTAGTAATAGAGAGTAAATTAGGTCAGCTATTGTTGGCACCTAATTTTTGCAAATCCACAATTTTATAACCATAATGTATGTTTGCTTATTTAAAAAGAGAGTTACTACAAATAGTGAATACATTGCATTTTCAATGTATATGTATCAAAGCAATCTAAAAAAAAGCATTAGTAATACAAGTCATCAATTCCAAATGGACTCCATGAGTGTAGCATTTAGTTCAGGATGGTAGACTGACCGATTTCTTGGCAATAAGAGAAAACAGCAGCTATTGGTTTATCTCTGTGAAGCCTGAGATAATAACCCACTCAGCAGCAACATTGTTTTCTCTTGGATACAGCTGCATGCATAGCCTGCAGTTGATTCAGTAAATCCATATACGAGGAGACTAAATGCCTACTCTGATTCTGTTTTTAGAAGCATATATAAGATTATATAACTACTTTTTAAAATTAAATATATTTTGTATATCAAACCATTTACAAGAGCTGGCTGTTGTGAAAATATTCCTGGACTGATATTTTGGATTAGCAATTCATAACATTTTGAGAAATAAATTAGTGTGAATACTGACTCAGTCTATTTTAAGACATTCGCTTTCTTGTGCTGTTTTGTTCATGTAGTTATTTGCTTGAAGAAACTAACAACTCCATAAAGCTCTGATATAGAAGTCCAGACAGCGTTTTCCAGTGTTTAATCCTAAAGCAATTGGCTGAACTGTATGTGTTACTGTATCTGTTTAGGTCTTGTTTCCACTAAAGAAGCTATATCTGTCAATAACAGTCCACTTTTTCTTTAACATAGAAAGTATTCTTGGATCAGTGATTATGCATTTTTATTATTTGTGCATATGCTCTCTTTTCTCAATCCCCCAGTTGGTGATAGCAGATGACCGCTCAGCCAGGTTTTACTGAGGGATTTTTCCTCTTACAGGTTAGTTTCCTTTGTACAGGCTTGTTCAACATGAGGGATTGCTGCAAATCTAACAACTCCTTTGATAAAAATCTAATTGGCTTTAAATTTGTCTGTACGATCATATTAAGTTTTTGGTAAAGTGCCTTAAACAATATCTGTTGAGAATTAGCACTATGTAAAAACTGAATTCAATTAAATCTTGTGGGCAAATCAACCCCAGTAAAAAGCAAAATACCCTGTGACATGCTGGCTCACTATGATGAGAAAGTATCTTTATTCTCAGTAAAGCCGGTCATGTACAGACATGAGCTGAAAGGTCACTAGGAGAAGAAGAAGTCATTACTCCAAAGGCAGAATGAGAAGCCAAATTACTATTTGCAAATACTATTGTTACCTTCAATAGCAAATACAAATGTGTTTTTACACTTTTCTGGTGACCTTGGTCACTTTATGTATAAAGTTACTCTATAGCAGAAGATATAAATGTTATGGCAATAACCCCCCTTGTCTTCAGCCATGAACATCTTGTGGATCTATCACACAAACTCCATATCATTTGTGTAATTTCTTTATTTTAACCAAACCACAACACTAATTGCAAGTGTTAAAACTGCTTTCAATGGCCCAAAATACCTCATACATTGTACAGTGATGTATCTGGATCTTTTCACACAAGTGAACACAGAATATGAGAAAAACAAATAAATATAAATAGGTAGTATGAGATCAATGTAAAAACACCCTAATGATAAAAACAACTGATAATAATGTTTATCAACTTGAATATAAACATGATGAAAGAACATGAACTAATTACTGCTGGAATTTGGATTTAGCTCAGAATCTTATGTGGTGTACTATGCACATTTACTGAGATAACCTTTGAACCTGAGCTTATGTAGGGTTTATATGCACAACACTGATCTACCACTAAACACATTAACTTTAGAGAATACATTGTTGCTACATGCTTGTTCAGAAGGAGGGATTGCTGTAGGTCACTGACTTGATTCAATTGGTTGGATTTATTTTATAGCAAACTTTTAAAGCAATTTCAGTATTAAACTGTAAGATAACTAAGATCAAACAAGAATCCATGTAATGGACTTTGAATTTGTCTGTATGATTGGAATAAATTTCTGTTTTTGCAAAGTGCTGTTAGATTATATTGACTGTGAATTTGTGCTACATAAATAAACTTTACTGAAATTGAATTCAACACAATTAAAGAAAAACACAGAATGGAAATTTATTAAAATTGTCCTAATGCTCAAATGTATTTGGAATAATCTCGTAATGATTAGTCTCACTAAGGATTGACAGAATATGGATGCATTGTGATGTAAAAAATGGTTCGGTTCTGTTTTTCAGAATCATTAGATTACACTAAACAGTTGCCATGGTAGAGAGATTCAAAGGATTGCTGGCATGGTCCCCAGGAAGAGAGGTCAGAGTAAGGGTGAGCAACAACTCCACCCACTAACACAGTCTGCTCGACAGAAAGCTTTACAATAGAGTGAAAAGCAAAGATGAATTAAAAGATATTGTAACCAAATATGCCTCCAGCATTTCATTAAGGTTTCAGTATATTAAGTCATATTTCTTCTTCAATACTCACAAAAGCTTACAAGCCACGTCTGTTTGTTTAATTCTCTTTTTGTCTCAGATTTTTTATTCTGTATTTCTTAGTATTTGCCTTTTCAGAGTGTTGTTGCACAGTAATAATCCCATTGCTTCACAAATTAATTTGTCAAATTATGGCATTGCAAGTTTTTATTCACCTAATTTCCTTTTTTTTCATTCACAGCTTTTAGTAAACACAATTTTTCCCTCAAAGGTTTTTTTATTTTTATTTTACAGAATCTCAAAGGATTTTTTTTTTATCCCTTCTTTAATAAAGATATTTTTGTCAAGGTAAGATGCGAGGTTATTTTGCACTGTACCTTAAGGTAAATCTATAGTGCTTTAAAAAGTATTTTTCCCTTTAAAGATGTTTTATAGATTATTTTTTCTTTGCACACTTCTATAATTCAAAATATAAAACATTTTTTTATCAGAGAAAGAAAGCCTCAGAAAATATGTAACTGGACTTTTGCGATACCTTCACTTATTAGAGAAAAAACACATTCAAGCCATCCTGACGCTTTGTGAAAAAGTAATTGGCCTTGTACCTAAAACCTAACTGTCACAGTCACATTGTACTCATGGTTTAAGTAGGGTGGGGAGGAGCAGGAAGAAATACCTTCAACAATTATGCATTTATTCTGAACCTTTCAGTTAATTGTAGGTTGAATATACGTATATTATGATTTTACCAACCAGTCAATAGTGTGTGAAATAACCTGCGCTATTTTCATTCACTACAGAAGCTGTTTGAAATGTTGAAACATAATAACAGAAAACTAATAACTTCATTTATGCATAGGGAACTGTATTAGAAATTTATAAACAGACATGATTTTTATTGTAATCTTCTACCTTGTGCTTGCAATAGAATGCCTTTTTATTTGCTTGACAAATAAGTTGCAAGTGATTCATTTCTGGCACAGCACAAACCAAAAGTCTCTCAGTTTGAAATATCCAATCACTATCCTCAGAAACACACTCTCCCGTGGAAACCAAACCAGGACCTGTGAAGTTCATCAGGAATTGCAACACTATAGTCGGACATATCTGTACTTACAAAGTTAGAGTATTGAGACAGAGACAAAATTTCTAATTCCACATGGACTGGACATTTTATTTGATTTCAAAAACAGAAAATACCTTCATTGTTAGAGGTGTAGAAGATTTAACCCTTCCACAGTCTTAGCGTGACACTCAGCAGCAGCAGCAGCGCAGCAAATGTCACAGCCAGACAGCGGGATGGGAGTTGTCCAGTCAGACTGTCAATTCCCAAAACCACACACAAAAAAGCTTGTAAAAACGCACATGGGGTCAGTGTGACCCTGCCGGAATAAAAAACTCGCCAGCTCTAAATGACCCCAACTCTTAAGACAGCGGGAGGGCTAATCTATGAGTGAATAGAAAAATATGTTTTCAGTGAGTAAATTATATGTGAAATTTTATCTTTTTTATGACCATTTGTATTCCTAATTTCTTAAAATTACTTCTTACCACAGCAACAAAAAAAAATTAACTGTCAAAAAATCTTAGTTTTTTGACAAAATATATTTTGTTTACATGTAAGAAATCTTTACGGACAAAGTTGTCATGGATACAGGAAAGGTGATCCAGAGCTTTTTATACAGAATAGCCTGGGTTTACTATTGTGAATTTCATATGTCTGGACTCTGTTGCAGTTAATGGTATCTCCAGTTGTAAAGTGTAATGGCGCAACCTCTAAATCGGTCCTAACAGCCAAGAGAAAGTAATTTAATAAAAAAAATTACCTGAGTTTTACATACGAGTACTATCAATTGTCTAAACAATCCTGATTACACATACAAACCTATACATACCTGGTTCAAGTGAACATACAGAGCAACATGCATGAAGAAACATCATGATGTCCTAGTTATGTTTGAGGTTTTTAAAAGAGCCTCCTATACACTGAAGCCTCAGGTCTTAACAGGACATGAAAGGGCCTGTAATAATAGGATGCCGCTGCAGGAGGCTGCCCTCACATTTGATGTGGTAATCCTATTACACAGGAACCAAAGCTGGTTAGTTTTAACACAGTGGTGTGGCTCTGACTCACCATGGCCCAAAGCAACCTGGCAGTGACAACAACGTATGGATCAGGTCAAGATGTAACAGGAGATTTTGCTCAGGCTTTTAATGTGAATCTGACATCCATGAGTCAGCAAGCAGAATGATTTTATACAGAAAGCGTAAAAGAAGAAAAATTTTGTGGCAAATCCAAACATACATACAGTACATATACAGTATAATTTTATTTTGGAAATTATTTGTATAAACAACATAGCCTGAAGTGCGTATGGATATTGCAAGGCACGGTGCACTATCTATAAAATGGAATGGACATGCATCCCACAGAGACACCACACTAGGTGCAAAATGATGAGTGTCTAGATCAGAAGGTTTCTAGCTAAACAGATACTCCTTTCACCGTATCTGCACTGCAGCAGAAGCTCTACAATATGATGGTCCTGAACTTGCTCTCTGAATGGTCTGTACTAAAATCTCAAAGCAACTTGTATCATTACCTGCTGGAGGAAGAGTCTGATAAAATTCCCAATGAGTCATTTCACACTTTTCAGGTTTATTATCCAACTTTTGTTTGTTAGAGGTCAAGATAGTTTTATTTATGAAGCACACTTTAAAATAACAGCAGTTGGTTGGATTGCTGCACGACTCACTGAATGTCAAGAGGCAATAAACATCCCACAAAAAGCAACTAATTTATCACTTTAAATTTATAAATTTATAAATTTATCACTACATCAAAGATAAATCTTTAGTATCTCTCTATTGTTAAGTACCCAAGAATGACCTGTGTAGTTAACCGATTTTTATGTTTGGATTTATGTTGTGAATTCTCCATAACATGCAAACTATTAGAGCATCATCATACCTAAAGTGTGTGCAATTTGCATTATTCAGTATAATGGAAATGAGGTATATTATTTATATTTATAGTACATTTAGACTAACAGCTGATTCCAATCTGGTCTAAATAAAGCCAGATGGCCAGCACATTATTCCTACTTAAGTGGAGTCAGTCGGCAGCAGACTGTTCCAAATGTTAAAGTTTCCATATGTTACTGCCTTTTGAAAGAGATAAATGCGGTAATGTCTAATTTACAGGAAAGATGTCTGAACTGTCAGTCACATTTGCATCTTAAGATTGTGCCGTCTGCTAGTGTGAAGCCCCGCTCTTTAAACGGAGGTGAGAGGACATTATGCAAAATCGATTTTTTAGAGGTTTATATCCTGTTAGCATTTTATTCCCTCATTAAAATCAGACCTGGAGTTTTACTTTGCTTCTTTCATGCATGTTAGAGAAGTCCTTGAATATTCTGTGGCAGCCAATTAGAGGTATCTGCATACTCACACCCAAAGCTCCACCTTGTAGCTTCAATTCCCAGCTGAGTTCCTGCCACCACAGAACAACCCACAAACACACCTTCCCCATCAGACTAGCAGCAGCAGCAATTAGTAAACATCTGCTGAGCTTATCATACAAACTACTTCTCAGTCCAACGCTCCTAAGAATTGTTATAAATGGCATCATAGAGAAACATTGTTGAGATTATGTGCTGAATGGGGAAGGTTGGAAACCTTGACAGCTTCATATAGAGACAGAGGGTGATTTTAAGGCATTTTCATAACAACAGAAAGTAAAGTTACTTGATTGTCCTACAAAATGGAACTATGTGTCTGAAAAATATATAATACTCCCACTTTAAATATTTTTAAAAAATCTGATGATATAACGTCTGTTGTTTACAGTCTTGCAAGATTAGGCTACGCTGGACTTAATCAAAATCTCATAACTCTATACAGTCATTTAATTCAAAATAAGTTGATTTTCTCATAAGCCAAAAAGCAAACCTCTCTGAATTTACATTTTTATTCCAATTAAGACAATGAATAACAACTCAATTATGTATTAATAATAAAAACATCCTCAAACTGACGAGTCAGTTTTATCTACCTATATTCATTGTAAATCAGCAGCATAAAGAAAAAAACAACTCAATCTTATTGGAATAAAGAAAAGAAAAATATATATTTTTGATCAGTCATATTGGTTAACTGAGTCATTGTGTATTGAAAGATTAAGGTAAATCCCTTAGTGGCATCTAAAATATAAATTTACCAATATTTTCAGGGACATTTAGAATAAAAATATTCTTCCAAGTAAAACTAACAATCTGCCTCCTCAATTGCAGTGATTTGCATCAAATAAAACCTTAAAGAAACCTGGAAGAAAACACCTAAATAATAAAAAATAATAAAAGAAACTAAAGATAAGACAACCCAGGTAGAGAAATTAATTTGATTGTTTTTATAAACACTTATTTCCTTTGTTTGTGTGGACAAATTAAAGTTTGCATTGACAGTGTAAATTATTCTAATCTCGATCATCCTGAGTTAGCTGTTTCTTAGAAGAGTTAAGTAGTTGTTGAGCATTTATAGCACACAGCAAGTAGGGCAATCTCCAGCAATGCATGTTAATTGGTCCAGTAATCTCAATTAGGACTTTCAAAGTTCAAAGACCCACCAGCCACAGCTAAACACTTGATAGTTGTGATCTAACCATATTAAATGCAGACATCTGTATGTTGAACATTTCACTCAGCATATCAAGTGCTTTACCACTGAATAATGATCAGGACTATGTGTAAGTATTCCTGTTTCTATCAATAGGGCACAGTTGTCACTGTACTGTGCTTTAACCATAGTCAGAGAAGAGGCTAAACCCACTAAAGCAAAGTGTTATTGATCTAAACAAATTTCTGTGGTAACAAGAATAATTATCTGTCTAAGAACACACATGGGGCATTAGAAATGTCTACCTGAAATGGGCAGTATGGTGTTTTTTACAGGCACATAGTGCCATTTTACAGCACCGTCAAGAAACTGCTGCTTATAGTTCTTTAAGTTCTTATATATATATATATATATATATATATATATATATATATATATATATATATATATATATATATATATATATATATATATATATATATATATATCAAACATAACTTTAAAGAAATTTGACTTTGTAACTTGATAACTTGGAATTGGTCTCTGTCTCATCAACAAACTCCTATTCTGTTCAACATTCTACCTTCAGCACACTATCACAACAATGCTCCTCCATTACGCTGTTTGCAATCTTGCTTAGGATCGTTGGACTGAGAAGTAGTTTGCACAAAATCATGCAGTGAGGATGGTATTAAATTCTTCAAATGCAAAATCAATCAATCCATTTTTTTCTCATCTATCATTAGAATCCTTCCTACTCAAATATTGGTCTTTATTGTTAGGATTGAATAATTTATTTTCCACATTCTGGTCTATAGAGTCTCTCTTGAAAGTAATTATAGAAAGAGACTGAAATAGAAAAATATGTAACTACAATTTCCTTTAATTTTTTATTGATAAAGACATTTTGTAGGATTTGTACATCAGTGGAAGCTTTTGCAATCCGTGTCCTGTTTGCTAGGCTGTAACTCTCTCTAACAAGTATTTTTGTAATAACTATAATTAAATATTTTCAAATAAATAGGTCCACACAGTTACAAAAAGTAATTTACAAGTGTCTTTAAGGTTATGAGCTTAGCTTAGGTTGTAGGCAGTTTGAAACCTTTGCAGACACCCCCACATTCAGCCTAATTAATAATGCATTTAAGTAAGAACATAAGGGATGCCAACTAGAAAATAGCAATAAGAGTGAAGTGTTAGGTAATTTAGTGACTAAAAGGGAAAGGCTATTACATTAGAACATGCCTATTTATTTCTGCTGCCTTTTCTTGGAAAATATTGGCAATTAGTGGTGGAGCTCAAGGGACTGAAGGGCTAATAAACACTTAACACAACTGAAATTGGGCAGGCAAAATTTTTGTTTATAGTTTCTTCGTAGCTCATAAAGAGTACAAAGCTATACCCAAAGGCTGTTTATAAATGACAAAAATCCAAGTTAGAAGTAAACCATGAAACCATATCCAAGGTTTTAAACTAATAAATTCACATAGAAATAAACTGGATGTGTAGGTTGAGTTTTAACTTTATAATTATTCATTTGAACAGTATTACATTTCTCTTAACAAGTGCACCCTTTCACTGTATATTGTGACATCAGAGTGGTTGATGTTTGTAAGAATTTATTAGTTTTTATCTTACTGGATGTAATGTTTTCCTTTTACGAATCAACGGTAATCACAAGTGATGCGCTGGAAAGAAAAAAATGGCCTGCTGCTAGTCATAGCAGTTGAAGGCAGTATATTTTTTTAATTAGCTATGACAAACACACAAAGGGTGAAGGTAATAACTACCGAAAGATAGCGCTAACAGCTGAGAAGCCTGGCTCTCTCTGGCCATGACTTTAAGAATATTAAAATGTTTTGTGGATGGATTTGCAGAAGTGAAGAGGATGGAATCGAGAGGCCAGCCCTGCTGCTGCTGTGCTACGGCAGAAGGAAAAGCCCAGCTGCCTCATTACTGGCCATTTTTATTTCTGCAGAAAGGGCACTTATCACAAAGCTGTGGTTGAGTTGTGTGGAGGTGGGAAAAAAAAATCTCTGGTTAGTATAAACTGCTTCCTGGAAACAAGGTTCAGTCATGGTAGGATGTGCAAAATGAAAAATTTGCACTAATATCTCCACAGCTTTTTTTAAAATTTAAAATTACATTCTTTTTACTAACCTTGTAATTCAGTATGTAAACGATCACCCTTCTTTTTCTTGAAATATATATCTTTTTATATAAAGTTAAGTTTTGTACATTGATGGAATATACTTGATTTGTTTTTTTCTTTCTTGAGTCTCTTGATGTTTACGCAAATGAGGTCCAAGTCATCGACAAGCTAGTTAAAGCAAAAGAGCGTTCACTTTCCCATAAACCAGTTTGACATATTTTAACTATTAGTAAATATATCAGAAAACTCATCACATTTTTCTTTTCATTTCAAATGTATTTGGGCAGGGACAAACATGAAATTATGCAAATTTTAAAAGAAAATGTCCTTTAGCTAAAGGTCAAAAAAGTTCAAAAGATATGAATACTTTTGTATTTTTTTAATAGAAACAGTTTTTGTTTATTGTAAACAGACATAGAAGAAAGTGAATTTACAAAAGGAAAAATGGTCTTTGTGCACTTTTAGCTGCATCCATATTATCTCAGGTCATTCTGCAGATTAAACAGATTAACAGAAGTACTTCATATGTGCTATTAACTGGAAATTTGTTATCCTTAGTATATTTTGTGGGCCATTACAACAATTTTTTAAAATTTGTTTATTAACAAAAACAAGGAGAGTTATTGTCAGACTTGAACAATTCCCTACTCTAGACATTTAGGTGAAGGAAATAAGAATATTCTGTCAGGTGATTTGTCCTCCTAAGTTAAGTAATTTCAACTTCTCTGCTCAATAACCAGAAAACGGTCACCAATAAAATTAGGGGACAATTTTTTAAAATTCATTGAAACTGATGGGTTTGTACATCAAAACACATTGTGTCACACTGTCAATTTAACCATTTGTCAGCTCAATCGCTGGTTACATTACATTTTGTGTAAAGGCAAACACAGAAGGAAAAAGGTATTAGGCCTGCATAAAATACATTGCAAACAAGGTCAGTATTGTCATATGTAGTTAGGAATAATGGCTTGCTTTAGCTCATTTGAGTTACATTTTCTTGTAATAAGTGTTACCTAAAACTAAAATGTATAAATAAAACAAGTGTAATAACACAGCACTAAGTAGAAAGTCACAAATAATTTCCCTGTATGTAATAAAACATATTCAGTGTTTTTTTCTGATCACATCGTCACTTAATTACACAATTAACACAAGCTCTGTACCCATAATTAAATGTTCCACACATCTGTTACTTTTAGCAACAGGGAGCAGGTATACTTAGCATGCAGTTCACAATGCGTCTTAACAACAGCTCTCCATATAACCATCAAGATTTCTACAACATTGTGTTTTTGTGTGCACATGTTGTCACTGTCACTGTGTTTATTTTTGCTTTTTAGACACAAACAGAACTGCAAATATTAAATTGAACACTTTAAGTACTAACTGGGGACAACACCTTGAGTGATGAACCCATATTTGTGGAACATATCATTGAGAGAAAATTAAATAAGAACATTGTTTCAAAGCACGTCTTCAACAAAATTTCTGCCTGCCTGAACATGTTCAAACTTAACACAGCAGGGTTCCTACAACAAAGAAGTGTACAAGTGCTAAAGAAAAATATGACACCACTTACTGGTCTGGAGGTTACTTATTTGCAGCATTTCTTTAGACTTAGGATGTATTCAGACCATTCCAGGATTAGAGTCCTGAGTCAGACTCTAATCCGTTTGTCTAGAAAGTCAGAGTTTTTGGGGAGGTCTGAACGCAAATTTGAATTTCAAAATGGACTTAAAAGCCGAACTCTGATCCGCCTAAAAACCTAGATCTTGGTCCGGTTGAAGTGAACTCTAAAATGGTAGAAAACCTGTCTGAATGCAACCTGACTAGAGACCGATTCAAAAGCAGGAAGTTAGCTACAGTGCAGGACATTCTGGTCAAAATATTACTCTCTCCTCTGTGGGTTAACAAAGATGTTGTGTCGGTTGTCATATCAACGGGTTTGCGTGCCGGCACTAAGCAAGGAAAAGCAGAATATAAATGGTTTGAAGTTGTTTTACAACATTTTATCAGCTTTTTGTCCCATTGCCGTGGCGCTCTGCAGCTGCTGTAATTTTTAAACCTTTAACAGATGACAAAACCTGAACTAATTGCCTTATTTGTTTGAACATAATAAGTATGTTCAAATAAGATGGAGGAACTTGCTTAGTCCTCTCTTGCATCTTGATAGAAACCAAACTGCATAGATTTATATTAAAGAAGAATACTTACAAACATCAGCAATTTCCTCAGCTTTAATTTAAACCATGTTTATAGAAATCGCGTAAGAAATAAAGGCGCTGCGATCATTTTTGTGATTCCTGCTCATCCTGCATTTGAACAGCCTGGTTTAGTGGACAGACTCACCGTGTACAGACTCACAATGTATATCAATGAAGAAATTCTACAGCCGCAAAAATCTGACACTACTCCATTTTTGTTTACTTTTTGTGTAGAAGAAAGTTGCGCTGGCCTTCAGAGGTTTTGTGTCGATTCCTTCGGTAGTTCTTGGTGCAGCGCCCCCACAGGCGTCAGGGGGAACAGGTTTTTCAGTTAGTTATAGTCGTTTGACACAGTGTAGTGTGAATGCGAACTAGAGTTCTGAAAATGTAACAAATGTGGCAATTTTAGTCCCCAATCGAATCGAGTCTACTGGACTATCCAGTCTGAATACACCCTTAAAATAAGAAAGATTGTGTTTTTTAAATGAACAACTAACATAGTAAGAAATATCAAATAATGTAAAATTTTTCTAGTTCTTCTCTTTGTAGTAATTTAATGATAATAAATACAATTCTGTACTTAATTTTAAAAACACATGTCAAAATGTGTGCATGCTATAAAACAACCATTTTTGACAAGATCCTATAAAATTGGTAAAACAAATAGATAAATTTGTCACACTGCATTGTCTGAAAATCTTTCAGTACATGATGGAAACGTAAGAAAACTTGTTGTTACAGAGTAAGTAGAAACCCTCAAAGGAGACAGACACAGAGCAGTTGTAGAACTGCACATTCGTGCTAAACAAACCGTGTCCTGGCTAATGTAAGCACAGATGGACGTTTCATACATAGCTGGTTCTGTGTCCCATCCCAAGGGTAAACATAGCATTTGGGAGTGGAAAAAACTTCACAAACAGATGCTCCTATAGAGGTAAAGTTACTAAACCAACTTTAATTAATAAAGTAACTTAATGGTGCTAATGGGTTTTGTTTTGACCTCTTAAAACATTTTTTACATGATTAAAAATGTACCACAACAATGTATCAGGAATGTATCTGACAGGTGAAAAGCTGCTCACCATTCATTTACCTCATGAATGCCGAACTGGGAAGCAAATAATTTCAATGGGACAAGTATTGACTGACCTTAGCAAGGACATTCACTACAAGACTTTGTTACATTCATGTCTCATCCACCCTGAGTGACACAGCATGTGAAACAGAGACTGCATTGGTCTATAGATGATTCATATATTTTAGCAAGTTTTATCATCAGACGAAGAAAACCTGAATAAATAATTTAGAAAGAGATCTACAAAGCTGAGTTTTCAAATTATAATTTTATTGATAAGAGGGGGGGGGGGGACTAACCAAAACAATACAAACCTAGGTAAAAAATTACTGCACCCCTTATGAAATCATCGTTTAACATTGATTGACCAAATTTCTTGGAAAGTTAATTTCACAAGCCTCACCTGGCTCCGGTTAGTGCAAGACCTGTCATTTAAATAAATCCCTTTAATTGTCTGGCAACATGAAGCAGTATAAACACTTGTAGCACTATTTTAGCCATACCATACAGAGAAGCTGGTTTCCTACATGTGCCTGGAAAGTTTTGCTCTGCAAAATGAATATTTGAAGATGAAATCCTAATTTGTGATTGACTTTATTAACTCAAGACTGCATCTAGCATCAAAGTAGGCTGCCCACATTGCTGTAACAGTATCCTGTGCTTGTATGACCTTCGACCATTTTGATTATTTGTGTGCCAGTACTCGGGCATGTGTAGGTAGGTGGGTGAGAGAAAGTGTAGAAATAAATGTGTTTGTGTTGAGTGGGTGTATGTGAGTTTGTTACTTGGAAGTACATGGTTGTTAGAGACAGAAATGTAGAAAGTCATGCAACACACATCACCCAAAAGAACCAAAGGACACGTAACCTTGGCTAAGAAATGCCCCAACAATCCTAGTCAGACAGATACAAGACATCACCCAAGGGCAGTTGTATGGTATAGCTGCAAGGTCCATCATCCCACAACTCAAGATCCTGTTGATGTGTGGTGCATGTTAGGGAGGAAGGGATAGGCACACAGCCACTAGCATGCATTATCATGTGACCAGCTTCCCAACTCCCCCTCTGACAGTAGCCCAGGACCCAGAGACTTGCCAGGAACCCGGGCCTAGCAGGTGCACCCAGCCTCCAATCCCCTGACTGTCAACATGGGCATAATTTAAATCCCCTAATCAGCCTTTCAAACCTTATACCTTATATTGCCACGTCCATACAGTCCATCAAGCCCCAGCCATCGGGCTAGGGACACTAGGGAAGTATACCCCACATGACACACAGGCAGCCACCCCACTAAGATCTGGCCACCTAGGGACCCAGTCCCAAATATGCTGAATAGTCAGTCCCAGTGCTGACTGCCAGTACAGCACTCAATTTACCAGTTCTTTTACACCCTGACCATATGGTCACATACAACCATGAGATACAGTATGTATCATGAAAGAACGAGATCCTGGACTAGAGATGAGCTTCCTCCAGAGGGTAGCTTGACTGAGCCTTAGAGACAGGGTGAGGAGCTCCATCATCCAAGAAAAGCTCAAAGTACAGCTGCTGCTTCTTTCCATCAAAAGGAGCAGCAGCTCCTTGGAAAATCTCCCTGGGAGGCACAGACCACTGGCAGGAGACTCTTGGGAGGACCCAGAACTTGCTGGAGGGACAAAATATCCCATCTGACATTGAAATACTTTAAGATCTTCCAACACTCCCTGAAGGATGTTGCAGGGAAGCCTGGTGTCTAGGGATGATGGGCCAGGATTCATTTACGGGGATATAAAGGACAACCAAAAATCCCAAAAGCTTGATGTCAACTGTACTGGCTAAGGCTGGCACAGTCAATTGTTTGATTTGAGGGGCATTTGCTTTTTATATAGGACCAGGTTGTTCTCGATAGATGTTTTATCCCAATGAATAAAAAATTATTTATTTCATAAGTGATTCTTTGTCTGACATTATTTTTTATGATTAAAATAATAGGTGTGACAAGCAAAAGCAAAGATAAAACTGTAAGGAACAAATACTTGCTCAGAGCTCTGTAGCTCTGTAGCTAACAATCTCCTCAAAACATACAACCTTGTGAAATTACTAGTATAGATTTTGGGATTGTTTAAATTTCAATAGAATATGAAATGGGAAGTCCCACAGTTTCTAGGTCACGTTGACATCAGCAACGTGCCAGCAAACAGAACTGCGGATTGAACCAGTGTCTGAAATGGGGGATTTGAATTGCATAAGCACAGCTAAGGCTGGTTTTAAAAAGTGGCAAAATCTCCAAAGGGGAGACATGAATGGTCACTTTACTATTATGCTCCAAGCAGTTGGATTAGCTTACTATAAGCACAATGTGTCTGCATTTTGAGATTTACTGCTTTGAATAACGTACTAAATAGGATTTTCTTAAATACCTTTTAGTCTATTTCATCTTGCCTTACCTAACTGGGAAGCTTAACAATGTTCTAAAGAGTTAAATTAGGGTAAACACCTTCTACCTTCAGCAATGTGATAACCAAACCATTTCATGCACAACAGCAGAGTGCTAAACAGCCTGATAATGAGCAGAGAGGCTGAAGCTGAGGCAGATTCCAGTTCATGCTGGGTTTTTTGGCAGCTTCTAAAGTCAAGCTGTTTAGAGGATAAAGTAACCCGGTTTTGAGGACTGGTCAGATCTAAATTTAGCTTGAGATGGGAAATTAGCTTAGTTTACATTAAAAGAGTTTTTTTTTTAACTTAAAGTAGAATAAAGATTAATGTTCATTAGGACTAGACAAATGCCTAAAATACATACTCTTTTTAAGACCAATAATCATTCTCATGTGTCTCTCAGTGATCTCTGGAGATTTTCTTACTCCCCCTTATTACCCTCATGTGGTGACAAGATTCAAAATCAACACTTTGTTGATCCCAAAGGAAAGTTAAATGTTGTTGTAACTAATATTATTCAGGATTCTTCAAAGTGTAGTTGTACAGTGGTGAGAAAAACGGTTTGCTCCATTCCTGATTACCTACTTTTGTGCATGTTTGTCACAGTCCAGTATTTCAGAACATCAAAACAAATTTAAATATCAGTCAAATACAACACAGACATAAAGAACAGTTTTTAAATGAAGGTGTTTATTATTAAGGGAAAAAATTCAAGAAGTTATTGCCTCCTAAACCTAATAACGAGTTGGACAACCCTTAAAAGCAACAACTGCAATCAAGTGTTTGCAATAGCATGGACTGAGTTTTTCATATTCCTTTATTTAATCAGGTAAACCCCGTTGAGATCTAGATCTCATTTTCAAGAGGGACCTGAGCAAAACATTTGCAATACATAGCAACCTGGTCAGTCATAGCGCTGAGGAGCAATTTTGCCCCACTCATCTTTTCAAACATGGCCAAAAATAGGAAATCAGGAAGAGGACAAACACTTTTTCACACCACTGTAGCTACTGATGGCTGTGGGCAGAAACAATGTCCTGTAGCAGCCTGTGTTACAGAGAGTCTGAAGAAGCCTCTTACCGAAGACACTTTGTTGTTGTATGACACTGTCATGTCATGTTCCTGATTGTCATGTAGGTATCTACCATTTTCTTGATTTTATAAAGAATCCTTCTTTGCACCATCATTTCCCATGTTTCCACTGTATTCCCCAGATCAGAACCAGCTTTCTTTATCAGGTTGTTTAGCCTTCTTTAGTCACTGGCTCTCTTGCTGCTTCCCCAACAGATGATGGGGGTAGAAATGGCACTTTCCACAACAGTCTTGCAGAAGATATGCAGCATCTTACTGCAAACACTAAAAGACATAAGCTTCCTCTTATAGAATAAAAGCCTCATCTATCCCTTCTAGTAGAGGGCTTCATTTTTGCTTCTCCACTTCAGTCTGTTGCTGAGGAAAACACTAAAGTATCTATATTTCTCCATTCCTTCTCCAATGATAGAAATTATGTTTGACCAAGCTGTTTCTTTTGAAGTCTACAATCATCTCTGGTATTTATTCAGATTAAAGATAAGATAAACTTTTAGACACCATGACCAGATAAACATGGGTCCTTTTTCAGGATAATTTGTCAGAGTTTCAGTTGTTTAAAACTTTCTAAGTATTACTCTGATTGTATATATCTTGAAATCAACTGTTTACACACCCTGTACAAAAACTAAATAATATTTTCCCTTATTCTTATATTAAATCAGACCAAACTTTTGCTTTTTGAGGTCAGTTAGGATGACCAAAATTATTTTGATTTGCTAAATGGCTAAATGTGACTGGTCATTTACTAGTCTCAGTCAGCATCTTCACAAGGTTTCCTTTTATTCTGGAGTTAATACAAACATTTTGCACAAAAATACCTTTCTTTCTGAGAACGTATTTTCTCAGAAATCTATCTCTTTCCTGATGGTATCATTACTAAATATTGCAATGGTGTTTTAATGGATCTTCCACACCCCTCACTGGATACATACTTTGTGAAGTAAGATTATAGCACTGCAATTATAAATGTATTGATTTTAATTTAAGGCACATTTAAGTGTAGATGGCATCAAATGTGTCTTTCAAATGTGCATCAAGTGGAGCGTATGTTGTCAAAAGGAGGAAGAAAAAGGAAAAAAACATTGATTTGTCAGATAAAATTATGCAGCACTATGGTCTGATGGAAGAGGTCCCACAACACGGAGCAGCAAAGCCCTGGAAGAGCTCACACATAAACTAAGCAGAGAAGCCGGAAATTACTAACAAGAAGACATTACCACGATTTTGTATTTTAGCAGCATATCTCCCGCAGGATGCATCATACTGTGCATATTTCCCCAAGCAGCTGTCCACCACAACAGGTGTCTAGCTCCATTTTTTTTCTTTAGTTGCTTGTTGACAGATTACAAGCAAGTTCTTCTTTCCAAGTTCCCTTTTTTCTCAGTTTTGTTTTTGAGAGAAGCTGGAACCTTAGATTCTGTAGCACCCACACACATGATGTTTATTACTACTTCATGCATTTTCTGGGATGCAATATTTATTGTGTGCACTGATAACTGAACAAACACAAAAGTATCTGAGCTCTAAAGAGGGCTTTGAAAGAAGAATATAGGCAGAAAATTGTTCAGTGCTTAGACTAGCAACTCTCAAACCATGAAGCTTAAATCTTATGAGATCAAAGTATGAAAAATGTGGCATAATGATGAATAAAAGATAAAAACTGGCATAGAATGTAATGGATTGAGAACATTGCCCTTTCCTCTACAGTTTTAGACTCAATACTTTAATCAATGGTCATTCAAATAAAATTTTTATGACAAGCTGATTGCACATTAATCACTGTCACAAATGTATTTCTTTTGACACACCAAATTATCCCTCGATGGATCACTTCATTACCCTCTATTTAGCCATAAAACGTACTTGGCAAACCAGCTCTCACCATCACATTACAATTAACCCACTTCCAAAGGCATATAATAAGGTGTTTAAATAATCTATTGAAATGATGACGACCTGCAGGTTATCCTCCACCTTTCTTATGATTTTACAATAAATATTTGTTTATCTTGGCACACTTCATGAACACAATTCAAAAAGCAGATTGTGTTTTTTTTCCCACTAAAAATAGCTATAGCTGCCAAAGACATTGAAAACCGCCTGCTTCATACTGGCTTTGTTTGTGTTTAACAAACAACATGGTGGCATTTGTGTCGCATATTTTTCTATGTTTGTGGTAAGGTTTTGGATAATTTAACAAACTGCTAAATGTCTGATCATTTACACATTAACACCCTAGAATGCAGAACTGTTTATTTCCTTTGTATCTGCCATTGTTGTGAACTTTATTAAAGAAGCCAAACTACAAAAAAAGTCTTTTGCAAAATCTTTGTTCACACAATTAGGAAAGCAGTTTAGGAAATCTCAACAGCATTGATGCCCCATGGTTGTTACTGCTGTTAAAACATCAGCCCAGCATGCCAAGTATAGTAAATTAGCATGTCAATGTGATTAGCTGTTTTCAACATTTGTTCTTTTCCCCTTGCTCATCTGCTCAAACCATTAAAAAGACAGAGTACACTACAAAGATTTGCATTATATACCACAATTCCATCAAAATTATAACTGAATCCATTTTGGTGCATGACTCATAGATTCTGCAATTTTGGTTGTGTTACCTACGGTGGCCGACAGGTGCAAATGCGCAGCAAAAGAGAAAACATGCAAACAAAAAAGAAGACACCCCCGAATGAAATGCAGCAAACAAAAAGAGAGACGCAAACACCCCCGAATGAAATGCAGCAAACAAAAAGAGAGACGCAAACACCCCCGAATGAAATGCAGCAAACAAAAAGTGTTGAAAACGGAAGTGCTCCAGACCACTAGGGGGAGTCAAAGAAAATAGTATTCATTTCTATGGGACCAGATGCAAGATTCTTCTTCTTCTTCTTCTTGGTATTTATTGGCGGTTGGCAACAAACTTACAGTAGCATTACCGCCACTTACCAGTATGGAGTGTGGTTCGAGATGGTCTATAAACTTTCACTTTCTACCTTTTCCCTCCATTAACTCCTGATTAAACATACCCTCACACATACACACCTGCTTATATTATCCAACTTGCTTATAACTTTATATACCCCTCTTTGATATTCTTTACACATTCACACCCAACTTGCTCTACTCATATCCTATGAAATAGCTTTGTTTTTTTAAGATACTGAATAATTATTTGAATATGTCTACTCCCGAAATCTCTCCTCAAAAATTCTATTAAATTAAACCTTTCTTTAATACCTACACACTCTCTCAGCATGCATCTTCTCTCTTCTTCATACTTACAACTCTCTAAAATAACATGCTCTATTGTTTCTGACTTCTCACAATAATCACACTTTCCAGATGCAAGATTCAGAGAGATACCTTTACTTTCTTTCAAATTTCTTTCTCTGAATCTTGCATCTGGTCCCATAGAAATGAATACTATTTTCTTTGACTCCCCCTAGTGGTCTGGAGCACTTCCGTTTTCAACACTTTTTGTTTGCTGCATTTCATTCGGGGGTGTTTGCGTCTCTCTTTTTGTTTGCTGCATTTCATTCGGGGGTGTTTGCGTCTCTCTTTTTATTTGCTGCATTTCATTCGGGGGTGTCTTCTTTTTTGTTTGCATGTTTTCTCTTTTGCTGCGCATTTGCACCTGTCGGCCACCGTAGTTACCACTGATCTTCTTTGACACTTATGTCTGCTATTGCAACAAAGAAAATGATTTTTCAATAGCTAGTGACCCAGGCCTAAAAAGAATTACATATGGGACCAGTGCCAATACCATTTCAGAGGCTGAGTATGATCAGCTCTCATGATCACTTCTCATTCTATCAAATATATTATTCTCATATCTCCGTTATGCTCACACTATATTGTTTTTACAAAAATAAATCCCCAGTACACCGAACCATAGCTAAATGGTGTGTAGCAACATTAAATTATTTTATGTAATTAGAGTCACTGATAATTTATTTAACCATTTTTTTCACTCTAAGAAAAATGTCTCCTGTTATGTTTTTTTTTTTTCTTTTTTTGTTTTGCTAGATCATTTTCCGGTCCTGGCCCTCTGCAAAAACAAAGTTAAATGGAGTGTGGAAAAAGGCCTGGCTGCTGCTAATGACTAATTTGCTTTCTTTCCAACTGCATCCCCATTTCAACGTACTTAACTACAAACAATCCATTAAGAAGGTCTAAAATATTTAGAAAATGGTCAAACAAATCAATGATTGGATCTGTTTAGGCCATCCATTAGAATTCTTTTCAGGGAGCATTTGTGTAATGGGGAAACTAACGATAATGTTCTGTCAACAACATGACTTAGTCACAGAGAAATAAATGTCAGTCAGAATCGTTCCATCACACACCTGTTCATTACTGGTTGAATAAATGAAGCCCATATAAAATGTAACTCCAGTAAAGTTCTCCTGCTCTGGAAACTATTTGAACACTGAACACAAAATGCATTATGTATGCTATAAAGAAATTAAAATATTTAAAATTGCATACTGGGAGTATGAGCTGTCATCTACCAATTAGCAGGTAGGTGGTTCAATCACACCATTCCCACTTCATATTTTAAATTATTGCTTGTCTAATTCCTGTACTACACATTGCTAATTTATGCACTTGTGTGAATGGCATTTAAAGAACAGTTTCTACTAATGAATAATGTTACTAACAGTATCAACTCTTATAGCTTAGCAAAATAAACAAAATATAAACTACAAATCATATTGTTAGAAAACTAAGCAGAGTTTTGATGAAAGTACAAACATTGCATGTCCTACATGAAAACATGCGGCTGTAGACACACAAAGACAGAACAAAATAAACATGTTTTAAACATGCAACTATGCATAGCCATAGTTTGGTATATTGTTTTAACCAAAAATAACTGGTAGTATATCTACAATAATGATGTCACCAGACTAAAGCTAATCTTTAATGAATAATCCATTACTGTCTGATGATTAGCATCAGTACTACTATTCCAGACTCACCAAACAAATATTAATTTACTGTTGTTCCAAAAAAAGTCCCACTCTAACAATTCCTTGTGTTATCTGTTGCTTTTAATACAACATGAATTCACTGTAGTATCGTTTTGATACGTTTTTGGGACTTATCAAAACAGCTGGTTTGCAGCTGACCTTATTCTTTGGGCACATAATGTTTTTGACCCTAGATCTATTCAACTGCAGTAACTACAGATAATATTATTGTCCCTACTGGCTTGTGCAGCAGGCACTAAACATGATGAGTGCACTATTTCTCACCCTGATCCAGCCATCACTCTGAAACAAAGTAAATCTGGATTTATCATCATCAGTAATACACAGATCTAGGCTCATAAAATCCAGACTCTCGATGAGAAATGATTGCTTCCTGGATCTTGTGTTTGGGTTTTATAATTAAGGAAACATAACATTTTCTGAGATGTTATTTATGATGCACAACATGTATAAAGTTTCCAACCGATTCAGAAGAAAAAAATATATTAAAAAAAATTATTACTGGTACTTTTAGTGTCATTTTAGTGTTGTGGAAATTCAATGCAATTACTATATGGAAAGCTGCTAAAATCTGCATTTGTTATAATATTAAATGTATTACAAAATTGTTTTTTATTATTACTATTTCAGACGTGTAAGTTGCAGATGTCTGGTCTATGGAAACTTATTGGGTTTGAACTCTTGCTTGTTGTAGAAAAATCCCCTCAGTTACAAGTTTACCCTGTCAAGTCCTTTATTTTATGTTTTTTCATTCATTAATTCTAAAACTTTTACAAGATCTATATCACACTAAGTGCTAATTACATTAGATATTTGTCGAAGAAGTTATTTTTATTAAATTTCCAGACCAACTAATATAGTATTTTCAAGTAGTAGCGCTTTTTGAAAAAGTATATAGTGTTTAGTTTGTCCCTTTTGAGGTTTTAATAAGGCACCATAATACTTTAAGCAAAATGCTAATGTCATCAGGCAATTGCTTGTTACACTGTACATCCTGCTGTTAACATCATTGTATCTGACTTTGTCCTTTCAGTAGTTTATTTCAGTATCTATGTAAGTGACAAAAAGCCACATGGTGCTTGATACACAGTATTTAAGTGTCCAGTCTTAATGAGTTTCTCAGTTTGAACTTTTTATATCATGATTATTATTATTTAATGAGATAATAGGGATCTGTTTCATCTTCTGTTGTTTTAGTCAAACTAAGTGTTAAGATAATTAAATGTGTTCCTTTGAAACACATCTGTCTAGTCTTTGTGCCAAAGACTTCTAATTTTCAAATATTAGTTTTATACTGTATATTAGTCATTGAACCAGTTCTCTCATTAAGTTCCCTTATTAAATCATGAGGGATTATTATTGGAGATGATGATTTAATAGACAGTGGGAAGAAGACCATTATTTCTTTTAAGTTTTACTTTTCTCTTTAAATCAGGATTAATAAAAGCTGTGATTTTGTAGTAGATCATAATTAGTAGAGTTTTCATAGAAAAATAGTTTTGCTCTGTCATTTGCACGTTTAATAAAAATAATTTTCATCAAAAATAGAGACAACTATTTTGTAGTAACTACATAGCTATATCAATTTAACAAAAGCTGAAAAAATTCAGCAAATAATAGAAAAGCAAATTAACAGACAGTTGTACTGAGCCAACGTATCAAGATTACCAGAGAAATATGAACATTTTTAAAACTTCCACTTTTTTTGATTAAAGGTAATCAGAACTCCCTTTTGTTTCTTTTGATCAATAAAGATTTGAAAAGCCAAGGAAATTTTTTAAATGTGTTTTTACATTTAAAGCAGTAACACAGCTTCATGCCAAAACAGCACTGAGTGTTGTCTCTGCTCCTAACAAATGATACACATGCTGTGTAAAAAAATGCACCAAAACAGTCTGAGTATTAAAAGGTGATAGTGTATATTACTTTGTTCAAACTTGAAGTACAAGCAAACTATTTGCAGTCTTTCTGCTTTTCTAATAGTGTAGGAAACAAAGCTTCAACAGAACATTTATGCAGGATGAAAAAGTTCCATAGATCAGAATTTGTCTTGCTGCAACAAGCAATCCTAACCCCCGAACCTGAAAGTCCTGTAAGACCTGCAAGTGTCTGTAAGTCACTGAATTTGAGATATCAGGCACAGGATCAAAAATATAAGTACATCGCGAGCGAAATGATTAAACAGTCATGAGTCAAAGAAGTTACCAGGACCAATGCTAAACATAAAGAAGTGAAGTGCATTGGGCAGGTTGATTAAAAAACAAGAGTGATGACTTTGTGAAATCAAGAAGAGGAATGGAAAGCTTACACTGTGTTGCATTGTCTTCCAGACAGCCCTCTGGGAGCAGCAGAGAAATGAAGAAGAAAGAGATTTAATTGGACATTGGAGAAACAGATAGACTGAGAGCGAGAATTGGAGCAAAAGAATGTCTATTAGTTAGCGAAGCAAAAAGTTAAATGATAAATGGAGCTACTGAAATATTCTATTCACCAGCCTATGAGATTTAACACTTCGAACGATTTGATTTGCAATGACTTCCAGTGAGGCACTGTGAAATCTTTTAAAAATATTTTACTTTCAGATCAATGCATAAATCAAGACCTGCATAAAAATCTAAGTCTGAAGTGGAAATTTGTCTGAAGTTGTTTGAAAACAGAAGTTTTCATGTTTTTTCTGTTGTAGTTTTTTTTTTTTTAATTAGAAGAGCTTTTCAAAATTGACAAACTTATAATATTTAATTAATTGAATATTTTTAATTCAATTAATTAAAATATGCATTATGATGAAGCTCATCAGTTCAAAAGTACCTTTTGAAAATCGACAACTTCTAAACAGGTTTTAAACCTACTTTTGATCAATGCTACATTTCTGTGTTAAGAAACTTTTTCTAAAAATTGATCTGATGTAATATTCTAATTTTAAATGTCAGGTTTTTTATTAACTGTAATCAGAAAATCTTCATATCAGAAATGCTTTCAAACATCTATCCGTGTATAATTAATTTACATGATGTTTCACTTAGTGATAATATTTTTAAAATAGAGTTTTCAATACTGTTTTAATTTATTGAATGGATCTGTACATATAGGTTCATATGACATATAATGTTTGTGTTCTACTTTACCTGTCAAATTAATATATATTTCTTACATCTCTTTGACATTTACACAAGGTAAAGATTTATGGAAAACTAGTGTTACTCTAAGCAAATCACGATTTACAGAGAACTCAAATCTTTGACAAGCAGAAGTATAAATGCATGTAGTAATGCATTATTAAAACTAGAGCAACTCAAAGAATTTCTCTAAAAGCACAATTACCTTTCACCTTTTTTATCTTTATGTCTTGAAGCAAGTAAGAGGATTTAGTTATATTTTTTAAGCTGAGGCTGTTTGCAAAGATACATATAATTCAAGAATAATATTATAAGGGATCTGCCCTGTTATATACACATATCTTTGTATTTATTCCTTAGAATTTTATATCAACAAGTGCTGTTAAACACTAAGACTAAACTCTGCAGCATTTAGTAGCTTTTGTGATGCTGCAAATGTTCAATTAACCTTTTTCAACTGATTCTCCAGCACGAGTTTAATGACCTTTTAGTCAAAGGGGTGATGATGTTTTTAACAGATGGATTTCCCAGTTAGAGGATCATGTAAAGAAGTATCTGAGGCATGGATGGTCCAAAGGACAAATGCAATAAAATGAGATGCATGTCTGAGTAATATCCTTTCAACACCTTGACAAGTTGCTAACTTAGTGCTCTTTATATATTAAAAATATGTTGGAACACAATTCTTGAATACAGTATACCACTGTCTTTATTTAGGTACTTGGATTCATTACAAAGTTAAATCTATAAAAGTATGTAACTACAACATTATACAGTGCAAATGACTAGATCCAGATGTTAAATACACTTTTTTGTGAATATCTTCTACAAAAAGCAAAACAACAAAATTTCTAGGTGAAGGTATACCCTGCGTTTGGAATTGGATACAGATATTAAATTATTAAACAGTAAGTGTGGCCTCAGTGGTTTCATATACAATAAAAAAATCCATTTTAAGCTACATGTGTAGATTTATTTTTGCTTTACATTCATGCATCATTGTGAGTTTACCACAACTACTGGAAGGGAGTATACTATATATAAATATTTTACATTACTCGGAGTGCAGCAGTGGTAGAAGTCACACTGCACCTGGAAGCTCCATGAACTACATAAACATCCCTCTATTTTCTTCTGGCCTTTGGACTTACATCCCAGTTAGCCGACCTTAAGCTCAGCATGCCTTCTCCAAGTTTGCCTCTGCCAATGATATTTTCAAAAAAAATGAAATCTCTCCTCTGAAAAGCTCTGGAAATCAGTTTGGCTATCAAAATATGTAAGAACAACTGAATATCCAGAAATTCTTGATGATTCATGTCAAATTTCTTTAAAAATATATTTCTATTTTAAATACTCTGGCTTTTATACAATTAGTAACAGATTTAGTTTTTGCATATTATATCAATATATACATATATTTTTTATGTTTTATATCACACATTTTAGTGTCATTATGTGATTATGGTGGATTTTAACATTTACAAATGCTCTTTACTCTGTCTTATCTTTCTACATACCAGTCTATCCAGGCTTGTTCCAGCTGCCGTGGTAGGTCTCTGTTCGGGGGTAAAGGGTCTAAAGCGACTACTAAATACATCTGAGAGGCCCCGTGCAGACCTGCCTATTGCTGAAGGCTTTGGTTGACCACACCCTTGAAAAACCTAAAATAGAGCAAGGACAAACACAGTTACCATACAGAAAGGACTGGTAGTGTGAAAAACAGAAAGCTCTGTTTGCATCTGAAAACAGAAAACTGCTCAATTAACAACTCTCAACATAATTGTCAAATAAAAGTTTATTTTTATCCACATTGCCAAACAACACAACACCGGTATGTCACAAAGCCAGACATGTTTCGGAGCAGAACACAACAGCCTTTGCAAAATGAACAAGCATTTGTGTGCCTCTCAAATATATTTTGGAGGACCTGCTATTCTGAACATTAACCTTGGTCACTGATAAACACCAGTGCTTGATTTGTTTTGTCTTGCAGCCACAAATTGAGCTAGAAAAAGACAAGTCTCATGTGGGTGGAGAGGCAAAAATCAATCTTGCCATTTTACTATTCACCTTCAAGGGAAAAACTGTACTACCACAAAATATTTTTATGTAAAAATGGAAAAAGATGTACATAAATAAAGAAAATGACCATCCAGGATTCATTTGGATTTTGCCATTGAAACCCCATTAAATCTGGCAAATGAGACTTTTTCTTTGAGTATAAAACAAACAAGAAGGATACACTTTCTGAAACTCCACCCCAAAGAAATAGTGGATCGATGTTTATACAAATTTTAAAAAATGCTACTGTGGAATAGATCAAACCCAGTTTTCTTTGGAAGAGAAACCAAAATACACAAATAAATGCTGAATTTAAAGTACATTTTAAAATTTGTCTAAAATACTAACCGAGGAACACCTGAACCAGTCTGTAACCCCAGTAAGGTCTTTTGCTATTCAGATGCTTTGCTCAATATTACTGGTCTTTAGCACTCCTCTGTTGGTTGGTATCATGGTATGATGTGATAATCATGACAAAATAATGCCTTGTCTAATGCTTTTTGAGTCTTCAGTTTTAAAAAAGAAATAATTTTCCAGTGTGTTGTGGTCCCACACAGTGACACAATTACAATGCAATTTAGTCTTGTATGTATAGAAAACCTCAGAACAAGATTACATATTGGAGAAAGCTGTAATTGTAGAGCAATTTGTTCACCAAACAAACCTCAAGAAGAATGGCCAATAGGTAAAATTGCACATTTCAAGTCCTCTTGATACAGGAAAAGACAGCCCATCAAATACACATGTACCTTGTCACAACTTATGAGGACTGACCAGAATTCACAAAATAATTTGAAGTGGAAGTCAAGTGTGACATCTAAAGTCATTTTTTAGCTTCTACTTCTTATAAGTTCCTAAGCAATAATTGTAATTATTAAAGGATGGTAATTAAAAAAGCAAAAACATTGTTTTAATTGTATTTAATAGATGTGAATATGATGAATTTATTAAGGAATGGACATGATCAGCAACAATAGTGAACTGGCAATTTGTGACATTCAAATGATGTCAGTTTGTACTAAAAAGGCCCTGTGTGTGATAAGAAAATATCCTCCGCATCATGAGATCACAGCTATTCTGAAACGGTGACAAGCTGAACATGCTTTCATGGTGTTTATACAAAATTCTGAAACTCAGAATTTTGTATAAATCGAGACTCAAATGACCAGGCAATGCTTTTCCAATTAATTATTTTCCAATTTTGAAGCTTTGGTGCAAATTGCAGCTTCAGTCTCCCGTTCTTAGCTAAAAGAAGACTGAATCATTGTCTGTTTAACCAAGTTGGTTACACATTATTTCCTTAGCAGGTAAGCAGTTCCTCTAAGGCCAACATTAATGTCACATTTAAAATTACTTAAATCTGTATTTTGTTATGTTAATATATTTTCTTTATTTTTGATACTGATGCTCAGTTAGCGCTCCAGCAAGTTGTTTTCACAACAACCAGATACCTAAATCTACTGAGCTGTAGCTATGTAATTGGCAGATTTACAACAAGCAATTAAATAAGTGTACCTAATAAAGTAGCTGCTGTGTATACTGCTGTCATGGAGAAATTTAAATAAGATCATATAATCCAATTTATATAAAATTTATGCAGCTGCCATTAGGATTTGGTATTGGACACAGTAAATTACATTGTATTTTACTGCCAGGGAAAGCATTTAACAGAATTAAACATAAATAATTAAATAAAAATAGGCAGAAATAACACAAGAGCAAGGTTTCTCAAGATACAGTACCTTAGCTGACACTTGCATGCTGTTGTCCTGCATCGTCATAATAGCCTCTGAAATTTTTATATCAATTGGCTCTATAACTGCTTCAATGTTGAAAGGTCCCACCAGTCTGTCTGCAACCAGCAACATGGCATCTGTCAAAAAACACAGAAAACATGTCAAACACAAGATTTTAAAATACTCCAAAAAAACTTACAGCATCCTTTCCACACAAGTCGGATCGTTCATATTATCTTGGCACAACAACAATACTGCCAGGTGTTGGCTTTATTATTTGTCTATTGTTCTGAAGAGCACAAAGAATCCCACTTTCCCAATGTGTCTTGACAGCCAACAATTATAAAGATGAGTAGGAACCTGCCAGTACCTTCATATTTCCACAACAATGATTAGAATGCAATAACGAGGAATGGAGATTGAGCAGGTTTAAAACGAGACATGCAACCATGAGCTCAAATTCAGCTTAAATGTATGAATTTACAAGAATAACAAATTTACAAGAATAAAAAACAACTAAACTGCTTCATTTACCTGTGTAGTAAATACTGCTTAAAAATAACAACAAAAAATACATCTATTTTTACAATGTAACACATATAATTGTTAATATATCAACTAAAAAGTGTGATTCTTAAGCATTTTGAGTGCTATCCAGCTTATCTACAAAATTAAACCTCTACCAAACTCTACTTTGTTTGAGCTGGTTAAGTGGGAGGGTTCCAACATCAATGTATCTCAGTGCAGTGACATTTACAGAAATATAGGGCAATCAGTAGAAGCACATTTAGCCCAAAAGGGCACCAAAATCACATGCCTCTTATCCAGTGAAGGAAAAAGGGCCTGAAAGTATTTGAAAATCACAGGAAATACTTAAGAAGCTGGTGAAACTCCAGATACTGAGTTGCTATGACAAAAAAAAGAGACAAAGAAAGATGTAGAGAAATAAAGAAGTGAAAATGTTCATTGTATCTCATCATCCATTAGATTTGTGTCTGACAAACACTCACTATCAGATCATACACTTGTATACACCTTTCAAGTCTTGCTGAAGCTTTACGGTTCTCAAATTAATCTCTTGAAATTGTAACCAACAGCAATTTTTCCCATCTCATTAAACATGAAAGTGCTGCTGCACCTCTAAACACCGCCTTTCTTTAGGTCCAGTTTCCAGCAATACTCCAGCCTTAATAAGTGGTCAGAGAACGATACAGAAAAAAATAACCTATGCATTTTCTAAATCCACATTTTAAACCATGGATTAATATTTTTTTTTTTATTTTTTTTTTTTGCTGATGACATTTATTTGTATGTACAGCAACATGCCATTGTACTCTATTGCAATTTAAATCAGATAAAAAATTCTATGTGTAGTTTTCCAGAATACACAACAGTAGAGTAGAGACAGAAAAATACTCCCCTTTTAATCTAAACTTAAAAATGTTATTTTCCCAGAGCAACATATCAGACAGTAAAACCAACAGCAGTGGATGTGGATGGTACTTGTAACCACTCTAACACAATCAGGACATGAAGTCTTCACCCGTGAATCACAAAAACAGGTCATCTACCAGTGTCTTCTGTATCAGCATGATTTTTGAGCGCCTTCTAATCATGTTTAATCAAACACCCCTGTGGTTACAGCGTGGTAGTAGCTAGGCTTCAGAAAGTACATGGGTACATTAAAAATCAGCTATGATGATTGAAATAAACCATTCTCTTCTTTTCAATCCAAAAGCCACGACTTTCATTGGTTTAACACTGGTTCTGTACTATCTGCAGAGAGGTTCAATGTTTGGCTTAAAGCATGTCTTTTACCACGATGGCCACTGCTTCCTTCTTACAGACGTGTTGAAACAAAATAAAACAGAATTTGGACAGAGTTGTGTTCATATGTATGAACTCCATACAAACTCTGCAGGTAGTGATGGAAAAATAAACTAATTTGATATGGAAATGTAAATATTTAATCTTTTCAAACATGCACAAAACAAATGTGTTCAATATTGATAGAAATGTAGTTCTTTTTTTACTGAGAGATTTTCCTTCCTGAATATTGGAGAACTGAGGTAACAAAGAAACAGGACAATAATTTATAAAATGATGTCTGTCATCTGCTTCTTAAAGAGTGGTTACTTTAACTATCTATATAATTTGGAAAGGAACTGATTGTAAAGACATTTTCTTTTTACGTTTATGCATTTTGTAATTTCATTTTATGTTGTTCTCTTTTTTATAAATTCATTGTCAAGAGCATTCTTATTCTTTCAGGCATTTTCTGTACTTGTAATAATCCATTGGCTCTGTTTTTGCTTTTGTTTTGACAAATATTGTATTACTTAATGGGACAATCCTTATTGCATACATTTACAAATATCCTTAGAAATTTTTTCATATGATTTATGGGCATTCTCCTCCTCACAAACCACATCCCACTTCTGTTTTAGTAAGTTATTTTTATAGGCATTTCTATTTTCCTCTGTCCTCACTTTGTTGAATTTTAAATGGTAGAATGTTTTTTTTATTAACTATATTTATAATTTATAGTCAACTGCTTCTTTACCAGATCAAAAATGGGTAAATGTCAATACATTAGAACCCACTTGATGCGTTTTTCATATTATTTGTCAATATGTTATCGATTAATGTAAAATAATATGAAGTAATTTGACCTAGTCTGGTGGTTTTTGGATTTTAAATTTTTAATTAAGTTTTTTTAATTTAACAAATCAATATCATAGTCGCTACAGACAGTTATATTCAAACATTTGGAAAATTCACTCTTTAAATATTTCCATATCGGACACCGGAGTCCTATAAAGCCAACCAACAATAACATTAACAACCAGATTTTACAACAGCTTCATTTCTTATACCATACGATTACTAAACTCCCATTAATATTTTCATTGTTTATATTGATACTTTTCATTATTATTTATCTATTCATTTTATTATTATAAAAATAAATAGACATTTTTATTTCAATGCAATTAAATTTAGGTCAATATGTAAATTTTAAATGTATGACAATAAAGTCTGTCTATGTCTATTTTTCATCTTTTAAATACAGATCTCCATGGTGATACATCACAACAGATCATCTCTGGCTATATTAAGCTTTTCTCTACATACATTTATATGTGTTTGTCACTTTGTTTGTTCTGTTTTGATAATTTAAATCATATCCATAATTTTTAAAATCTCTATCTGATTTCAGAAAAAGGAGTGGATAGAAACAATATATTGTGAGTGATAGTAAAATTAATTTAACGAAGTGGTTAGTTCTGGGTCTTACTGTGTGTGGCCTGACATTGCACACCTTTTCCTTCATGCCTTTCAACTATTGTTTTCTGGGTGGCTCTGTCCTCATCTAACCATCTGTAAGTATGGTTTTATGGTTTTATGGTTTTACGAAGATCATCTTCTTTATTCTCAAGTCTTCTCATTTGTCTAGATGAGTCATTGCGTCAGTTACATGCTTCATTGTTTGTTGGATTTCTTATGGAGCCCTGCTTGGCTTTTCCCGGCTTGACTTAAATTTGAGTAAGAGAAGTTTAATCTATTTCATAAATTTGACAAATGGAATCACAGGGATTTGCTAGGAAGAACTAACTAACTAACTAAATAAAGGATTGAATGGTGAAAATAGCTCAAAGACAGCCTTGGCCAGCCTTTAGAAAATTTGTTGAGGTCCTGCCCTTAGGCCAGCTTTTCAGAGTAGCTGTCATGAAAGCAAGGAAACAAAGTCGCTCTCTTCTCAGTTGCAATTGACAAGCAAGGATATTAACCTCAGAAGCTGGAGTAAGATGTGTGATTGAGAGCAAAGGTCAATTCAGATAAAAGACCACAGAGCAAAATGCTTCAGAGATTTTAAGGGAAACAGAATGAAGAATAAAATCTGTAAAGCAAATACTGTTATTAAAATATTTAAAATGTAAAGGTTGATTGAGGTATTTCACAGCTAGACCCCAAATGCAGTTTCATAATAAATAAGTAGATCTGTAGATATTTCAAAGTGGAAACATGCTAAACTACATCATATTTTTACTGTTTCAGAGAATTTTTTTAAATTTAATTTAAACAAAACATGATGATTTGCAATACCAGAACAAAAGTTAATAGTAAACTGGTAAGCAGAGATTTGACATATAATAATATAGGATTTTGTATTTGAATTACAAGTAAAGTATACAAAATATTAACATCATACTTGTTAAGACAGCAGTAGCCAAAACCTCATGGCCAAAATTATGGTTAGTTTTAATGTAATTAAGTGTTCTCTACTTTAAAGAAATTGTTTAGAAAGTTAATTGTCATACACTTAACAGAGACAGAAAGACACACTTATTTTTTATTTTATCTTAAAGTAATATTTTATCATTTACATTTCTTGATGTTTATTTTCTTGCCATAAGTTACTTTATATACTTTGTTTGGTTCAGCTTTATCAGATTTTGCCAAGGTTAATATATGTTTCTTAATCAGATGATGTACTGATTGTGTGGCTTAGTTTTGGCAGTCTGTGTGCATTAGCAACATATTGTGCTTAAAGAGAAGCTGTTCATGGGTCGTGCAAAGCATCTGAAATGAGGGCAACTGATAATCTTTTTATGAATTGAAAGAATAATGTAAAAAGTGCTTAAAACACAGATGTTCTAATTATGACTATAAGACCTGTTGGCAAAATTAATATTGTGCATGTCTCTGGATAAAAATGGATTCTGTTTTGGAACATTTCAGAGAAGTTAGTGTTGTACACATAAACAAAGAAAACTATCATTGAGAAAAAGCAAGCATGTTATATTTTTAGCAACACTCAGTGAAGCTGTAATTTCAAACATAGTTTTCCAATCATAAATGCTTCTCTGTGTGTTTGTTTCTGACAACCAATTTTTCATATATCTTGATGAATATTTGATGGATTGCATCAATGTAGGATGAGTCAGCCGTTTGAAGGGCTATGAGGGAGGATCTGTAGTTCCTTATATAATTTCAAATACATGAACAAAGAAAAGCATAACATATCACATCATAGACTAGCAATAAAATGCATTTGGGTGACAAATTCTTATAATTATCACAGAAATTAATACATACTGTCAAATCTGCACCATTTCAGCTTTCCATGCTACACAGTGTGTCAGGTAAAGAGCGTTTCTTCTCAATTTATAAATTTGAAGCAATGGGTGGTAAAAATAACAATAGAGCAAACATGACATGTAGAGATTCAAACAGATTCTGTTATGTCAAACTGACCAAGTAAGTGCTAAAAACATAAGGACTGGTTTGTTTAACTTACAATGGCATGAAGCACAAAAAGTGTAAGAACCATTAGATTTTTGTTGGTGTAACCTATGTGACTAGTCAACTGACCATTAATGCCAGGTTATGAGGCAGTGCCGTCCCGTCTGAATTAGTTGTGTGCCCCTTCTTGTGTGTTCATGTGGTGATGATTAAAGTCTAGCCTGACTAATTGCAGCTTTTGATCATTGTCAAGGCAAGTTATGAATCGCTTTTAGCATCACTTTTAAGCTAGAATTTTAACACAATTTCTACATGTTCACTTTTTCTACACACGGAAGTAGAGTTAGCTTGCAGACACTGAATATTTTCCTTCAATATGTTACAAAATCCTCAGTCCAATTTTAGACTTATTTTTAAGTAAAATAATTTTTCAGGATAATAATAAAAGCACTAAAAAGCCAATAACCACTCAGCATTTACTAATATAGGACGATAAACTAATAATGGAGGAAAGCTACTTACATGAAGTTTAGATGATTTTGCGTTGGTATTCACAGCAAGCGTCTACACACTGTCCATTATAACTATAAATCTAACAAGAATAATCACAGAATGACAATTAGTGTTTGTTGATTATTGTAATTGGACTTGATTAAACATGGCAACACACCATGGCACAAAGCTCTACTTGTTTCACCTCAAACTTGTTTCATAGCAGTGTTTCATCTATTGCTATGGCCTCTGAAGTCACTGAATCCTAATTCAATAGGTCACCTTTAGAATTTAGTGAAACTAAAGAGTTACATTATGGACGTTTGGCAAATCCATCAACTGTGTGATCCCATCATGTCAATGTGGACCAAAATTTGAGGACTATTTCTCACACACTGGTGAATGTAAAAAAAAGAAAAAAAAAAAAAAGGCAGGTTTTTGATATCTTTATAATGGGGCATCATAATGTTTGGAATTTTTCCTGGAGTCGGTAGGCTGTAAAAATCATATCACTTGAGCTCTTAGATGGACAGAAGCCACACTGGGATCCAGAAAGTGTTTTCGCAGACATTGGAAAAAGCTGGTTTGTAAGTACAAAGATTTTCAATGGCACCAGTTGCCACTGCAGTTGTCCCATTCTGATTTAGTTACCTTTGTAAATAACAGGTGCTAACAGGTAAATAACTAGAGCAATCTGATTGCTCTAGAAGCCATTCTGTTTTTGTTTCTCAGAATCTGAAGAGTACGGTGTGGATCTTGAACCCAAGCACTTTGCTCTGCTTACCTTTAGGTACTCGTCTGATTCAGGGGCATTGTCATTCTTTAAATCTCTCTTATGGAAAGAAGTACCACCATGCAGTCAGTCTGAACAAAAGAGAGCTTGCCAGCTCTAAATAGGAGCTCTCTTACTGTCACAATTCAAACCAGAGGACAATTTGTTATGATGCAAAAGTGTTACCTATCAGATCTCTGTGTAACTGAGCACACCAAACTCTCTACCATCATACTTAGATCTCACCTCGCTCAAAGGCCAAACTCTGACAAGGAACAGTTATTAATTTTATTAAATGTCAACTTTACTGCACACCTACTCAAAAACAAAGGTCAATCCCAATTATAAATCGACCAGTTCTTTCATATACTGTATTTTGTTATGATAAAAGGATTCAGCTCCTTTTATTTTATTCATTGCACAAACATCACACTATTTTGGATGTGATGTGCAGTACAGTAGAGATCACTAAATATTTTTCTGCCAAACAGAAGTGTATTAATCTTGAGCAGGTACATAAAATCACCTGTAACAAATGAGCTGTCTAGCTTTTTACTGGAGCAAAACAACATAGCACTTTAAAATGTCTGTGGACAAAATTTGTTTTGACCCCGCTTAACTTCAGTTCATATTTCACTGACATGTACTCACTGAAGCATATAAAAGTTTTTCTTTTTTTTTAAGATCTATGACAAGGATAAAATTAGGTTTTGATGAATAGTGGAGAGGAGAGCTCTATTTGGACTCACATTAGGTCATCTAATTCCATCTCCCGACTAAAATAATCTATTTACTGAGACGACCGTGTTAACAATGATCTTTTTTCACGTTTGTAGACTGTCACTGACATCACCTTCAGCTCCAGTAATGTAAATTATCCAAGTAAACCTGGCTGGCCTAACGGAAAATATAACAAGTCAAACACACAGGTACAAACTTTCCATTGCACTGGGTTGTTCATGACTGTTCTGGAGTCAAAGGTAAAGCAGAAGTGTTGAGCTAAAAGATGTTAATTTAATTTAGAAATGGTCCAATCAGTATTAAAGGATGATCACATCCATCATGTGGGACCTGGTTAAAAGATTTATAGACAAATCCGCACCCCTAGCATGTGTCACAAGTTGGCTTTTTCTTCAAGGTAAGGCAGAATGTGAAGGTCATTTTCACATATAATAGTTACGTTTAAATGAAGCAGTGATTTGACTTTACGATCATTTGAGAATTTGTCTTCTGGTATGTTTTTTCGGTGATCATTTATCAGATGGGCACTGTGGCAGTTAGCCTTATGGTGCTGATCTGCAGCTGCTGAGGGATAATTCATCTGTGCTTTAAATGATGACGACAGTGCAGAAAAATTTCTGCCCAGTACCCATAAATACAAGTCTGGACAATAATGTAGAGTTGATGAAAATGGAAAGAATAACTTTCACCATCTGTCAGAGCAAAAGGGGAAAAAGTCTCCATAAAACACTATGTTCAACAAGAGAAGTTAATGCTGCTTCTCACAAATTGCCAGGCATAAGTCTATACCTCAAAGTCAGCTGTGCTGTGTTTCAGTCAGACATTTATCATGACAAATGTTAAGTGCTATAAAAAAGTGAGAGAATTAGATAAACGATCATAAATCTGCAGTTTCAATTTCTTGAAATTGAGAAATGAGTTGCATTTACTAACTTACTTACATTTTTTGCCATGTTTAAACTAAATAACACAATCAGAAAAGGGAAAAAGGGGAAAAAAAAGAAAGAATTTAAACATCACATCAACAAAAAATAAGAGTTAATTCAGACAAGTAATAAATCACTGACTAGGTGTTTTTGGCTAAAATTGATTTAAGAGATTATTTTATCACTATCCTGCCGAATCCCACCAACTGAATGTTTTATTATTCCAAAAACTATAAAGCATAAGACAGAAATATTGTGCTGTGAGTTCCATGATACATCATATGCTTTTGATACAACTTCAAAAAGTGTATTAACATACATGCTGTTGTTTGATGCATTTACAGACTAAAACTTTTGGGAGTTCTTAATTATGATGAATAAAGAGAAAAAACTGTCAGATGAGGGCTTCAAGAGCCGCCACAGGGAGATATAGAAAATGAGCTACAGCTGTCACCTTCCTTGTGTTAAGCCACTCCTGAAGGAGAGAGCAAACCTGCAGCTCCTTAACTTTGATGAAAGAGTTAATGGGGTGGACTGCTGCTCAGTGGCCTAAACTCTTTTCAGAGGAAGGCATTTTTTGCGTTTTGTTTGGCAATCAATGTGCCAGAGTATGGAGGAAGCATAGAGAGTCTCAGATTCCAGTGTGGAGGAAAGGTGTATCCACAGCCAAAGGTGATTTTAGGGAGCAATGTGTTCGGCTTATGTTGATTCACTGTTTTTTCAAGTTCAAAATCAGAGCAGCCCTTTATCAAAAAATAAATAAATAAAATTGAATTGAAAAAACAGCACTTTATACTTCCCTCTGGTGGAAGGTTTTATGGAGAGGTAAATGTAATTTTCCAGAAGTAGTTGGCACCTGCCCACGTTGCTATTTGTACCAATATCTGTTGTAATGATCAAGACACTTCTCTCTAAGCTGGCCTGTCCTAAACTCCAAATACAGTCCATGAGATATTCTGAAGAGGAAGATTGGAGATACCAGATCCAGTCAAGTTAAATACTGATGCTGAAACAAGCAGAGCTTCATTAATACCACCGCAGAACTATAGATTAGTTACTGCCATATACGTATGTATGAAGAGCTTCACAATTTAAATTGAATTACTAAAATAAAATGTACCTTTCCATGATAAAATTATAAAATATGGGAACTGTTAGAAACAGCAAAAGGAACTTCTACCCTTTTGCTTTTGATATCAAGAATATAGTATTTTTGTGTCAGCACAAAGACGCTGAGCCACTGTACCTGCTGGGGTGTATGTACCATGTCTGTTTGTTTGCTATTTTGACAAGCACAGAGGAAAAAACACAGAAAACTCCCTGCTCAGTGATTATATCATCTGATGTACAGTAAAGCTCTTTGATATGTACTCTGCCATGCTGCTGCTTTTTATTTCGTCTCTTCTGTCTATCATACTCCTAGGAAATAAACACTTTGAGCAGCAACTTAGAATTCCCATATGTTTGAAATAAAAACAATTATATATATATTTTTTTTCTTTCAAGTCTAGCGGTAAAAGAGAAATATATACCACTAAACAAACAACAAAGAACAGAGAAACCAGCTGTTGATTTTAAAGCATGCTATGGTGCATGAATGTTCCTGAGAGACTAACAGGGATAAAGCCATGGATTAATTTTTGTCTCCACAGACCACAAAGCCTGCTGACCTTCTTTCAAGGACTCAAAACACGAAAAACAGGCAGAAATAAACACATAGATAAAAGATGATGCATTGCATGGTTGCAACACAGCAACATTATGAGAAAACTCCAAATTAGTCTAAGTTGGGGGTTAGTCTGACTGTCACAAATATTAGAAATTAATAGTGATCCAGAATGATAGTATCAAACTCACAATTATTTTTTTTTTGTGAGAAGTAAAATTCTCCGCACATTTTTAGAGCTTATTTGCCAAATTTTGCTGAGTAGATATGGCATGAATAACCCCTTGCAGCTTTGGCGAGAGAAGTCGTTCCAAGTTTGCAGAATTGGACAGAGTGCTGGAGCCAATGCTGCCTCCTCCAAGTTGTTGGGCTCTACTTCTGCAGTTGGGTGAAAGCCAAAATGTACCCACATTGCTACTGTGGAGTCTGGCTTTACAAGAAATTACAAAAAGATTGCCTGGAGATAAACAGTTGGTGGCCCAAATTTTGCACTTGGGTGCCTTTAGTAGAAATGATTGAGATGATCACATCAAAATAGAAGCAATCAAACCCCAAATTGTTCAAAATTCTTTGGAAACAGAGAAGAAAGTATGATTTTATTAGTTTCATGCAGCTGTTACAGATAAATAAATATAGCAAAAATTCTTCAATGTAAGTTATTGCACTCACACAAAAAGTGATTTTTTAATTTAGACACAGTACCTATAAAAAGTTGCCAATTTTTTTTTACAAGATTAATATCGCCTTCCCTCAGCATTCTTCAATCATTTCTCAAGAGATTCATGAAAACCAAGTACATGCTGATATTTCACTAACCTGAATATTTCACTACCACTTAAACAATTCTCTCTTGAACTGCCAAAGCTATTATGCTAAGATACATCAAGTTTCCAGTAATATATTAATACCTTTTGTAGTGTGCAGCTGCAAGAGGTGAATCAATAGCCCAAGACTCCTTATCCTGCCAACATATCCGTCTTTGGGGAGTCTTTCTCACACGCTCAAGTATAGCTGCAGCAGTAATGAAGACTTCTCTATTGAATTTTTCTTTACACTTCTGCTGAATTTCAGATGTATATGTCAGAATTACTTTAATGCATATGAAGAACTGGGTGTGTTAGTGCACATGAAGTCTTTGCTGCTTGACTATCTTTCCTGTGCTTGTCAATTTTCTAGTCTCAAGGTGGTTGAGATGTGGTTCAAGATCACTGGTGGTTCTTGTATTCCCTTTACTTGTAGTAAACTATTTACAAAATAAATCAGAAACAAATTAGAGTTTACGTAAAACTAATGATGAAAAACACTGAAGAACAGGTCAAAAACATTGATCTTTGCTTTAACAGATAAAACTCAAAGGGAAGTGCTGAGAAAAATAGTTTGAGAAATCTCATTAGAAACTGAGGCAGGCAGGCGACACTGAACAGAGGAAGAATTGTCAGCATTGTATATATCTGTAAAGTCAGAAGTTGAATCCAAGACTAACATCAACAACTTGGTAAAGTTCTAGTTGCAAGTTGGACACCTGGTAGATATTGTCTGTTGCTGTTTTCAATGACCTGGATATATTACTCAAAATGTAAAGCTAATTGTATTTTGTGTGTGTACACACACACAAAATATGCATGTACACAAATTGGATGACGCTTAAAAACACACATGCAAAGGCATGCTGTGGTGGCGTAGGGGATAACGCGACCCACGTTTGGAGGCCTTGAGTCCTCGCCGCGGCCGCCGGCGCATGTCTTCCCGCATGTCTTCCCCCCTCTCCTTTCCCCTTTCCTGTCAGCCTACTTTCATATAAGGGACACTAGAGCCCACAAAAGACTCCCTGGAGGGGAGAGAAAAAAACACACACATGCACTTCTTACACATAGCACTTTTAGCTCAGCTGAACAACTGTGCTGCTCTTAATGATATACCAATTCAATTCCAGTCCATTAAGTGGCAAAAATGCACTGACTTATGCACAGTTTACTGTAAAGAGAAGAACAAGAAAAGACACTATAAAAGAATAAAATAACGTGATTAGTCACCAGGACATCAGTGTACTTCTTGGTTGTTTTTATCTGAATGATAAATTACACACACCAGATAAAAAAACAACTATATTTTCTTAAAGCAAGCTTTGTGGTCCTTCTTCTTCATCTGCTAATGGTTTTACCAATTGTTTACTTTATCTACATTATCTTCTGGCTGAGGTTATTATTGTCCCTCTCAGCATGTGCAGGTGTTGCAATAAAGCTCGTAGGCTGCCCTTGGAAGACTGCAGTCACCCCAAACAGACTTTTAGTGGGCCAGGACCGATGACAAAATGTATGCAACACATTTATAAGCAGTAGCTCGGACTAGGTGGGTTTACTTAAGCAATTATACAGCAGTAGTCATTTTAAATATTCTAAACACAGAGCAGCCAGTTTGGATATTTATTGGTTGCTGAGAAACAAACATCACTTCCCCTTAAAATGTAAACTTTGAAAGACGGGGTTATTTTGTTATTTCATACACCAAAATGGAAAACATATACTGTATTTCTCGGACTATAAGCCGCTACTTTTTTCCCACGCTTTGAACCATGCGGCTTATAGCCCGGTGCGGCTTTTCTGTGGATTTTTCTTCAACCACCATGGGTCTCTTTAGCAGGAAGTGAATCATTGGAAGTCAAAGTTGGAAATCAAAGAAGAAAGTGCTAATTTTCATTTAGAACAAGCACATGCTAGCAGCAGGCACGAAGAAGAAATATTTTCGATCATGGAAACCACACGAAGAAGTTCATATGATGCAGCTTTTAAGTTGAGGGTTATCAATCTGGCAGTACAGATTGATAGCCGCTGTACGTAAGCTCAGCATGTGGAAAACTGAGAGCAGCGGAGATACCAGCAGCTTATAGCCCGGTGTAGCTTATATATGTACGTTTCCAGTTTTTTAACAAAACTTTGTGGTTGCGGCTTATAGTGAGGTGCACTCTACGTATAGTCTGGAAAAGACGGTATTTTATTATTTGTGACATAACACAATAAGTATGCAACACTAATTCTGTTTTAGTGCAACTATAATGTATCTTAACACATTAATGAACTATATATTAGTGAGAAGGTCCTTGTTTAAACATGTAAAAAAAAAACTTTTCTAGATGAAAAAAATATAACCAAAAGTCTATAAAGATAGATTTGAGCATGGCTCAAATTTATTAAAAAGAAATACAAATAATCATCAGAGAAATCATGAAGGCCACTGAGAGCATTTCTGCTTGATATTTGGATTAGCAGCATTTTTTTTCAGATTTTGCACAGCCAGGATGATTAAGAAGAAAATGATATTCGTTCTTGATGACGCCTAAGAAATGGAGATCACTTCCACTTGACTGACTCATCCAGTATTTATATCACCAACAAGCAAAAATCTACTTACAAGGCTGTTTGTTCTTGACATGTCTGCCACAGAGACCATCATACGTAGTGTTTAGTCAATTTGAATGCCTGGGTCCATTAAATGCACATGGTTGAACAATGAGATGCAATACTTCATATTACAGCAAATCACAAACCACTAAAGATCTCAGTTAAGTTAAAGCAGGTGAATGTTAAGAGACATTAAATAATAAAAGTGCTTTGTATGCCGGAGATAAGGCAAGGACACTGGACATCTCAACGGCTACGCAAAGTTGAATGTGAACAAAGTTTCTGACGAGATCTGTCATTTAACAAAACAACTGACAAGGTGTTGATCCGTTTAATCTCAGTGGTATCAGTTCTTAGAGGGTGAAAATACTCATGGCCTGGGGAATTGTGGGGAGCTTCAGTTACACGAGAACTCAATCTGCCCAATTAAAAAGAAATGAGTAAATAAAATCAATGAGGATCATTTACACTGTGGTGTCAAAAGACTCAACAGAGGTCACCACAAGCCTAAATCTTAATTAGCTGAAATAATTTGTTCACAGAGGGCAACATGAAGCCTTTGGCAAGAATACGCACAAGCCCTGAAAACTGTGTAACATCAGTGACTTGGGTTTTAAAATTGCAAAATCTTACATTTGATCAATTTAAGGAATGAATGAATGTGATACGTTGACACGTGACTATTGTTGATTAAAAATCTATCTGTGATTTTGTCTTTAGGCGGATTAATTAATTAATTTATTTGTTTATTTATTTTTTGATTTGGCAAACACAGGTATCGGAGTAGATACATGGGAGAAGAAATTAGAAAAGCTGGTTTTATGACACCAGCCTTCCACAAAAAGACTGGTTTTTACACACTAACAGTGAAACTAACAAACTCAAACAAGCTCACACACATTTTTGTTCTGCTGAGGAGTAATAGCTAACACCTGAATTCTACATTTTTAAACCAAGGTAGACATGCCTCACTTAAACAAAAACCTTGTATGGCATATTTTACCTATGTTTTATTTTCTGGCAGTATGCACATTGCATCAGTTTGTTTCAAACACAAAAAGGGAGAAGAAAATGAAGACTTTTTAATTCTTTAAAAAAGAAAGAAAGAAATTAAATTAAATTAAATTAAGTAAACTTTATGAATGGAAAACAACTGTTGTCTGCTGTCCTGTCAATATTTATGTGGTTTTCTCTTTCTCACAGTATATCAAAAATCATTTTTTGATAAGAAAATAAAATTACTTAGATGTGGGGGTTGCCTTTTCAGTTTCACAGATGTCTATGATGTAAAAAGTATTCAACATTTTTTCTCATTATTTCAAAAACACCCAGATCCAAAATATTTCTGTCCGTCTGTCCAAGTGAGACTTGCTGAAAAGATTTCCAAAGGGCCTGCATCATCTCAAAGTCATTATTTTAAAGTTGAAGAGCAGTTGTTCTACTCTGAGCCTCCACTTTATGGTTGAACTCCTCATACTATCTCAAAGGCAAAGTTTATCTACATTCTGTATATTTCCCATTAGGGCAGGGAAATTCTGAACAATGGAAACATTTCAACTCATTTTCGGGGGACAAACATTGCTGCAGGGTGCAATGAAAGATCACACACTGTTTTTAAAAACCTGTAAACCTTCAAAATCTTTAGTACAAACCTTAAATGTTAGTGTCCTCAATGTTATTACCCCCAAAAGCCTACTTGCAGGCTTTTGGGGGTTGTTGCAGGAGAGATATTTGTTGTATGGCTTCTAAAAAATAACTTTACACATGCTTAAAGGTTGTAGTTTGAGTTAAACTAGTTTGAGTTAATTAAGAGCTTGTGATGGATTCAGTTAATATCTCCCATTACGTCTGGCCAGTCATGGTTGAGATTACAATGTTACACTGATGCCATTTATCTGTCAAAAGTAGTGTTGATCATGATGTAAGCCTGAAAAACTGGAGCACCGTTTGACTAACAGCATGAGTCCTCTCTCTCCGTCTCTCTGAGGGCATTTTAACAAGGTGCTGACAAGAAAAATGATAATGATGTGTCTGTCATGAAGCAGTACTAGGTAAATTTGTCATGATGGCAGATGAATGATTGCCTGGTATCATCCAGTGGCCAAAGCATGAATTTACCTCCTGAATATTTTAACACCCACCCACGCACACACACACACTCAAAGTCGGGGTGGCGAAAATCACTCAACGCTACTTCAAGTAGGTAGCTCACACCCTTTCCCAGGTTTCCTTCACCGTTCACTGGCATTGTCTTTTATTCAGCCTGGAAGGCATGAAGTCATTACAGTAACCTTTACATAGCGTAAAATACCCGACAGTGACTGTTCCTTTAAATATATGGCACAGATGCTATAATCACTCTTCTTTTCAAGAATAGCTCTCTATATAAGGTATACTAAAGGTTTTTACTGCTTCAGTGATGCAGAGATGTCATGAATAAGGACAACTCTGGCACAGTCCTAACTCCTGCTTTGTCAATGCTTATAAAGGCTGTAGCTTTAAATATTAGCATTAAGATTTATATCTTGTTGCTGTGCATGTGTCCATTTGTTTTTATGTTATTTTGTAAGCAGTCACGGACTGCTATGTAATTGGGATGGAATGTCATCTCTTCTTTGTCAATTGGTGGGAAGCCTCATCTATTCTTAATCTGTTATAACACTGCATATGGTGAATACTGTGCTCTGCTTCCAAATCTATTCTCTTCTATGTGTTGTCCAATGGCAGATTGGATTTGTGCTGCACTGAGCTGCACACAGCACAAGAGCGAACATAAGGAGCGCGCACACTGTGCTGAACTTTGAATAATTTTAACTCGGCGCAGCACTCTGTGACAACACCCCGACACATCTAATCAGAGGGAAACACACACAAACTTTTTGGAGTTTGTGTGTTTGTGTGCAGTAGGTATGTTGTGCTATAATATTTTTGTATAACATTCAAAAATGAAAAAAAGAAGTTTCCAAAAACTGTGGCATTAAAATAAAACTATAAAACAAAGATTTTGAAATATATAACATATAATTGCTTCAATTTAAAAAAAAATACCAACAGTATTTCTGCTCCTACAATTATATTGCATGCTAACATGAATATAATTTTGATGTTGACCCATATGCTCAGAAAGAGAGCAGTGGATGAGAAAAGTAAGTTTGCCTAAAATCAGTCACATATTTCATCTCCTCATGAATGAGTTAAATCCCTTTCCACTATGGATAATTTGAAGATCAAGTTTGAATCATTTTTTTAATATGAAGTTTTAAAGTATATTGGAGTTTTTATTCAAACAGATATTCGGGATATTGGAAGAGCAAAATAAACACCACCTAAATTATTCATGCCTTATTGCTCACAATATTATGACTTTTTCTGGATTCTCTTTCTTGTTCTGCTCTGAAAAGATTACATTGAGGGCCTAAAAAGCTGATGTTGTATAGTTAATTATTAAGTAATTACATAGTTAACAAGATTAACACAAAGGTAAACAATTTGTTGTATACAGATTATTGTACATACATATAACTCTTGCAAATTGTTGCCAAAATAGTGTTTGTTTCTTGTTGTCATTAAGGTTGGAGAACTAGTTTGTGTGAAACAGATGTGAACTCACTCTGCCAAGTGCTTCATTCTAGCTACACCTGATCCACAGAGAAAACCCCACCCCTCCTCTAAATATAATAACATGAAATAAAAGGAGCCTGAAATAAAAAAGTTAAAAAATAAAAGTTCAAGAAATACATGCAGTAACTTTACAAAATAAACATTTTGTGACATTTATTTGATGTCCCCATGAACATTAGGTATGTCTTGCTGCTGCTGACAGTTTCAGGACAGATTATTCCATTTAACTTGATTTTTCTTTTCTCTGAACCTTTCTATCCACCATTCTCCTCATGTCCATTGCACATTATAATTTTAACAACTATGTTGGTTTCTAAATTAGGCTTAATCTTTCTTGCTTTGGCCTTCAGACCATGGTTAGGAGATGTGAAGCCACTGTTTGAACAAAACCAAGTTAACTGTTAGCACTGCTGTCAGTATGAGGAATCATGGCTTTTGTAGCTGTAGTTAGCAATATTTACATTTACTGTAAATATTTACATATTTGTAAATATTTAAATATATTTACATATACTGTCAGTAGGTTGTTTTATTGAATTCCTGTGCATGCACATACAGCCTTAACGTCCAACACTAAATGTCTCAATCTATCCAAAGAGGCATGTTCAATCCTCTAAACAAATTAAAGTAGCCACATTCCTTAGTTTTTGGATGTTAGATGTGCTATACCAGGTAGATCCAGACATTCAACTTCTCCAGAATAGATAAGTCACCAGGTTTTACTTCTCTTTCATTAACAAGAGGTGAAGTTTAGGAGAATGGCTCTCACTGTATTTGAACAAACAATCCAAAATCTATTGAGTGATCAGGATAGAGAAGTTGTATTTTTAGGAATTTTCAAGCAATTCCCACCAAAATACTAACAGACTGCCAAATCAATCCCTTCTCAGCTTGAAGTATAGAGTACAGTTTCAGGATCTGAACTAGACCAAAACAAGCCTGAATTCTCCAAACCCACAACATTAAAAAACCAACAACTTTTAGCAGCTCCCATTTCCCATCCTTATCGGTAAACCGGCTGCCTGGGCTTTTAAGGAATTGCTTGACAGAGACATTCTGCATTCAGCTCTGCAGCTGGGGAACTCAAGCTACTTCCTCTGTATCTTTTCAGTCTCCCTGCAACCAGTAACAAACTCGGATGTTATTTGTGAGAGTGCGCTCTGCGCTTCACCCTAGCACAGCACAGACTATATATTGTGTTAGAGCAACATTAGGCTTTGCTCTAGTAATGATAGAGATTATTTGATGCATTGTAAATTCTTGAAAATAAAAAAAAAGCAGTGTATCAAAGTGTCATCGACCAACTGTATCTTATGACTAACCTTGTAGGTCTAAGCTTATAGGAGAAAATACCTGTGTGGCTTAAAACAAATGGCTGTGATCTCAGCAGTATAACCAGAATTTACTTCCATTACCTCATAGCTCAAAATCTGTGAAAAAGTTTAGCTTGTATGAGAAACCACTATCTCTAAATGCTTGAATTTTTTCCGAAGCCAGAAGCTGGCTAACCTAACCAACTGTTTTCATTCATTTTTATTCTTGTTTGGAGTCTGTATAAGAAGAACTCCACACACACAGAACACTGGAAGAGTACAGTTATAATTTTGAGAAAATAAAAATGAAGAAATCCAAAAAATGATGTTGCATGAAAAAAAAAAAAAAACCTTGAAGGATTTTCATACATATGAATCATTGCACCAGTGCAAATGATTACACAAATGTAAAAACAAATCATATTTTAAATGTTTCTATTGATGTAGGCTTAGAAAAAATATTTATGGATTATTTTCATAATGTAAAAAGTAAGACATGGAGATCATTTTTATTTTCTGTAGGTATGTTGGCATACTCGGGTTGGCCGTTTGTGCTGGCCCATATAAATGACTTTTAACTGAGGCAGGCGGCATTAGCCCAGACAAGTGCCTTCCTAATTCCTCTGAAAAAGGCTTACCTTGTGTTACTCAGAGTGCCACTGCCAATCATTATGCAGCAATTTAATTCAAAGTAAGGCATTAGTAAGTAAGCTTGTTACATTTTGTTAGTTTCAAAGAATTTGTCTTTTTCCTGTCCCCTTTACAGTACTTACAGCCTGCATTTCAAGTTAATAGAGAGCAGACATGAAATGTTAATAGCATTAACGACTACAGTTTCAGTTATTTTACTAAGCCAAGAGGTATAAAAACAAGGGTTTGCTTCAACTCTTCTTTTTGTAATTGAACACTGATGGTGCACTGTTCAGCAAAGGTATTCACAAATAAAACTAGATGTACAATGTTATGCCTGTGAATGATACATTAGTATCTACAGTGCATTATTTTTTCCCCTCTTGCCAGGAGTTCAAAATACTACTGTTGCACGAATGCAATTAGTCTTTTGTTTTTAGGCTAAACATTATTATGTGGTGGGCAAATAAATAAGCATTAGACTGCAGCCCACAAGCTCAATGTAATCAGTGTTGATTCTGCCAAAGGAACTGTATTTTGTATGATTATTTTTAAAATAGTATTGAAGAATATAATTAAATTATGCAGCTATGGAGATTTACGCTCGTATATTTGTAACACAATCAAGGGGGTGTTTTACTGTGGCAAATCAGTGTAATGTAGTACTAACAATATGCGAGTTTGATTTGATTAGGATTAATTACATCGACAGAGTTAAACTGAGTAGGGCACTCATTGGCAACAAATATGGGAATATGCTACATAACTATATGAAAAGAAAAACAAACAGAAGCTCAGCCAACTAACATTTTCTGAGGCCAACCCCTGCACTTATTTCAGCAAATTCCCAGCATTCCAGTATGCATGTTTATCATTGTTTATGGCAAGAAATAAAATTTGTTTCACAGAGCTGAGTCTCTTAAGCTGTTGTATGTTCTACACTATATTTTATTATATGATGTCTTTTTCTTTCAGTGGATGTAAATATAAATAGCTATAGACAAACAGCAGATGTAGTAATTGCAGCAGCAATGCCCCTGTTGTGTCTAATAATTCTGCATTTATTTCAGTGCATTGTGGCAAACAAATAGCAACAAATACTGTTGAATTACACGTATAAGATGATTTTCAAGCTTTAATCACAACATTTTCTAATTCTTCATTTGGTCATTTTTAACATAAGCAATCACTTTAAGGTTAATGATACTGAAACAAAAAAGAAACAGGGACAATGTCATATTTATCTCTTCAACTTTTTGGTTTTCTAAGCTAAGCAACTAATAATCATGTTGGTGTCTCTCGATAACCATGGCTATAAATAGCCTATTAAACTCAAGAGAAGATACCTTAATTTCTATATAGTTTGATATTTATTAGCTAAATTGTTAAGTATAATATTGCGATAAGGTGGACAAGTTTGTCTTCCTAACCATTGTGTTCCTCATTCTAAGTAACAAAAAAATACATAAATAAATGTGCATAAAAGGCAGCAGCGTAAGTCATTTTGCTAGTTTTAATCAGCAAAGTTGCAACTTTGACATTTAAGTATATTTCCAAGTTAATAATGTTTGTTACTAACAACCAAGCAGAACAGCAGAATCTATCTCCACACCCATAAACCTTAAAAAAGTGTGAAAATCTTTAGGTGTCCATATCTCGACTCTAGATTGTCACGTCACCTTCTGCTCTCACCTGCATCCCTCTGTCAAATCACCTCTCTTAGTATAAATTGACTTCACTGTTTTCTTCATTCTCTGTCAGATTCAGCTGATAACCTGTTACTGCAGCCTGTTCTCTGTCAGTTTTGTGCACAGCTCACTTTTCCCCCTTCCATTGGATTTATGTTTTAAGATTTCAGTAGCAGTAGAACTGATGTAGCATTGGTCAACAAAAGCATTCGGGTTCTATCACATGCCAGCATACTAAATGCATGTTTATTTCAACATTAGGTTCCTCTCTACATTTGATTGTTATTATTAATTTTTTAGATGATTGTGTCTAGAGCAATTTTCAATTTTCAGATTTGGATAGTGCATAAGACTGAAAGGCAAATCTTTTCCTAGTGCTTGTTCATTTCAGTGGGGGAGATGAGAGTAAAACACAGCATATTGCTATAACAAGAATTGTTACAATGTTCAAAACACCTTGTTCAGTTTGTAGAGTAGAACAGCTCTTGAAATAAGTTTTGTAAGAAATGAGCTTTGTTCATGTCTAATTAATTGGAATTACAGAGAAAACATGTTAAGAGTGGTGCTTACTTTTTTGAGGCAAGTCAGACAGATCTTTAGAAATAAAGGACAACACCCTGAGTGTTTCAAAAAGTGTTGTTAGAACATTGAAGCATTAAAGCTTTCTAAAGTCTATTTAGCCCATGTAGAGAAGACTGTCGAGAAACTCTGAAGGAGCAAAGTATTGACCACTGTTATTCTTTTTTATTTTAAAAACTCTTAAAGACCCATCACATAATTTGCAGAATTTTACAAAACATAATCTTATAAGTGTGTTTTTTTTTTAATGTTTTTTCCATTGAACTGTTAAAATTTATTATATTACACTACACGATGGGCAGAAATTTTCAGGTTAGAATTGTGCCTAAAGTGCAAAACATGGAGTTCTCAACAATAAGTACAGAAACATTTGAGTATAAAAAAAGTAATTGAATTGGAAAAAAAACAATTAAACAACAAAAGAAAATCATAGAGCTCACAGTTTAGGCAAACGTACAAGGCAGACAATGACATTTTTACTCTAAATTGTATGTCTGCTGTATGTCTGTCAGGTGTCTCTGGGCACCTGGAACATTTGTGTCAGTCATTGTGATGTGACAGTGTCCAGTTGCACTTCAAGTTCATTATATATATATATATATATATATATATATATATATATATATATATATATATATATATATATATATATATATATATATATATATATATATATATATATATATATATATATGTATATATAGAACAGAATTAGGTGCGACGACAGACGTTCAATTTGTTGAAAGTACATATCTTGAAAAAATTAATGTTCCCTATTCTTTAAGGTCAAAACCTAGAATAAAACACAAACATACAATAGCAATCATAAAGTGGATTTTTTTTTATTATAATTAATAATAAAGGGAATTTATTCATCACTAGATTGATAAATAAAATTTGGACATAAGATTAACATGGATCTTTAATATGTTGTGCAGAAATACAGTTTGGTTTAAACTTTTAGTTATAAATGGAGGAGTCAACATTACTTTAGTTCGATTTAAAGAGATTAATATACATTGGGTTCTCCGTGTTGACTTTCAGTCAAATGAAAAAATAAAAAAATAATCATTCTCCTGTTTGCCGTTATTGACATTTTACCACAAGCAAAGTCCTTTGGTAAATGATAACAGAGGGTCATGAGAAAATTAAAAGCTTAGTACCCTAAGAAATCTTCTCCAATATTTGATTCCTGAGATGACAATGACAGACAGTGTACAAGCTCAATCCATAGATTTCTATAATGCAAAGATGTGCTTCAGTGAGGAGAACTGACCTGCGATGCGTTTGGAGGTTGTTGGTAAAAGGGAAATCAATAAATCTTTTGAGCCAACCTGTAAGCAAGTCAAAATTCTCCAGCAACTGATAATGAATAAAAAAATGTCAACTGACACCAAATTCTAGCTTTTATTGGTAAAAGTAAGTATTTTTAAAGTGATCCTTCTGAAAGCTTAAATGGTAAAAGCATGCTATAAAAATATCCAAAATAAAAACATATTTTTTGTCTAATTTATATTTCAAATGTCTTTAGTGAGAGCAGAATTCAAGTCAAATTCTAATTCTGTATAATGGCAACACCAGTAACACAATTTCTTTTTTTTCATTAAATTGCAACAACAGCTTTTCCATTACTGTCAGGCACATTTTCCCTTTGTTACAGTTGATTTGCTTCTTCAACACCAAACAAGACACAAACTTTTTAACACATGTCATAAAGCTGTGAGACATCTCATTCAGTGCACAAGGACCCGTGTTGATCTGAGACTTCAGATTTGCCATCGAGGAGAACAAACGGTAAGTCATCTGACGACTTTTCAAATGACAGGCCCTGTCACAAAACAGCCAACAGCTTAGAAGTGCACTTCACTTGACACAGTCTTCGGGGATGTGTCTTAAAAAACGTCGCCTCATTTAAAAAAAAAAGAAAAGAAAGAAAAAAAAGTGTCAGTGTGGGTGGGAGGATGAGATTGGGGTACATAACAAATAAAGCACTGGTCTACAAAGGATCCAGAGGGAGCACTCTATGTGCATCCCTGGTATCCATTTAACGGGAGAGCTTACAGCAGCCAGCTACTTACAGCTAAAGTGAAGTGCTATATTACTCACCAAGCTCAGCTGGAAATGCTATAGAAAATGTGTTTGCCTAGGATCTGCTCTCCTTTATCAATCCCAAGCAGCAGGGACCAAAGCTTTAAACACCATGCCAGGGTTCCAGCAATAGCAAACAACATTTCAGACAGAAAAAAAGGAAATGTTTGCACAAATAAGATTTCAGTTTTGTCTCTGCAAATCCTCTAACGCTAAATTGAACAGAGCACATCCTCCCGATTCCCTTGACTACAGGACATGGACAGAAATATGCGCACTTTGAAAAAAAGCTTAACTTAACAAAGAAACAGACAACTGGAAAAGGAAAAAACAGGCAGAAGTGCAATTAATTTGAATCTTACCAATGAACAGGTTCCATTCAGCATCCAGATCCGCCTGGTTTGCGAGACAGCCCCTCATGACATTGTAACAATAATTGTGACAGGGCTTCAGCCCAGGCATGCCACGGCAGTACGGACAGTAGAGCATCTGGGTCAAGGCTCTGACACAAGCTGGCACTACGTTCACCTGCAAAGCAAACACAAGCTCTTTGTTAGGACTCATTCAGTCATTTTAGAACCCTTCCTGTTAAAATGGAGAAATTGTGAAATTAATATCAGACATTTAAATCCCAAAATTGAAAAGTCAAAGTTTTTGACAAATATCCTCAGTTTTCCACTTTTGGATCCTCCAAAGCTTGAAAAGTGACAACCTAAAAGATAAACTCTGTGACAATACTGGGTTTATGACTCTGTCCGTCTCAATTCCTAGTGAAAGCTGTGCCTTTTGTTGTCGGTCCCTGTCACTGTAGCAACTTTAGTGAAAGTGACAGGATTCTCACATCTGCTTCCTGTTAGAGGAGAAGATGCACAACAGAGAGTGCATCTGATAATTGGCCTGTCATCCTCTGTATTCATGCTTGACTTTAGATTTTGTCCAACACACTCTAGAGACTGTTGGGGTACGTGTTTGTGTGAAGGCTGAAATGGGCTCGGTCAAAGAGGAACCGCCCAGCTATCCTCTATATGTGTGGTGCTGTTGAAAAGTATTTTCCTCCTAACATATTTTTGTCTAATTTAAATGTTTCAGATCATCAAACAGGTCTTTGCATTGGACAAAGATGCATTCACTTATAGTCTATGCCAGCTTAGATTTGCAGGAGTGTAGCGGGATGGTGTATCTTTAACAGTCATTGACGGTTTATAGTTGCCAGTTCATCACAGGACAACATACAGATAGACTGGAAAGACAGCCATGCGCACGCCCACATTCAGCACTTATGGCGTTTTAAAGTAACACATTAACCTATTAGTTAAGTTTTTGGACTTTGTGCGGAAGCTGGAGAAACCAGAAGACACCAGCTCAACTCTTTCCTTTTGTTGAAGCATGAACACTGAACTTTGCTCAGGCCTGCAGTGCTTTTAAAGCTGTGGGGTTTGTTGCAACCTCATGGGTCACTTGTGGATAAACTGTTATGAGTAATTTTGGTACTTTTGCCACTCATGAAATATATTTTAACCTAGGCATGACGTATTTCATTTTAGATCTGCCAAACAGATTTGATTTAAGTGAGCTTAAGTTTGGAGCTAATATGGCCTAGGGGTGACTAATGATGTTGACCTCTAAATATTTGGTAAATCACAGTTAATTCATGATTTAACAACAGAAGCAATTAATGTTTTACATCGGGCGTATATTTCAATATATAGCTCTTATCCCTTTCTTAAATAAAAAAAAAATAATTTAAAAACTACCTTTTGTTTAAGCTAATTTGTTACCTCCTTTTCTGAAAATCTGAGCAATTAAAATATGACAATAAAGAAAAAAGGAAGCCATGGAACACAGGCAATAAATATTAACATATGGTTGTGTACATCCAAGAGAAGCAATTTGAAAAATATCAGGTCAAATTATGTTGTCAAGAAATAAATATGTCTGCAAACTGCACACACATCATGTAAACATGAGTTTTTTTTTTGTTTTGTTTTTTTTTTGTTTGTTTTGTTATAAGACTGATTAGGTTTTTGTTAGTTTGTGGGAAAAAAAAAAAAATAACAGACACAAACAACACAAAGCCTTAGTCATAAAAATACCCCACAAATAAAATAAGAAAAACAGAAAGCTAAAAGTGAACTGCATAACGAAACACATTAGTGCTCTTCTGTAGCTCCATGGCAACATCTGAGGCTCTGCGGTGACACTACAGCCAACCTCATTCTTCCATTCTCTCTGTTTTCAACATTTCATGTTGTCTTTGATTTTATTGATGCAATGACCAGACCACCACATATGTTTGCATGATAAGAGGAAAAAAGTGTGGAATGAGACAAGATAAGGCCAATGCAGAGAGAACGATAAAGGCAAGTCAGAAGAGCGCTGTTAATGTATTGACTTTCATTGCTTCTCGGATCTAAGGAACAGGGATCAAATGAAGCATCTTTAGCATTTGCAATCTGTCACTGACATCACGCAGTGTATTGTGTGAAGGCCATTAAACTCAGCCGCTGGTTGTCAATTCCATCGCTGCATGTCATCAACCGTTTCGTGTGTTTCTAAATTGTTAATATCTCTGGGAGAGCAGTTAACATATGGGTTATTTTCACAAACAGGTTTTCTTGGGCTGAACTGACATTGCCAATGTATTCATGAAACAGGTTCCAGATATTGTTACACAAACCCAAAAATATATATATATGATTTTTTTAATGATTGTATTATGAAGGGTTTAAATTAATAAATAAACAGACAATAAAATGCAAACAACAAATATGTCTGAAAGGTGCCAGTTCCAACACTCCATCCATTATTTTATACTGGAATATAATTACTAAAAAATATTGAATAAATAACCACAATGTTGCTCTATATTTCCAATGGGGGCAGTTCCATTTTTCAAAAATAGCTGCAAAATTTGATATAAAAACATTGACTAAGTAGTTTAAAAGTTAAAATACTCAATAAAATTGTTTATTCACAGTGTCAGTATATTATTCCCCCTGTTATCGGGGATGGATTATTGTGTTTATGTTAGCATTTGCATGGGTTCTCAAATGGAAAGCATTTTGAAATGCAGCACCTTGTCTCAAACTTCCAATTTCTACCTCCAGTCTGCACTTAAGCCCTTCTGTCCACACTGTTCGATAGGCTATTCAGCATTTTTATCTCACCTCAAAGGGACAGTATTATGTAAAATTTACTATTTGGAGCTTTACATCATGTTATGATGTTCGTCTCTCATCAAAAACATACATGTAAGTAGCATTGCCCTCATTCTTTCATGCATATTTTAGAAATCTTTAATGTCCAGTGGCAACCATTAAGCTCTGCAAAAGGCTTGAGTGGATGAAGCACCGCCTTCAAGGCAGAGCTCCTCCTCAGAGCTGCAGTTTTCAGGCATTTGCCTCACAGAGCAGGCCTCCCCCACGACTCCTTTGCTCAGCTCTCAGACTCGCCAGCAGCAATTACCAAACACCTGGTGGAACTGTGCATCTGCTGAGCTCATCTGACCCACTTCTCAGTGTATTGCAAGGAGTTCTTAAAGCAACAGAGGCCCAATTTCAAGGCGTTACATCAGGAAGAAAAAATTCTTTTAAGTCATATTTGATATATATAGCATTTCATAACAACTGAAGGTAACTTTAGGTACTTGTCCACTGACAATTTGCACTCTGAGCAGTTAATGTGTGGTTTAGTTCTAAACCAGTGGTGTCTCCCTTGGATCTGTTTCTAACTATTGTGGTTGAGCATGCAGTAGAGTGGTTAACTCTGCTGATGTTTGCAGTGACATCCGGCAATGAAGAACCTGGAGGTTGTGGTTGTAATTTACCCACATAAACCCAGATATTTAATTTTGTCTTATATTATTTCATTGCTGGCCCAAACAGAAATATAAAGACTCAGATCAGCTGATTATTTTTTGCTATATGTGTAAATATAATTACATTTTGTCACTATTGTTTTGGTGTGCAACTTTTTTGGATTTATGTAATGTAGTCAAAATATGTAAATGAATAGCCAAACCTGAACTTTATTCAAAAACAAAAATACAAATGAAAAATAAAATTCACATCACACCAAGCTAATATTAGGTAGTTTGGTGTATCACAGAGGTCGGTGCAAAACTGCAGCTCTGACAAGAATGCTGACCACAGCGGCATCGTTTCTCTCTTCTTTATTGCTGCCTGTTTCTCAGACACGAGCTGCTTGCAGGTCTGCTACATCACAGTCCAAAACTTAACGCATCTGTTCCTTCCACTGACCATAATTACGCTCCTCCGCACTGAGCAGCTCCCTGAAAGCAGACAGCATGTCTGCAATCCACAGCTAAACAAGAATGTTGTGTGGAGTTTTCTGTGAAATAATCATAAGCCAATCAATGAATGCAGTCAGCTGTCAATCAAATTGCTTCCACACAGTATTCGTGTGGCTAGTGCTATCCCTAAAGTAGGTACACAAATCTGATGACAGCCATGCAGAGCTACAATGGATCTGCTAATGAAAAATGAATCCGGCCGAGGCGGACCGGGACTGTACCAGTTAGAGGCGTTCTAGTGGAAAAGCGCCTATTATACTATAAAATGGCACTATGTGCCTAGAAAACACACAATACTGAGCGAAAGAAACCTTGTTTTGTGTACAACAGAACCTTTTCAAGGAATATTTCCTATATTGAAAAATTATGAAGCAGCACCAATAAACAGCAAAACGTCATTGAATTCTGCACAGGGTTGAAAATAAGGGGCACAGACAGCAATATTTAAGGTTCCAGCATGGCTCCAGTAATAGAAGGTAAAAATTTTATTATGATGTGCAAGCTGGGTTTGCCCTGAGAGAGGAAACTTGCAGTAAATAAGAGCTAAGAATCAAACTTGTGCCATTGTCACAGTTTGATGAATGATACAAAACACAGAACCGGTTGAAAATGAAGAAAAACAAATGTTTAATGAAAAATCAGCATCAATATGCCATTGTTACTGTGGTGACAACTAATGTTGATTAACTTTTAAAATTCTGTGTTAATTAATTACGTTTTAAGCATAATTGATACAATGATAAAAACCAATACTATTAATTGCAGTTCGTTTAGGGCTTCAGACCATTAAGTTCAGATGAAAAATGATTGTTGCTATTTCTTAACATATTAAAAATGTTGTTTTAAAATCCTGTTGAAAAATAATCTCCAAAAAATTTACATCCATGAGACAAAAGTACAGCTAGAATATGTAAACATATTTAATCCGTGATATTGACTTTTAGTAAACAATGTGGGAAACATCTACCACATAGTTTAGCATAAAAAATTAGAGGTGAAGTTTTAGACATTTATAAAAAAATGGGTGTTGAGCAGATAAGCAAACAATTCAAACACAAGTTTCGGTTTTAACTGAGAAAAATGTCCTATTTGCAGCATGTACGCTGAAAAAGAAAATGAACCGAGCAAATAGAAAGAAGACAGGCTGTAAAGAAAGCCAAAGACAATGCCAACAATGGAGAAAAAAAACAAACACCAAGAAAACAGAGAGACAGACTCAGATTAAACAGACGGAGAGAAAAAAAAATGGACAAGACACTCACAGACAAGCAGAAGGAACATGCAGGTGCTGTCGCCGCATTTGGAGAGACCAACAGAAGCAAATGCATGCCAATCACCATGTTTGCTTTGAAGAAAACAAGTGCTTCTTTCGAAAAGAGTTTAAACGTTCTACTATGCACAATAAGAAATGCTTTTGTATTACTTTGATAAAGATTTTAAGAGATAATTAAGGTAAAGAATGCTGATTTACTAACAGAAGTTTTCCAGTGAGAGCTCATCCACTTATATTTAGATCTCAGAGTCTTTCTTTTGAGATAATCTGCAGAAATATGGGATAAAAAGTATGTTTAATACTGAAAATGAAACAAGGACTAATTACCCCTGGGTTTTGTCAGTTAAAACATAGCATTAAGGTGGAGCTTTCTAACATGTTTATCTTCAAGTTATTCTTCTCATCATTTCACTTATTGTGCTCAGCACAATAAATGGACAATAAGTGGCTGCTATGAATGAAAGATAATCTGATAATCGTGTTACCATTTATTTACAGTTGAGCAGAGAGAATATTGCCCAGCAGGCCAATAGACGGCCTTACAAGTGAGGTGCCACGGATCCACAGATTTAGACTGAAATTTACTCATCTAATGCTCAAGTGACGTGATAACTGTACAGTTTGTTTGGAAAGTTTGTTCTTATCAACAGAATCGTTCACTCTCACTTTTGTGGAGAGCTTAAATATTTTTGAAGCAAAATTAATGAGTCAGAAAAACATATTTTTATTTAAAATAACTACAGATCAGCTGGGGACACTGCACTTTCTCTGAAAGCAAAAAATTATGACAAATTTGTTTAACTTAAAAGATAGAATTGCAGTTGTGCGTTTCTTGTGTACACGCTCCTCACACCCTCCCCTCTCTACTACACTACAGCTTCTTCCCGACAGCAGAGTTTGTCATTGACACTAAGCTAGTTAGTATGGCCACTGATGATGACAGATAAACAGTTTTCCTGTAACAGTAGGTTGCTTCTCCACCATTAGAACACTGAGCAGCATATACATGAGAATGATTGACAGCACAAAAATAATCCTCCTGGCTCTGATTGGTTGTTTCTGACCAGGAGTGATACATTTCTGAAGATAGTAAAGTAGCATGAAAGGAGGTGGAAGTGCTTGATTTTTTTCACTGATTATCTAATCTCAATCCATACCGTCCCATCAGTGGGATTTTTAACAAATATGTAAAAAAGAAAACTTTTTTTTTTTAATAAATGTTACTTTCTGCACATTTAAAGAAAGTCAGTCAGTGAAATGAGCAATCAAGCAATTCAGATCACATTTCTTAGAAGCTTCAGTAAGGAGCCATTTTACTCACAGAATTGCACCACAGATCATATCAAAGACAAATAATTTGTGAAAAGAAAATGCTCAGTGTTTTGATAAAAGCCAACTCTAGAAGACACTGTTGGATGGTCTCACCTTGTCTCTGACAAGGTGTTGTCATGCACATATGGTGTGAACTCCCTTTAGGAGCAACAGAGTGGGAAGAGCATAGAGATTGGAAATTGCTTTTGTGCCACCAAGTAATGAAGTTGTAAGAAATGACAATGACTTTGTAAGCTACCAAGGCCAATCAGGGGGGACAGTGGTGGGACAGAGAGTCTGTTGTTAAAGAATCGTCTCAATAGTTCTGTCATAATTATTGTGACAGGTTGCATTGCATGGCACTGATTGGACAAGTCTGTTAGACTCTATTGCTACCCCAACATCTGCACACCATTCCACAGCCATTAGTGTCAATGGGAATATGAGGAATCTGTCACAGTGCAAATAAGACTACCATCTGCCTCCAAAAGAAACATGTGTCTGGTTTACAAACTGCTGAATAAAACTTCAATAAGTTCTTGGAACGGTTGACATATTATTATTGCTGGTACAAGTCAAAAAAAGAAGTATGGTTAAGACATACAGTATATGCTGTGATATGTGTGTTATATGTGTTTGCTTCTCTCTCTCTATATATATATATAGAGTATATATACAGTATATACTCTATATATAAACAGTGAATAGGAAACAGTGATTAGTCAGCAACAAATTTTTCACTTGCCTTTTTTTAATATAGATGCTTAAAAGACATTAAACGTAGCATTCAATCTGAACTTAAATTCCACGCTCATTTACAAAATAAAGCATATATAGTAAGGAAGACAATAATTTGGGAAGAAACAGAGAAATGTTTTACCAAATTGAGATCTCTGAAAATGTACTGCTTTCTGTGATCACAAAGGCGACCTGACCCTAACTGAGTAATTGTAGGTGTCTAAACATAGCCATGACTTTATCAGAAGGGTGCCAGAGCAGAAAATACTCCTGTGGGTTTCTGTGGAAGGTGCTAACAGATCCCCGACATTGTTTACTCTGCTGAAATGAAAGCCAATGTGTGATAGGTGCTATCACTTTGTTTATCTGTTGGCGAGTGTGAATTTAATAAGACCTGGTGAAGTGGTGGGGAATAAGCAAAGAAATATACTGGAGTCTGGTGAGAATTTAAATCCCTTTTCCTAAAAAAGAAAACATCTAACATGTATTCTGCTGACATCATACTAGCTGTTCAAACTGTGTTTTGAGACATTATAATGTCATAAGCATATTCGAAATGAAAAATATGCTATGTAACAATGCAAAATTCTCAATGTTTTAGATATTTAGACAGCAGCTGCTTACTTTGGTCAAAATCAGTTAAAATCAACTTCATCCGTGAGTGTGCAGCATGTACGGGAGCACGGTCAAAATCTAACACCAGCTCTTAAATTGTGCATGACTTTACGCACATTTCAATCATTATAGGCCTTCAGCTCAGCAGAGTGGTCTAAGTCTACAAGCTTACTAGATTACATACTGATTAAAAAAATAATAATGTTTATATTTTAAAGTAGGACATTTTTGAAAATTTTGTTACTGATTTCTCAAGAGAAAAGCTGTTGTACTTTTGAACAGAGTGTGTGATTAATTACTGATCATTTCACAGAACCCTACTGAAGATCATGACAAGCATGTAAAGAGATGTAAACTGCGGGCCTTCTTGTGTGTAAATGTTCATATGAGCCGATGTCATTTGGTTCAAACAGATTGATCAGGGACTAGTAAGTTGATTTGATCACCTAAGGCATGTCTTAAAGGAGTTCTAACTAATGCTAAAACCACATTTAAAGCAGGGAATCCTGGCACTCCCATTTGTTCTCCAAGGTGGGAACATTTGGATAGCTAGACCTTACAGAAGGAAAGAGAAGTGTTATAAGAGACTGACCACTTTTCAGAGCTGCATTGAGTTTCTAAAACAGAAATGGGTCTGGCTTGAAGGAACTGAAGGAACATCACATAAAGTGTGTGACATCGCTTACATCTGTAAATTTGGGTTTAATTTGATGCTCTGTGCCTTCATAAACTAATATGGATCTGAAGGCTCTCATACAGAGACCTAATGCAGCACATTACAAAAATGAATGTTAAATGGTTTTTGCAAGTAGGCTATTGAAATAGCAAAATATTACATAACATTTGCAGAGACTATTTGTATGAAAAACTGTTCTTCAGGTGTCATTGCCAATAATCTGTGATTGTGATCCTGTTACAATAACATTGGAAAGATGTTTCTTTTTTTACTGTCTATTTCAGTCATGTCACAAATTGTGTTGTGTAGGCCACTGAAACTATGTTTAGTTATAAGTTTTTAGTGACTGAATCTAGATGTCACCTTTATCAACACCTGTTTGTTCATATGCTGGGACTAGTCAAACAATCCATGGTATTCATAAATCAGATGTGGAAGTAATATTTTCAATTTTTACTCCCAGATCTACACCAGTTTTTAATACATGAGTATTTTTGTGAACACAGACACATTTACAAATGAATGTAGATTGCATTAATATACAGTATATGTTTTACTTAAGAACTGAATGAGAGATCTTTCCATTTGTTACACATAAACTCTCAATTCATGTTGTATTAAATTGTTTAATAATATACTTATAGTAGATCAATTTCATTAATATCATAATAAAAAATATATCAGATTTTATGGAATAATGCATAGCGGAGGTTTGCAGGGAGCAAACTCAGTATGAGTCACAGACAGGGCAAAGGATTCAATGCAATGTGTCAACTGAAGTAACACACTCTGTATATTTTGATGAGGCATGCTTCTTTCTGTGCTTCTCTGCAAACTTTGCGTGCCTCAGCTCAGCATCTTAAAAGTAAAATGCAGCCAAGACAATTCCAGAGGGGCCACACTAAAATCAGCTCCTGTCAAATCAATGAATCTCTGAGACTGGCAGATTAATCCACATGTGAGCAGCTGTTCCTCAATAAAACAACACAGTGGTACTTGGTAGGCCACTGTGACCCACACCAGTCAGCTCAAGTGTCGCTATTTGCACAGGTCCAGGGACTGCCCACTGATCTACCCTGACATGCACCTTGTTATGTAGTGGATCTGGAGCATGGCTTGGCACTGTTTCTTTAATTCACAAAGACAAGTGCAAACACGTTAAAAGCCAAACACGTGCTGTATGACGAGGCACTGTGAGCCACCATCCCTCCCGTCTTCTCTGGTGGGTCACAGCGCCGTCATACACTGCATTGTTATCCTTCTGCCGTGGTGTCTCCTGGATTAAAGCATAGCACTCACCCTATGTCCATCTGACTCTAAAGGTCTGCAGCCCAGCCTGAATGTCAGTGGCAAACACGTCTCCCGTGGCTGCCAAGAAAGCTCTGGACAAATGTCACAACACCAGCACTGACAGCTTCCTCTAAGTGGTTGTTAAATAAAGATGTGGTGCCATACACTTTAAATCAAGGTGCAAAAAATGAATTTATGAGAGTGCAGTAGGCAGTTTCAGTCAGATGAACTGACATATTTTCACAAGTGGATAAGTCACATGGGGAAAAAACTTACTTTCATGTTATATTTCCTCAATTTCTGACAATTTCTCATCTTTTTCTTTGGTTCAAAATGTCCTCCCACTCAGCATCAAGCTGACTGGATCTGTAACTTTCTGAATTTTCAGTTTGAAACAGAATCTACTATGCACTGTATAGAGACACATAGAGCACATTTTTCTTTTCATTATCATTTCATATCATTTTCTTCAATTCCAGACCACATGCTGTCTTTCATTTTTCCCGAACATCCTGCAGTTCACCACAGATCAAAATCTTTTAATTAAAAAGGACATCTTTGGCGCAGCACATTTCCCGATGACGTGCCAACCTTTTTGAGCCAGTTGCCATCTGCCATCACAGCAACGTGGCTGAGGCCTTATCCCCTGCAAGCTGTGTGAGCTGTGAGCCATCAAGAGGGAAGTAGGCAGTCAAAAAGAGAGACATGGAAAGAGGGGTGGGGGGGGGGGGGGGGGGGGGGGGGGGGGTTCGTCTGGTGCATTTGTATCAGTGGGCCCTAGGTGACAAACATGAACTATGCAATAGGTCATTTAATCTGCCCTGAAAAATCTGGCAAAAAACAAAAAAAAAAAGTCAACTGTGAATACCAAACAATGTAGGAATGAGTTTATGTTGTCAATTTAATATTTAAAGCTCAAATTTCTCAAATTCCTGTGGGCACCTTCTTACGTAGCTTTAACCATTTTTAAACCGGCAGCTGTGATGTTTTCCAAATGGAAGACATTTTGATAAAGAAAACAAACCGACTTAAAACAATTTGATTTAATTGTTTTCAGTCTAAAATTCCCAACTAGAGACCATAACTGCTTGTTTTTCCCTGCTAATGTTCATCTCCTCTTCAGTGTTTTTAAAATGTGGTCAGAAGTTGGTAGAAAAGTTTTGTTTTTTTTTTCCTTACGCTGCATCTAACCTAAAAGTAACTTAGAATAATTTCAAAAAGTCATAACATCTCTGACATCACATTCCCATGAATGAATTTAAAAGTCTTCTTAAAAATACTTCAACTGGAGAGTATAACTGGTATTCTTAAAACTCTTTTCAATTATTTTAAGAAGTCTTAATTTTATGCCCTGTTCTTGTATGTTTTTTTTATTTAATTTGTCTTTTTATGATGTTTGAACTATCCATACTTTTTAATTATTTTTGTTTTGCATACTGTATGTTGGTATGTCTCTTTGCTAAGTATCGCTCGAAGAAATAAATTTGACCTTATCTTATTAAACTTTGAGTTTTTCATCAGCAGTAATTATAATTATTGAATTTCCCTTTGGGATTAATAAAAAAATATTTTAATTTATCACGATCAGTTGTCTGTCTTTCTGTCTGTCTATAAGTCATGCTACTTGCAGTGTGTGTTCCTGGTGCTCTGACTCCAAGGAATCCCAATAAAATATCAGTAAGTTGTCAAAGAGCTCTTTGGAAATCCCATTATTAGTGAAGGTTACTTGAAAGTGTTGAAGTGAAGTGACACTTGTACCGGTCACTGAGGAAGAGCTGAAGAAGATATCTGTGAGTTTCCTGCTCTGTCTGCCTCTGCAGTCAGTGAACAGAACACAATGATGTTTTCACTGTTGCTGTGAAGCTGCTGTTGAGGAGACCAATTTTGGTTTGCAGTTGTACTGGGGGTGTTTCAAAGTATCCCACTTATTTTCTTTGATTCAAGCACAGTCTGCTACTCAAAGAGATACCTGTTGCAACTTTCAAACAAACAAAAATAAAAGAAATATTTTCAAAAAAGCTTGGGTAAAAAGGCCATCTAAACCTAAACTATGGGGCTTCTGGCAGCTCCTGTAAAATTACCATGAACTGCAGTGGGTGGGCAGATGTCTACAGAACAGGAAAACAAGTCAAGTGCCTGCAGAGTCAGTAATGTTCTAATAAACTTGTTCATGGATTGAGCACAAATCTTTGAAAACAGTGAACAGAACAATAATGTTTTTGAGCAGAGTCATTTAACAATGCTCTGTTTGGAGTTAATGAAAGATTTACACTAAATTGTTAGTCGAAACTTTGGATATTTCATGGAGAAAGAGAAACAGCGATTTCCCTCGAGGCAGAGAAAATGTTAATTGTTTCCTGAGTGTTGTGTACAGGCAGCAGAAATGCAGTTCAGCTTTGCGAGGACCTCTATTGTTAAATACCTAAAGTGATTTTAAATAAAGGCACCTGCTTCAGGAAGTCAGTCATGCAAAATGCCGATTATGTAAGCAAAGAAAACAGGAGAGAATAAAATGCATGCCAGACAATAGCATAACTCATATGTTATTGTTTAAGTTACAGCAAATTTATTTCAGACAAAATATGATAAAAACAAGAAAAAGTTCAAGCTGGAACAAAATATTTGTGTGGTGAACTATGAAAATGAATCAAATCCTTTCTATCTGGCTGAATTAAAGAAAAAAAAATTTCATAGCTGAACTGGCACATGGCTGGTTATACAACACCAGAGACTTACTGTCAGATATCTAGCAGCGAGGTAATTTCATGACTGGACTTATTGCACAGATGGCATCTTATCATGGTGCCACACTGTAATGCATTGAGCTTCTGAGAGCAACCCATTCTTTCACCAGAGTTTGTAGAAACCATCTGCATATCTAGGTTCAGAAGTGTAAACACTTGTGGGCACGGAAATAAAGAAACAACTAAAGAAATGATTTTGAAGGGAGAGCCAGTACTTTTGGAAATATTGTATATGCATATAATCTACAGACAACAGTGATTCATCATCTGCTTCAGCTTTTTCATTAAATAAATCAAAGTAAAACAAATTAACATATTTAATTTTAAAGTTTAGTTTAAGTGGATTTCATTAAGTGGATTCCCTTAGTTTAAATTGAAGCGCAAACATATTGGCAGTCTATAATACATCTGTGAATTTAGCATCACAGCTGAGTGCTAAATGCATGTTGCTATTCTAGCCTAGAAGTAGTTTCATAAAAAGCTAAAGGAGACATCAAGGAAAATTGTGGAAACCACACTAACCCAATGATGATGTTTCTCACATGCCAACAAACGGATCAGTAAGCACAATATTGATAGGTAAATGTGTAAAGATTAGAAATTGCCTTGAAGCTTAATTTGAAATCGTCTGACAGTTTGTGCTTGAAAATGAGTGTATAATAAGATCAACATGCACCATAAGCCGTCAGGGAAAACAAATCCCTCTGTGCAAAATATCCCTCTCGCCTCCGTCATCATGACTAAACATGCATAAAAGACTAGGCCAACTTCCCATGTGCATGGAGAGTGAACGATAAGTGCTCTAAATGCCTGAACTTTAAATCGTTCAAAAGGTCCAAATCCCTGCAATCTACTCTGAGCAGGTCCTAATGTGGCTGGACTGTGTTTTAAGTACATCCAGGATAAAACTCTTAATGGTCATCATAAACTGTAAGCCAGAGAGATTCTCCTCTTAATCCAGGATCAAGGTTCAGGAAACTGTTCAGTGCAAGATGAGTGAAATCCCATTTTATGGAGGGATGTCTCTCCTATTTTGGCTGTAGCATACAGAGAGCTGTCTGCTAGCAATAATTATGTATGGCTCATCATTGTCAGTGCATCGTTCTGTTCCAAAGTAATGTGAAGAACTGAAATGACAGATGGTTAAAAGCAGCCATTTCATGGGAGGGAAAAAAAATTAACATTTTGTCATTTTAACTTGTTCAGTTTGAATAGTAAGATAGTAAATAGCTCAGACTGTTGGGATTAAACCTTACTGGTGACTTGTTAAGGTCATACAAACTGGGTAGTGCATGGTATTCGACACACCACATTACATCTCTACATATTGGAAAAAGATGAAAATACCTTTTCTTAGACTGTTCTTCATTTTCCAGTCTTTTAGTCAAGGATATTGTTCTCTTTTACCTTTCGGATAAAATCAAAAGGAAATTGAAAATCTTCACATTCACTCAGCATACCACAGCCATGTCTTCTGATGTTACATTTAGTATAACCTAATTTCCGGGAAATAAATTATCTAAATGTATATACTCTGACAATCTTTAATATGAAAAGCTCTTTGTATCCATTATGAGTCGTGCACTAAAAAAGTAATTTAAGTAAAGGCAAATGACTCCACATAAAGGCGATAAGGCAAACCGCATGTTGCTCTGTATCACTCCACTACTGTCTTGATAAGCTGCACGATTAGTCTTTTCCCATGGTAGTAATGAAAACAATGATATATTCAGTAAAAAAAAAGCTTAAGATTTACCTCCACCTCGTTTTGTACATACATGTTTATAGTTTTATTTTTACAATAATATTGAGCTGTCTATTCTATCTCCCCACCCATAAACCTAGATAGTTTTTATACCCAAAACTGATAAAATAAAGCAAAAAAAAAATTGGACCTTATTAACATTTGTTGTGGGGATCTGTAAAAGCTTAAAATTAATTAATTTTAGTGTATTCCAAGACTGATTAAAAAATATACATTAAAATTAAAATCAGCCTTTAATTTTAATGTATTCATGGCTAAGTCCACCTAGATTATTTTTTAGAAATAATGTTTTTATAAAAAGCACAATATTCACTCTAAATAGGTCCCCAGAGCATGACAGCAAAATTGGCCCACAGCATATCCTTCAACCCATTTAATGGGTATTAGGTACTTGTAAAATTATTCATCCTATCTTTCCCAGCCAGGACTGTTTGTTGTCAGAAATATAATTTTTAGTCTTGTCTAACCAGCACACACAGTAGTTTCAGCTTTAACCCCAAACATAATTAGACTCTACATGTTTACAAATGTGACGGAGGACCAAAAATACTTTTCTGCCATATCTAATGAATAAATGGTCAAGATCTAAATCTAAATCCACCACTGTCTAATTGTAACATATACTTTTTCACAAAAATGATGACAAAAATTATTTAATTTATTCACTGAGATCCAACATGAGGTCATATGCCAAGCACTGAATTATGAAATTACAGTAAATTAGCAATTCTCATTTGTGACTGGCCATGAAAAAATCAGAAAATCTCAGGAGTGTTTTGAGTTACTTACAGATTCTGAAAGTTTGGATTTTAAGCTTTTTAATGATGTCAAACACATAGAAATCAATAATAAAATGAAGGTGTTTTTTCCACTCCCAAAACAGCTCGGATGAAAAAGCTAAATTCAAACACAAAGTTTACCTTTTTTTAAAACATCCAAAACACAATCTTAGAGTGTTTTTTTTTCATAAATTCAACTAACATATTTTGCAAAAAAAAAAAAAATTAAAATCACAATCTTCTCAGAAATCTTTTTACTCAGTTTCTGCTCTGGTGACAGGTTCCTGCTTTTTTCATGACACGTCACATAATGTCTGTGAAGGACATAAAAAAATCTCATTGCCTTTCAACGAAGATCCCAAATACTTTGGTGGTATTTCAACCACAAGCTAAATTTCATGTGTTCCAGGAGACATGAAATGTATTTTTAATGACAGGACAAAGACTGGCTATGTTTGAAAGAAGACTATTTCATGTCAGTCAACTTCTCATGTTGAGTTTACTGGAGGTCCATCTGTCTGACAATTTCCTACGGTACCACACTGCTTCCTGGAAGCACCTAATAATTGATGAGAACACACCTGATTCAGAATGGCAGTGGGCTTTAGTTGTAGTAGGTGGTGAGTGTGGAGTTGCCCAGTTTATGTTCATTTTTCTCAACTTTTCACTGTCAGTGAAGTTAATAGCAGCTCAGTATAGCACAAAAGAGAATTGAAGATTATCAAAAATGAGAGATTATGGAAGGGGTTTAGAAAAAATCTAATGGCTTTTTAATTTTTACAATAACAAGCAACTAACATTCAAAGGTTCATACGTGTTTAAAAGTTGCTTGAATCACAGATCTCTTGGTATAAGATATGTGGTATAATGCATGAATTCTCTGTAAGGCCTGTGAACCTTTTCACTTTTTATTATGCTGATTGTAATATTAAGAATTTAACTGAAGAGTTTTTCTCATGTGGCTTTTATTATACATCTGTGGAATCCTGTGTATTCAATTCTACCACAAAGAATTGAGTCTCAACTCTAGAAATGTTTTCATGTTTATTAAACATCTGTCTATTTTCAGATCAAAAGTTTTTCCACCAAATTTAAACTAATTTTTTTGATCACATTTTACATCTAATTTACCTCTTTGCACTTTTACTCTGGTTTGTAGTTTTGTCTATTATTCTCTTCTCTTTATTTTATTCCCCCTTTTGCATTGAAATAAAGAGTAGGCTTGGAACCAAGAGGCAGTCAAAAATTTATTGTATTTCTTCTACTGATTAGAAACCGCTTTAAAGCCTAATATTTGATTTTGTGGAAGTTTTTTAGAGTTTTATGAAATTTGAGTATGCAATGAGAAAAGAGAGCTTATTTAAAAAGTGATAAAAACCTGTTTAATCAACAGTTGAAAGAAAGTATTATGATGTAACAAAGGTTTTTAGTTGTGGTTTCTACTTTTCAATTCATGGACAGTGCCAAACATGTTCATATAAAATTACAGGCATGCCGACCTGGTTTAACTTGCAATCAATCAGACAACAAAAGACTAAAATGAATATATGTAGGAAAGGGAAAGTGACTTTAAATCTAAAACTTCTCAATTTGAAGTTTTACGTATTTACATTTCCTACAATTTAATCATGTCCAATATGGAGTTTTGCTAAGAATACAAAACTACACATTGGACATTATGGTCACCTTCCAAACTTTATACCAATGCAACTTTTGATAACAAAACAACCTTGGTTTAACTGAGGCACACACGTGTGTCTAAAGGAGCGACAAGTTAGCAGCAGACCTTTCAGTCCAGTAATTTGCGAGGTGGAGACTCCATGGACTAGAGTTGTTTGAGCAAGACCTTCAATTGAGTTGAGATTTAAAGAATTTGGAGGCCAGTTCAACACCTCAAACGTGCTGATGTGGCGCGTCACATCAGCACGTTTGTTGATGTGACAAGATTATGTCATCTTAATAAAAGACAATGCCCCCATCTGAGAATACTGTTTCTGCCTAGACTGGTCAGCAGCTACAGAGTCTCGTGTATAACAAACTACAGTAAACTGTGGGTTAAATTACCTTATCGAAGAACCAAGTGCTTCCTTAGTTATTTTAATGACAGTAACTTGTCTTCTAGATGACTCTCAATAAACATTGTCTCTGGTTCTCTCGTGTTCACTATTAGATTCATTGTAATGTATAGTTGCAACAGCAGAATACGCTACAAGACCACAAGCTTAGAAGATTCTCCTACCAAGTCATTTAGTCATCACAATTTGGCCTTTTATGAATTTTCCCATATCTTTGTACTTCTAAAACATCAATTATGAAGACAAAATATCCCCTTGCTTCCTAATATATTACACCGATTAACAGGTACCATGATTAAGAGACTTTCAGTGTTATCCATTTTATTTGTCAGTGGTCATTATGTTTTGCTTGATTGGTGTATATAGTATGAGTAGCTATAAGCATACAAAATATAACATGTCAAGGATTCTGTGCATATTTTAAAAAAATAGTGTTTTGGAGGTAAGAAATCTCATTGGATATGCACTTTAATCTCTTTTTTACAAAGCTTTGCTCTCTGTGGGTGATTTTGAGGTTATATACAGCAAATTATGTGGAAATAATTCTACATATAGAAAATAGGCCACCCACATCTGAAGATCTGAAGCGTTCAAAAACATTTCATTTTTACCTCTTAATAAGATAAAAGCTGATTTTAAAGGAGTGTAACATAAAGAGCAAAGAAGAGGAAGACAAGTGCATTGTAGAGAGCATGAGAGAGAGAAGATGGTTCAATGTATGATACTTGAAAAAAGAGAATTTGAATACCTCCCTCATTTATTTGCAAGTGTCCAATGTATTTAGTCTTAACATCTAAAGCAGCTGAAAATATCTTCCTGCCAATTATTGGGACCATATTTTAACTATATGCACTGTAACTCAAAGAATAGATCAACTTGTGCCTCAGTTTATGGTTTCTTTTAACATGATCTGTTTTCTTAGCTGGTATTTATTCTACTCAAAGAAAAAAGAATTAAAGTATTTGTGTTGGCAATACTGGCCTTCTCTAAGAGAGTAAGCATCACTCTTCTGCACTTAATTGTCATGTGTTACACAACAGTCTTCACTGAGAATTTACTGAATACTAATAGCTAAAGTCACAATAAATAAAGAAACCTTTATTTAGACATTTCAGTTCAAACCATCATGTAGAGAATGACCTCAGCCCTTAGAGTGCGAAAAAAGTTGAGTAAAAATAACTTAAGCTGAATAAACTTCAGGTCAAATGAAAACAATACATTAGAGAATAGCAGAAGATTTTAAGCAGAAAAAACACTCACAAACATTTACAGTAGCTAGGAGATGTAAATTTTTCCTCACCTTGGCGACCCTGTTGGCAACCTCACGACCCACCGTTAGCCCTTGGACAAATGTCCGTGCAGCAATGAATGCTCTGGTGACCTGAGCCTTCAGCTTCCTGGGCACATCTCCAAAGGGCTTTAGCTGATCTGTGTATTTGGTGACACACTCCAGGTAGTCGTCTGTGAAGTGATACTGGGAGTTAAGCAACTGGAACATGCGTTCCAGCAGCCTGGACCAGAAGTCATTCAACATCTCCTCCAAGTTGACGTTGCCCCCCGTGTAATAGCGCTTTAGTTCAGTGAATAGGTCCTGGAACACCTCAGAGTTCTGCATATACAGCTTCCCGTATGTCTTTGTAAACATACTGTTGAGAGATTTTTCAGAGTTGTCCAACAGCTCCAAGAAAAACTCTAGATGGATAAAGGGTTTGGGAAAAGGGGGTAGAGACGAAAAAGGCATTTAGCTCATTAATCAGATATTTACATCACCTGTTTAACTTAAAAATAGGTGCATGAGTAGAATCCACTAAAGCTACTTTCCTGGCCTATTATTTGACTTAATGGCACCTTTTAGGACCCTGTCTGCATCTACAGTAGCAATATAAAGCAACCAAATATAGGTACTTGATTATGTGAAAGTCAGTGCAGAGCATTAATAATTTAATAGCAGAAATAATGGGCCACAAGAACCATGAATGATTAATGTAAAGGTTCTGATTGCACACTGTAACAAAATATTCATAAGTTTTGGATGCGGACACCAGTATACATTATCATCCCGAATGCCCACCATTGTTCCCAGATGCAATAATTTTGCTTTAAAACAGAGACTTTTAGCCAATAATTTAGAACTGAATAATGCTGAACTGGGGCTTTATTTTCTTAGAATCACTTGAGGACTCCAGTATGACATTTTTTTAAAGAAAGAAGTCCATCTGCTTTCTTTTAATCATTATGTTTGACAGAGATTTGAGCTTGTTGAAAACACACATAAATTTGATTTTTCAACATATAATAATAAAAGAATAAATATTGAGTTGGTTCAGTGTTTGAAATTTGGAGGCCCAGCAATCATCTTGAACTCACTGCAAGTGTTGCTAAAACCGTCCATTAATAATTTTTGCAGTGTGGCAGGGAACATTTTTGCTTCTAGAAGAGGCCACTACAATCATGGACAACTATTCTGATGAGGACACCAAGCAAGTATGCAACACTGTTTATTGTACAGTCAAGAAAGTCTGAATAGATATACTGTAAATATGAAAAAAAAATGCATAGAGATACATTTTTCTATTTGTTGATAAAGCAATAAGGGTCAAGACAGTCTTTAAGGAATGACTTTTTTTCTTGTTGTTTTACTGGAGGTTGGTCAGATTCATTTTAACCTCTTTCGTCAAACTAATTGTCTTTATTTGACTGGCATTTTTAAACTAGTTTAAATTCACTTCAATTTGTTTCAAATTAATCTTGTACGAGAATGTCCTCCGTCTTTGTCATTCTTTGTGTCACTCTTGCTAAAATACTGGAAATATATTTAACCTAAACTATGAGACTGACATAATCAAATCGGGCAAGAGATAAATTAGTTTTTTCAACAAAAGACAAAAATTCAGCACAACCAACAAAGGTAAACTGAGAACCAAGACTTGAGACAATATATTGTACATTTTGAGTATGATTATATTATTTAACATGCACATTCAGTAGTTTCATCAGTTGTCTTAATGTACAATCAACAAGACATTTTTTTTAACAAACTTCAAATAAATTTATGCACGGACACTTCTATCTGTTCAATCAATGTGCCTCGGTTGTTTATTGTGTGGAGGGAGTTCTTGTAAATGTGACTTGCATAAAGAAATCAAGACCTAAGTTTTCCCTGCAGTACATAATGGAAAGCATCACATTTGCCCTGGCAATGTGATTTCTCTCCATATTACATCTCGGCCATATTTCTTTTATATAAATCTGGCCATCACCATGGAGCTACAGAAAATGTGATTCATCAGGCCACATCAACTTGTTGTTTTTCTGTTTATATCTAATACTAATCTAGTTGTGGGTGCTTTAAACAAAGGAACAAGAAAATAGATCAGTGTGGGCATCGTGTGTGGCCTAAAGTTACACCATTTCAACACGATGTATTTTAAAAGCTTTCTACCACAATCAGTATCAGCAGAGACCTGCATTAGTTCTTCTGTTGAACTGCACAGCCGAGCATCAATACCTGCATCCTAAAAAATTAAGCAGTTCCCTGTTCAAACTATAAACTTAGTTTTTAAAAAGCAAATTGGAATTGTTTATCTTCAATAACTTTAGGCATACATGCTGAAATGCTCAAGAGTGATAATACTATTTAAACACTTTAAACAAAATTATACCGTTTTCTTTGTCACATCTGCTTACATTGCTTTCTTCCATGTAAGCTCTTGCTCTCCTGAGTATTAAATCAGCCAACAAAGAAAAAAAAGAAAGGAAAAAAGAGAGAATTAACAAGGGAGTCTCACTGAAGCCTGGCTAATAGGATCCCATGTTCCTAAGCAAAAAGGCGTAAATGTTGGGAAGATCATAACACATTTCTCCAAGCACAAATGTCAAACATTCCCCCACCCATCCTTGTAAACAAACATGCTGCAAATGTTTCACGTGTCAGGCTTGCTAATAAACCATCAGAGGAGCTCTTCTCCTGGCTGCCTGGCTGACATTTCTGTGCTCTGTAAATAATAGCAGTCCTGACTTGAAATGTTGGTCATGTCTGATTGAGTAAACACGTTTCCCAGCATGATTAAATCGTACAAAGAATCCTCTTCAAGTATAACTTGTTTTTTTGTGAAATAATGTTGTATGTCATTAACTGCTATATTTAATTAGGACACTTATAATACACTTTAAATTAAGGTAAAATCAATTAAATTAAAAGGCAAACAACAATTTCTTTAGTTATTTTCATTTTTAACAACAACAAACGTCACTAGCATATGTAATTAGCAATCACATCCAAATTCTTCTCAAACAAAATCCAACTCCTTATAAAAGCTTCATGATACAGAACAAAAAAAAAAAAATATCTTCATATAATTGTTTCTTGCATTTAAATTGCTCTGGATCTAACTGTGTGTCTATGAAAGCGAACTAAATGTTGAAGCGCAAGTGAGAGTGTCTGAGGAGGAGCATGTTTAAATAACCCACCGGCCACACCAAAAGGGCTAATCCAAACACTTTATGAAAGCTGTGTTCACTTGAAATACTTGAAATATCTTAGATATTTAACTGCTCTTGTCATGTTTTACAAAGTCCTAAACCTCAAGCGTGAATGTCGAAAAAAAAGTTCTAAGCTAATTTGACCAAAGGATTAAATTCACAACACTTTTAAGAAGATTGTACTAAAATTATCATCTGAACATTCCTTTTGATAAAATTTTTGTCACCTTTTCTCTTTTCTTTCGACTGAATTGGCACAGCAGGTCCCACACCTACAACAGCAAAGGGACTATTCCCCAGTCATTCATTCTACTTTCTTTGCAGCTGAATGACCTGCCATTACACCAACATTAGTTTAAATATTAAGAGCCCACAGGGCCTTTTTTCATTCCATTCTTTCAATTAGATCTGAATCAAGGACATGTAAGCCCCTGTGTATTGGGAACGTAAAATTCTATCCTTGTTACCATTTAAACGGCTCTAAAGATAGGAAGGGAACGTGGCATCACAAAACTCATTGGCTCTGTAGGCTGCACGTGTAATGTGTCACACTGTAAAGTGTAATAGAGTTATTTGTCACTTTACAGACAATGCAGAATTGTAGAAAGCAATAATAGTTGCCCTTCGGTTATTCAATTTGTATGCATTCTGTACTTCTGCCAAGTCTTTTTCAGTTTATTGACTGCTTTAACAGCCCAAGACAATATAGTGTTGAAAAGGTGTCTTCTAAAATTATAAATCAGAACCAGCAATTGTCAAACTACATTTTAAATTATTACCTCATCCCTCACCCGCATAAATGTTTGCTGATGTTTTTGTTTAATTTTTTTTTTTTTAATTATTATTTCTGGTCATGTTTGCCGTCAAGGTTTGTTACCTGGAAAACACACAATCCTGATAGTTTCAAATAGTGGCAGAAGCTTTCCAACTCATGCAGAGTGATTTGCTTTCCACAGGCCACAGTACATATTTTGCGAGGGAATTATCATTCAGAAGTATTGACCTTGGATAACATTCAGCTGCTCAGCCTTCTGGGTGTTAATAATTGGAAACATGTCAATAGAGGGCTTTATTCTCACTGACAATACATTAGAAAATAATTCCCCCCTAAATCTCCTGAGTAAAGAAGGTTGTATAAATCAAAGGCTGAAATATATGGTGATTTAACAATATAATATTATCAAAAAACTGAGGGTATGCAGATAAGAGGCTTTTCTTTTTGGAACTTCGTTTCTGTGACACAAATATAGGGGAAAGTGGGAAAAGATGAACCATTTTTCATATTTATATCTCTACATCAAGGCAACCTTTGCTTGGTCACTACTTGTATATCCGCATATACGTATTTCAGGATGTTGTGCAATAAAATATACTAATATTGCAATGAAATTTTTACATTATGCCTCTAATAAAAGGTTGTTTCTCATAAAAATACTACTGTAAGTCCCATTAAAGATGCTAAATGTTCTGAAATTATTTCAATAACGAAATCCAGAATATTTTATTGAGTGTAGACTTTGAACTGCACTTATGTAAATTGATTTAACATAAAAAAAATACAATAAAATGTGAATTTCTAAATAAAATTGAAGGTCAGTAAACGTGCAAATAATATCATTTTATTTCCACATTTTTGCTATGTATGGATGCTTGATATGTTCTTCAAAGAAAGTTTTATTTTTCTTTTTAGTTGCCACATCAATGTTGCTGTTAATATTCTTCTCATCAGCTTGAATCATTTTGATACATCAGCTCCTTACTTTTCTAATAAAAGAAACCATAAAAGGTGTGGTAAAATGAGTCTTTGTGTAAGTGGCAATCATAATTGAGACTGGACCTCATAATTTTCCTGTTGCATGTAAAATATGCGCAGTGTATTCATACCCTTGAAGTAATTCTGAGCGTGAAGAATCCATTTTCTCTGGGAACCGTGCAAAGTGCTCCTTTGATATCTGTCCTAATTACTGTAAATAATTATTATGATTAATAAAGGTGACCCTTTTGTTGCACTGATAATAACACTTTATCCACAAAAGAAAACATACCCTCACCCATTAATTTTACTTTGCCCTCTTTACAAAGGCAGTCACTCATTTCTTCTGGCCTAAAGCAATGGAAACTCTCATTGCAAGTATGGTAATTAAGAGCAATTTTCAATTAATGGTCCAAGAATCTCGAATGGCCAGCGGGTAGTTATTGTACAAAGCAAATATTATTAAATTTTGTAAGTTATGCACTGGTAATTTTATCTCTTTTTAAAAGTAAAATAGATTTTTAGCGGTCAATACAAAAACTAAAAGACGTTGCTTCTCTGAAAGAAAGAAAAAAATTATAATAAATTGGAAAATGGTTCATTTAATCATTTTCTAAAAAAAAAAATAAGAGTTTAGTTTTGTATTCAGCTGAAATATTTTAATGAGAAATTTTACAGAGTTGAACAAGAGACAAATATGATGTCAAACTCGTCTTTTTCTAATGGGGATATTCACAAGCAAAAAATTAAAAGTTTGTATTAGTGTTAGTATCAATGTTCTTCTAAATTTTGTGCAGACAAAATTTTACTGATCAGTTCAATTAGGCCAATTATTTGCAAAATTTATAAGACGTATTATTTAACTACTTGCAGTATTTTTCTTCAGTAACTATTGTCATAGACACCAGTTTTATGAAAACTGTACATTGATTTTATAAACACACTGATACTGCAAAACACACTTTGACTTTAAAAGTGGACTAACATATTGCGATGTATTAATATTAAATCACACCAGCGCTTTCAGGTTGTTGTTTACATTTCACATGGAGACAGAATGCTTTGCAACCTAGCTCTTAGGTTATTTGTAAAAAAATATTTTGACATGTGCTTTTCTGTTTCTTTTTAATTTTTAATATCTGGCACTAACGCCTTTCTTTCAAATCAAATATAAACATTCAACAACAGGAGCAATATGTGTACAATAAAATATTTCCGTTTTAGTTCTCCCATGGTCAGGTTGAAATGTTACAGTATCTTTGAATTTGTATGTATCTGCTCCACCTCAGTACTGTCTGTCTCATTGCTGCTCCTCTGCTTTCTCCATTTTTTAATGAAATGTCCCTTCCAATATTTATTACGTTTCAAGATAAAGCTACAACAAATAATTCTTATAGATGTAATGGTCATAATTAGGCATCGGACAGTTCAAACATACCATGGTTTTTTAAAAAGTTAGTTTCAAAACCTCTTCAGTCTTTTATCAGACTGTCTTATGAAAGATCATTTTCATAAGATGCAGGAAAAGTGTCGGAGTGGCTGGTACTTTCACTGATTGGATGGTAAGAGTAATGCAGAGTGGTCTCTCCCCCACCTGTTGCTGTGCATCAGCAGTCATATGGTTGAAAGAAATTATTTGGACTAACCTGTAGTGGTAATGCTTTATTTGACCGAGATCTTTAAATTCTGTTTATATTCTGTACAAAATCTTAACTTCAAAAATGCTATTTTATGATTGAACATTTTTACTTTATTCTGTGTTTAGATCAAAATAAATAAATGTCATAGATCACATATTATACTTTCAGTATAATACTGTTGTGTATTATGTATGCATTCATGTATGTACTCATTTTCTTCAGTAGACCATGGTTCTGTATTGCATAACAGTTTTCTATGTGATGAAATCTTGTTAACAGGATTTTGAAGCAAATAGAGGAATTAAAACAGAATGACACTCTTCTTATTACTAGTTAAAAAGTTAGCTCTGGCACTAAACACACATTTCTGAAATAAAAGACATACAAACTTTTTATCAATTCAACATGGAGAACAATTAAATATTTTGTTTCTGACATTGTAGAACAAGCAAGTAAGATATAACAGGTGATAAAACAAACAGTTTTTATTTAGTTAGTTGTTTTTCTGCATTAAGCAATTTCAGCATCAGTAGCATAAGAAAAGTCTTGGTCATAATAGGTTCAATGTACTATTTGAACTCCTCCAAAACATTAACATGTAGATAAATAACAAGAGTAATTTGTGTTATGCTTGTTATTTGAACATTCGGAACAGTTCACTTGTCTGATTTGTTTAAAATTCAGAAACATCTGTTTTCATTTGTATCCCTGTTGGTGTTGATGATTCACAATCATCAATTAAGAAAAGACGTGACAGCAGGGACCTAATTATGACATGAATTAACATATCCTAATGAGGCAGGATGTGGAAGAAGGTATTAGTCAGTGGATCCCACCCGTATCTATAATTAAAAGGACCACCCGGTTGTGATGAAAGAAACAAACAAAAAAAAGTAAAAGCAGGTGCCAGAATTCAAACAGTCTGGGAAAAATATCTTACAAGAGATCACAAAGGTGGCAAATAACTATTAAAATAGTCAAGGACATAAGCAAAAGGTTTTTAATAAAAACAGCAAAGGTGAGGCACAGGGTTTAAATGTAAATAATTTTGGTCATAGAGGATGCTTATAAACTATGAAAACAAAAATGTCACTTTGAACGTGATACAACTATTTAATTTCAATATTATTGCTTTCTCAGGTGACTGTGAAGGACAATCATTTTATCTGTCGTAGCTCTTCTTTAGTATTCAGACAGTATTTTGAAAACTTTAGCATTTGTTTTATCTTTCAGTATCACTCAATCCCACAAAGATCCAAAAAGGACAAACAAGCAAGTTCATGAAAATGTCTTTTGAGAGTTTAGACTGATGGAACATGAAGTACTAGATTTGTTGAAACAGAGAAAAACACACTCTGACATAGCCAGCTCTGTTTTCACTGTGGTATTGTTCACCTTTTTACTGACCTATGCAGACACTTAGGTTTTTATCACAACGTAGGGCAGCACAGACACCCGCTCATTCCCTGAACCAGTTTTCTTTTTAAAACACTTGTACTGGCAGGAGCCTTGAGTTGTTTATACTGAATATTTTGTGTTGATAGTGAAGTTCTGTATCACAGTACACAGTGTGCAACTTTGTGAGCTCGTGATCCTTTCTTCTTCTGACCATGTTTTCACTTTTTCTGTTGCTGAAAGTGTTGAAAAGCATCTCAGTGGCGTGTAACTTTGACATGTACCACCTCCCCCAACATTACAGTAGAGCCTGCACATGTCCTGGAGTGAATCTTTTTCTGTAGTCCTTTTGCAAAAATGCTTTAGAATTAGTGCAGATGTGGTATTAAATGTGTTAAAATCTGCATCTAATGCAGAATTTTTGTTTGTTTTGCACCAGAAAAGAAAAGGGATAGATATTGATTAAAGTGAATGGCAGGTTTTGCATTATTTTCCATTTATCATAATTAAATTCACTTTATTCCATAAATGAGAGCACCAAAAGCCTTGATCCCAGTGTAATATTGCTCCACATTGATGGCAATGCATTTTCACAGACATTGTGTGCTGGGAGACAGAGCACAGAGCCAGCGACCAGGTGGCAAACTCCGTTCCTACCACATGCAAGATGCATATCACACTAAGGCTGACAGCATCAATAAACGGGGCTCATAATTAAAGCCCGCTGCTGTTGAATATAGAAGAACGAGAGGCCAGCCTCTCGAAGAACATCAATCACACTGTGACAGCTCATTTAAAACATCTTTAAAATTAAAGTTGCAGCAGCCCCTGCCTCTGGAAAGAAAAAAGAAAAAAACTATTGTTTTCTGACGGCTAAGTGAATCTACCCTGAAATCTATGCGCAAAAGGTTGAGGGTAGGATTTCTTTTATGCTGAGAGCTGACTGACAAAAAAAAGAGAGGCAGCGTGTCTCCTGCCTCAAAGAAATGAGTCTACTGTAGCTGTACACGGCAATCTCTGATAGCAGCCGAGACCACGGGTCACATATTTGCTTAGGATAAAAGACTTTTAGACAAAAAGAAGAACAACCAGCTTGTCAAAGCAAAACCTGTTCTCTGTTCAGCATTTTCAGTGTTCAAAGGACCAGATTAACATCCTAATTCACCATCAGGTTCTGTACTTATTAGAGAATATATTTAAGCCAGTTGCTTTTATACATATTTTCATGCTGATTTGAAGTGTACAGCAGATTAGGATACAAGAAAGTTTTCACACACAAATAGCCTTAAATTTAAGAAACAGCATTTCAATTTACTGAGGTACTATCGCAGAGAAGCCACATAGATGCGATAATTTTTATGTAACTGTCCTCATTAAAATCTGAATGTATAATTCCTCTGAAAGTAAAAACTATATACGTTAGAAGAAAAACATTTGCACTGCAGATGAAAAATCATTGGAATATAGCAGGGGGGACCTGTTTGGCTTTGCTTTGTTATGTCCCTTTTTAATAAATGCAGAGGAACCACGTGGACAAAATAACAGCTACTGAATGTTAAAGAGGTTCCCTGAAGGCAGGTGATGATTGCCAATTTCAACAATTTGACCAGGTCTGGTGCTGTGTTTTGCATCCATATAGTTCTGTTTCTACCTGGACTATGTACCAAATTATTTGCACAGCAAAATGTTAAGCAGAAAACCTACTCCTATAGCAAAATTATTATTTTGTCGTATCCCAATGAAATGTTGCAATAGAGTTTACTCGTCAGTAAACAAACGTAATAATGTGATACAGCAGTGGTTTAGATTATCATTCATTTGGCTTTTTAAACTAATTTAATTCATTAGACATTTTAAACTGACAGAATATAACACTGTATGCATGAGATTTTTTAAAAGCAAATTGTATCATAATCATGACACAAATTCACAGCATGTGTTTTTCAGATATTGTGCAGCCCTATTTTGTATTAGGTACTGTTGTTAAACTCAACCTTGTGTGCTTAATTTTAATAATTTTGTAATTATAAGCTTCAACATATTCATCAAACTAAAAAATGCAACAAATTGACCAAATATTTCAATTCTGATTCTAAAGAAAAGTTAATTAGCTGTAACTGCAGCGTAATGGTTTTCTGTTTAAGGTTACTGTACCATGCTGCTCCATGCTGCTAGACAGGCATTTGAGATTAAATATTTTCTACAGCATTTATGACTTTTACTTTGGACACTTTGGCTTTCTTCCAGAGCTCAACAACACGTGTTGTGGGTTAATTAGGGAAGTTATTCTGACCTTAGCAGTGAATGTGCATGGTTATTTGTCTCTGTTAGGGCTTTGTTGTCCTGGTGATAGACTGGGAACATGTCCAAGGTTTACCCTGGCTTCACCATAGGACAACCTGGACAGGTTCCCAGTGCCATCACACCCGACCAGGATGAAGTGTGTATAGAAATTAAATGAGTGAATCGTTTCATTTTACAGTCTAAGATTGACATAATACTTAACCCTACTACAGCAATTGACAGGAACACAGGAAAACAGATAGAGGAAATAATGTTAGAGAAACTGTTTTGTTTTCATATTTCATAAAAAAATAAAATAAATTAAAAAATAACAAATCAGCCAGGTATCTATTTTAAAATTTTAAAGAAGAATGAGCAAAAAAAAAAAAATCACACTGATCATACTCCCAGCCCTGAAATGGAAAGAAGGTGAGGAAGAAAACACAAAAGGAACAACTGAATCATTTAAACATAAGAGACGTGTGGGATCGCCTCCAGTTGAGATAAAACAGGGAAATGACAGGTGGAAATTTGTGGAATGCTGGTGTGACAAGAATGTAGTTGCGCTTTAAATAAATAATGAGAATAAATTATAAGAGAGAACCAATGCCAAAAGGCATGGCTTCGGCGTAGGAATAAAAGACAAAAGAAAAAAGGACAAAGTCTTTCAGACTGATCTTCCTATGACTTGTTCACATATAATGAGGAAAAACTCTACATCAACACAAAACTACTGAATTATTTCACCCAGCACACGTGTAAAAGCACCTTTTACACTCCAATCTGTAAATGTGCCTTTTCTGGAATTGTGCTAATGAACTGTTAAATCCTAGCTCAAGTCCCAGTAGAGTCGCTCTCTGACACAGTCAGTCGAAAAGAGAATCACTAAAACCCAGCAAGAATGGTTAACCAGGATGCACAGGAAATCCAAAACAGGATGTTAAAAAAGAAAAGCACTGAAGGCCTGCCTGTGGTCTGTTTGTCTGAATAGACCCTTTGTCTGTGCCTATGTGGACAGTTCTTTTAAAGAGCAAGGCAATCTCCTGCAAACATTACTCCTGCCACAAATCTGTGACCAATGTGAACAAAAGCAGAGGATGCTACTTGGACCTTTCATAGTGATGTACAAAAATGCAGATCGATGGATGGGAAGGCCAGCTGAAATGAGCTTCTATATAGACTAGGATTAAGAATACTAACAAATATTACAGGTTTTTTTATTTTTTTATTCCTACACAAAAGAAAAATCTTGTTAAATTGCTTTCACCCTTGGCAGTAAATTCAGGTCGCCAAGTACTTAGACATTGTAATTCAGACAAGGACATTTGTACATAATAATATGTACAATAATATGAGAAACACAAAACACTAAAATATTTCAGACTGAAAAGAAAACCAAGATAATACAAGACAGGCTTTTTAAAAATGTTATCATTTGAGGGGGGGGAAAAAAACTATCCAAACCAACCTGACCAGATTGTTTTGTTCAGTTCTGATTACTGCCAGAACCACATCATTAACAAACCACTAACATAGAACCCGTCTGACAACTTGAAGCAGGCAAAATAATCTCAAAAGTAACACCATGTCCTCATCTAAAGCCATTTAGAAGCACATGAAAAATATATTATTTGGGAAGAGTTTCAAAAACACATTTCTTAGGAACCTCAGTGAGACCGTTTGCTCACAAATGGAATAAGCACGCAACAGCGGAAAACCTTCCCAGGAACAGGAATTATTCCAAGAAAGTGGAGGTCACAAAAGAAACCAGAACATAATCTGAAGCCCTTCACTTGCAAATTAAGATCAGTGCTCATGATTCAAGGATAAGAAAAAGAGACTAAACTGAGAACTGTGTCGTTCTGTTGGCAGTTTGAAGGACTGGAAATATAATCTGAACATACTCCAACTATTAATCATATTGATGCTGCACTTATTAGAAAGAAATAGGAAGTTTTACAACTCAAATCCACAACCAAGTTAGCCAGCAGATTTCTAATATGGGAACAATAAACCCGTTTGGATTCTACTTTCCTCCTCAATCTAAATACCTTAGCTATGACTCAGTCAACTGAATTAATACAAACACATTATGACTATCATTCATTTCTTATTTATGATTTTACAGCTAAACACAAAATATTTCTAGCAAGCAAAAGTTTTTTTTTCAACTAAAAACTTTTGTGATGAGAGACTAATGAGTTTAAGTGGATCATAGGGTATTTAGAATAGACACAGGTTTTAATAAAGTGGAAATTTAAAAATAAAACTACTTATTTTGGAGATAAAAATCTTAACTGAAAATGAACAGTTAGCTAAATGTAATTAGCTTGATATACATAATTTAAAAAAAAATGTTTCTCTGGGGGGGGGAAACATTAACAATTATGTCTTATTTATAAGGGGTCACAGCAGGTTACAAGCACAGTTACAGGAGAACAAAAATAAGTGTTCAAAGGGAATCTTCAGGACTAAATCTGCCTCAAAATCACATAAAGTAACTGTGAGAACTTTGAGGAGTTCTCGTCATTATCTGAAAGCAGTAAAATAATTGCTCTTGAGGAAATTAATTACCTTTGTGCACTGTTGCACTCTGTATGGAAAGTGATTTAGTTAATGAAAGCTCAAGTGCCATCGTCTTCCATCGTTCATCATTTTCCAGTCTAATAAAGTCAGAAAAATTTATGAGTAACATCAACTGCTCAGAGCACACACCTTGATTGAGCGCAGAAATGAGCAAAAGCTTTGTTGGGATGACAATGGACCATGTGGAAGAAAAAAAAAGGAAAATACCCCTGCAGTTATACCTGCTTAAGAAGTACTATGTAACTGAATTATATAATTATGTCAGTACTGCATATGCTTTGGGGTAAGTGTGGAAAATGTCACAGTAAAAATTAATAATATTACAAGAACTTCCAGTGACAGCTAATTGTTTCACAAGGCAAAGAATTAGATAAGATTACAAAGCCTGAGACAAATCACATCATCACGAGCAGCTGCCAAAGCAGTCTAGATAGCACTTTTCTTTATCTCGAAAGCTTAAGTTGAATCCCAGGAATGAATGTTAATAAGCATTTAAAGATCATGAGAAAAGTTAAGACCAATCCCCCCAAAAATAATAGCATGTTTACTTATAAGCTGTGGCTATTAAATTGCTCCACTTATAAGTTGCTCTAAATTAGAAGCATGCACATTGGGGTTGGGCAATATTAATTAAAAAAAATAATAATCTCGGAGCATACTGTACAATGCTTTGCCGGGTTATTAGTATTGTTGGTAGCACTGATCTGTCCTCCATCGCTGTGATTATTTCATTACATCTCCTTTTGGATCTCGAGACAAAAAGTCGGGATCTCGAGGAAAAAAAGTCAGGATTTCTTCTTTTTTTTTCTCCATGTTCTCTTAGGGACTCTTTAAAAAAGTTATCTAAACAATAAATAATAAGAATAAAAAAAACACAGGAAAAAAAAAGGTTTTGGATATAATGGCAATGGTACTGAAACAACGCTTCACCTCTAAAAGCTGGTTTTGTTGAAAATGAGCTTCCAGCATCATGGCCTTATTCAGTTTGAGCAGTAGATACAGCATGACAGCAAATTTCCTATAAGAGGATCTGACCCAAATGAGTACTTGCAGCACAGGGAAAGCACAGTTACATTTCTATAATCTCTGTGAATCACTGACTCCATAATCTCTGCCAATCGGGGCGTTAGTAAAATAAAAAAATAAAATAAATAGCAGAAAGAAGCCAGGCACCGGAGCGAAACATAGAACCATTTGGAAAGACTGATTGTTAACATGAGTCACTCAAAACTGCTCAAGATGTGGCTGTGTAAGAAGCAGTCACCAGAAGAAGAGTTTGCAGGGAATGCCTTCTTCAACCTGAAAACGAATGCAGCTGTAGCAAACAACCGACAATAAACATGCACTCATTTAATACCAGTTCATTCCATGACTCTAATTCTGAACTTTGTCACTAACCCAGCACATGCAATTCCAGAATATATAAAAAACCAAATTGAGGCTTTAATACATTTTTGTCAGACTTTATTTTACTTTAAGCAGAGACCTGTTTGCCTCCTAAATGAACTGAGTCGCAGCCGGTGAAGGAACTGAAGATTGATCCTATTATGTGTTGTGAACAAAGTCCATCAGCCTCAGGCTTAAGTGTGGAGGGGTGAAATCCCTCACTTTCAGTGACTATTGTGTCTAGAATCAGGGGGGAAATAAAAGGTGAGCTATAGCCAAGGTGCCTACAGGCTAGGGGCAACTGCCAGGCATAAACTAATTAGCAGGAGCTGCTGAAATGGAGAACATTAGAGGAGCTGAAGTTAGTAATAGAACAGTATAGCAGCAAGTATATGGCTCAATCAGCATGACTTATTCTGCTGGCAGAAATGGGTCTCTGACTTGGGTTAAGGTAAGGACATACCATCAACATTATAACCGTTTATTAATATGTCCATCAAAACGCCAACTTATATGTTCACACTTTCTTTTAGCGCCTAAAATGGGATATATGACCAGGGGGCTGATCTTTTGCTACCGAGGTTGACTTGTGTTTCAACAATAGTCCACATGCTATTTTATAAGACATTTCTTTCTGTGAAGAAACTTCAAACAATTACATATATGTTTAATGTACAGGATAGTAATTGCTGTTTCTGATCTTGACTTTTTTGTTAATGTAGGAATTGTTTAGTTAATTGTATAGTAAAAATTTCTGTAATATACCACTGCCAGTACTTTTGAAATAAGTTTAAAAAAACATATTATTGCTATGTTGATTGGGTTTAAGCTCCAATTTATTCAGATAAAGCAAAAAATATTAACAAGCCTCGACAGATGCACACACTGCAAAACTCGTACTATAATGTAAGTCCACGGCACCAAACTAATTTCTTTATGCACATGTTATAAGTTAACATTATTTTAATATGGTATTATGCAGCTGTGCACAGCAAGAGTTCTGCACATTAAATCTCCATCAAACCAAGAGTTTGCTACACTCCTGGTTGCTACTTATAGTCTTGTGGGTTTGATTAGGGGATTGATCCAAAAACATACACAGTGTTCCTGGCCATGTGGAGTATCACATGTCCAGCTGCTGGCAGACCCGATGGACCCTGGTGGAAAGAGAAAGATTGGAAAATTTACATCTCACAGGCCTCTCATATTAAGAAATGGGGTCACAATGAATTCGGCTTGAGTTGCAGCCACGATAAGAGTTGGTTGAATTTTCTGCTTATTAAAGAAAAGCACTTGAGTGCTTTCATTCTTATCTCCTCAACCACAGAATCCATTCGGCTGTCCTTTAAGAAAGGAAAGAAGAGCATGGCATCCCACAGCGCCTTGTGGCAACAGTCTGCGGAGCAGTGCTTTTTATGGTTACAGAATCAAACTTATTGAAATTCTGTGAAGAAAAATGAAGAAATATGAGGTACTTTTGTAGTTTTACATCATTTTTTTACATTTCAAAACATGGTAAAAGATTTATATTTCCACTAAGCTTTCTATGATTTTCTTTTACATAAATAAAAACACTATGGGGTTTTCAGAAAGAGTAGAGCTTGCACCTCAACAAAAGAAAAATAGAGATAAAATACTATAATGTGAAAACTTTATTGTACCAATACAAGGCAATACAATCCATTTTCATTCACTGTAAACGTATGTCAGGTTAAATATAATGCATTATACACATTATTATTTCATTTTTATCCCAACCTTTGGACAGTTTCAGCTTTCAATTTTTAATCTTTAATGTTTTTATCACCCACAAAAACTGGTGAAGGGATAGATTGCAGTTTGTATAAATTCATAAATTTTATGGTTTAAAAACATATTGTTAGTCTTTACAATAATCTTTTCTAACTTGCCCTGACAATATAAATATTTGAGGGTGACAAGAAGCATGTTGTTACACTGCAAATTCGGAGTATAATTTATGCACCTTTACACTAATCAAACACCAAATTCCACATGTTTCAAATGCAGCACTGAGCAAAGTGAGAAATTAAATGCAGAAATGAAGGAACCCAGTTGGTGACTAAGAGTGGGCAACGTAATGTTAACCATGAACATTTAATTAAGCAGTCATATGAGATGTTCTCAGTCAGTTGCCTAGCTGCAACATCCCAGCTTCCTCAAGTCACTTTAATGATCTATATAATTTTGTATGTTAATAAAACCTGAATAATTACATCACACAAACACAGAAATTTGTAAATCTGAAATAATTCATTCTGCAATTAGCACAATTGTATTCACATTACACAAAAGTGATTTAATGTTTAAAAGTCTCATTATAAAATGCATGTTTCAAATGAATTTTTTTATACTTGAACTTTCTTCAGATTTATATTTAAGTTCAGGTCTGTTTTAAAAGGAGATCTTGATCGACCTTTTCAGAGGACCAAGCTGAATTTTGAGTCATATTCAAAGCAGACCGCTGGCACAAAGTTTGATGTGATGAAAGACTCCAAAAGGCCAAATCATGTTTAAGTGGCATTTTGATGACATTTCTCTGGCCTGTTTAACCTTTGGTGAGTTTCATTTTTCTTGTGCATTACATCTCATCCATGCAGACGCATTTCTCATTCCCTTCAACGTAGAACACACTTTTTATATCTCCTAACCAATCTCTGCACAGGGCCTCTGAGATAATAAAGACTAATGTATCAAAAATGCATCAATACAACAATTGAGAAGAAGAAAAAAGTAGACTTTGGGTTTGTAATTGTTGATCTAAGAAGTTTAGAGAGGAACATGTGGAGCAACACAATGCTTGGTTTTGTTAAGAAATGCAAACACTTCTATATAAACTAGTATTGCATTGTCTTTCTTTTTACATTGGTCACAAATATGAGCATATAATTTACCTGAGAGAACTTGTAAGAAATACATCAACTTCAGCTATTTTCTGCACCCTGGATACAATGTGTAAAAAATGTGTAGCTTACAATTGCGATGATCATTCCATCTTGAAAAGGTGTTATCAATAATGTGTTGTTTAGTGATCACCTGCACTCTATTTTTTTTTTAGTGATAGCTAAATTGGCTACTAATACTAATTGGCATCAACCAAACAGAATAAACATGAATGGCTAAACAGACATGAACTGTTACTACTTTGAGGCAGCAAATAAAATATGAAACTTTTATTTGATTCTCTGCCTTTGTGATTGTCTGTTCGCTCCAGCAGTGACTTTGTATCACTTCAACATGTTACAGAGCTTAAACTTGGCTTAAGCAAATGCTACAAAACATTCCCAGCAGCTAGTTGGCTTGTTTTCATAGTTAATGAGGCTTGAAGAGTGTCAGGAATAAAAAAAAACAGTCAGAGTATTCTTTCACACATGGGTTTTGCTGCTTAAAATGGATGATGTTTTGTAGCACAAGGTCGTACTTCAAGTTTAATGAGACACAGTGTGCATATTTAGGTTTTGAAATAAATGCTGAGGGGCAGAAACATGATGCCAGGAGAAATTTAAGATCAATGTTTAATATTAATAAGGGGAGTTCCTCAGCTCTTGGTTGATGATGTGCAGAATCTCTTATCTGTCATATAAAATCCTTTAAATGGATATAGAAAAATGCAATAGGTAGATGAAAAAAGTAAAAATGACTATGCATAATATCAGTGTGGTCCAGTTTATGAGTGGAGTACATGAATATCTTGTTTCTCTAGTAGAAATCTTAAGGGGACTGCGGGTATGTTGCCTGAAAGTGGCAGAAAAAGTAAACTATCAAAACTTGCTGTCAGATTCCTGAAAAGGCAGGTAGCAAAAAACTCTCAACTAAATGACAAACACTTTGTAACAGCAGGCACTAAAAAGTCAGTAAGTCACATGCTAAACATTTACAGGCTACGTATCGTATTCCCGAGTTGTACACCACCACGAACCAAAAGCACAGGAAAATTGTGTTGCAATTTTCTAAAAACCATATAAATAAGTCAGGGTGATTTTAATATGCTGTTCTGTGAACTAATGAATCAAAGTGGGAACTTGTATGGCCAATCGTTCAGCATTATGTTTGGAGGAGGAAGAATAAGACTTACACTAAAAGAACATAATGCCTATGATGAAGTATGGTAGTGACTCAATAATGCTAAGCATTGTTTGCTCTTTGTGGTTCTGGACCCCTGCAGTGTGTGAAGCAAAATATTAATTTAATCAAGTATCAAGAGATACTAGAAGTGAATGGAGTATCTTTGATAATATGCATCTTCCCTAAATGATTGCAGTTGCTGACACCAGTATATCAAACGGTGAAAATTTTACCATTCACACAACTGACCATGAACAGTTTACAGCTAAGTAGCTTCCACTTAAAGATGAAATAAAGATCTACTCCTGCCATGAGCCTATTGAAAAACACTACTGTTACAACAAAAAAAAAGGTTAAGGCTACACTAGTATATGAAGAAAATGTCAACAACTCCAATCAAAACCTCTGCATGGCCATTTCTGTATCCACAGCCATCCAAGAATCGACAGAAACATGTCCGTCAGGTGGCTATGCCATGTTGGTCTTATTGTTAAAAGTTAGAGATAATTTTAAGATCAAGCAGAATAAAAACTCTGCACAATATCACCACGTGGCATCTAGTTCGTATGACCTCTTTGTTTCCACACTGGGACACAAAATTCTGACAATATATGAGGCTGGGAAATAAAAAAGGTAGGCATGTTAAATAGCTTTAAGAACACCAGGGGATTAAATACTGGGGGATTAAAGTTGAGAAAACAAAAACAAAATCTGATTGAATAATGTTTTTCTGTCTTAGCGTTGTTCATTGTCTTCTGTTAACCCCAGATTGGGGAGTGGGAGTCTCAGATCCAGGAGGTCCACCTAAACTCTCCTTCCCTCAGTTTATTCCAGGGGTTTCCCAAGGCATTCCCAGGTAAGACGGGACATAACAAGTGCTGGGTCCCCCAGAGGGGCGAAGATGTCCAAGAGGCATCCCGATCAAATCCCTAAACCATATGAACAGACTCCTTTTGATGCAGAGAAGCAATGGCTCTACTTTGTTCTCAGCCAAATGACAGAGCTTTTCACCCTAAAGGCCCCCACACATACTTGGGTGTACTGTGCGCACTCTGTGAGCCGCACACACTGTCCACAGACGGTTAAAACTTCATACTTGAGCACAATCCTAATGGATACTAACAAGTTTAATAATGTAGTTGAGCACCTAGCTCTGTTTCTTCTCCATCACGGAAGCCTCAACACTCTCTGTCCTGTCAGTGCAGGACAGAGAGTGGTAGTCATGCTGCATATGCTGTATTGTGATGACATCACTGTTAGTAGCTGTTTGTTTGCATCCACATAGTGGGCCAGTCTTAGAAAACGTTAAGCACTGTTTGTACTCCTATTTCACCCCTGGATAAAACTTAGCAGTTCTGAAGGAGCTTAGAGAGTTGTTGTGGCTTCTCTGCTTCAATATGAGTTAGTTGAGAGGAGATGAAAATCTGGTGAGAATCTCATCTGGATGCTGCCCATGAAATGTGGACATGCCCAACTGGAAGGAGACATCAAGTGCTTAAGGGGAGGATTTTATCTCACCCTTTGCTTTTCAACATTTTAGTTTCAAGTACAGATTTCTTAGGAAGGATCTGTTTAACAGAATTATTTCTTTCACACATATTTTTAATCAGGTGGTAGATTACCTGCATTTATGTGAGTTTTATTAATTCCATTTTAAAGACAAATCTGCCTTTGCTCAGGGCCTCTTCCATGATCTGACAGAGTTCAGCTTTGGATAGTACTGAAAAAGTCAATTAGCAAGGCATAGGAATTCTAAGTGATTTCCTCTCTTGGATGATACTCACAGCCTCTGAATAGCAAGAAGCAAATTGGCTGCACACACCATTACATTACTATGACCCTGTGGATAAGCAGCTTTGTCTCAACCTGGCTGTTGGAGTGCCTCTCTGCGTGAAAGCTTCCATGCAGAGCTTTGTCAGACTAATCCATCCTGTGGAGCGTTTCAGCACCTAACAGAGAACAGAGAGGTTCTCAGAAGGATAAAAAGTGCATTGTTCATTTCTGCCCTTGTCACTACTTCTGCCCTTGTCACTATGATTTCCAAAATGACACTTTTGTTCAAGGAAGACTAAGGGCACAGCAACTGCTGGTCGCTACATAGCTCTGGTAAATCATAGTTCATTCAAGCAAGTTCCAGCTGTATGATAATATTTCACTCACAATATGTGGTCTTGGACATTTTTATGAATGACATAATGGAGTGCACACCTACAAGCATGATGTTCATGCTTGATGAATGTTCAAGAATGAAATTTAATGAGGCAACTAGACGAGCAATCCCACAAATATTTGAGAGGACTGAGAAAAAATACACTTTTTAGCACAGAACTACTCTCTGTGTTTTCCTCTTGGCTCACTGGTTACTACAATAAAAACTTGGCACATTTTGGTTGTGGACAAGTAATCTGTCTGCTAATTTTGAAAAAAAGAAGGTATAAATAATGTCTTAAGCATTTTTATCATTCCCACATTACTCCTGGTTCACTTAATAAAAACATGCCGACTACAGACTTGCTTTCTAAAGACTGCAGACTCAACTTGGACTCAAAGTTTAGGACGACTATTATTTCATGGATGAAAATATCTCCCTAAATGTAATTACTTTAGAAAATTATTAATGTTGTCCCCTTTGAGGTCCCTTATACAAATGAACAGGTTGTCATGGTTACAACAGTTTCATTATATGAGTTTTCAGTAGTACACACTAATAAAAGGAGTAAATGGCAGCATCCATGTTTGTATTTACAGTAAACAAACCTCAAACAGCTCTGACATGAATGTGCTTAATCTCCTGGTAAAAGATAGCAATCTATTAATTGTATTATAAGATGACTACATTAATGTCTATCAAAGCGACCTCTAACAAATCAATTTGAATTGGGGTCATTTCAAAACAAAATTAAGTTATCTTACTTATGCTAATGTCTTTACAAAAATTATTTTGGTTTTCCAGAAAAAGTATTTCCTGTCTGCTTTATAGAGAAATGTGAAATTAATGGTTGTAGGCCTATTTACATTAATTTCCTTTGAAAAAATATATATATTTATATAATTAGTGAAATGAATATTGCGGATAAATAGCTTAAATATATATTTTTAAATATTTAAAAGCATTTCATGCCAGTTTTTACAAAAACTTAAAGCTGCTGTCTTGAATTTATGTTTTAGGCACACTAGATGGCATGAACATGAATCATGAGGAAATGTCAAAAAGAGTCATGCTTACAATCAAAAATACATTTCAGTAAAATGTTTAACAAGAAGATTTGAAAAGTTTAATCAGCAATGCAAGACCATCGCTGCTTTCCTTTCTGCTCTCCTAAAGGGAACTTACCCTTCCCGCATTTGTTCGAAAGGCTTGACATGCCAATTACTCAGTGTCATATCTCAAGTGTATGCTAAACTAAAATTATGTCAACCTCACGGTCACCATCTTCAGTCATTTTTAAATGATGCATGGAAACCAAAAGGAGAAGAAACGTTGCCAATGTACGAGGGAAGCATATCAGCACCTTTGCAGAAGGGGACAATATTTTTCATCTGTCTCCACCGACTGTGTGATCTCAGCTGTAGGCCGAGCAAACTCAATATCCAGAGGATGGGATTTTTTGTAACTGAGTTTTCAAAGTGTGTGTTTCAATATCTGACACAAAGTTTAAATTCAATAAATACATGAAAAAGAAGAATCATACTGCACCATGCCAGTGGATTTCCTACTCATTTTTGCTGCAGCAGCTTGTGGAGGGACACGCTTCTCACAGCCTCTCCTTGAGGCTCACCAGTGGGACAGAGTTAACAGCATTCAGGCCATGCAGAGCCATCCATCCTGAAGTACAGAAGTGACACCAGGCTGCAGCCTGTGCCAGATGATGGAGCCTGCCACCAACTCTCTGAGCACTGTTGGCGAGACCCCTTTCGCGAGCCCTCAGAGAATTGCAGTCTTCCCGACATTCACTTAGCATAACACAGGGACACCAAAACAGAGGTTATTTATTTATGAACTCTTCCAGGAACTGTGTGTCCACATGGTTTTGGATTTCATTAGTGATGGACATGCAACTGTCAAAGAGGTTTCATCTGCAGGGGTTAAATCAATGGTGTCAGTGCCCTGTCCTCATCAGCGCCCTGGCCTCTGTGTAATTTAGTGTCATCTCTTGTGTAATGAAGGTCTTGTACCGTCAGAAGGTTACCAAGTCCTGCAGTGTCCTTTGTGTGTCGTACATCTGTGCCACGTCCTCTATAATATGTCCTCTGCTTGGAAGTATACTGGTCCAAGCCAAAATGTCATGGCCACAGTCTCTGCATTTGTTCATATTCTTCTCTTTTAACGATTTTATGCATATCAAAGGTCTAGGATATTTTTACAGTGCATAGCTAAGAGAAAAATGTATCTTGTTTTAAACACAATAATAAAACATCCTCTGCATTATTTTGTTCTGAATGTCCTTATGTAAAGAAAAGAACTATTGAAAACATAATTTTCTCATTTAATATATTTCTAATTGGGTTATCTTTACATTCACACCAGATATTAGTAACTTAGAAAGTCATCTTTAGAAAGATCTGGATTAAGTAGGGAGAGCAATTGTCTGGAAAACAATAAATAATCCACTCACATTGCACACTATGTTTTGAAGAATAATGTCAAATTTCATCACCTCTGAAACACTACCAACATGGAAGCTTTGAGGCAAGTACATTACAGTGTTGGCTGTTTGGAGCATACGGCACTGACATTTTTATATAATTAAAAAAAGGATAAATGGGAAAATGTACTCAGATGTTCTTGACAAGAATCTGAACATGAAACAATGCTGGATTTTTCATCCAGCAAGACATGTTTTCCATCCCAAACGGACAGCCAAGGAAATAATAAATTGGTTTAAAAAAAAATCAGACTGCATAGAAGAGGCCCTCTAAAACCTTTACAGCATTTGTGTGAAAATCACACTTGAGCAATTCACACTAGTTTTTCCATACGGGGAAAGTCAAAGTCTTTTCTATTAAGTATCAAATGCATTTTAGTAAATATGAAAATTAATAAATTGTAAGTAAAAAACAAGGTTCTTGGGCAGTTGAGTTTACTGGTTGATTTGAATATTGTTCAGAACAAAATCTGATTTGATGGTTATGCAATGATTGGTTTTTAAAAGAATACTGTTCCAAAAGCTTTCCAGTTACTTCAATATTCAACAAATAAATGATCCTGACAACAAAAAAAATGTTTGGCAGGATAAGAGAAACACTTGGAAGCGTTACTCTAAAAAATACAATACTACTAAACAAGAACTCTTGAATAAATCCTATACAAACCAAATGTTTTGAAACTTGTTTTAATTGCCCCATCCCAATTTAGCAAGTACACTCACTGGATTTCTAATTTAGAACCCAGCTGGCCACAGGAGGCAAACTTCCAAAGTGCACTCTCTAAATGGGGCTAAAACTCATCACAACTTGCTCTGTGCATCAAATGCAACCTCCTTATTCAATTTATTCATACTATAAATTAATAATGCCGCTATTATATTATGCACAAAAGATAATGGGAATTACAGATCAGTCCACAAAAGCACAGGCTCAGTCTGCAACAGTGGCGCTTCGGTGGAGTAATTAAATGTGTTCCATCTATCACTCTCACACACAGAAAACAGACGTAATTTGTCCATTTTGGGATATTAATAATGAACTCCTAAAGTTGTAGGTGGAACAATTATTCAGTTTCTTTTGGATCACAATGAATGTAATGTAAAAAACCACTGGTGATGGTTTCTGTATGTAAGTTCAGTGCTGAAGAGCAGTGAGTATACTGTAATGAGGACCTTGGAGATCATCTTTTGAAGTAACCATTTGACATCAGCTATGAATTGTGGGCATCTTCAAAATTCCACTTGGTAAGTACTTCAATGAACATTAAACATGAATAATAAATGTAAAGAATTAAAACTTTGTGATGCCTGGGGAAGTTGTCAGATTAGAAGAGATTTTGTATCAAGTACAAAAACAGGACTGGCCTGTCAGAGTATTGAGTACATGTTTTTAAAAGTCAGAATATCTTTTTTGTTGTGTTTGTTCTTTATTAGCCAGAAATATCTGTTACCATGAATGTGATGGATCTCATGAAAAACTACTCTTGCCATCATTCGATATTAAATGAAAGCAACTTAAAAGCTGTTTTGCTTTGACAAAACCTTAAAAGTGTGGCATATGAGTCAGAATGAAAAACTATCAGTGTATTTAAGCCAGACTTTCATCTTCACGGGAAAGTGGTAAATATGTCAAAACATTTTGTCATCCCAGCAATAATCTTGTTTATCTTACAGGCTTTCATCAAAAGGTGCATTTGATTTAAAAACTTAATTACTGTTGCTATAATATTTAATGTTTCGTTTCCTCATTTAAAGCTGACACAGATGTGCTGTACTGCATTGCAACTAAAATGCATTAAAAATATTAGCTTATGTTTGAATGATTTGCTGTTGTAGTTTACTCAGAAACAAATAGACTTAATCTTAGACTTAAACAGACCATAGAAATATTAAGTACAGTGACAATGAAATGTTCCAGAGAAAAATGGCTGAAAAACTACTAAAGTGGGAAAGAAATTAAAGAAAGGTGGTCAAAAAGTATTCACCATTTGAAATAAGTATCAACACTCTGGTCTCCTGTTCTCCGTCTTTCCGTCTCAAGTATAATGAGGTTGATTCTGAAGTGCAGCGCTGACTGTGACTCATCGCTCTCTGTTTTCTCATCAAAGCTTTGTTTCTCCACTTCTTTAAAGAGGCCACAGTATCATGCAGAGGTCCAATGTGTTGATTATGAAAAGTGAATTATTTTAGGTTCCATTTTATTCTTAATATATGCACACGTGATACTTAGCACAGTTGACTTTAATCAAAAAACATGTCATAATTCTGGCTCTGTCTGTAGAAAAAAAACTTTTAGATCCACTTAGAGTCCTGAAACATTTGTTTTCATGTTAAACGGAACACAAAACATTGTACAGACCAACTGGAGAAGTGAGCGTTATTCTTTTTTCTACAATGTTTCCAGGCTCATGTAGTTGAATAGGAACTTTAGAACAGCAAGAAAGACAGATTAGAGAGAATGGGGTGTTGTGTTTTGAGTTGGTCTTGGTTTGGATCTGGTGTGAATAAGTGATTGTTGAAGGAAATGGGGGACACTGCAGCTCTCAGTGTTGAGCTCCATAGAGACATGATCAAAGAACTCTGTCAACCAAGACAGCTGTTCAACTCAGACTTTAGTCACCCAACCATGCGCACTAATCTCTAGCTGAAGTCTAGAGAGAAAAAAGAAAACTTGCTGACCAAACTGGACTTAATGAGCATCCACCATTCAAGAAGAGCAAACAAATGCAAATGTGATAGAAGAGATACAGACGCTTCAAACTTATATCCTTTTTTTTTAACACATTAAACTTTCAGCTGTCAATCAATAGTTTCCAGACACCAATTGGATAAAATGTAAAGTTTTGACATTTTAAATTCCACACTTTTAAATTCTGTGAATCAGTTTGTACCCACAAAGAGGGTACAACCAAAAAGTGGCGTGTAGGAAATTGCAAATATGTACATTAGCAACATTAACATTAAAATATATTTTCAAATATGTTTAACATTTGGTGGCTTAAATACTGAAGCATTACTCATCTTGTTAAACTCTCTTGGCAGAGATTTTAGCGCAATTCAAATTTGTATCTTTCACTCTTTACCTACAATTTACGTAAGGATATTTTAACATCTTGTCAACTTGGAAATATAAAAATAGCTTTGTTCATAACAATTCAATTGATTTAACTGGGTATCTTTAAAAAAAATCTATTTTTAATGTTAAGCCAATTGGCAGTTTATTTCTGTTACATTTCTAAAGAAAATAACCAAAGTTGAATAAATGCTTTGCAGTGCTGAAAATAACTGATTGAAAAATGTATTAGCATAACAAAAATATAGTTATAATAACAGAAAGCCTGCAAATTTGAAAAGACAACACTAACAAGTAAGTCTATATGATAAGACAGAACTTGAACTTAAAGAAAATCAGAGGGAAATGTAATTGGTATGGATGAAGAGGGTCTAAATACAGTAATAACATTGTTGCAATGCATTCATTTGAATGTGTCGTTCTGCAAGTTTGTTTTCCTCATTCTCCTGCTCTGCGTCAAACTGGCTCCGACATGTAAGGTTGGATGGACAAGTCTTCTGTTGTTAACATCTTTAATAAACTTGGGAATAAAATGTTTCTCTGCCAGTAGATATCTACATTGCTGCTATCAAACTATAAAAATGGCCAAGCAAGGTGGAGTGAAACGCTGTGCAATCTGGAAGAGGGCAGGTATGACATGTCTTATTCACATTTTTAAAAAAGGCAGCAAACCAGTTTCTCTAAAACAAGCCTCAGAACTAGGGCAAACAAGGGGTCTGTGGAGCTACAATAAAGAGGAATTCAGACCAAAGCATTGCATTTCTCCTTTATGCAGACCATAAGTGAACAATTTACCAGGAAATTGAAAAGAAAATTAATAGTACGAGCAAATACTACAGCATACATCATATTTTCACGTCTCATAACTTTTGCATAGGTCTACTATTTACATTATCAAGATTTTTTTGAGCAAATGTGTGCATAGTGTCTGTCTTTTTCCTGCAAAGATCAGTTTATAGACTTGCAGTTTTAGTTCATTTTGTCCAAAAAATATTTCCTCCTCATTGTAATCATTCCTCAAAAACAGGCATGTTGCCTTGATTTTGCAATCTAACATTTTCACTGTCTTGTTATTTTTGGCATTAGTATGGAGGCATTAAATTTCCCACTGGTGATCACTGGTGGAACACATTCCTGAGCCACAGAGCGGACCATTTCTCGAGAAAGTGTTCAGGACATTCAGAGGTCAACAGGAAAAGCTCAAAAAGCTACTCAAAAAACATGAGTTTTAGTTATTGAAGATATGCCAGGTGATCCAATATCCTCATCATTGGATTCTGAAGAAATGGAGGGAGGTTGCAAACCTCACAACACCATCTCAACTATGAAGCACAAAGGTGGCAGCATTTTGTTGTGGGTGTTTTGGTTTCGAAGTGACTGGCCGCTGCACAAAATATTTTAGATGGCATAAAGAGCAAAGAGGATCATGTAGAAATATTGAGGCAACTTCCTATGGCCTCAACTAAGATATCAAAGCTTCTTCCTATTGGACAAATGGACAATCATACCACCAAACAAGTTACAAAGTGACTAAAGAACAAAAAAAATCAATGTTAATCTAATATTTAACATCAACACTGCATAAAATGTGCAGGTAGAGCTGAAGAAATATGTGCGGTCCTAGTAGCCTACAAACCAGACTTAGAGCACTTCTTTCAGGAAGAATAGAGCCCAGCTAATTATTGTGAGAAGCTTATAGAAAAATACTCAAATGTTTTACCCAAGTCATACAACTTAACTGAAAGACAACACTGTACATACTGAGGAAATGTATGGAAATGTCTGACTTTAAAAAAAGTAATAAAAAACATGATCACTTTCTTAACAAACTGTAAAAGAAGGAAAGTAGATATTAGGAAATATCTACTTTCAACTGTAAGGAGATAACAAGTCCACTTAAAGAAGGTGGTAATGTCAATGAGACAGTAATTACATTTCTGCTGGTGTCATAATGAGTAGAAGCAGAGTATCAACATCTATTAGTTATAGGGTCAGCAATATTTATTTCTTAGGTTAAAATGTTTTCCTTCTGAATTAGAAATTACTTTCTAAAGAATCATTATCAGTACACTGTGATGAGAGGAATTCATGGACAAGTGTATTATGAAATCCTTTCTTGGTTTTGAGAAGACTCTGCTTCCCCTAGCAAGCGAATAAATCAATCGTTGAAGTAGTACTTGAAAGTGTTGGATTGTTGATGCTACATTGAGACCTCACATGATTTTTAAACAAGCAAGATTGGTTTATATTTTTGTTTTCAGTGTCACAAAAGATGCAAACTTCTTGCAACACTGAATAGCTATTTATGCTCGTTTATATTGCACAACTAAACTTCTCCAAAGCAGTGTCACCAAAAATGGGAGACCAAGAAATACACACTGGTAAATTAATTCCTGAGGACGAGGTTTTGGGTTCAAGACGGAGAAGCAAACGATTGTCGCAAAATCTGCTTGCTTTGATCTGGATGCTGTGAAGCATCTTACCATAGAGAAGCAAGAAGAAATTCCCATGGTTAAAATAAGTGGGTTCCCTGATGATTTGGAGAGCTCTGATCCAGAAATGTTTTTTGTGAAATGTCCTGATTAGGAGAAAGTTGAGCCCAACTGTTCTTAAGTGCAACACTCATAAACTATGCTTGATACCCCAATCAGAGATGCCAGCTAGCAAAGAATCTCTTTTCTGTAAATTCTGTAAGATGCATTTCCAAAAATATGGGAACAAGAGGTGGTCTTTCTTTGTGCAGCATAAAATGTAAAAACACTGTTTTGCCACTGTGATGGCATGTTTCATGTCAGCTCTGTACATGTTCTGAGTCATCTTCTCAGACCTAAAAGGAACATCCTTTGCTTTCAGCACAGCATGCAGCTGCTTTTTATCCGAGACTTTCTCTGAGATGACAGACGTACTCCATGCACTTCAGGACGCATGCTGCCACAGAAAATATGCAGTCATCCTAATTCATGTTGCTACCTTGGCCATATCCAAATCAGTGCACTTTCAGTAGTCCTGTAATGTTGACATAGCTGCTTCAATCTAAGCTCTCAGCTGGCTACTGTGCCAGTAGCCTTTCTTTTTCTTTTTTTTGCTCCGATAAGCAGGGGCCTGTATGCATGAATAAGCATCACAGAAAAGTTGTCTAAGAAGTGAAGACAGCAGCAGGAGATTGCCTTAAATGCCTTCTTCATATTTAAGTATGCTAGATCCAGTGTGTTGATGCCCCTAGTTAAAAAAAAAACAAAACAAAAAGAGAGACTAAGAGCTGTCCTGGTTACTAACACTAGACACAATTGGTATTGGTATAAAGCATTTTTACTTTTATTGCAGTACACCTGTACATTTGTGATCTAAAGACTGAGGTTGACAATTATTACCTAAATGAGTATTGAGACATTTTTTATTATTATTTATAAAGGCTTGTACGCTACAATTATTTCTCTTTTATGGGGTATTTAGTCGCTGTCATACAAAAGCCTTGCACCTCCAAAATAGACGTTTTCAGGAAAGGAAGAAAGCCTCTTTCTTATTCATGTTAATTCATAGTGTTTGCTGCTTTTTCAATGCCTATTGATCAATAAAACCACAGACATGAAGGTTTATCATTAGAGCTGATTTTCTAAACCTTTTAAGAATTATGTTTATTTTTATGCAGGAGTACACAGCTTTGTGCACCCCCCCCCCCCCCCCCCCCCCACACACACACACACACACACCCACACACACCCAAGCCGACACAAAATATTAAGCATATTTTTTTAAATCTAATTTAATTTAGGTCATTCTCTGAGACACATCAGCAAAGCAAATTTTAAGAGACTAAAATCAGGAGTTTGTTGAGGCTAAGCCAAAAATTATCAGTCAACTGACTGCGGAAGTGCATTTCTGCAAAGTTAGTTATATATTTTTTTCTCTCCCTGCGCTATATGTGGTGTTCATATGATAGAACTCTTGAGGGTCCTTGGTTGAGCATAAGGCATGCTGAAAGATGGGGTAACAGAGCCAGATGATTGGATGCTCATATCCAAGCCTTAATTCTAGTGTGCAACAGTCATTTATGGCTTCAAGATTGCTCAATAATGCATCAGAACCCACAGGCCTTCAGGGGAAGCAGCCAGTAATCAAAAAGTAAGTTAAGGTTTTCATAATAGGGGACTATAAATAACTTTGGACAGAAATGGGGGCATGTAAAATGTATAAGCGATGATTCAAACCCCATGAGGTGGATAAGCTTAACGCAATAAGAAAGCATGTAATATTAAGAGAAGTAATAACTTGATCATATATGGAAAATGATTTTTTTTTTTGCATAATAGACTACATATGCCTTAAATATGTTGATAAACAATATCAATATTGTTCTGAAGGTTTAACTTCCAAAATGTTCTATTATTTTTGACATATGTCAAACTATTTAAAAAAGGTTTAAACAATCAAGGAAATTTTGTATAAGAAATCAGTATCAGTTAAGCATATACACAAGTAAAGCTAGCTTTCTCTACTTTCAAGGATAACATCTTTATACTGACAATACTTTAAGTTATTGCAGTTTTAACATAGGAACCGTTAGAATGAAGTACATGTACAGTTACTAAAATCGTGAACAAAATGTTCTTGCCCTAAAACTCATAGCTGTAGGAAGGTTCAGGCAGTGTGATGTAACACCAACAGCAATCATGTCATGAATGTTTTTTGTGGTGAATGTGGCTTTCAGGCATACTGCAATACAATATAGGTAAACAAAAGAACATGAATTTATGTAACTGGACATTTGTGTCTGCATGGTTATATGTCCTCTTTGTCTCTGTGTTGTGTTGACCTGGTGAACAGTCTACCTCTTGCCCCATTAAGCACTCCAGAAAGACACTAGATCGCTCGCAAACATGCATGAATTGAGTGGGAAAAGATTCACAGATAGCTGGACTTTTTGGAGACCATAATTTAAGTTATGTTAAACCATCAATGGTGACACTTGGCAAGTGCTGAGTCAGCTCAAAAAAAGCATATTTAGTCTCAAGCCCTTTGTTTTGGTTTTAGCTTATTTGGCAATTCTAGATTTTGCATTAAGTCTGTCCAAATGTTACAGTAATTTAGTTTGGTATGTTTCAACTATGTTTTGAAATAGTAAAAATATTATTTTAATTTATTTTTAAAGATACAAATGACTATTTTCAATGTTGCTTCTTTTTGAAATATTGCTATTTTGACAAATCTGTGTTTAGTTATCTCTTAAGCAGATTTAAACCAGATAAATAAATAACTGTCAACCAGCCTAAACACAGCACTGTCGTTCCTGGGATACTGATCCAGGTATTTCCAACCCGTCAGATGGATCATTTAACAGTCGTCAGCGACATGTATCAAATACATCATCCTTGATGTTGTTTGGGCAATGAAACATTGATTTCTCTTTTTGCTGCCTTCCCTTTTCCTGGTTCAAGCAGGCAGTTTTAATCTTTAAACACAGAAAGTCAAAGAGAAATGATTTTATAACAGTGAGCCACTGAGAGTTTGATCCAAGCTTTGAAAGCAGCTATCTTCTGCAAGTGAATGATCTGCTTTTTTGTGCAAAAATGACAGAATCTGAAACTGTATGTCTTGCATAAGATTATGTAATTCCTTGTTTTACAGACAGCATTATTTTACTGATAAAAATCCAGCGAATTATGTTATTAAACATTACTGAACACAACTGGGCAAAAGTGTGGGTAAAACAATTCAGAATTTCAGATAACTGGGTATTTATAATGTGCATAAAGGGAGGAATTTTAATTCATAGTTTATGTTGTACTGATTAAAAAATACTAGGAATATTAAGGCTAATATTAATATATGATTCTAATACAGCTGCTATGGAAAACAACCAACACTTACTGATATTATATATGTATCTTTTATATATTTCACTACCTTTCAGCACCTTAGAAAAACCTGATCACACCCCTGACTCCCTCATAGCTTTTCTGTTTCAGTTAAACTCCCCATAATCCTGCACTGCATCACTAGAAAATGTCTCGTGATCAAAAAGATAATCACTGGGCATCACAAATACCACACGACAAACGCTCTCACCTCTCGCTTCAGAAAAAAAACGGCAACTAGATGGAAATAAATATTGGTCGTTATATCTGGCCAGTTTTATTTATCAGACTCATACTATTTAAAAAATTACTAATATCAGCCGATATCTGATATTAGTAAGCGCTAACAGATCATACATTCCACAAAAGTGTATTTACTAAATCTTAATTTTAGCTTGAAGAAGACTGCCTTTAAATCCCATATTTTCTTGTTTCCCATATTTTCTAGCCATCTTTTTCCTTAATTCACCTAATCTGAGTTTGTTACAACATTTTTAATCTCTTCAAGAAATGGCCTTGAAGGGAAAAAGCAGGTGAACAATGGACATCTGAGCAAGAATGGGATCAAGAAATAGAAGAGGCATCTTTCAACATAATGTGAAAAAAATGTAACCCTCAATCAAACTGAGCAATTGTGCTCCACAAACAAATTTGACAGCTTTGTGATAGAGCTAAAAAAGGTATCTAGTCAATGATATGTAGGTGGTCATAATGTTATAATTGTTTAGTATTTATTGCCCACTTTGTTATTTATCTTTTACCAGATCAAAAACACATAACTCTTTTGATATTGCACTATAATCTCAAGATGCTTAGCAATTATCTTTATAATATTTATTGACTCCTCCACTGTTTGTAGGTTTTGGGTCCGCAGTCTCTGTATGCCTAGTCACTGCATGGCAATGTCCAGTGATTACCAGGAGCCTCACACTAAGCCTCATCTATCTGCCTGGCTGCCTGCTAATCTGTCTGACCACCCTGCTTATTCTCCCACAATCTCCTGGATTGAAGTACACACTGGTTCTGGCTACACTGTCTGGTATTCCACTCATACACTCTGAGTGGTAAGAGCCACTCACTCAAATCCACGTATTAGCTGGTGACCTTCCATTTTTTTCCACTCAGCATCCATCTCAACTCACTGACTCCAGATTCAACTTTTATTAAACTTGGTGACAATTTTCTGGTTTTCTTTTTTTAAGACACCTTTGGGTTGGAATTCTAGCCTAACATGAGAAAATTTATTTTTATTCACTTGCACTGTTGAAATATGGATATATTTATATTGGCTATTTTAAGACAGGTTAATCATTGCTGTACTTTTTTTTTATTTGCCTTTCTAGAATATTGGTGCATTATAAAATTATGTTTGTTGAAAATTTTCAAATACCCTGCAGCAAAAAAAGGTACAAAATAGATGAATGTCTTGACTTACCGTCAAACTTTTTATGTCTGGAGGTGAATGTTGTTCTCATGTTGTGGCTGCTGTCTTCAACCATAACCTCAAATTCCTGCTTGCTTTGCTGGCTGAGTTTGTCCTCCATCTCAGATGTGCAGCAGGTGTAACCCTTGGGACAGACACGGAGGTGCTCACCTGAACGAGACACAGACACGGAGAACCGTTTTGCAATGCCACAGGATTTGGATTTTTCAGAAGGCTGCACTAAGTCTTTGATCAAAAGTCTCCTGTGATTTTAGGGACTCTCGTCTCTGAAACTATCAAGGACAGCCAGACTGTAACAAATGGAAAAGATAATGTTTATTGGTAAGACAGAAAGTAACTTTTATATATCAGTGCTTCTTCCCCATATAGCATCTTTATCACATCACCGTTACAGGAGATAGAAAATACTGTTTTTAGAGCCGAGTCAAGTCAGGTCAGTCTTATTATGTATGCAGTCCAGAATAACAAATTAGCCGTAAGGCATGCAGCAAAGATGGAGCCTGGCATAGCCTCAAACTATGACATCAGCCAAGCAATATTGGATAATGGTTACATTAGAAGATTTCTGTTCACTAGGGGCCAGCAAAACAAGCTATAAACAAATCACTAACATATTTTGTCATGACAAGAAACAATTGCCTCTTTACTCATCCATCAGATACCAAACAATGTTAGCAATTGTTTGAAGTCATCTTTCTGCAAACCCTATACAGAACTAAAGCGACACCTCTGGTGTGAAATATTTGGTAAAAATATTGCAGTGATAAACAGAAATCAGATAGTTACAAATTGTGTTTAATTGATAACATGGAGAAGATATATTTGTTGAAAATAGTTCAAATGAGACTGCTGACCGCAGAGAGTCAGCAGTCTGGGAATTTGCCGCCTGTTCTCTTTGTGAAGTGACCAGAGTGGAATTTTACATTGACCTCAGAAAACCATTCAAATTAGTTAGAGGATTAAAAAGTTGAGAATGTAAACAAGTGCTATGCAATCTTGGCACTCTACATTTAATAAATTCTTAATTTTGTTTTTATTAACACTGGATAACTGAATAATTGTATTTGTATTACACTTAACTTTTAACGTAAAGAAAAAAAAATCTTTAGAATTGATGAACAAAAAAAAAACAATCCACAAGAAAATGATTTAAGAAAACCAAACATGTCATAGAGGTGTTTGTGTGGAGGACCCAAATGCAGGGAACAGGGAAGCTGAGGTGAACTCAAAGATAAAGATATTTAATAAATAAAACTAAATTAAGCACATGAAATTAAAGAAATTCAAAATAAAACAGAAACAGGGGAAGATAACTCAGGATAGCATACTAGTAGATGAGCAGATGAATCAGCGTTGACTGAAAAACCAAAGAAGACTTTACACTGAGGAATAAGAAAACAATTTATCTAATTAGCAGGGTGGAAAACCAGACAGCAAAGACAGAGGGAATTAAATAGAAACAATGACACAACAGTAACCAGTGACTAAATATTAGTCAACTGTTCACAAACAAAACACAGTGAGATATGAAAAGGGCTCAAAACCCACAGGAGACTTGGGGACTCAGAAATACTAAAAAACTGGAAGTAACTAGAACACAGAAAAGAAATATCCAAAATAACTATCAATAAGTAACTCAGAAGCTGAAAACAAGAAACATAATTACACAAAACAATAGACAAAGTCAAACCCACAAGAGAATGACGTATAAAATGAAAGTATGGCTTTGAAATCATTACTACCAATAATGGAGAAAAAAAAAAACATACTGTAATTTTAAGTTGCATCCATGAGCCACTAACTGCTAAAAATGAGACTTCCTTTCTTTTTTTTTCTTTCTTAGTTTGTTTGAGGTGGAAAAACCAGAGAACAAAGCAACAACCTAATATTAAAAAATGACTGACATTGTAATTTCTTTCAACAACATCTCCATAAGTTGTTTAGAAAGAGAGCATCCATTAAGCAGATTCTTTGGAAAATAATTGTACTGCATCTTTGACTCCTTTAAAGAATTACCTAACATTCTATTTCTCTGCATGTTGCACACACTCTGGCACTGAGAATCTCAGGCATCATTAGGGATTAAAAGAAAAAGTCTGGCTAGAAGACACATGAAAGGTTTGAGTTTTTCCACATCCACCTATTAACAAATGAAAAGAGAGATGAAACGAGTGCCACTGTTCCAGTGGGGAATTGGCATGGAGGACAGTGAGAGTGGAACTTTTTTCAGAAATACTTCTACAGTAAACCATTGCTTTAAATGGCAGGCACTAAGGTGCTTTGCATTCTTGTACAGTAAGTCATGGATGAAGCAGCTCTATATGGATAATGAAACAGGGAAGATGAGGGATGTACGTGCAGGCACTCTCTAATGTACCTAATCCATAATTAGACATAAGAGAGGCACCAACCTCCAGTAATGAGGTGCACCATCAACGGTTCAACATAAACACTTTCCTCGAGTGTTACCATAGACTTCTAGGAAAACTTTATAAAGCCTAAAAAAGCTGATTTGCAACTGTCAGTTTCTCCTCTGTGCTTTTTCCAAGCTTTTTGGCATTTTTGCTAATTGACAATGTGGTTCAATTAATGCAAAAGCATTTTCCCACTCTTATATGTAACAGCCAATATGTGGAGCATCACTGTGAAAATATTTTAACATAGACATTCATCATTGTGTCAAAATGACTACAACCCCCCAACCCCCCCAAAAAACCACAAAAACAAAAAAAAAACGATGCTTTGTAAAATGCTGCAATGACGCAAGGGAAACATAAGGTAGCTTCATATTTACTCATCATCACCTTATTCACCGATGTATCAGTCAAAAATCATGCACTCTTTTTCTGTCATTTACTTGAGAGATTTTTTTTTATGAAGTAGCACTAGTCACAGATTATAATTCATGCTACATTGCCTACAAAGAATGGGGTAATTAATTCATCTTTAACTAGCACACTTGGAGAATATTAAAGAAAACTGATCATTCCAGGTGTACAGCATGCTTGACAGAGTCAGAATGTGTAGGTCTCCAAATAGGTGGGAGCTTGGCACCACAGTAGGTCTACGTCTTAGAGTCATAATGATGGATAACTGAGGGAAAACTACAGCTTCGTGCTATAGTTTGAGACCCTGTGAGTTTGAAGGACTGCACGTTGCTTTCAATTTTAGGTTTCCTGCAATGCAATAAAATTGGTTTAAGTTGTTGGAATACCACTGTTGGCTACTGAAGACTGGCAAAAGAAAGAAAATCAATAAAAGGCAGACCTGTCCTTAAGTGTAAAAGACAGGTGAAGGGAATTGGTAGTGCTTTTAGCTTTCATGGGCTGTGCACCTCTCTATTCACCTCTCAGTTTTGTTTTCATATAAACACTTAATTTGACTTCACCCTTCCTCTGTCACTAAAGCCAACCGACAATAAGCCTTTGTGAGTAGTGGCCATGAGCATGAGCTGCATTTATAAGGTGTTTTAAATGGGATGGTTGCATGTTAATCCCTCTTTCTGTCTTCATTTCTGCCTCTTTTTTCATAAATCCAAATGCCAATCTAAACCGCACATTGTAAATAAGAGTAATAGTAAAGTCACATGAAATTTTTGCAGCACATTTTGAATAATTCATCTTTGGGTCGTGAGGTTTGCTTTTTAAAACACAACAAATGTAAAACTGGATAAGGTGATGTCTCATTAAATAGTATCTCCCCTGTTTTACTTCACTACTTTGCACAAGAAAGAAAATATGGAGCCATGCAACATTCTGCACAGCTTCAAGACAACTTTTGCAGAACTGTGTTCTTTAAGTTTTCAAAAGACAACACTGTATTGAAAAAAATGGCCACAAGAGATAGTAGGGTCTCTCTCTTGTACCCAAAGGATTCTTTTAAAAGCCTGGATGAAAGAAAATGTGCAAATGTAATTAATAAAAAAATTACTGCATAATTACTGATTTTGTTTGAAAGAAACAAAACCGTTTTACTTTGGACTTTAAACAACACGTTTTAATCTCAAGGTCTGACACATCCACCCACATTCATAATTCATTAACCTACTGAAAATCACAAATTCATGGGTCACCACACACAGCCATGCAAAAATCCATAAAACATTGTTTACTTAAATGATCATCAGATTTATGAACAAATAATTATGCAAACAATGTGGAATTGCACAATTAAATGCAACTTGCTCCATCTTACTAATGTGGCATTCTGTCCTTGCAGCTGTACTGAGCTCGTATGCCAGAGCAGAGCGCACTGCTGCTCAGCTTTCTGAATGAGCTGATCCGGGATTTAAATGTATGTAATTATAGACTGGGAGATAATTTAGGATAAATGCTAATGTTTTTGGGAGATATTTCAATGAAATGTTGTGTCATTAGCTTAAATGCATTTCAATCAAACAAAAATTAGAAACATGTTTTAGGTTGCAGATGCAGCTCCCCCTGATCATCACATACAATATGCTCCCAGTGATGATTGAAAATAAATGTAATTATCTAAAGTCGTTGACCAGTTTGTCATCTCAAAGTCCAGTTGATTTGTCAGAGAAAACAGGGTAAAGCTTGGTTGCATGGAAAACACAATCAGCCGTGCAAATATAATTCCTCCCCTGATGAAAAATGTTATTAAATGTTTTGTAATTGTTTATTACATTTGCAATATATATTTAAAACATAAAACCTAATTAGCTTACAAATGGAGTTGGTTATATTTGGTGAAAGTTAATATTTAACAACCAGTATGATAATGCAGAGGTTAGAGTGCTAAAACCTTATATGTATGCTGAAATTTATGCAGGTTTTTGGGCATCCATTTCCTTTGGCATCATATTTCCTGACAATAAAGACACATAAGTTTGAGTGATCGATTCTTTGTTTTAAAGCTTGTGTCTAATGGGCAGGAAAAAGACAATCTTACAATTCTTGCTATTTCCAGCAGCATTTAAAAAAACTTGGCTGCAGAAATATTAACGGTCTGGGCAAACAGGTTTTGCTGATACTCTAAAAGTAAAATGAGTAGGACTGAGTTCCCAGTTAAACAACAACGCAAGAACATTAGAAATCACAATAGTTAAACCTAAAATACATATTTCATACACTGTTGCCTTGCAGAACAAAGGTCCTTGGTTCGAATCCCGGACTGGGATTCATCTGCGAGGAGTTTGCATGTTCCACCTGTGAATGTGTGGATTGTTTTTGAGTACTTCCACGGTAAAAAATATGACTCTTGGGTTAATTGGTCTCTTTAAAGTCCCCTTAGGTATTAGAGTCTGTGTGCATAGCTGTTTGTCCAGCATGTCTCTGTGATGGACTGGCAACCATCCAGGGCATACTCACCTCTCACCCAATAACCACAGTACAGAGGCACCGGGCCTGACCCATGACCCTGCAGGGATAAGTGGGTACAGACAATAGATGGATGGATAGATGGATGGACAATTATAAGAAGTACAAAATTTAATGTGTCATGTTAAAGTGCCATGCAAGCCACCACTCTCCCATATCTGTATTCCTTTCTTTAATTTTAGATTTAAATATGTGATCATGTAAGAATTCAGATTTTGTGATAGGATAATCTGTCTTTTTTTTTTCTAGCTGCTTTGTCATTTCATAGAAGTTCAAAGTTTTTCTAACCTATTTACTACAAAATAGCTCTTTATATTTATTTTGTGTCTCCAGAGACACAAAATAGTAAAGTGACCCATACTCAGTTGTTTTACCAAAACTAAACTTTGTTTCATTTAGTTTCAATTTTATTTGTTTGAGGAGCTGTTGTTTTAAGAAGTGCAGCTATTAAAGTTTTTTTTTTTTATCATTGTCAAAGAAAAGAAATAATAAAATTCACTTTTTAAATGTAAAACGATTCTGTATAATTGTGTGTGTGTGTATGTGGACCACTATTACTGTATGTCTTTGAGGTAAATTTTGGTTTCTCTATATTGTTCAGTGGTGCTGTGTTTTAGAACAATACAGGCTGTTTCTCTGATTTCTCCAGAGACACAAAATAAATGTGGGAGTTATGTATTATACAAGACAAACAATATGAACAGAATCATGATTAAACTAAATTAAATTCACTGTAAGCCAAACATATCATGACATGTGTAAGCATTTAAAAGTGATCTAAAAATGTGGGTGCTTTATCACAAAGTGACAGGTTTATTTTTTGACCCACTCCAAAGAAACAGATACCATAATGTCATTATAGTGGCATGTGATGTGGCCTGATCAGCAACGAATTCCAAATACAATCAGTGTATCGTACATTTTTTTCTTAATTTTGTCTCTTTGGTATGGCTGAACATCACAAAAAATCATTACAGAAACAAAACAAACCAGCTAAGGCCAGTTTACCACGTCTCCAAGCTTTTCTATGTGAAGGAGAAAGACGTGTGAGTTTGCAGACTTTGGAGCTGTATCTGTCAAGTCACATCTTCCTCTAAAAGAAGAAAGAAAATAACTAGACCCAGATTAGAAGGAGTGTTGGCAGAAAACGATAGCAGCCTCAGCCAAAACCACATAACTGAAATTATGTATTTTCGCTGAAAATACAGTGTATAAAAATGACACATGGGGCACAGTTGTTGACACCGTTGGCACGTAGCAATAAGGCCATCGGTTCAAATTCTGATTTAAAATTTGGGTCTTTATTATGATTTTATTTATTATTTTATATATGAACTTTAATTGTAAAACAAGAAAATTAGGACATTATAAACTGAGAAAATAGAAAATCTAGAGAAAATGTAAAAAAAAAACAAACAACTAAATAGTTGTTCATTTTAAGATAAACCATATTTATTAACATATATTTTTCTCAGAGAGGTAAAACAGATCATGTGATGAAACTTGCTTTAAAGTGACACACAACATGGTGATTCAATTTCCTGTCTTCAAAAGGCATCCGATTCTCTATGATAAATGCAAAAATAGAAGAAAAAGTTTGCACAGTTATTCAGGCTCACTCATGACAACTTGATTTAAGTCTGATATAGATTTCTTGGATTGAAACACATGATGTAATACTTCTCAGATCTATTAGGTCGACAATATTTCAGACAGACTCCCAGCAGTCACTGGACGAGAGGCACAGTACACCTTGAACAGGTCGGCGGTCAATCACAGCAGAGACTGACAGCCGTTCAGTCTCACAGTTACTCATTTCGGCCTGTGAAGAGACGGTTCTAACCACCACACTATTGCGCATGTTTCATAGACCTTCCACTTTAGCTGAACTTATTTCAATTACAACACAAGATATTATGCAGTTCATCTACTTAAATTACCTTACTTACTTATTGCAGACAGGTTTTATGAGCTATAGCCAGACTGTGAAGGTCAGACACGAAGTACTTTGGAGTTATCTCCACAGTTTTCACAAAGCATCTCTGCTTCTATTATTTGTAGAAGCGTTTGTATGTATCGTACTCCTTAAGGACAACATCTTCAGAAGACACAAAGAAACAGAATTATTAGTACCTTAGTAGCACCAGGAGGAAAAAATATCCAAGGTTAGCCAGAAGTCCAACATCATCTAAAGACTCTCACAAGGGTCCACAATAATATAAACATATTGAACTATACAATAGCAGTCCCATCATATCAAAGTGAAGAGTTTTTTGTTCTATTTCAATTTCATCTCTATTACTATAAGCATATGTTACAGGGAAATGTGAAAGCCAGACAATATTTCATAGCAGCTGAGGGAAATGACGGAGTTATCTGCCCATGGAGGGTCCAGTGCCAGAATAACTCCCAAAAGCATTCATTAGTCTACCTGGCCAAAGGGCAAACTGCATATGGGCTTCGCCATCTGGTACAACTTTTAACCACTCTTGCCAGCATTTATAAAGTAAGGACAGTCTCACAAGAGCTCCTTGCCAAAACAAGTTAGCAGATCTTGAAGTCAAAAGAAAAAACTGCCTCCCTCATCCATACTGAAAATATGTAAAGCCATTTTGAAATGTAAAAGAACTGCCTCACTGCAGATTGTGTCTAGTGTATTCTGTACAAAACTAATTATTTCAAATGTTTCCTTTAATAAAACAAAGAAACAAACAAAAACTATCAAAAAAAAAAAACTAGAGTCTATAAAAGTCAAGCCCAAACAGCACACAGTACAATTGCATTTGGTTGAAAACCTGCTTTGTTTTTATGTTGCATCATCTACTGATGCACATTATTGAGTTTTTCTTGCACTAGTGTAGACCAAAGCTCTGCACTTAGGAGATACGCTGTTGTATGAATCATATTTATTATCATTGATCTACCACCACCTTACTGCACTGGCCTCATTCAGAACGGCCTCTGGAATATTGCTTTTTCAAAGGACTTACAACCCTGTTCCCACAAAGCTCTAAGAAGTACAGCAACTCATCGCCTTCTGATGAGGCTGCACACCTAAAACAGACGTAGGTTCTTGACATTTCAATTCACCAGTAGAGTTTACTGGTCCCTGTTCTCCTATGATTGCCATGGTTTAATTTAGTTTGAAGTCATTGGGTCTAAATATCTAGGGTTCACTTTGAATGCCTGAACAAGAATGACTTTCCAGCAAACACATGCAAGGGGCTTGGAATGGGGTAGTTGGGAACCAACTAGCCATTAGATTATTAAAACAATTTCTCAGTTTTCGATCATTTAGATGTGTTAAACAAACATTTTTTCAATGTAGGAACAACATATATTTACCAAACAACACTTTTTTGAAAATGTTAGTTTTAAGGTGAATCATAATAACACGTGTCACTGGCTTTGTTTTGATGCAGAGACAGAGCAAAACACAGAGTGCACTGCATGAAAATAGTGAATACAACTGATTATCAGTATTTTTATCCAGATAAGTTGATAGCTGGATAGCTATCTAATTAGCTAGCTTAGCATTGTCGATCATTCCTTAGAGTAAAAAAAACAAAACTTTATTGAATCATTCAGGAAAATGCTTTTCGTATGCTGTTAAGTCTATTTAAGTCAGTCTGAATATGCTTATGGAGGTTAAATAATAAAGTCTTGATTTTTTGGAGGCTCTTCTGATCTAGATGTCTGTTGTAATTTATGTCAATCCATTTTGATATTCCCTTTCTAGCATTTTCTATGAGCACTATTGCAGTTTGCAAACATAGATGCAACAGATGATTCAATTAATTGCAATTTATTAAAACGTTGTTTGTTTTGCTAGCAATGCTCTTCTCTTTCCCTGAGGTGCCCGAAAAAATCCAAAAGATAAAAAAAGTTATCTTTTTCATTAGTAGGAAACCTGGCCATTCTCTTTTCTGGTGAACTAGCAAATAATACTCCCACATCACAGCATGTCTAAGCTATAGTGTTGAAATGAGAAAAGTGAGATTAGCCTGCAGCAAATAGTCATCGCTGCTCACTTTGTATTTTGACAAAGTACCACAAGGGTCAAAATGTCTACAGACAGATGGTCTCTGCTGGAGATGTTGGTGGTCTAGCAAGTCAACTGTGTGCTGGACAATAACCTTTTGCTAGTAGAAGAGATGAATGAACATTTATACTGTTCAGTAATCTAGCTGTTCTGGTAATCTAAACCACAAATCAGAAAATATCAGCTTGATTTATCCTTTGAAAGATGCATGGCATCTTCTTTTAGTACTTCAGAATATACTGTCTATCGCATAATGATGACTATACAGAACAAGCAGAGCTCAACTAGTTGAAAAGTTAAAAATTTCTCCCAACAATAACCTGTGACAGAGCAGGTAGTTTTTTTTTCTTCCTTTGCCCTCTCTTTATACTAAATGGTTTGAGTCAAGTTCAGCACACTGAGCAGTAATTGCCAGAAGTCTGCCTGAGCTGCATGTTCCTTTTAAAGGTTGACACCTCTATCTTTGAGATCTATTGACTCAGGCAGAGCTGAGGCCGTCTCCCACATCTGGGCCATAACTGTCCTCTCTTTGTTTGGGCTGAAACACGTTTAAGGCTCCTTTCATTCAGCTGACATGACCTAGATTAGAGGGCGAAAAAGGAGCTTAATCATACCCTCAAATAAATTAAACACTGCTGAATGATGAAGAGCTTATGAATACTATGTACTGTTTTATTAAAAGGGAGAAAAAAATACAACTTCTATAATCTTTTTTAGGGACAAAAGTGATTGCATGATGAGCCTAATATTCCAAATTATATATTTAAATCTGTAAGATTCTTGTAATCTGGAGTCAAGGGAACATAATTTCTCTTCTAAACATATTTAAAATGTTTAAAAGAAAAAGGTTGGATAAATAAATGAATCTGCATATGAAAACTACCAAAAGTGAGAAAGTGTGTGAGCAATGCAAATGTAGAAAAGCTTGATTTTAGTGTGAAGTTAAATACACATTTCTGAAATCATATGCCATGTTGAGAACATCCAGATTATAATGATTATATGTACGTCATCAAGTGATTAATAAAAAAAATCCATTAAACATTAGTTAATATAATGCCACTGTTTTTTAATGCAACATCTTTCTTGATTTTTAAAGATGCAGAACTTTTTGCCTGGAAGTCATAGTCAAGAAAATACCAGATCAGCAGCATCCTTCGCTTTAAAAGCAACTTAAAAATGGTTCTCTAGGACAATGGGTGCAGCCAGTTAGTATGCATTTGTCTGTAAAATTAGGTGTAATCCATAAACGGCTTCTTCTTTACAGCCTATTAAACCTAGCAGGCAAATTGATGAGATTTTTGTAGCTGTTATAAATCAAGAAATAAAAAAAAGATATGCTATGCGTTTCTATAAGCAAGTTTGTGCATCCTGTTGAAGGTGTTATTACTTGTCAACAGAAATCCACAAGCTGAAAGTAAACCTAATTTACTATGTTAAATCACATCTGTCTGCATGTTGAAGTGAGGGGAAAAAAAGGCATGAAGCTCGATTGATCTTTCCGCTGCTCTGCCATCTGGATCTCCCTCCATCACCCAAATCACCCTCTTTCAACTATTTCCACTGGGGCATGAGACCCAAATTGAATATGTCCAAACAAGATGACACAGATAATTCCCACAATTGCTTTCACCATATGTTGCCTTGATTGGATAAGGCTAAAAGAGTTCCTAACTTTCAAACAACTTCCAAAGTTGGAAAAATTATCTGAGAGTAATGTATAGACAACTGAAGGGTTCACAGAAAGGTGCTAAGTAGACATTTCTGCTCTAGTGTGCTGAAAGCAACCAGAAGACTTCAAGTTCATAATTTCATGATGTCGATGCCAATGTCATGTCAGCTCTACCCCTTTTTAGTCAAATGAACATGCTTGCAATGTGACAGCAGTGTAGGTGTTATTTAATGATTTTTTAATTACCTCTTGCTTACATTAGTTTAAACTGACAGCATAGCTAACAGATAATAAGAACAAAAAATATGTTAGACGTATGTTTGTGAATGTCTCAAATTAAATTGTTACTTTGTTCCTTGTGTCAAGATAGTATAATACTAAAATACTAAAATTACATAACCTGGGTTCTGTTCAACAAAGGCAGATGGTTTAAATGAAAAACAGTCTCTGGACTGAAAATATTAAAACTAATTACTTCTCATAAAAAAGGCTCTGCTCTGCACCCCAAAGCTCACCCTGTTTCCTGTAAAGTGTTAGAAATGCAGATCTGAGAACCAAATACATTTTTTTTTTGCAAATGGAAAACACACTAAGCTAACATAATATACAACTTAGCATAATAAAAAGCATAATAAAAATCTGACATTTTCTCATGTTGTCAGGTAGAGAAAAAATGAATATAGGTACAGTTATATGAAAAAGTATTTCCCACTAATAGATTACTACTCCTTATACTTATGCTTAATATTACAAATAATTAAATAATCTTAATTTCAGAGAAAAAAACTAATTAAGTAAAAATAACAGTCTGGCTGAAGGACTGATTATTGTCTAATGGCCAAAAGAAAGACAACACAAAGAAGACTGAAATATCTTAAAAAACACAACACCATAGTCCAAGGCTAAAGAAATTTATGATAAGATGAGAAAAAAAAATCCATATCTATCAGACTGGAAAGAATTAGAAAGACATTTATATAGCTTTGGGATTCCAGAGAACAACAGAGAGAGCCATTATCCAGGGTTGCAACAGAGAAAACATGTAACATTGGTGAGCATTCCCAGGAGAGGCAGGTCTATCAAGATTACTCAAAGAGCACATGAGCTTACCTTGGAGATCACAGAAAAGAAAAGAGAAACAAACAAAAACAAGACAACATCTAGAGCACTGCAGGATGCAGAATCAGTTTTTATGATTTACCTTTAGGAAACATACTAAAAAAAATGGTGTTTATTGTGGAATTCCAAGGTTAAAATCACAGCTGACCAAAAAGAACACAATGCAGACATTTTTCCAGAAAATATCTTGATGAACAACACTTTTGTCAATTTGCTCTGTCAGGATAAAGATGATGTGCTTTAATTGGTGTAACCTCCTGTGTACGAAGTGCTCATGTAACACATATTCCTTATCATTACGAGAGCTAAACTGGACAGGTTAAGTAGCACAACGCAGCACCATGCTATCAGCAACTAGCCCAGCATTCTGAGCATGTGCGCTTTCACACCGGCAGACTACAAAGACGGGTCATTGTGGGTAGGTTATTTCCTGCTGCAACATGCCTAAATCTAATGGATTGGTCATTAACAGGCCTCTGCAGGACTTTGAGACACGCTGGGAAGGTAATTGATTTGATTCATTTGATTCAGATGTGTTGGAACAGAAACACATCTGTACTGGACCAGAACCTGACAGCCCTGATCTATGTACATGAGGTTGATCTTTGGCCAAAGAAAGAAAGAAAGTAATTAAGACACCATTTAAAAATCACAATTATGATTTTTTTTTTTTATTCTGTAATATAAAGTCCATTGATGTAAAAAGTTAACAGAGGACCACAATAATTGTCAGCAGCTGTACCTCAGCCCATGCCCTCCTCCAGGAAGCCACACAGCCAAACACAACAACAGACACATAATCTTTTGCATCAGTTTGTTGAGGTAACTTTGGGATTAATCACTTATGACATTCTCCTTCAGATTATAAACACAAACACCACCCCTAAAAAAAACACCCATCTTTCTGTCACCTCAGCTCGTACTGTTTCTAGTCAGTCTGTTTGTCTTATGATGCTTTTTTTATTATCATTCTGTTAATAAATGCACAGTATCAAAAAACACTGTGCTCTGTGTGTGTTGTTGATGATACTTTTGCTGATGTGTGTCTGCTATCAGGTAAGCCGCAGAGGCTCCTCGGCCTTGGGGGTGACCGATGAAGCGCCTTTGCCTATCAGTTCTGTGTCAAATGCAATCTTGCACAATGCAGCTAGTCGCTGCTTTTTCCCCTTTGAACAACACTCATTCCTCACAAAATAAATTTCTCTTAGCCCCAACAGCTTTCAAATGCAGTTTTTTTCACCCTAACAATGGCAAAAAAAAACAAAAAAAACATTAGGTCAAGCATGTTGTGGCAAAAACCTGTGTTGTATGTGAACTACACTGAACAAACACACTTCTGAAAACAGTTTACATTGGTAAACAATGACTGATACAAATAATAGTTCAAATATTTCTACAAAAGACAGATAAGAACTGCATTATGTTTTTCTCCTTTTAGAAAGCCTATTTAGATAATATCCATCAGAATGCTGCTGATTATGATGCATTTTATGAGTAAGCATTTAATTCAGTCTCTTTTCATAGTGTAGTAAGAAATTATTGCTTAAAATAATTACTGAAATATTTAATGATTGAATCCACTAGGAGGGTTGCGTGCTTTGAAGAAGGTCACTTTTATTCTTGGGCATCAATAGAGTAGCTCTCTATGATTTGCAACCTTTAATTTGTAATAAGCCTTTTTATTTGTTTGCCAGTGTGCACGCTATGTAAATAAGCTGGAAATAAAAAAAGAAATGAAAAAGAAAACTAACTTCATGTTTTTGTATAAAATGCTATTTTTTTAAAGAGATATTTTCAAAAAAGCTTTTTTCAAAAAATATTTTTGGTTATAGCAAGAAAAAAGATACATGAAAGCTGAACTTATACTGAAATAGTTGTCCACAATGAAATGTACAAAAGACAAGGCTATAAAAAAAACATCTGTTGCAAAAACAAAAACCAAAACCTTTTATCTTCACCCTCAGTCATAAGACTGCTTTAATAATCAGTCTTATGAATCTAGAGTCAATGCACAGATTCAGTTATTACAACTAAAACCTAGCGATCAGGCCCGAAACCTGGGAGTAGTGATGGACTCTGACCTGAACCTCCAGAGCCACATAAAGGCAGTCACAAAGTCGGCCTTCTATCACCTGAAGAACATTTCCAGGATTAAAGGACTAATGTCTCAGCCAGATCTAGAGAAACTCATCCATGCATTCATCTTCACTCGTATTGATTATTGCAACAGCGTCTTCACAGGTTAGTCCAACAAATCAATCAAACAGCTGCAGCTGATCCAGAATGCTGCTGCTCGCGTTCTCACTAAAACCAGGAAGATAGAGCACATAACACCAGTTTTAAAGTCCCTCCACTGGCTCCCTGTAGCTCAAAGAATAGACTTTAAAATACTGTTGTTAGTTTTAGTTTATAAATCAGTGAATGGCTTAGCACCACAATACATTAAAGATCTGCTGTTGTTGTATCAACCTTCCAGACCTCTCAGGTCTTCTGGTTCCGGTTCTGGTCTGCTCTGGATCCCCAGAACCAGAACCAAACAGGGAGAAGCAGCTTTTAGCATCTATGCACCACAAATTTGGAACAAACTTCCAGAAAACTGTAAAACAGCTGAAACACTGACTTCTTTTAAATCTCGACTAAAAACCCACCTGTTTAGGATTGTATTTGAAATGTAATCAATTACAAATTTATTGATGGAACTTTACTTAATGATTGATTCTATATTGCATTGTGATTCTGTGTTTGTAATGATGTAAAGCACTTTGAAATGCCTTGCTGCTGAAATGTGCTATACAAATAAAATGTGATTGATTGATTGATTGATTATGAAGGATATGAAGGATCCACATAATGCCTGGAGCCCATGATGATTTGAGTTGTGTGTCCAACATTTAGTTATACAAAACATACAAAACAAATATAGATAACACCAACTTTCACACTTTAAATATGAGAAAGATTCATAGCTGCACTTCCATCTTAATGTATATCACTGGGGTTAGGATCCATTTGGTACTGTCTGGACCATGCCGACCTTCTAGTCTCCCAGCTGAAATGCTAATAAGGGAAAAAAATAATAATCTAATTTGATCTGATATTGATCTGGCATTTGCTGTGCTTTTAAATCTGCCCAACAGACATTTATTATTTATTTTACTGCTTTAAAGGGCAGTTTTCTGTTTTGGTTTGTGTTCAGTGATCAAGGATTTGTTTGACAAGGACTGGTAAGTTCTTCACTATTGTGTAACTTGAGTTGGGCACATGGACAGAAAAATGATCATGATTTTTTTTCTCTCTTACGAACAGTTTCAATAAATATTATATTATGCTAAAAGTCTAGTTTCAAAAAATATTTTTTTCAACATACATAAAGAACAAATCAGAAAAAGCAATGAAACATGAATAACTAATGAGATTTATGATTAAAAGGTCAACCTAAACACTGCTTAAGAATCCTTAAGAGTTGCAGACACACGTATAGCATAAGATCATATTCGTAATTTAATATTAGTATACAGTATTTTATTAAAGATTGATTTGAATATTTAATAAACTACAACAGTAAACAAACAGTATCATCACCAAGGAACACACCAGGCAGGTCAATGATAATGTTGTGGAGAAATTTAAAGCAGATTTAAGATAGAAAACTGTATCACAAGTTTTGAATATTTCATGAGCACTGTAAAAAAAGTAAAATATAAATCATGTATCAGTTTTCTTTCACTTTATAAATGCTATAATTGTTTATTAACTAAAATTCCCAATAATGTCATTGAAGTCTGTGGCAAATGTAAAGGTGAAATAAATAACTCTCGCTCTCAAAACATCAGACAAAAGCAAAACAACTGAAAAAGGAAGAAAAGCAGAAGACAATAAAGATTTATCTTATCTTATCTTATCTTATCTTATCTTATCTTATCTTAAGAGAAAGAACATGAAATAATAAATAATGTTTAAATTAAGACATTTTTATAGATGGTCTAATTTGAACTGAACCACAGAAACACTTTCTGACTAATCACTCGGTGTCATTAAATAAATGTAAATTATTTTTTATTGTTTCATTATGAATTGGTATTGTGAAGTCTTTCAGCAGTACTGTGCCAATATATCTGCTGTGATTTGCTTCCTGTATTTAATTTAAAAAAAAACAAGAAAAACTGTCACTTCCCATGTCTACACATGGAGCGCTTTTTAGAGGTGAGCTATGACAGATCTTCGTTTCATACTTCAAATTTGAAGAGATGTGAAGTGAAACCTCTGGCAGAATATGACAACTTTACTCATGTAACTCAAGCAAAATGCTGAAGGTGTTTTCTGATTTGCGTAGAGGAGACATTGCGTTCCAATTTATTGCAAAAGTGAAGAACTACTACCCCAACATATGCCATAATATGCCTTTATGTTTTTATTTAACCTCAACAAGAGACATACATTGTAAATTAGTTTAGACCATAAATGTTAAAGTGTAAAGCATTTGTTAAAACTTAACACTTGATCCTATAAAAATAAGCTGAACTAGAAACAACCTGTTAGTCAAGAGCTGAAGAAGAAAAAAAGAGACTTTTCTGTAGCAAGGTGTTAAGGCAAACAATTGCACTCAGGACTACTGAATCTATTTCTTACAATGATCACTTTATTACTGTGCATGTTAATATAGAATGTCACTATTTTTTAAGGTTCTTGAAGCAGGTAATTGAGAAGTTGGTACTCTGCTCCCAGCACTGCATGACAGGAAATCTAGTTAACAGTAGAAATGACATAAATCGATTTAAAGTACTTACGGTGTTTTGTTTGTCTACTATAGGAAAAACGACTCAGATAACACCAAGTACTGTGGGACTTTTAAGTACAAACAAATCTGAATGTAAATACTTTGGAATGTGAATGGACCATGAAGGTCTTTAACACAAGTTTTCTTCTGCACATGAACATGGTGTTTTGTTGTTGCAAAGCACTACTCTCCTCATAAAACACTAATTGCGAATAGTGTATGAAAAACTAGAGCGTCAGTCTGGATCATCACCCGGACACACCTGTTGCCTCATGCTGCATAACTCTGTGGTTATAACACTTCCTGACATTTTTGAAACACAGACAGAAGCAAAAGTCACTGCAAGGGATGACTAGACAAATGAAAAGAAAAAAACAAAAGAAAAAAGACAGCAGACACAGTAGAGGACGGATGATTTCAAATATTTTCATGTGCTGTCCAATCCATTTACCTCAAAAACAATATGTGAATAAGCAAATCTAATCTTACTGAAGTCCAACTTAATTATTAAAAAGAGTAAGACAATAGTGGACATTTGCACCAAAATAAAGTTAAATAAAGTTTGTGACGTGAGTATATATTGTTCTGCTACTTTTCAAGAATAAATAAGTTCTAGAAAAAAGCTAAAGACTCACTACATACTTACAGAAATAGATTATGATTCATAGTTATTCTTTTGTCAGGTACTCGTATTTGTAGTCTATGTTTCCCTTGGCTGATTTAAATCTGTGTTTAGTAATTGAGATCTCTAGAACTGAAAATGAAATAGTTCATGAACTGAGCTTGAGGACGCTTAGTGGAAACTATTACAGTAATTTAGTTGTCCCAGTGAAGTGCTGCACGAGGGAAGAGGCACGCAGTGAGTTTAAAGCTTTGTACTCGTGCTCTGGATTCACGGTGCTAACTGGTGCATGACTCAGTCCTAAACACAACAGCTGGTGGTCTGAAGAGCCCAAGGTAGAGCCCCAGGGTATGAGATGACCAGCCCACTCGTTTACTGTCATCTTACTCAGGGGACAGGAAACAGCAGGGTTCCTGGAGCAAAAGATGAGGCTGGCTTCTTTTCAGATTCTCGCACCCTGGAGCACTCAAAGAACAAGCAGTTGCCAAGAAGTATCACATCACCACATGTTTGCTATGATACACAGAGAAATGAAAGGATCCAAAAGATGTAAACACCAGAGAAACACACTTCAGGCCAATAACAGGCCTTTCAGACATATTTGCACCTCTATTTAAAACGGTTTTTGAATTATTAAAATGAACTATGGTTATATTTGTTTTACAGCTTCATCAACGTTTCTAAACAAGTTTTCATGGTGGTCCTTTACTGACATTTACGCTGTGCTGCTTGAGTATGTCACATTTGTCATAAAGGCAAAGCTCCCTGGAGATGCATGAGCCTAGTGAGCCAAGACATCTTTACTCGCAACATTGTTCTATATTTTCATAAAAAGGGTAATTCAAATGATCTGTTGATTCCCCCCCACTGTATAGCTTTAGTTCCACATGAATCCCAGTGTCATTCCTTAACACTTTTCAATCCAAAATGCCTAGTTACAAGCCCATTTCAGCCAAAAAGCCAGTATTCAGTGTCATCACACATGCAGATTACGCCTATTCGGAGATACTACAAGCCTCTGTCATAAATGTATCCATAACTTCAACAACACTCAAGTCTTTTTCCTTTCTTTTTGCACTAACTTAAAAGGTTACTTTTCTAAAGCTTTTAAAATAAAACTGCTTTCTAAATTCCCTCATTTCTGATTACTTCTGAATCAAAAATGCATTGCACAAGTCATAGAAATCAATATATTTGTACATCTTAGTTTACAAAGTAAAGGGAACAGCCTACAAACAGGAGTTAAGCAGAAATCAGGTAACAAAAGATGCTCCATGAGGCAGACCTTTTAGATGTTGTTATATCCCCAATGGTATTTCACTGCCAAGCCTATTATTTAATGTTGCGAATTCAGCCCAGTAGTATGACACCGGGTTAAGATCAGCATTTGCATTAACATAAAAATTGTAACAATTTCCAATTAGTTTCTCAACATCAAAGGCACTGAAAAGATCACACTAAACTGGGTCATGATCTTCTATAATTGGCCCAAATTTCTTAATTCATAAGTTGCGCAGCATGGTTCCCCTGCATGCCTTGTAGCTTCTGCTATTTGAAAATACAATTTAGTTGAATAGATGAAAGTTTTTACAGAAATGCCTTGGCAATTTTGTAATTTTTGTTGCTTGATGAGCATCAGCCATCTTTTCACCTGAGTGATTTATTCAGACAGGTTGTACATCATTAGTAAATCCGGAAAAAATCAGCGGAAATGAAATAAATGACCTGGAATATTTGATTAGAACATACAGCCACAGAATAAGAAGACCTTTTTCTCAGCATATTTTAATTGTTAAGCATGAGGAATCGTTATTGTTTACAGTTAAGGAAACAGAGAGAACAACACAAAAGGAGCTGAGCTGTGTGTTTGTTTAGCCGTATAGAATGGATCCTACCAGAAGAAGGAGCATACGGAAAAATGTATGCAAATACAGTATGTTAGATGCACATCATTAGAGCTAAGATACTTGTTTTCATCATACCAGACATAATGGGACAGAAAGTTTGCATGAACGTGAACTCTGGATGGCCATTAGAGAAATAAACACATTTCTATTATTCCCACAATGACGAGGCAGCGCCACAAATTCAACACCTTTTCTCTAGATAATAAAAAAGCTGCAGAAAGATTAATGTGTGAGCATGAACATGGGGTCATGTACTTTTAAACATTTATATTATGAAAAAGAATATGCCTAGAGACATAAAGCAGTGTACTTATTAGATGCTAAAAACAAAATATTTTGTCTCTCCTGTGTCTTTTGACATGAGAATTGTCATCAGAAGTTAGTATGGAGTTTATATTTAAAACCATCAAATTTTAACTTTAAATCTGCATTCACTGTCTCAAAACATTTGCTTGTACGATTTCCTTTGATGCTCAACGGGAATTTTCTTCAGTGCTTATAATGTGCATTTCAGAAATGATTAAAGAACTAATGAAATTGTAGCAGGGGATTTATTAGTTCCTTTATCTTTGAAATGTAAAATGTGACTTGGCTTTTTATTTTATTTCTTTTGTTTTTGGTTGAATAAATAGTGTCAGTACCAGCATCAGGGGTTGTGAAAAGAAACTTTTAAACATTGGTGAATTGCTGCATATTTGAGCAACAGTTCTCAAGTTAGCTTCTAAAACATGAAGAAAGCCCCAGAGGAATGAGCCAACACTAAAGCCTAAGGGCTATAGAGACTATGTAACATGGAGGAATTACATTACTGTTTCAAGTCCTCTGTGACTTGCTGCAGTATTACTTGAGAATTACAATCGGCAGTGCCACAGTTACCTGTAGGCAAGTGGAACACAATAATCTTGATCAAATTGCTGCCAAAGGTCAAGGTAAGGTTATTGTAATTAACCAAGATTATAAATGAAGCTCAAGTTAAACTTTGTGGGAATCTCACCTTAATGTGCTGTGTGAGTTGCTATACTGTGTCTGAGATGTGTTTCATTTAATTATAATAAAATGGTGCAAATGCCCTACAGTGTAATTTGTGTCTAAACTTACTGCCGCAACAATTTAACTTGATAAAAGTATCAAATATAACAAGAGTGGCGCACAACCTGGTGGCTCACTTTACACGCAGACTGGCTTGTATAGAATTAGATTTAACATAATGTTAAGGAAAATGACAATGATTTTTTTTTTTTTAAATACCGGGTTTAGAAGAAAAACACCCAGGGAATTTATATATTGGGGAAAAACTGATATAAATCACCTTGTAAAATGATTTACATTGTTTTTCGCATGTATTCATGTTACATTCACAAGCTTCAGTGACATTTTATGTGATGGGCAAAAGCCGTATCCTCCTCCTCCTCATCATCATCATCATCATCATCATCATCATCATCATAATCTACATAATTGTCAAGTGAAGAAAAAAAGTCATGATTGCAATTTTTTTCCAAAAAATATCTGAAATTAATGTGCATTAGCACACAGTTTACTGACTCAATACCTTGTAGAGTTAAGTCCAGGGGAGCACCGACTTACTCGAACTGATTTCATAGCAAACAGCTGGAAGATCAGAAAAAGTTACCTTGCCTTCTTCTGATGCTAATTTGACTTTTCCAGCTTATTTATTTCAATCATTGCTGAGGCACAGTGCTTTTAATTTTATTATTTTTATTATTTTAAATTTACAAGATCAAAACTAAATTCTGAAGTTTTATTAAACATGGCACGCAGGTTTTGATAGGCATTAGTGCCCCATGAGTCAGCCTTTAGCTCCTGATGAAAGAGTTTCTTTTATTTGGCCCAATTGGAATTCTAAGTTAGAAAAAAATAATAATGATTTTTTTTGGTGCAATAGCAACATCTTGCAGTGTTGCTATTGCACACTCAGTAAAGACAAACTTATGCCAAATAAGCTCTGGCACCAGTTTAGCACCACCGCCAACTTATTGAAAAAGAACATCTGAGTCTTAGCACAGATTCTTTACAGATTTGGACTTTGACTTGGCCATTCTATCAATATGCTTTAGTTTAAACAATTAGATTTTAGTTCTTGCTGTATATTATTTTTTCTGGAAGCAGCTTTGAACAGGTTTTCATCCAGGATAGCTTCATTAGCCTTTTCCACTCTGACACACCTCTCTGCCATTACTGGAGGAAAAGCATCTACACAAGATGATGCTGCCTCCACAGTGCTTCAGAGTTGTGATGGTTTTCTCAAAGTGTTGTGAATTATCAGTTTGTAGCAAAACATATGTTGCATGTAAGTAAAAAACTATATTCACATTGATTATTATTTACAAAATAATTACTTTTGAATGCCTATGAAAGTGTAAAAATATTTGAAAGTGCCCTACCTTTCTACTTCTAAATTATGCACTTGAGTTGGTTGATCAAAAAGTTCCTATAAAACGTGCAAGTTTGTGTCTTTAGCACACTGTGATGTAGTATAATATATTTGAATCAACATTTTTTTGTTAATGATTTTATGTATTGAGTAAAAATAGGGTAAAGTTTTTATAAACTAATGAGCCTAATTTAAAAGGATTCATATTTGATCAAAACTACACTCAGTATTTTTTAGCCTTGCTCTTATCTGACACTTTAAAAACATTACGCAATATTTCATCCCTTACCTCTCCAGTTGGTTGATAATAATATTAATATATTGTAATATTTTTTGCTCCCATGAACTTCTACTGTAAGTAAATCTGCACTAAAATATGTCTGGATAGTGTAGAACCAGATTAATTTTTAAGTTGTCAGATCTGCTGCTTTTTTCTGTCCATATAAAAGGCACTGCTTAAGTTTTTTCAGAGAATGGAAACTGTCCATGTTCCTTTAACACAACAACAACTGTACCATTGTCAAGCCTGTGATGTCAGTGACACCAGTGGTGTCAACAATTGTTGACAGCATCTGATGTTGCCATGGCAGTTGTGTCAAACTATGTTTATTTATACTTTCATGGTTGTTTACTTGAAAGTCGCTGGGGGCTGAACTATTTAGCAAATCACCTCAGCCATGTGTATTTATCTGTGTCTAAAAAACAAAATTAAAAAGTCCCTGGTGTGAAATTCACTAGCATCCTTGACACCTTGACATATATACCCAGGTGGGTTTTCCCAGGGCACCCAGTGGCTCTCATCTCTTGGAGCCCTATTGTTGCTGTCAGGCTTGGGACTTTCTATTCAGAGACTTTTCTCCTGAGGCAACAGTCTCTTTGGGCAAAAAACAGACCACAACAATCAACACGACAGAGTGCAGTGGTTCTCTATATAGAGTAAAGAGTGGCGGGAAAGCCACAAGCAATCACCTGCATAAAAAAGGGGAACATAATGCCGCTTGTTCAGTAAAAAAATGTTTTTTTAAGGTTTTTCAGTCAAACCCGAAAAGTCGGCACTGCATTGGCTAGTAGCAAAACCCTATTGATAAACCCAAATGACTGCCAAAGGTTTCCCAGTATGAACGATTATGTGACAGTGTGACCGTGACCATCCTTAACAACATTTCTGCAACACCCAGGCATGGGAAAATCCTGGAATAATATTTTTCTCTGCTAGAGGAGTGAAACTGATCTTTTTGAATCTTCTAGTGGGAGTTTTTCCTCTTTTCATTCAACCACAGAAAGACAACTTCACATACTTTATATATAAATGATGGCAATCTTTCCATGCAACAAAAAACACCAACTCAGATTGCTAATCCCCTATGTTTAGATGGATTATATTGTTTGCTATCTATTTCCTTGTGTAGTCAAGGTCCTCTCACCTCACAACACTATACCTCTAAGTCATGAAGTTAACACATGATCAGTCAAGGATGCTTTCATTTACCCCTATGCTCCCTATCAGTAGGAAAGTTTGTTTATTTCAACATTTTTTTTTTCTCTGCTCTCTCCTCTAATCCCCAAACACAGACTCACATCCATCCTTTCACTTTTTTATTTTCCAGTTCCTCTCAACGCTTGACAGAGTAGAGATTCTTAATCCCCCCTCTATTACTGATTTAGGCCAGTAGTTGATTGAAAACTGGAAAAAGTGCTGCAGCAGTCTCCAACGCTATCCGGGGGCTTTTCACACTACTTAGAAAGCACCATACATGGTGCCGAGGAGGGTTCAGGGATGCCTGGAGACCCTGCATTTCAGGCATGAATGCCTGCAGAGGGTAAACAAATTCTACAGACCAGGACAACTGTCAGACATTCTCTTTGAATGAAATCTGAAGAGAACCACATGAGGATTCCAATTAAAACTCAAGCACACAATCTGTCTCTCGCAATGAAAAAACAAAGTACTTTTGTCATTTTCCATCACAACAGAGATGCAAAGGAAGAAAAAAAAGGAGGGCTTGAATATCAAGGCTAAACTACCACAGAGACATTAACACGCAGACGCACATTCACACTCACACAAAGCCTAATCTCCCTCACATCTTATTAACTGTTCTCTCTGAAGATGTATACACGCTGCCGAGAGACTTGCTTCCAATTTGGCAAAGCCAAGAGCATCTTAATGGGCTTTGAAGAAAAAGAAAAACGCCTGTCGGAAATTTTATATGGACATTTGCAGGGCAAGGGTTTTACCAGTGGTATTGAGACTTACTAAAGCTCTAATGTCATTCTATTATTTAGTGATTACATCTGGCAATGTTGTTAAATTTGTTGTGCAAAGTTGCCCTACATTTTATGTAAAGTAGTAAGTCACTGGAAAATAGAGAATGATGATAACATGTTCTTAATAAGGAACACTGAAACATGACGGGACAGGATTAACTATGGTTACCATTTGCTTTAGTTATTTATATTTATTTTGAAATAAGGTTCTGTAAAGACTTCATGTGCTATGATGATGATAAGTGTTGTAGAATCTTTGTTTTAAAGACAAAGAATTAAGAACTTCACATTCTGATCATTTCAAATGTTTTTTTGGGGGGTGGGGGGGTGGGAGGGTTGCGATCAATTATTTTTATCTTGTTGTTTTACATCCACAAAATTATGTACAATACAGCCAAATTAGAAGAAGTGCAGTAAGACAAAGAAACAGAAAAAAACTGTGTAACCCCAGCAACCCTCAACTCCATGGCGACCCCGTTACCCATCCCTCCACATCTCAAAATAATAGCAATTAGGAAAGTGGACAGTTGAAAAGATGAAATTATCCCTTACAGTCACAAATTAAGAGGATCACATAGAGTTGTGTTGCATTTCAAAAGGTTTTTGACGTCAATACGGAGGACAACCTACAAACCAGCAAATGCTGATCATTGAGAAAAACGCAGAGTTGAAGCATCACGAGGAAAAACAATGGCTGTATTGTCTAGCAACCAATAACTGCTCTGATAAAAGAAATCAAATAAGGCTGCTCTGAAATGAACCCCAAAGGTAGTTGTTATTCTTGAGGAGGGAAATATAAAACTCAGGCAACACACATTAGAAGCTGCTGCACATCAAGCCTTTTTATTTGAAGGCTGTGGAAAAGAGCGGACTCCACCCATGAGGTTCCCAGCCGCTCTGTGTGTAAGTAGATGTTGATATTAACAGCAAAGCCTCAGAGAAGGAGCGTCGTGGCAGGAGCTTGACGGAGGCATTCAGAAGCAGCTGTGTTTCTGAACAAAGAGCTGACAATCATGCTGCATTGTGTGCGTGACACTGAAACTAATGTTCCACACAGAAGCATGAGGGTGGCGGGGGGTGATCCATGCATTCGAGCCACTCTGTGACACGCCATCCTGCTGGGGGTACATCAGCAACATGGAAAGTTGCAAACCTGGTGTAATTTAATGAAGTTGTCCAGCAGGGAGTTTTAAAAATGTTTTTGTTTTCTATTTTTAGTCTTCCCACATACAACGCTGTATTTCAGCAGCACTGCTTTATGTCTGCTTCTTTGGAATCATCATTCAGATTTCTGTCAGAGCTTTTGCAGTCTGAAAAACTAAAACTAAGATTACTGGGATGTCACTATCTGTAGTCAGTAAAACAAGCTAAAGTATGTACTAGGACTTCAGCTACAAGAGACACCGCCATGACAACCCAAGGGTGTTAGAAAATGAAGAAAAAGTCGAAAGCAGGGAAGATAATTACTCAGTTCCCTATGTGGGTAAAATTGGATCTATTGAAAGTTTTTTGTCCAATATGAGCCTCATTCATAAGCCTCAAAATAGTAATCGGGAGTTTTTGAGTCAGTTTCATTGCAGCAGACACAGCTTGCCTCCAGACACAGTCTGTACAGATACTCTGCAAAGTGTTCTACTATAATTTGTTTGATTCTAGGACATTAAAAGATACATTACTGTTATAACACTAAAAAGATTATTCAAATTCAGTTTATTTTGTTTTTCTCTCCATGGCCATTTATTAATTACAAACAACATTTGAAAAAAGTTCTAGATGTGCACAAAAGTTTGTTCAAACTATTCACATAACATGTTTGAGGTCATTTTCCCCTCAAAGGATTTTGTACATTTGCACATGGAATAAATCTGACTGAACCAGCTTTTTTGTTTGTTTGTAGATGGTGAATCTGAAATTTAAAGTTGTGTCCTAATATGTGAATTTTACTGTATTAGGTTAAAAAATAAGAAATTACAATAATCAAAAAGTCAAACAGACATAAACAGGAGTCTTCTTCTCCACTTTTAACTATGGGAGAAGCGGTTACTCCATCATTCACACCTATGACCACTGCTCTACCATCAATAAAGTGGCTGACCTCTGCCAGACTCTTCTCCATCACTAACCAACAGACGGTAAGTTACTGAACTCTGCAGCAGGCTGACTGATGTGACATTGTTAGAGCTGGATAACTCACTCTTACCTTGTAACATTTTTTTTGACAGTAGCTGTGAGAGTGATACACTTCTTTTAAGAATTGTCTTAGTACAAATAGAAAAGTTAAATTACAAGAGAAATACTTCTAGTTAGCATTGAATTGAACACTTCTACTCACTTTGGTATTTTAAAACAAACACGAAGTTATTTGTGTTTCTTGCTCAACAATGAAGCTGGGCTGGTGAAATTATTACCATATGCAAAGAGAAGTCAAAGACCTCTGCGTTTTGTATCTTTACGAACAGCCGTGACATGACTGCAAATGATATAGTGAAGACTGCAGAATCTCTGTTAGCCTACTTAATGTGAAAGAATGGAAATCTTCTTGGTTAGGTCCAGTCATAACCTGTATTTATGTTTGAAAGCAGCAATGTAAATACACAAAGTCCATCTCCAACACAGAAAACATAAGAAAGAATTTGGTTACAGTTTCTTCATGCATCTGGAGCTTCAAAGTACTCAACAGACCCAAGTACTTAAATTCCAAGCAGATGAGGAATGTCAGGCAAGATGAAATAATACTCAAAGGTTTGCATAATCAGATATTGAAATGACCCAAGTGCTTCACAATTGCTTACAAGAAATAAGAAATGTCTGGCATCTTCTGAAATTTTTCCTGAGATAAATGTCCAGGTTCTGTGTGGGAACCGCTCACAGAACATTATGAGGTCAAATCCTGGAACCACCCGATGAATTTCACTCCTTTAAGGGCTGTCAAACTAAACAATTACAGCTGCACAGAGTCCAGGTTTGTATCAAAGTGCATCAAGGAAATCAAAGATGACTGAATTAATTTTTCAAATACATCCCAGATATTCGCCAAGGGATAAAGTGCTTGGCAACAGTATTACAGTTGTGTAAAATAGCATGCAAAGTAATGCTTGTTACGTTCCCGACATCTGTGGAAATCTGGCAGCAATCACTTTGCAATGGGGAGTTGAGCGAAAGCCATTATTTAATTATTTATGGAGAATTTTATGATGTCAAACACAAATGATGAAAAAAAGATTTCAAGAAAGTAAAACCAAAGAGAAAAAAAAGTTGTTTCCCCCTACATAATGCAAAAGTCTACATATTAAATAACCTCATCACATTGATGGTTGTATTTCGGTGTTCTTGTGCTGATGAGGTACTCACTCCTGGAGTAGAATACAAATTCTAATGAAGTGCTGGAGCAAGACAAGCATGAACCCAAACATTTAATATTTTCTGTTGTTTATGAACAGCACATTTATTTTGACTCTTGAGACGTGGGAGTATTAATAATCCTCATAATTAACACAGCCAGAGTGTGCAAAGAAACCAGATTCTCGTCATAGTCCAACCACTCCAAGAAAGAATAAGACGACTCCATGATTATTACTGTCTGATGCTGCCAATTACAAGCACTGTATCTCTATTTTCCCTGTGAGCGGCAATGGAAGGATTAGATACAGGTCCCTCTACTTCCCTTCAATTTCCTCTCACGAAGTGTGAATGTGTTTACTGGCCAATGTGTTTTCTTGCTTTGACCATAAATGTGATTATAACCGTGGAGGAGATAATAAAATCCATATCTCTGCCACACCATAGAGCATGAATTAAAACCTGAACCGAAGAGCCTTTAGGAATATCAAAATGAAAAAGAACTCAACAGAATAAAAACAAAAAGTCATTCATGTTGAGGGCATACAGCCCCCTACTGGTAAATATTATAAACTCTTAAGCCAAATCCAACACTAGAAGCTCTATGGTGTTCTGTTGAATGTGAGCAACAGGTATGCTGCCACTTCCCGAAAAAGAAAGTTAGTCTTTTACTGTTTTCACCAGAGCAACTCAATTAAAAAAAAAAGGAGCACAATCTGGGTAAATGCAATAGCTGAGTATTGCTGTTAGGTAAACTGAAAGAATGCTTTATGGAAAAGACAACTCTTTATTAACAAAATGCTGTAAAAGTTTAAATGTCTGCAGGCCTCTCTGTCTTTTGATTACTATTTGGTATGTTAGGTTTCTTACAGAAAAGTAAAACAAATCTCTCAGTTGCTTTGGCTGACTTGTCTGCGTAATATTTTTTTTTTTTTTTTTCAGTTGGGAAGAAACAATCCTAAATCTTCTGATCACCTCAGGTCTTTTCTAGATGCTAAATCTACTTTTTTTAAAACGCCAGCCTGACAGAAAATCAATGGAATTCAGGCTGCCGTGATTTATCACTGACTGGTCAGAAAACTGAGTGGACAATGATTTTTTTTTTTAAACAGCAAGGAAATCCTCGACTAAACGGCACCTCTATAGCTCATCCATAAGAACGAGAATTGATTTGTAACACATCGCAGCATCATTCGCTTCAGTCAAACGCAAACGGGACACCCCGACAATAAACTCCTTCTCATCTGTTTGACTGAAAGAAGGATAGCAGTTTAAACACGCGGAATGTGCGAGGAAGAAGCACGGCTCTTCGTCAAATTGTTGAATCTGAAGGGGGAGACATGACACGTGGTTGTTGTGGGCCAAACGCGCCGATGATGTGTCAGTGTCGCCTACCTGATATTTCCTGATGAGGTACATGGAGGAGGCTGAATCCTTTAGCGCTATAAGCTTGTCTAACCTCGCTACAGCTCCGCGCTTTGCTTTCTCCAGCAGATGACAGGGACAGCACCGACAGAGTACATAAGGCGACCTGCAGTCTCCACATCGCACACATCAGTGAAATCCTTGGGAAAAAAATATATATAAAAAAATATTTCGCAAAAAAAATACGAGCTCCGTTGACATGAAAGAAATCCAAAGGCTTTATTGGAAGATGTTTTTTAATTTTTTTTTAATTTTTTTGGAAACGAGCACGATGATCAGATGCTGAATTGAAAATCAGATAACTCCTCACTTTATGTACTGACGCGTCCGCCTCACCTTCCCTTGGTAAAGAGAAAGTCCAGACTACTCCGTGAAGGCGAGAGGATCCCGGGGAAGATGCAACCTGCTGGTGCTCGGTTTGCCAACAACTTCTCTCTTGCACAGCTGTCCTGTCTTTATGACAGCGAGAGGGAGGCAAAATGCATCGGAGACGCGCGCTGCACAGCGAGCAGAGCGCACAAGGGCAGGGCAAAACGCGGAGTGGAGTGGCTCGACTTCTGCAGCTCCCATCCAGGGGTGATCACAGTGCTCTCGCTGTATGCATCCCTGGTCATGCACACTGCTGCACCTTAGAGGTGAAACACATGTCGGAGTTGCTGCGGGTCGGTGTGGAAGGACACGCTGAACAGACACGTTTCGATGTTACCAAGTCCAGTGGCTCGCACAACCCCTGCTCACTGCTCCGTGTCTTCTAATGAAACTTAGTGCTGGGTGATTTAATTTAATTAAATTCACACACCTACACACACGCGCATACACGCACGCACCCCTACATGCAGTTTGCTTATTTTCTGAGGATTTTAACCCTTTACCATCACCACAGGCAAAAATTAGCTCGCGTTTTCTGTTATAAGACAAAGTAAAGTCGTCTTGCAGGGGGTGGAGGGTATAGGAGAAATATGGCTCTTCATCCAGGGCGATATGGTTTGGGACACCGTTCGTCCTTAATAAATAATAATAATAATAATAATAATAATAATAATAATAATAATAATAATAATAATAATAATAATAATAATAATAATAAATATACATTTTATTTGAACCTCAAATGTAATTTCTCTTGCTTGCCTGCATTTCCTGGCATGGTATACAATGGTGTCTCGTGCTCTTCAGTCTTGTAAGTAATGTAGTAGCTGCATGTGAGTGTCTGGATCTCCAGGTCTGTATAGGCCATCTTCAGTTTGTTTGTTTGATTTTTTTTTGGCTAGTTTTTTTTAAGACTATGTGTCATCTATAGTAAAAGTCCCAAACAGACTTGTCAAACATGGGTTGTTCTATACTGAAGAGATTATTTTAAAAATAACCAGCAATGAACAAAACCATTATTCTACTTGTAAAAATACAAAACAGAGCCTTATTAATGTTTATTTGCCAATAAGAAAACCTATTTTGTTTGTAGTGTTTCTGATAATTTACATAATTAAAATGTCCTGTTTCCAGCACAGTGTTGGTTATGTGGACAAACCTTGAATGTAGAAGAAAAAGCAAGTTAATTGATTTAATATCGTTCATAAACAATGCAATCCTTAAGATAAAATGTAAAAAAAAAAACTGGCAAAAATAAATATCTAAAAAACGTTGGTATCGCTTACAATGAATGCTCAAAAGCATTGTATAATAAGAAACAAATCACTTATTCACAAATAAACAGCAAGTGCAGTAATTCTAGAACTGATGTGGTATGATCCATTTTCTTGCTCTTGGTTGAGACTCTGGCAGCAGCATTTTAGATGACAGATAATTTTTTTACAGAGGGACATAAAGACTTTAGCAAAAATCTAAATTGCTGAAAATAAAAATATGCCCCCCTTTTTTGTGAATGTTTTTTTATACTGGAAACCATGTGGCAATGTTTTTATATGACAGTATGTTTATTTACTAACAGACATTATGTGATTGTTAGAATTTAGAGCTGAGTCCAAAACAATACCAGTGTCTTTTTTTCACTTGCTCTGCAGTCTTTAGCACCCTTAATACTGACCTCACACATTTAAAAGTTGGGAATGAATAACTGTTGACCAGATCAAGGCCAACTTTCATTTTAATTTGATGAGTTTTTACAGTAGCACATCAACAGGCACTAAGCACGCAGAGGGCATTGTAAAAGTATAGATATCGCTTTACTTTTCTTATTTTCTTAACATATGCTATGTGTATTTTATTTGGATGTTATTTAACAAAACAACACAAATTATTATACAATTTTGAAGTAAAAGGAAAATAACTCTGGTTGATAAATGAAAAAATGTCATATGCATTTGTATTTCCCCTTACTCTGACAACCCTTGACAAAAACCACAGCAAGCAACTGTTTGCCCCCAAAAGGCTGTACATGGGAAATGGAAGTAGTCATGATGCTATGCACATTTTATTTACAAGAAAATGGATGTGATAGAAAAATCCCTAATGTCCAGATTTTCAAAGCAGAGATAAAGTACTTTTATATAGCAAAAACGTTCTACACTATGTCCTTATAGATTCACAAACTGAGAAGTCTCATATCTCTCAGACTTAGCTGGTGTAAAATGCGATATTACCCCTTGAGGAATCACAATACTATAATTCCCTCAATATCTTATGTCTATTAATTTCCTCTGCCAAATGCAGCCCTACTTGCCAGATTTTCTCTTCACAGCTCCCTAACATGAATAACAGATCGTTGCATTTCTACATGGCATTTTAAAGTTGTCTATAATAAGCCAGCACTATGACTTTCAAAGTCATAAAAACACACTGCAGGATTGATTATACAAAATTAGGAATGCAGTCTAGATACTGTGTACTGGATTCTATGGCGTAAAAGAAAACCTATTGTAATTTTCAAAACTGGTGTTTTATTCTGCCTGAAAATTGCTTCAATGTGACGTGACATGCTGCAAGACAGAAGTTGCATTGTAAATGTAGTCGTACCCCTTAAATTGTAACACCTTACAATGACAAACATCAATGAACTTTACAGGCATTTGATGTGATAGTTTAACTCAGCTCGGCTATCACATGAGATGTGGCTAGTGAAATCAAACTCATACTCAGCTCAACTGTTTTTGTATTCACTCAGGTTAAGTTTGTGTGAAATGAAAATATCTTATGATCTGAAACATTTATATGTGACAAAAAAATAGAAAACTACTTTTCACAGTACATTATGTCTGAAGTTGTTCTCTTTGCATCTTCTAACAGGCTTTTTGCCTGTATTTTGCTTCATGCACCTGGCCAGCTTTCAGATCAGACTCCCAAAATAGTAGGAGTTCATTCCATAATTGGTAGGTTGCAGGTTCGAATCCCCACTCCGCCTGCCTGTGTCTTTGTGCCCAAGGGCAAGATACATCACCCACTTTGCCTCCTGGCAGTGGTCAGAGGGCCTAGTGACACTGGTGCATGGCAGTCCTTTTCTTTATCAGACTGTCGGGGAGTAAAGGGCAGCTGTGGCTATAATACAGTAGCTCACCACATGGTATCATTGAAATATAGTGTGAAACGCTTTGAGGCCTCTGGATTTGATAAATACTACAAAAGTAAAGGCCATTTACCATTTACATTTATGACAAAAAAGCATTCTCAAAGCATGAAGTTGCCACTGCAATGTTTCAAAATGCAGATTGTGTATTCAGACTGAATTGCACTATTTGATTTCTACTATATTGCCTTTTGTATGCAGGTCCCTGTCTACTATAGTTTGGTCTTATCTCACAGCAGCATTTTCTTCCACCTTTTTGATGTGTCCCCACCATAACTTGTGGCAAACTGAGCTTCGTATGGCCTTCTTTCAACAGTGACTTTCTTCTTGCCATTCTTCCATGAAGATCATAATTGTGGGGTGGACAGCTACATGTTGTACTTGTGATAATCTTTTCCATCAAGTCTGTACATCCCTTCAGGGTTACTACAGGCCTCCTGGCTACTTCTTCGATTAAATCTCTCGCTGCCCAGCCTGTCTCTTTAAGTGGATCACCATGTCTTTAGAGTTGTGCCCTGCTCTTTCCCTTTTTGGATTAATACCAAAAGTGGTCGCTCCAGTCTTCCATAATTATAATTGTTACTTAATATATACTTATAATTGTTACTGGTTACTTTAAAGAACAATTCAGAATGAAATTGTCTCTACTGGATTTATTTGAATGGTATTGCTGCACTTTTTATATCTATAAAATAATAATATAATACACATAATTTTTTAAAATTTTCTTCAGACATCTACTGTTGGTGTTAGACTTTCTCATAAAGTCTCCAGGAAAATACATTGAAGTTGTGGTTGTAATGTGTCAAAATTGTGAGAAATTAAATTGGAACAAATTGTTTTACAAGGGACTGTTTGTATTGGATTCCATATAATTCAACAACAGAATTCCATGTAAGGCACAATTACTGAATTAAAAATTAAATGAGCATTATTCTGACCCATGCTGCCAAGACACATGTGGTCATTGAAGGTAAATTAGGTCAAACCACCTTCATCAAAGTTGCATCCAAAAAACACTGCTGCCTTGAAAACAAGAGCAGTTTATGTGAGATTGTACCAACAGCCTGTCCACACACCACCAATCACTCATGGATTGGACCTAAACATGCCTAAATCACTAGGATTATTCATCTGGTGGGATAACCATTAGACATTTGCAAAACTAAATGGAGAGTTCTGCAGTGTGGTCTGGGAGTACTTTTACATGTTTAAATAACAAGTGTCTCTGCACTTGTACTTTTGTTGTTGGGACTCAAGTGCAACACTGTGGAAAATTTAAGCAATCTGTTAAATTACTAAATATTTATGACCACACAAAATAAATAGTAGGATTTTTGGGTTAGTCTGTAGGAAAGACACACTACCTTATACCCCTTATGACACAAATTATAGATTGGCCACCTGGATTTGTTTTACTTTGATTCTATAGTAAAGTCCATGGGGAAGCACAGTCTTTTGTACTGAAAAGACAAAAGCCATTGTTTATCGTCACAAAAATTATTAGGGAAGAGATCAGAGATCAACATATAACTAAGAAGTCAACCCTAAACACCAGAAATACAATGCAATGGCTTAGATCATTGCATAATCAAGTGTTAGTTTGGCCCAGTCAAAGTCTAGACCAATTGAGAATGTTTGGTAAGACTTAAATTGTTATTCACACACACTCTCAATTCAATCGGACTAAGCTTGAGCTTTTTTTTTTTACAATAAATAATGCAAAGGCCTTTTTGTCTCTAGACGTGCAAAGCTGGTAGAAACAAACCACAGAAGACTTGTGGCTATAATTGGAGTGAACTGTGGTTTGAAAGACACATTGACTGCTGTTGAATACAAATGTAAAATAAAAATTGGAATTTAGTTGAAATATATTTTGAAATCCAAAGATAATTCCTCTTCTATAAACATGACAAGTCACTATAGCCAACGCTACAAGATGTCTATCTCAGTAGAGAAATAAAAAAATGCATGCCTATCAGAAAGGAAAGATTCTGCATGAGACTTATATTTGTATTGTTAGTGATCACTCAATGTGTGGCTTAATTTTAAATACAAACTTAAATAGTTTCACACAATTTTTTTTATTGCAGATCATCCTTTCGTAAGATTAAAAGATAATTCTGTTTTTGCCTGCTGTGCATTATGAATTGTGACAATCACTCAAAACAATGTTTTGTGTTCATTATGAAAAGTCTCAGAAAAGTAATTTATATGGTTTATTTTCTCCTTTTCCTTGGAGTCATTTAATTTAGCCAATTATGTTCTGAATAAAGAAATAAATTTGTTTTGATTTGTTTTGTTTTACTCTTTGAGCAAAGAAAATATATTTTAATCATAAAAAGACACTTGAAAATAATTTTAATAAACATATTATGAAGACATTTGAATTGAATTATGCTGAAAGTGCTGTGAGCAGCATTACATTGATTTGACATTCAATTTATTTTAAAGGTTATGTTTCTTAGCAAGGTTTTTTTTGACAGATGGACATATTTTTAATTAAGTTGAACTTGAAGTTAATTAAGTAATTAGAAAGGTAAAGTTCACCGTACTCTAACCTAACTGGATGAATTAGGAAACCTGCATGTTGTTTTATCAATGTGTTGCAGCTCCTCCTACATTTACAAACTACAAGAAAATTCTAGAAAAAACTTATTGCAAAAAGCTTCTGCAACATGGCAATGTTCTTTTCAAGACACTTCTTTCTAGCACTGAAAAGTTGTTGAAATTATGACATTGTTAAATGTTTCTATTCTAACAGCAAACTCATCTAAAGTTGACCAAAGTGATAGCAGAGTTTTTATGACATTTGCCATAAAAAAACACAAAAAAAACCAAACACATTTTCTTTTGAAGACAGGACTGCATGCGAACTAGTCCAACTGTCTAATCTGCCACTGATGTGCCTTTTGAATAAGTGCAAAAAAGACATTCCCCTATAGGGAAGATACCTTATTGAAAGCTCCATAATTTGCATTAGTATCACCATTACAGAAATGTAAATTACCTTTGCCAAGGGCAAGCCAACCCATGCCATCAGAGCTGCTAGTAGTGCAACTCCTGGTTTTTTCCTGGTAGTACTCCAAACTACCTTATTTATCTTTGGACCAAAACCCACAGCTCCATTACTCCCAAAGAAATATCTGAAATTCTAATTTGATTAATTAAAAGTCAAGCCTCTAGTGCTTGATGATCCCAGAGGCTTTCAAGCCCAGCGAGTTCAACACAGCCTCTGGATAAGTTAAAATAGAATAAGCCTTAAAAAACCTCTAACATTTGACTGGTGTCTAATTTCTTTCCCTTAGACATGATATTATGGTTGGTTTGGGATATATATGCTAGCATCTTTCAGTTTTTAAAAGAGCAATATTGTTTTTGGGGACCAGTTGCTAAAAGTAAAAAATTCAGTGATTTATTTTATGTGTTGCTCATTACGTTTTAAGAAGTACAGGGATTTTTTTTCTAGTGCTTATTAACAGCCTGGAGAACCTTTGCTCATAATGGCAAGTTGAAGTCTTTGTCTTTGGCAAACTATAAAAACCACTTCCTGACATCAACTGTTTGAAGTAGCATGATTGTATGTGTACATAATTTTTATTTAATCTAATTAGATAATACGGACCCAGTATTTGTCTGTCCAGTCTGGGGTTTCAGTTCATTTTTTCTCAATTTGTTTTTCCAGAACATTCCCTGATTTTCAGACTTGCAATTACGAGGGGAATTTTTGTTTCTTTGTTTGATATAATTGGTCAACTAACAAATTCTTTGAAATTCTGTTAAAATCACTACTGATTTAGCTGATAGTGTCAGTAAATTAGGCAGAGCTGCAGCAAAATCTACAGAAAATAAACTATAATATGCATTTTACTAATTACAGTATCGTCCTGTATTGCCTCATGTTTTTTTTGTTTTGAATTCAAACTCCTTACTTGAAATCTGCATCTCTCTATAATCTAATAGATCTATTTGATTGAGGAGTTTACTGAACATATTTTGCTTTCTCAATTTTTCTGTGGATTCTCAGCTACTCAAGCTCCAAATATGGGCTTCTCTTGATTTATCCTTTTATTCAGGATAAGGAATTGTTAGTGAGGCAAGAAAGTCAAGGAATAAACGCATTCCCCCCATTCACCATTAGCTTCCCCTGCTTAGCATTGTATTAGCTCTATTAAACCCTTGCTAATGAGGCCTTGAGAGGATGGCCAGAAGGTGATCCTGTCGGTGGATCGATAGCTCCCCACGAGGAGTCAGAACAGGGTTCATCATGACTCATACTCAGAGCACAGCAGGGGAAAAGAGTGCCTTTATCATCCAGGCTTTATTATGCCAAAAAGTGATAATTATTTGAAATGCGATTTAACTTTTTTTTTTCAGCCAATTACTGATCTATGAGGTTTGTTTTCAGTTAGGATTTTATAACTAAACTACTCAAGCTAATGTGTAAACCTCAAGATAGACAGAGCAATCAATCAGAATCTATAGGTAGAGGAACTACTCAAGAGCAAAGACATCCTACTGATTGCATAGCATTGTGCTGTTCAGTTTAATGCATGCGTGGTTGAATGAAGCTATTTCAAGTAGAAAAGAACAAAGAACAAATTATTTTCTTTCAACCTAAACTTTGCCTAAAGAAAAAAAATTAAAAGCGGCTAAAAAAAAGCAGACATTTTTTGTGTGTGTGTGTGTGGCACATGCATTAGAGTTGTGACTGTGCTCATAAATACTTCATATGTATGACTTTAAATTTATAGTTTTAAATCAAAGCAAACTTCAGACAGAGTGGTGTGCAATGTTATGACTGAGATGTAATGTATACTGTAAGAAAATGAAGAATAAGGTCACTTTGTTCACATTAGTGCAGCAAGCAGGTGGATAAATAATTAATCAGATATTTATAATTCATGGATGTTTAAGACAAATATGCACAATTACCTGTGGAGGCAAAGCTCTGCTTTTCAGATCTATGGGCTTTTCCCTCCCTTTCTGCTTCTTAGTCTTTATTTCACAAACCAATTTGTGTTTTTTTCCCCCCATTGTCTTACACAGTTTGAAATGGATGCCACCAGTCGAACGTATCATATCTCATAGAGATGACCGTTCATTTATTGATCTATTGATCTATTTTCCTCATTTTCATCAAAGAATGTGTTTGTAGCAGTAAACCAGACACAGCAACCAAACCAACAGTATCTAAAATACTGCAGTTTTAGATACTGTAATCTTGGAAATAGTATCTCCCATACGTCTGATTAAATACTCTTAAAAAATATCCACATGAAGAAAATATTAAAAATGCTAAAATGTAAAATATTAACAGTGTTATTAAGTTGTCTTAAACAGTTGAGCAGACAATACAGCAACAAAATGGGAAAAAAAAGTTTTTGTTTTTTTTTCAAAATTACAACAAAAAAATCTCAATGATAGAATTTAGCTCATCTGTGAGTGCAGGCCATGTGACCTGCAGTGCTGGTTATAGAATAAGACAATGTCACAGTCATGCAAAGATGGAACCCAGAAATTCATCCATCCATTGTCCATATCTGCCTATTTTTGCAGGAAGGGCAAGAGGCAAGGCAAACTCCAGACAAGTTCAATAACACAGTTTTCTTTTCTTTTTGAACTTATTTATGCAAACACTGTTTACTTTTCCACAGTGGCATCTAAAATGTTTCAAAGAAGAAAAGAAAAATCAACAGAACTCTCTGTAAATAAAATCAAATGTGGCCTGACGAGACTTCTCTGGTTAACAGTTTCAACTGTAAGAAAACAAACAATGTGCTCTGCATGATGTCTTAACTTTAAATCCCAGTATGCATGTCATTTCTGTACATCATAGAAAAGGTTATGTCAGAATAGTATCAATTCACTGTTGACAGGCAGATTAAACAGTCTAACCTTGACCTAACATTTCACTAGATTACTTAGGCCTGGGATAGCCGCCCACCACTGTATGAAATATTCATTGATGCATAAAATTGTTGCATCCCACATCATCTGCAAACTTCAAGTGCCACATGCTGTGATCTAAGAGAAAATCAGTTTCTCTTAATTCTTCATACTATTTTGCTCTAAGATGCCTCTAGACCTTGATAATTTATTCAGTCTTTTTGACTAAGAACCATTTTTCATTTTTATACGTTGATGCAAAACAACATCATTTTTGAAGTCAGCTGTCCTGATTTCTCAGTATGTTCACAGATTTTTTGAATCCAGGTGGAGTGATGCTCTTCAATTAGTGTATGGTATCTCCTTGTTTAAGTTTCTAAAATTCTTTGAGGGATTTTATTCAAGTAAGGTTCTAAAGGTTCTTCTCAACTTGGAAAATAGAAAAAGTAACAGATTTGAGCAGAAAGTCAAGTCAATGTTTAGTCTATATGGACTCAGCTTTCAAAGATGATTTTTGCCATCTAAAAGTTGCAGAATATAACTTTTATAAACAATGTTTTTTTTCTTTATGTATTTCTTAAAGCTGTCGCTATATTCTGACAGTATGTCATCAGACAGATAATCTGAAGAAAGTCAGATTATCTGATTAATCCTCCTCTCTGTGGTCCAAGTGCCAACTGCAGAAATGCACCGCTTCCAGTCAGAGACGACCAATCAGAGCCAGGAGAAATGTCTTAGTGCTGCAAATCACACTCAGGTATGCGCTGCTCAATGTGCTAAAGAAACAACTTAGTATTACAGAAAACCTGTTTAACCGCCAACATTGGTGGTCATGCTCATTTTTTATTGACAATAATCATTCTGTATTTAAACTTCTGAATTTTATGAAAGTTACAAAAAAATCTCTTGAAAATGTTCTTGGTATGTTTTCTGGCATTTATGAAATATAAATAATTGTGGAAATTCTAAATAAACTAAAGCAAAATAAGTTTGGTTTGAGTTAACTTCAGACAGTGAGAAAAAAAAATTCTATGTATGTTTCTTTTAATTCAGTGTATGTAAACTTCTAGTTTCAACAGTACTCTAATGTTGGTCACTGGAACACCTAAAATAGAGATGATTTTGAAGTGAGATTTGCAATAATTCAAAGATGAAAATGCACATTTTCATAGTAAGCTAATAACAAAAATGTTTTGATTGAGGATCAATTGACTTGTATACTTCTTGAATCATTTGTATCAAAACTCTTCAATTTTACTTCAAAGTTTGTTTGGACGTCTCTGAGGGTTAGGTCTGTCTCAATGAAAAATAGAACCAAAGCCTTTTGTGGCTCTATAAGGATCCCTGAAAAATATGATAAATTGTTTTGTGTGATGTCGACTTGAGTTAATGTCAGTAGGTTTTGGTTACTATCAGTACTGCTTGAATCAAGAAACGAGGATTGCATAAAATCCTCGTTTCTGACAAGCCTTGAACACATGGTTTTGACAAGCACAAAAAATTTATATAATTAAAATGCAACATCACTTCTTCTGCTGCATCAATTTTAATCATGCACTGTTCTCTCAAGGGAATGAGAAGGATTTGCCATCCAAGATTTTTTTTTTTTTTTAAATTATACAGCATTGTATTTCAAATAAAATGAAATATAAAAACACGAGCACAAATATGATGATGACCAATCAAGGGACATCAAAATTCAGCTCCAAAGTCCGCACTCAAACACATGTAGCAACTACTCTACTGTAATCAATTCAAATAATATTTTCCTTTAGCATTAATTCACGGCAGAACCCCAGAACCCCTTACACAGAAAATAAATAAGTTCAATTCAGTTCTAATTGCAGAGTAGCCAACTCAATCAATTCCAGTCCAAACCACTCTGATCCAGTCCAGTCCAATCTAATCCTGCCCAATCCAATCAATGAGTCAATTTCACCAAAGTCATTCCAGTAGTATCTATTTAACAACTTGTAAAAAAACACGAAAAAAAAAAAACTTGAGGCACAATTGACCCTATTGTGAAATAATCTACACAAATCAATAGTTGCATATATCCAAATCAAGAGAAAATTAAAAAATAAAGAGGAAGAAAGTATGCATAGAAAGAACCTTTACAATGTGGTAATATCTATAGATTCCCCTCATGAAAATTTTGATTAGATGCACTTGGTTCTCACATTTCACTACTATATGTAAGTAGCTGGGGAGAGGGAAGTCTGGGCCTCCCTTCTTAGGCTGCTACCTCCACGACCCGACCCCGGATAAAGCGGAAGAAGATGGATGAATGGATATACTGATATGTTTTTTTTTAAACAGAACACAAATCCACATCATCAAAAGGTGTCTGGATGATTGTTCAGTCTAAAAATCAATTCCAATAGTTCAGCTAAACACATGAAACTCCTAACAGCACATCCATCAATTGTCAATACCTAGGCCCCGTCACCAGCAGTCACTGGGTGAGACCTAACAGAAAAAATTACCGGAAATTTCTCACCAAAGAGTTTACCAAAAAAATAATTGAATCTAAAAAAAAAGAAAAAAGATTTGCTCACTGAGGTCAAATTTTATCTAATATAAATCATTATCTACAGAATGCTGAACTGTGATGACATGCAGAAAAACTGAAAGCGTGTGTTAAGCAGTGAGAGCCAGTCAAGCACAGTCAGCTCAAGGTAATAAGCAGAGGTCTGAAAAACCTAATAAAGTAAACACATGCACTAGCAGTTATGAAATACTGTTGATTGCCAGTGAAGAGATGAGCACAGAATAATTACTTGCTACTTCAGTGTCTGTTATGAGCTTTGCAGATGCCAGAAACCTCAGGGTGTCTGCTGTTGCAGAGATGATAGCTCATCAACATGACTGACAAGTGGTGAAGTAGAAACTTGATCAAGTGAGGTGGAGGCGTTTAGGACTAACACTTCCTGCCGGAAGGCAAATTCAGTGCCCTCCAGAAGTGATGGTCTCCTTACAGAGCATGAGGGAAACAGGCTGTGTGATATCTGGGTGTCCTTTTGCCCTCAAAGTCTACAATATTTATGTTACATTTTATGTTAACATGACAATATAATGTAACTTATGGTCACATTCAATTAATTCTAATATTATTTAAATGTTTCCTTTTTTTATTAACTCAATTCACTAAGTAAAACACAGATTTTAGATTAAGGAAACACATTTAGATTTTAAGCCTGTGCAACTTAATTGTTTTGATTAGTAAAACACAACATTTACGATAAGGATATTATATCAGAACAATAAGTTATACCTGCTTGAAGGTTGTTATTTTGAAAAGGACGTTTGACAAAAAAAGTATCAATGAAACATAATTATTCAAAACAAAGTTAATTAAGCAAAAAAAAACCCCACATACTTCCTTTAACAATTGTTTGAACAGTAGTATGTCAGGATTAGAGGTGGCAACATAGCATAAAATCTTTAAAGCCTACATTACGTAGACTTCTAGCCCTACCGTTAGCTATTCTCAACACAACACAAAATGAAAGTGCCTGAGGGAAATGTGACTTAGCAGGCAAAAGCATGGGCAAAGACACTGAGATGGTACACTTTGATGAGGTATGATGTAATTTCTAGTAATATTTTACTAGGGAAACACTATTGTTTTGACACATCTGTCAATATTGATGCTTCTATTGCAAGTTTCAGTAAAAGGCAAAAAGACAAATGAAGAAAGAGCTTTGGTATTTGACTTGTTTCCCAGTATCATTTCCCAAAAGTTCTGGAAGTGGTAGACTGATGCAAACTAAAATTTCATATAATTCCCTTTCCATCTTGCCCTACCTGTATTCACACAGTACATCTATATTCTGTCAGTGGCTAGATAAGGAGCTATAGACAATACATTGATGATCCCAGAAGAACCATCTAAGAAGAAGAGTTAAAGTAATGAGATACTGTGGTAACAATGAACTTTAACCTAAAAGCGTATGTCTGAATATCTGGTATAATGCCTAAAAATAAAATGAATTCAATGAATGGGCAGGGGAAATTATTTGCAGTGTGCAGGTTGGTTTGACTCATCTAGAATGTTTCATAAGGATGTGTCCCATTGTTCAATAAGAACCCACAGGAAAAATGTGATGAAACAAAAAATCTCTGCAAAGCTTCCCGTATGAGATGGACTGTCCTGTCCAGTGGCAAATAATAGTATTTAGCTGTGAATTAGTGTCCTGCATATTTTATCTGACAAGTTTACCAGCCCATACATGACAGCTAAGAAAGTCACATCCATAAATATGAATCTTAGAAAGCAAAATTTGTTTACAATAATGCCTGTAATAATTAAGTTTTTTGCAGGAGACCTAGTTGAATGGAAGCTGAAACTTAAAGAGCACAAGCATAATTACAAGCTAAATCTGGTGACTGTATCCATCTTTTTATTACAGTCAATGAATGAAAAGCCTGTGATGAGGTTCTTGAGAAATGAAAGTGTTGAAAACAAATTCACTAATTTCTCTTTGTTGCTTTCTTAATGTACCTTGGCATTTCAGACATTCTAACTCTTTCATCAGGGCTGAATGATTAGCAAAGTGATCAGTTTCTGTTGTCTTTCCTAAGTAGTTACACCTAAGTTTGTTCATAACTAAAACATTTTTCATGACATTGAGCTATGCAAATGCATCACAGCAGCAATGTCATTATGAACTATTTCTTAATTTTACTTTTATTAGCATTTAAAAAAAATAACTAGCCTTCTCTTAGACAGTATTTCAATGATCCTGAGTTGGAAAGAAAATACGTGACCATAGAAAATATGTCTTGAAAATTTTCCTTAAATTTTTTTCTGCGCTTTGATTTGATCAAATTACGTCAAACGTTGAGATCAACGTCAACTCACTCTTTAAATACAAAGCATATTTTTCTCTCTTATGCCACATACATATGATTTGATTGACACATGCAAACACACTAGGAGTAGCAATCTAAGGTTAATTATTGATCAGGGGAAATTGGCTTTACATGCAGAGTCCATAATTAACATCATGGTTCAATGATAACATTAACGAATATAACAAATGAGGATTGATGATAATGTTCACCTGTCTAGTGTGGTATGAGGCAAGTCAGGCTTAGCAGCAATCTCCCTCTATTTATATGGTTGCCAATGTGTTTCAGTATGGGGGTGAATAGAGCAAAACTACATTATCCAAGAGGAAGAGTGTTTTGATCTCAGTATGCAGCTTCACCAGTTTTCAGTGGTCTCTGATAGAAGCAGTCACTTGAAAACCTTCAGATTGAATAGAAATAGACTGACCTCCAACATTCTTAGCATTTTGCAAATTGCTTTCTATCATCTCTAAACATTTGAACGGAACCATCACAGATGAAAAAGGATATTAGTTGCTGAGACACATCTCAAGCATGTCAATTCTTCCATCAGCCTGACGCTGTGTAACTTTGTCAGGCATAGGCTGATTTCTGTTGACACGCATTTCTTGCCCAGTGTTTATCTAAATCTATTCTAGCCATGGGGCTACTTTCACACTTCCTAAAAAGAATGACAGAAGTGATTACATTTAGAATAAAACATGTGAAAGACCCATTTTACTAGGACAACATAGTGAGCTGCAAAAATTAGATCTTCCAGTTCTTCATCACCATCACCCAGAAATAACAGGAAATTGACAATATTTATAACTTGGTACAGTACAGTTGCAAAATGTTTGCTCCAATTAAAACTGTGTAAACACACTCAACATATATATGGTTTGAGGTAGTATATAAAACAAAAGAATGGAATCAAGAAGTGTGATTTTGTTTCATGTCATTCAAAACATGTACAAGAAAGCTTTACAAAGTCAAGACAAATCCGTTTTATTTAAATTCAAGATGTAACTCAGGTAGTCTATTGAATATTTTTTTTTGTTCTTTAAAGAAAGCGCTGCTGTAAATGACATGTTGCCACTGTCATTACTGTGACAAGTGTGGCTTTTTTAACCTTTTTTTTCCTTTTATTCCTTCAATCAAACCTCATATCCATTTTCTTCAGCCTTTAAGGCACTGTCATCTTGTTATTCAGTCCTGTGCTTTCAGAAAAAAATAACTTGCATCCTTATGAGAATTGTCATCTTGACAAGTTTTATTCTGTCTTTTATAGCTCTGCTGCTTGTTAGACACACTGTTCTTTGAAACAAATACCCTTTTAACTTCCAGTTAACTTTGTCTAGGCCTTTTTGTTAAAAGTTCAACATGTGCATTTGCAACATGTGTAAGTCAAAATCATTATTTTCAAGATTTATTGTGGTGCAAAGGGTCTTAATTTGACACACCATAAATTTAGAACAGAGGAGGAAATAACAGGCAGCAAAGGAAAAGGGTAAGTTCACCTACATTATAGCAAATTGCTTATAAAGAAAGTTATTTCATTTGACCTGAAATGAAGTCAATAACACTAACTTGAACATTTTAATAATCTGTATCTTATATCAAACCACACTGATATTAAACCAAGCTTTTGTGTACAAGTGAAGATTTTATTAACTGTAAATAAATTTAAATTCAGAACTCATTTGTGTGTTTTATTGAATTATAGAAAAGCTTTTTTCTGTGGCCTAAGCAGTATTCATTGACCTTGCTGTTAGCATTCGTGGCTAGTTGACTTGTCTTAATCAACCTTGTGATGAATGAGTGACAAATCTGTTGTGTGAACCATCTTTAAAATGCGAGGGTAGGTTTCAGCCCTGTAAAGCTGTTCAGAGCAACTGGTGACCTAATTCAAGTTACAACAAAAAACAAGCAAAAGATTGTTTGTTTTAATCTGATATTAATTGGTTTAAAGTATGAATGTTCTGATATATCCATTAGAAGTTAAATGGCCAGAACATACATTTTATGAAAAAGAACAAAATATTATTATATGAAATATCAAACCACCACAAACATCAGTCAAACAACGTATTTTTCATCATTGAGATAAATACCAACGGGGGATCAAGTTTCAGTCGTCGGCCAACTTCAACCAGATTTATTTGGTTTCACCTGAATACATTTGTTCGTGTAAATCCTTTTCCAAAGACAAGGTTGGCCTTTCCTCCTCTGTGAAGCCTAGAATAATAAGAGGAAAAAAAAAGTCATGCATCAGAACGTCTCATAGATGCTAGATATTCCTCTGACCTTTACAGATGCAACAGGGGAGGCAAGAACCCTGTCTGGAACTTCAAATGCATCATTTTAAGCTTTTGGGAAGTTAAAGATTGCTTATTCACAGATATGAATTGTTGTTGGGTTTTCTTGCTGCTGTTGTTGTTTTTTAACATGCAGCAACAAAACACAAATGCTTTGTATTGTAAAAGTGGCTGAATAAAAAGCATCAGAATGCTATTTTGAAAGGCTGCTGAACATTTCCAGAAGCTTTATTTTATAAATATAATTTCAGGGACACACTTATTCAAAATAATTTAAACATATACACAGTAGGAGAAAGAAATGTGCAAATTTAACAGTGAAATGGAAACTTTCTTTTTAAATAAAGCATCCAAAAGCAGCTGTAGGCAGATTTCACCATGCAGTTGCTCTGAATGTGAATACTTCAATTTTCACAGTATAGCCCCTTTTACATCACTTGGCCTCTTTTGTTTATTCAGTGGGTGTGATTGCCTACTATTTTGTAACTGCAAAAGTATCACAAATAATTTACACACATTTGTATATAATAAATGTAATGCATTGAAGGCGTTCTTCTCAAAGCTGTGTTATTATGGATTGACTGTGCTGTTAAACTTTCAGGGAATCTGCGTTAGGGCGATTTCTGCAGAGAGAGTTAAGCTTTTGGTGATTATGCTATGGCCATTAACGCTGCTGTGAGCAATTAAAATGACCTAAGTACAACAGAAAGGAGTTTTCAGGGTTGGCAAACGAAATCCAGAGAGCTATTATTTATGGTATAAATTTCAACAAGACTTTCTGTGCATTAAAGAATTACAACGCATTATCCATATTTCTGTTTTACTTCTACATGCTAAACATTATGGCAAATGCCCTTGAATTATATCACCCCTGAAACGCATGTATAATATCCTCAGTAGAAATTACAAATGTGATGAAGAACCCACAAAGTTTAAATAAATAAACATTTTCTCACCAAGAAAACAGTCTCCTTCACTAATTTACATATTGCAAAGTTATTATTCCTTTCCAAAACAACTAATAGAACAAGATAAAACAAAGCTTACTGGAAAATAATATCCCACATGTATTTGCATTACACCAAATTGTGTTACTGTACTGTAACAAAGGGCATCAGACACATGAATTGACAGATACATCAACGGGAAGCACTGTTCATGAGAAAAGCTAATGCAGTTCTCTGGTGCTTAATGTGCCGGATGTCATCACAGTTACCAACTCTAATTTGAGTTTAGCAACACATACAGTAAACATTACTGCAGACGGAAAAGTTGTTCAAATGCTTTTGAAGTTCAGGGTTGCACAAAAGCACTTTGCCAGCACCACTTACACCAAGATTGCAAACGATAGAAGCATTATATTTCGCAAAGGATCATTGCTTAGACGCCATAAATACATTTGGAGGTCATTCATTAACAGACGTAAGTAATGGATTTGAAACAACTTGAAATTTTGAAACAACTCTTCAAAAATTAATGAAGAATGTTTGGTAGTTTGTGTGAAAATATTTGTTTGATACTGCACAGTATAGTTGCAGAAAGGAAAAAAAAAAAAAGTCGAAAAGGCTTTCAGGCAAACTATGCTGACTAGAGACCCTTACGAGCAAGGGTAATTTGTGTAGGGGTGTGTGTGCATGTGTGTGTGTGTGTGCATATGAGGGAGGGCGTTTTACTTCTTAGTTTAGGTACCAATAGAGGACACTTCCCAAAACCCCTGAGGAGTCTACAAGACCTGGAGTACCAAATCAAATATCATAAATATGATGGATTAGGACAAACATTTTAAAATCATAGTTTTAAAATAAACCTAAGGGTAGCAAAGACACTTTGTGCAGTTGATATGAAGCCTGAGGTCCATCTCATGAGCAGCTGAATATTACAGTTAGATGGTATAAATGCAACATGTTTGACAGTATGAAGGTTTTTCGCATTCGTTAAACCAGTGGTCCCTAACCTTTTTATTACCGCGGACCGGTCAATACTTGGCAATTTTGCTGCAGCCCGGGGTGGGTGGGGGGAAGAAGCCGTCAGATAATGCTTCTGCATGTTGGTGTTCCCGCTAAAAACTTTTTTTTTAATCAATTTGCCTTTTACGACAATCTTACAACGTCCTGTAGTGTGTGGTGTGTTAAGTGGTGGTGTGCCCGATCTAAGATCGGACATATTCAACGGTTAAAGGATTTTCAAAATAAAAGACCCTCCAGACTCAAATAATACATAAATTGGAAATATTTAATTATTTATTGCGTGGCCAGGTACCAAATGGTCCACGTACCTGTACTGGTTTGCGGCCCGGGGGATAGGGGCCACTGCGTTAAACCAAAGGTTAATGCATCAAGCTGAGTCCAAAACAATAATTGTGTGCTGTGATTACAAAAAGATGCAGTTTATGTGCAAGGCAGTAGCTTTTTCAGCCATGAGGTACAAAATATTCATACACAGCCTGACATATGTGATTAAAACATAATCCACATTTGCTTGTTTGTGTACTTTACAAACCATGAAGTAATTACAAATTTTTGCAAAAGGCTTCAAATACAATTTAGCACACCACAGATAATGTCAATTTATCTGTGGTTTCTTGCAAATAACTTCACAGACCTGACATATGTAACGTTCAAAATCTTTTTGCCCCATCTTCTTTGCCTTAATATTGGCTGATAAGGCAAAACTGTCTCACCAAATGTTTCAGGTAACGCCATGAGCTTCACTTGCTGCACCTTTTCTCTGTATGTCAGAGGTTTCTTCTACCTGAGTTACACTTCCGTGTGGATAGAGTGATCTTGCCTTGGCATCATATTAATTTCTAAGAACTAATTTAGGATTAAACTTATTGAACTTTTTTTAAAACAATGCAATGAATTTATGAATCTAGAAATCCTTGAATTATCAATGATAAAAATAGCAATAATAATGCATATTGCTGAGTTTAACAAACAACACTTAATGCAACTGAAAGGGTTTTTAGTGTAATAATAATAATAGACAATCAAGTTATGGCAGTGTCTGCTATTAAAACATACCAAAAAAAAACTATTGAAAAAAAGAAAAAGAATTCAAATTAAATAGTAACCAACATGATTTGCTGACCATAATCCTTAGAAAAGTTGTTTTGTTATGTTAACTGAAAATGTTGTTTCCCCTTTTCTATTTTGATTTGAGTAGAGTTCCTTAAATATGTACAAAATATGGTTCCAAGCAAGTGCTTGAGCTGCAGAGAGTTCAATGGAAAAAGATATGTAACTTACCATTTTGTTGTTTGGTTTAAAAGCAATGTCACAAACATGTAAAAGCAGCATTTATCCACACCTCGGTATAAAGTAAGACTGTTATTTTATCAGACAACTTATTATTCATGAAGGATTTTTCCTTCACTCCTCCTACACTCAAGATAAGGTGGCACTGCTGGTACTTTTCCCACGGAAATGTTTAAATAGTTTGTTTTTTTTAAAACCAGATTTGCATTAAAAAATAAGATATTTAATTACATTAATTTCACAATAAAAGTAACACGTACAAAACATATTACACATCTAAAAGTAACATATTTATTACATTTTTATTAAGTTTTTATTTTTATATTTCAATATATTAAGTTTCCGAGTATAGTTTATATATTTATATATAGTTGAGTTAGTTATTTGTGGGCCTACTACACACATGGCGGTTTTAATTGTAAGAAATTTTCCATCTCAGTTGACCTAAAATTGGGAAGTAAAGTTTATTTCCAAATATTTATTAATGCAAATAATTATGACCTTATTGTGAAAACTGTGTGGCTTTTTTTACAACAAAATAGCCACACAGTGGTGGATATTTTTGGCAATCATATTGTGAGGCATAATATGATTTACAGGAAACAACCAAAAAAATGTTTGTCTTTGAGCTCTTGCTTGTCACATGAGTGGCTCACATTCATATAAGTATAGTTTAAGTACGCCAAAGTATCCCTTTCTATATGTATGTATACATTTATACAGTCATAAGTAGCAGTACAACCAGCAAAGACCAGAGGGTATAATATTTATATGCTGTTAAAATTGTTTTTCAAAGTTATAAATTCTGTTTAAAATATTCTGCTAGCACCCTATTCATATATTAGAAAAACAGAAATATAGATTAGAATGTGTAAATAATGGAGGGGAGGCTGTTCTCCACTAGATGTTGAGCAAGAGATTCCTGCAACTGTCATAAATAATCCTCAGCTGTCCTGGATGCTATCCAAGTTGACTTCATACCCACAGCACTTCCTGAAACATTCTCCTTTGGCAAACAGCTGAGATAAATCCATCATATTCTATAGTTTTGTCTTCCAACCCTGCTACTTTTCTACGTTCCCCCATTAGTCTCTGCTGCACCAAGTCTTTGTTTTAAGGACCATTTATCAAAGATCTAGGAGAAATATATGCTTGAAAAAAATAACATCATTTTCCAACTAAGCTGGAGCTGCAACATTTTCTCGTAATGCCAACATTTTGGTGTCATGACGCTTCCTTAATTTTTAATTAAATAATTTCTGACAGCGGTGAATTGTATTTTGTTTTAGCATAACATTTTTAAATTTTCTGATAAACCAACGTAAAACCACATCAATATAACTCAAGTTATAGTGATGACAATGATCCTGTGATGCATCCACAAGTAAGGAAAATAGCAGATGTTAGTAAAATCATCTGGGTACTGAAAATATGGTTATCCAGTTCTAGTGTATGTTTATCGAGTATTTAAAAAACTTTAGATTAACCCTGTGTAACAAACTTGCTCCTCATATGTACAAGTCTGCGGTAGTTTTTTTTTTAAAATCCTTTGGTAGACAACCAGTCAGACCAGATTTTTTGTGTCCACTTTCAGTTTGCATTTAAACAACATATGCACACCAATATAATCTTTACCTAAGTGCATGTTTATCCATAAGCACACAGGGTATAAAACAAAAATATTTTTTTGAAGGAATATGTGAGAAGATTGTCACTCTCTACATTAGGATGAATTATATCTATCCTATGGCCTACAAGGACTCAACAATCACATAGAAATGTAGTCTTTCCATTTTATTTTCTTTTAAACGCATTTTTGAAAAAGCAGCACACATTAAGCTGGATGTAAAAGTTGCTGGACTGAAAAAGTGAAGCTCATTATTTAGATTCATTACCGTAGTGCATTTAGACTCTTATAAGTAATGTGAGAAACTTCTGAAACGCAGTGAGACAGCTAAACAAAACAATAAATGTAATATAGATGACAATGTCATAACAGCTTTCACATTTGGATATTGCAAAATATTTTTCAGCCTCTAGGAAGAACTGCATGAATATATAGGTGGGTGAAACTTATATTGTAGAAATTAATAGAACAGAGTAGCACAGTTAGAGCAGTTCCTTGCCACAGGAAGCTCTCCTACAGCAGAGCCTGTTGAAAACTCAGGAAATTGGCAGCTTTGCTGTAATTTTAGATTGTTTCCTTGACATCAGCACACTAGTAGCACACTGGTAAACTTAAATTTGAACGATGCCTGCACTGAAAGGGGAAAGGCTATGTGTAGCTCATAGGCTACACAAGCGCCATTGACCGTCCTCCTGGCACTGATTGGTTCTTTCTGACTGGCAACTGCGACCAGGAAACATTTGTACAAATGGCAGTAGAACCACTGGGAGGAGCTTGATTTTTTTTCCACACATTTCTGACTGTAATTGTCAGACTCAGGACATAGTGACAGTTTGAACAAATATGTAAAAAAATAAAATAAAATAATTTTTTAAAAAAGATACCTTCTGCGGCTTTAAAGGTTAAACATAGTGGGTCTGACATACATCAAAACATATTATTATAAATGTAAGATCATGCTTGTTCACTTCCGGCTGTGCGCCACATCCCACTTTGCTTAGATGAGTGCAAAGTGTGCCATGATGTAAAGTCAAGTGTTGTTTTAATGCTAATATATTTGCAAGGTTAGAGGGGAAGCATGTCAATCAACATGTCTGACAATTTTAGGTTTTTTGTTAGAGAATATAGTAGTCAGCAGTAGTTTCCTCACACGCTGTTTAAAGACTGTGATTATAGTACAAAAGTTGTGTTACGTGAATATTAAGTATGAATTTAAAGTAGAATAATTTCTAGTTTACTAAGATAAAGAAATTTTTTCAAACTGATAAATGATACAAAATACGTAATGCATCGGTTACTTAAATCTGAATAGGCATGGCCTGAAGAAATAACATCCCTTTATCCAGTTGCACACTTTTAAAAAAAATTTAAAGTAGACTAATACCGTTTCAGCTAAACATGGTTATGTGTACTATATCAGCACTGTTTATCCTAAGCAAATTCAGATCTGTCACCAAGATTAAAATAACTTCAAAAATATAGGCATGAATAAGACTAAATCACATATTAAATGTTTGCCTCAGTGTCTGTTCATTCAGCTGATGTTCTGAAAAATTCTCCTTAGAAAACCTTCTGGTATTTTTATTTTTATTTTTTTTGTATTAAACATTAAAGAACTTCGGAACATGAATAAAAATGTTGAGCACATAAAAGGTTGACAGATTTAGGTGGTTACAAAAGAAACCTGATGCAATTTATTGGGTTAACGTTCTTTCAAGAAAACTAATGCATGCCAAATCTTAAGAAGCAACAATTTTTCTCTGGCTTATGGGAAGTAATTAGAGTCTTAAATTACCCTTTAAAGTGTAATTACAGGAACTGCTTCTTTTCACATAAACTTTCTGAAAACCTGTTTTTCACAAAAAAACAAGCAATTCCAATCATAACTCCCAAAGTGACTTCCTTTAACTATAAAAGTGAAAAAAGTCATCAGTAAGTGTGAGCTTAAATAATCTTTTTTTTTTCTGCAGATAAGCTGTTGACAGAAAAACAGGCATAATAAAGCTCTTCTTTGAGGATAAACCTTTCTGAGGTTTATGCAGCACTCTCGTTTGTTGCCGGAGTTTCAGCAGGCTTTCTGCCCATTGACAGTTTTCCTCCAGAGAGCAGGCCAGTATGTATGAGACACTGCTAAGGGATCAGAGTGTGGCCTGAAATTAACTGGATATTGATTTAGTGCAGAGCAGTCCCCATGACAGCTATTTGAAGGTAGAATGCAGAGATAGTTCAGGAGCATATTGCTCTGAATTCAGACCAGGGACTTGGAGTGTGTTTATTTGGCCATATTGAGCCAGGGAAATTTGGCTAGCTAGAAAGCTTCCTAAGAACTTCAAACACAAAAACGACTGATATCACATTATGTCATACTCTCTAATCTATGAAATATTTGTACATCACAAAATGCTTTTATGTAGAATTAGTAAGAGCACCAAATAATACATTTTAAAATGTTTCCAACACACTTAAATATGTTACATTTTATAAGGACAACGAATTTATAAAAGGTTAGGCTCGAGAGTGTGTTGGTTTAGAGAATTGTCATTTACTTATAAGATTTACTGTTTACATATTTTAACAAATTTTACAAACTAAGTGAATCACTAATAATATCCAATGACAACAACTGAACTTTTCACACTTTGGTTTTCAAACAAGTTGTTATCTTTAACCTTCCAGGCCGAATGGATCGCAACGATCCAGCCAAATTTGCAGTACCGTAATTCCACCACACTTTGAGCAATCTGAAAGATTCCAATGGTTTCTGAAAGGGGAGATGTTGTGCTTTTCAGCCAATATCAGGTTATTATGGTAATTTCACCTCTGCCATAGCCGGGAGTGAAATTAATCTAAGGAGCACTCTTTTAATAGATGGTAAATTGAGAAAATAACTTGCTAGATATTGAAAGTTCCAGTTGTTATGGATAAATGGGAAAATATATTTACTCACAGGACATTTACAGAACTGCGTACAATTATAATAAGCAAAAAATACACTGCCTGGCCAAAAAAAAATTCGCCACCTGGATTTAACTAAGCAAATAGGTACAAGCCTCCTATTGGATAAGTACTGCATAGGCATCTTTCAGCTGGCAACAAGTTATTTAACCCCAGCTGATGCAATGAGTAACTCCTCATTTCTTAAACAACCATGGCAAAAGACACATCCTGTGGTCGTGGAAAAGACGTTAGTCTGTTTAAGAAGGGTCAAATCATTGGCATGCATCAAGAAGGAAAACATTTAAGGAGATTGCAGAAACTACTAGAATTGGGTTAAGAACTGTCCAACGCATTATTAAAAACTGGAAGGATGGTGGGGAACCATTGTCTTCCAGGAAGAAATGTGGTCGGAAAAAAATCCTGAATGATCGTGATCGGCGATTACTTAAACATTTGGTCAAATCAAATCAAAGAAAAACAACAGCAGAACTCAGGAGTATGTTTAATTGTGAACGCAAAAGCATTTCCACACGCACAATGCGAAGGGAACTCAAGGGGTTGGGATTGAACAGCTGTGTAGCCGTAAGAAGACCTCTAATCAGTAAGACTAACCAGAAAAAAAGGCTTCAGTTTGCTAGGGAGCATAAAGATTGGACCCTGGAGGAATGGAAGAGGGTCATGTTGTCTGATGAGTCCAGATTTACCCTGTTCCAGAGTGATGGGCGCATCAGGGTAAGAAGAGAGGCAGGTGAAGTGATGCACCCATCATGCCTATTGCCTACTGTACAAGCCTGTGGGGGCAGTGCTATGATCTGGGGTTGCTGCAGTTGGTCAGGTCTAGGTTCAGCAACATTGTGAGCCCAAAGAATGAGGTCAGCTGACTACCTGAATATACTGAATGACCAGGTTATTCCATCAATGGATTTTGTCTTCCCAAATGGAACAGGCATATTCCAAGATGACAATGCCAGGATTCATCGGGCTCACATTGTGAAAGAGTGGTTCAGGGAGCATGAGACATCTTTTTCACACATGGATTGGCCACCACAGAGTCCAGACCTTAACCCCATTGAGAATCTTTGGGATGTGCTGGAGAAGGCTTTGCGCAGTGGTCAGACTCTCCCATCATCAATACAAGATCTTGGTGAAAGATTAATGCAACACTGGATGGAAAAAAATCTTGTGACACTGCAGAAGCTCATTGAAACAATGCCACAGCGAATGTGGGCTGTAATCAAAGCTAAAGGCGGTCCAACAAAATATTAGAGCGTGTGCCCATTTTTTGGTGGCGACTTTTTTTTGGCCAGGCAGTGTATCTAGGTGGAGATTTGAAACTGAGGTATAAAAGGGTTAAACTATGTGATGTCCTACATGTCTTATGTATTTTAGTTGCCAATTTTTTATGGTCACAAATTAAAATAGCATTAATTCCTATGTCCGAAGTTGAAACCTGCTTCAAGAATATTGAAACATTAAAGAAAGTAAGAGTGGGTACTAGCCAAGTACCCACTCAAAAGTTGTTAAAGAGAGTATTGATTTCTGGAAGGAAATCGCAAACTCAGAGATCAATGCACAACAATGAAGAGAAGAAATTAATGTTAGCTCATCCTACATGGTTTTATACAGAAATGTATCCAGTGAGAAGGAGGAAGTAATAAAGAATATTGTCTCAGAAGGAGTCACTTGGACTTTGAAGAAACTGACATTTTACCCTTGAATTTAAAAGAACCCCTAGACTATCTGTAATTCACAACAGAAACTTTTAAGCTCATCTATTACAAGTTCAGGGTTAATTTGTATGTTTTCTATCACAAAAAAATGAAACATTGTGACACAAAATTAGTTTCAACCTGCTTCTCTCAAAAATCTGCTTTAAACAGACATAACATGCCATGACACCAGCCATTTCATAAGTGTACTGCATGCAGTGTGTAGAGCACAGTGACAGTTAAATGAAGCAGAGGAAAGTCTTGCTTTTCTACACGTCTTCAAACTGTATTTTGTGACTAATGTGATGTAAGCCGTCAAAATGTCATTTCAATAGCAGTGTCTGCAGAAACATTAAAAGTTAAGAGGTTATTGTTGGCTCCCTCACAACACAATGGAAATGCTACTGTGATAGATGGGCAAAGATCAAAATACTGAAATACAGTCAAACAGTATTTGCATTCAATTGCTATATTGCTATTTGGCTCGGACACTGAGAAAAAACATTCTTCTTTTGCAACTAATTGTTGTGGTTAAAGCAATACAGGAAGACTGACTGAAGAAAGTAAGTTTAAGTTGATTTAGTCTTGCAATCTGCAGTTCTTATAAGTTTTGTTCTGGCAAACCGAAAAATATCCCCCCAGAAAATCTTGACTTGTGAAACTTCCAGCTTTCTACAACCATAAACTGTGGTCACTTCAACGATCTAATTTTGGAGTCTAATCGTGAACTCTGGGGGAGGCTTTATATAGTCCCTCTGTGATGTGTTTTTTGCCTTCCTTGAAGCCAAGACTTGATCAAACTCCTGTGGGAAGAAATGTTTCTAACAGAAGCTACCATTCTGGTGGGATAGGAGAAACATCTAACCTCTTCACTTTCACTTTAATAGATCTACATGAGCTCTTTGGAGAGAATAAGAATGTTCATTTTACCCATGGTTATGTTAAAAGCCTTCAGCTACAAATCCATTCAGAAAGTGCACATTAGAACAGTTTTCTTTGTTGCTGTTTGTCAACAAAATATTTTTTTCAGAAAATATTCACTAACACTGCAAGCATGACTTTCTAATGCTCCCACATAATTAGTAGAAAGGCCTAATTTTGATTAATTAATACCATCAAGATCTGTTGGTTCTTTTGCAACCAAAAATCTTAATTTTAAACACACATGCCACTAGCGATGAACATAATATGCAATAACATTGCTATTGCATTAGGATGATTAACAGTTGATTTTGTTTACATAGTTAACATACAAGCGCTAATGAGGATATTGTAATTTCATTAGCCTACAAATGGTCACAGAGATGATTCAAGGAAAATCCACTGATTCAGTTCACTATGCTGTGATTTGTGAAATAAAAATGTTCACTTAAGCTCATATTCTACTAAATGTGCTATTTTCCTAGTGTAAAATTAGCACAATATATATCAAAACTGTCTACAAATCCTGGTAATTGGGTTGTTGCTGAGTCGGTATCATGGATGAGTTGCGCAGTGACAGCAGCCATTAACTTGTGTACAGAGGGCACCAAGCTGTCTGTGGGCCTCCAGGGAAAAATGTCAGAGCCTTTTAGTGGAAGAAGAGAGCAGTGATGGAGCACCCCACCCTCCTGTATCTCCCACTCAATGAGCAGCTAGACCACTTAAAGAATGCCAATGATTGGCAGCCCCAAATCTGCAAATCTACAAGCAGCTTATTGCACTCCTGAAATGCTTAAATAATAAATGCTCAGCAAAGGGAATGTTGCAGTGTCTAGCTACTGCGCACGCCATTGACATTATTAAAAATTCTGTTGTCACTGCTACTATAGAGAATTTTTTTATGGATCTGTGGTTTCCTCCTTGTGTTGTTGCCCCCTTTTCGATAGTGGTTGTAATGAAGTGCAAAAAGAATAGCTACATTTTCACTTATAGTGACAATGCAAAATGCCAAGAATTTAAACGAAAATACATAAATTTCGCAACAGTGCGAGGAAGAGAAGGCTTTCAAGCTCCTGCATTTTTAATTGCCGTAAAAGTGAAAGTTACTTGAAACATTTTGTTCCATTTACCCTGTAAAAAGTCCCAGATGCCAGAGTGTTTCTAGGAATCAGGTATAAGTGTCATGAACAGTGTTACTCACACCACAGATTTGTACAACCTCAGTGCTTTGTAGACAGAGACTGGTATCATTCACAATTTTGCAGCAGCAACAGTTTACAGGGAATGTTTTGTACTTTGACATTTTCCTGTTTTACAAAACTAGTATCCTATTTTCTGACATTAGCCAGAATGTGTTGCTACTTTCTAGCGTGCTAATATGTTAATTTTAAAATGTGTGAAAGAAATTAAGTTCCAGCTGGGATTGCTGAAACAAATGAAACTACTTTATATTTTGCAGTATTCATCTGAACAATAGTAATAAGTTACATTATGCATGGGGTTTTCCTTCTTTATCTGGGTGAGGTTTGTGTCACTGCCTTCATGCAGACTGTCCAATGCATTGAGCTTGCAATCCTTAGCATCGGATTCTGCTCATCTATGAATTTCCCAATGAGCTGGACAATGGAGGACAATAGCTTCCCATAATAGCATGATGAAGGGTGTGTGAGCTCAAAGCAGTTATAAAAATAAAAAACAAATATTCAATAACATATATTTAATTTTGTTTTCTTTTTTTGTTGTTGTTTTTCTGTGTCAGGACAGCCCTGATACAGAACCTTTGATGGCCTGACATCTCAGCGTGTTGATATTTTGATAAGCAAAATAAGAATTTCTTAGATTGCAACAATTAAAGGAAAAAAATATTTTTGAGAAAACTGTATTTTCGTTTCTGTTAGTGCAAACAGTGTCTTACTTTTCTGATTCTGGGGGTGCAATAGTCAATTTGCACAGTAAACCGAATTTCAGATGTGATGCAATATTTATGAACAACAAAAAAAAAACTCAAGGCCAGGGCCAAAATGCATAAAACTCTGTGTAGTTTGACTGAACCTCTGAGCAAAGGCAAAAATCGACAAATGTAGCTTTTACAGTTGTATAAAGCAGCAGGCATTTCTTTACTGACTAATAAAGTTCAACTTTCATGAATAATTTTGCACATTCACAAGCCAGATTTCAACTCCTTTTTGGGTCATAAAGAGATTGTGATGCTCCTCTACTTTGTGATTTAGATGTTTTAAAAAAAAAAACAATAAAAAAACCTTTGCTCCACAACTAAATAGGCATACAGCAAACACAAAATGCTGAGCACCGTTTCTGCAACTGTATAACTCAGAAGCTCATCAATGGGAATTAAGGAAACATTTGCTTTGTCTTGTAGCCTCAATGTCATCACTGGTGTTAGTACTTTCACAAGTGATATTCTCTAAAAGTTTTAAATAGAATAGACCAAAAGGATAGCTTACAATGACATCCACAGCTTATCTGTAAGAGATGAACGCTGAAGCTGTGTAATGGATCACACAGGCTTGCGTGAAGATGATTACCAATCAGTTCAATATAAAAACCTAATGCTGACAATCCAAATGATGAATTGTGCACCTGGAGCCAGAGTTCAAGCAAAAACATAAACATGATTTATTTTCCTAATATCTCCACATTTTAGCTTCAGATATGCATTTATAAACATTTTTTTCACCAATTGTATATATTTGTCACATGCTTAAACCTATCAATTTTGTAAGTTGTATTTTTTCAGAAACAACACTTGACAGGAAAACAGTCAAATTATTGCATGATCTCTGTAAACAAACCCAACTGCTTTCTTTTTCCTTTCATCATACGAGATTCAGATTTGTAAAAATCATACAAAGTGTTAACACTGGAAATTCCTTCTGTATTATGCACCATATTTTAATGAGACATTCGCAACAAATAAATAAATGAATAAATAGATTAAAAAATAAATATATAAATAAAGAGCATTGCCTTGTCATATGTTCTTCCAGACAATCTCTTTGAATGCAAAACAGCTCCACAGCACACAAAGGTGATTAGTATGCTGGCAATAGCCATACTTTTAAGGTCATTAGAACAGATAAACACATGCAGCACATTTGCAGAATGCTTAATGCCAAATTGTCTGCATTGTCTCAGGGCACAGACAGCTGTGAAATGTTCATCAACAGGCCCAAGTAAGTCTCACATTATTTCCATTTAAATGGCAGCACAAAGAAAACCAAACCACAGTGTTATTCAGAAAAGGGAGCAGGCTTTAGGCTGACAAGATTAGCTTCTTTATCCTCAGCCTCCTACTTTACTCTCTGTGTCATGCTGCCTAAATAAGCCTTTCCTCGAGCTTTTTAGAGAGAAATACTAAACTGTGGATTCTGTTCAGCACACTGGGGCAACTTCAAAGGCAATCTCATACCAACTGCATGACATCAAACAAGTTCAGCCATTTTCATTCATCCCTGTAGAGCGTACATTATCTGAATTTGATCATATGCTTAACCGGTTGTGACTTAATGAGAGCTCAGCTGATCAGGGGTGGCTGTCATTATTTTTATTTATTTTTTTTTTCATTGATGTCATACAGTAGGTGGAACTGGGGCTGATAATAAAATTACCTTGAGTTAATGGTGGTAAGCATGACATGAACCCAAAATCCCCTTGAGAAAAGATTTGCAACTTAATGAATCTTCTTTTTTCTGTTTTCCACTGCTATTTATCTATGGAATGAGCTTTAAGTATTTGAGGTTAACAAAATGTTAATATTAAGTCATTTAAAAAAAGAAAACTGTCTGAATCTGCCAGGGTCATGTATAATTTGGGCTTTAACTGTATTAAAATAATGTCCTGTTCTACTTGAAAGCCGTCCATCCATCAATTGTCTACATCTATCTATTCTTGCAGGGTGACAAGGTGACTCTTGCCTACCACCAGCAGTGATTGGGTAAAAGGAGGATGGGTTGGAAATCCATGTAGGGCAACATTAGGATGCATGGGAGAAAAAATATTTAAAATATTACAACTTTTCAAACTTGGAATCTTCTTGAAAAGCAACACTGCCACTGTGCAGCCCACATCGCCACACAGCAGTGCAATTAAATGTACAAACAAATTCAAAGAAAATCATCTTGGCCATCTTTCTACAAACCTTGAAGAAGCCAAAGAAACATCAGCCTTTCATAACAAAAAAATTTAAAAAACAGCTGCAAATCTGGGAGAAAAATGGTTATTTTACGAACACTTTGTGTTTTTGGTCTAAGTTTTCAAAATGCTGACTTAGAAATTTTTAGAGGACTATAAACAAGAGTGACAATTTATTAGCCTTTCTTTGTAGTTTGCAGGGGATTTATTTTAACAACCTTGTCCACATGTCATGTTTTATTTGGAAAAAGATTAGTAAAGATTGGTAAAATTTGGTAAAAGATTGCCACCTCCAACTACAGAGCCGAGATCTGAAGTGGTTTGTTTATATCAAGTTCTGAATAAATTGTTGCAACTTGTTTCTTAAGATTTTTTTTTACATCGTTTATTTCCTTTTAATTCTTCCTCCAGTTTCTTTTTAAAGTCCATTTGGCTATGAACAACAGTTTGACCTCAGTCACAAGAGGTCAAACTGTGATATATACATCATTATAAATACTGCATATTTATATAATGATATATACATTATTTTATACACACAAAATAATCTGATAGGAAAAACAAAGTCATATTTTGTCATTTTCTTTTTGTCTTATCTGGAGGTGATCTGATGAACAGAAAAGGAAATGAACTCAGAAAGCAATAATTCTCTCAATCCAATCTCTCCTTTTCACCGTTATATTTAAAGCATCAAGTCAATAAGATGCTCTACAGTGCAGAATTTTTCAAGACATAATAGTAACAGACAGTGAAAATCAAAAAACGCCTGGAGGGTGGTTATCATCATGATTTTATCAATACAGTATCATGAGAGCATAGCACATTTAATCTTTGACTTTTTTGAAAATCAAAGATTAAATTGTCATATATGTTTCAGCATTATATGATTGGATACTTAAAGAAACAAATTTGGTAATGACAAGATTAATGAGCCAATTAAATCAAATCTACCTACCAAAAAACAACAGAATGATGTCTTAAAGGAACCAGTGTGGCAGCAGAGATTCATATGGGGTTCAGATTGCCATAGGCTGTTCTCTTTTGTGGCATTTAAATTAAAACAAGAACTTTAAATACAAAAATATCACATTAGTCCCATTTAATATTTAGCAAGAGTTTTTCAGTTAGCTTCTGTAGTGTCTGTGAGTTCAAGTCTGTAACCTCAGAGTAAATTTACTCTTCTTACAGACCTTACTCTGCAAGTCTGACTTTACAAATAAGTCCAACTTCTTCATGTCTGTTAGTAAAGACACCATGTCTTCATTCACACCTGTATTAAAGCAGATGTCCTTCAACATTTTATTCCAGCAGAGCCACTAATGCTTGCATTACATAACTCACATCTTGTGCTCATCATCGTCTGGCACTGAAATCTTTATGTAAGGAAAAATGTTAAAGGGGGGGAACAACTTAAAAGAGGAAATCAAATATTGATTCCTCTTCACATGAGAGCCATGATTCTGGAGAGGATAGACTACAGGCATCAACTCTTAATGAAGTGTCAGGAGAGATGCGGAGATGCCATCTGGTGGTCCAATTTCAGCCAAACTGCTAAGAGAAATGTGTTCTCTCTGCAAGAAGCACAACTCCTGTGATTGCTATGATCCTCTCATAATGCTACTATAGGCTGCACTCTCTTGGTAAAAGCTGGCAAGCTGCTTTAGGGAGTGTGAAGCTCCAGAGTCTAGGTCATGTTAGTTGCAAAAGTTTCGTGTCTTCCAGCTGATACGGTGACTCATACGCCATTAGATAATCTGCCACGATATTTTCTTACTACTGGCAGAAAAATAATTTTGGCAAAAAAGTAAATAAATAAAAAGAATCCTAAAATCAATTAAAATGTCATATGCATCTTGCAATTTGAGTTGTTTTTCACAGAGAAGTCAAAGAAAGACAAAGTAGTTGAATTTATTTGTTTTGTGCTACAAGAGAATGGTGTGTGTCCTGAGCTTTACCCCCTTTAGAGTCTACAAAATGAAAACAAATTTTGACAAAAGAAATGCAAAAAGCTGCATTATTGGATTTGACTCAATGCAATGCTTGTACACAAAGAAGAGGGATGTCAGATTCCCTTTCTGGGCCTTTTAGGCCTTTGACTCAATGATTGACTGATGGATTGACAGATGGATAAAATAAAATAAAGTACTAACTTGTATAACAGTATCCTAAACTTGACTTGAAGTCATAATAACTGTTCCATTCTTGTGGGAACTGTGGAGCTAAATATTTTCTTAGCTTTGCAAACTGATTCATGGTGCAAAAGCTAATAATGACCTAAGTTTGTTGTACTATGATTTTCAAGCCATGTTTTGAATGAGCATAATCTGTGCAGTCTACTACAAATTGACTTTAATCACAAAGATTATATGCTGCATGCTTTGGTGAAAATAGTGAGTACAATGAAAATATGTAAGTCAACACAATTCAGAGTTAGCTATCAGCTGACAACACACTCTCCCCAGGGCAGACCCAGTTTGCTCACAGGGATGCTCAAGTTGACAGAATTATGCTCCACAGATTCTTCACAGATTGCACTCTCTCTATTGTAATTTTCATGAAAAGCATGACTTGAGCACACCAGGCTGCTGTCCTGGGGTGTCAGGCTGCTGTTTTGCTGATAAGTTACTTTGCAGTGTTCACACTGAGCAATTGCCCTCAGTTTACCTCTGTGCAGAGAGAGCTCTCATTTGCTGAGCATCTGTGAATGAGAAGAAGTTCAGGCTCACATCCAGAAAACTCTTGGTTGCAGAATGAGCTGAAATCCCACCCTTGGATTGGACATAATGTCCCGTAAACATGACTAGGCAATGGCTTTTCAGTTTAAAAGCCCTAATGAGCACTTATTAAAACTGGCTAGTTTTCTCTCAACATCCAACTCACATTCACACATCTTATTACTTGCTGTTTCTAAAGTGCTCCTTAAATAAGAGAATGAGATTTGTTGTCTTTTTTGGCTGTCTGGCTGTAAAGTTGGATTACCATGAAGTCAGAAACTCAGAAAAGAAAATGTGAAGTGGTACAAAATGATACAAAAACGGCAACAAAATTCTTGATGTCTTTTTGACAAATGATGCAATAATGCTCATCTGAAAAGGTTCGGAGCTGCCTATGTCGTTTTCTAAATCTAAAATACACTTGTTTTGCATGTTTTGGATGCCACCTTGGTGTATGCAAGTGTGCAATTTCCTATTAAAAACTACAAAAACCCAGGGGATTTTTTTTTCTTAGGCAACACAATTTTTGTAAAGGTTCTAGCATGTCTATATCTACAACTGTGTGTTTGATTATCTCTTGTCAAAAGAACATGCCTTTCTGATTGGCCAATTATAATCATGTTATTGGTCAAGTTCAATAAGTAAAATAATCTCCCCAATGCTTCTTGATGTTCTGAGTCCACACAGGGTTTAAATTGATTGTTTTTGGACCAAAACAGGTATGAAAAACTAACATCCTTGGAACTGTGGCTTTCTTAATTTTTATTTTTGTTTTGATGATAATGCATATTTTCTGAACTAGTAATGTCAGTCGAAGCGTGATCCTCATTCCCTTTTAATAATGTTTTGAGTCTTCATGACATTATCATACACAAGTAGTACAGTTATGACGTAAATTAAGCCAGAAGTTTAGTGATTCGGCCTTGAGGAAGATTAGGAGATTAGAAGATTGGCCCATTTTTTTGTTTGAGTTATGTCAAACTAGCCAGTAGGAAAGCATTATGCAAATGTGTTACATGGCAATCTGAATTAGTAATGGAAGAAAAGCCTGGACTACAAATGAGGTGTAGCAGGCACTTTAGGTACAATGCCTTCTAAGGAAAAAAAAGACCTTTTATTTGAAACATTTCTTAACTCAAACTTTTAAAATGCAGGGAAAACTGAATGACAGCATTGAGTATAAATTATGACACAAATGTTTCTTTTCCCAGTTTGTTTTAGTTCCTTTTTAGTATTTATTACATTTACCTTGGTTTTAGGTACATGGATTGGTGTCATCCTACATTTTCTGTTAGTGACCACTTTAGATAGACTCTCACATACCTGTAATGTACAGTATATCTCACTTTTAGACATTGTGTCTATCACACAGTCATTTATTGTTGAAAAGTTCTTTTATTTCTGCAACTCACTTCACAAAACATATATATAGAAAAATCTCCCTATGACTTTCTAAGTCTGCATTTCTGTTAATTATGATTTTCTGCTTTTAGCAAATGAAAATCCAGACCAAAAAATATTTTCAATCTAAAAATATATAATTATGAGAATGACAGAAGAAATTATGGCTTAAATTACCCTTAATCGCTTCTTATTTTATTTTACTCTTACAAATGATGTGGTAATACCTGCTAAATATAATTTTAAATGTGTTCTCGTTAAAGATGGGTTTTCAGAAACAAGTGATACGGATAACAATGTTTTTGAGAGAATGTTGTCTTCTATTAATTATTGCATACCCAATTCTACATGAGGAGTCTTGGGGGGGGGGGGGGGGGGGAGAAACATGAGGAGTCTTGGGAAAAAATCCAAGAAGCCCAGTCTAAAACAGGAGACAAATAAATTTGAAAGAACATTGCTGTCGCAAAAAGCACTATGGTGTTACCTAGTGTTTTTCAGTGCACTGGTGCTGTAGTCCAATGTTACTGCTGTTATATGTACATTTCAAAATGTTTACAAAATTTTGGTTGAATCTTTTGTTTTTCAGGTGGGACGAATGAATGGTTTACTCATAACCGTGTGCATAGATTACAACTCAAACCACGTGGTTTTAACTCGTAAATGTAACTGTTCCCCAGGAATACAAAGATGAATGAAAGGACTCCAAAATGTATTAACATTTCAATAATGTTAAATTTGGTAGCCTTAAATGAAGTTACTCAAACAATGATATAAAATGTTCACATTTGATCAATAGTTGATCAACTGAAGCTCAACAATATGCTTTGCAAAGGTCTTAAATGCTCATGTTTTGATAGATATAGCAAGCTGATGAGTGTTTCGCTATATAATATATCTACATCCTGCTCTTACCTGCAACGGACTGACACGATGTCCAGGGCGTACCCCGTCTCTCGCCTGTTGATTGCTGGAGGTAGACACCAGCCTCCCTCACGACCCTGCAAGGAAAAGTGTGTTGAAATTCTGCTGGAGGAATTCAAGTCAATGGTGAAATTATTGACTTGAATTCCCAGATTATGCTTTCTCCCAGCTCATTCTGGGCAAGATTTGAATCAAGCAGAACTGCATAATAAGGCAATGACAGGGTAACTGAATCAGGGTTTTTTCTGAAATTATTTAAATGTTATAAATACTATTTATGTGCAACATTGTATTTGAAATGGACTTTTACTAAAGAAATATCTCTTTAGAGTTTAGGTTTCATTCTCTGTTTGTTCATACAGAGTCCCCATGCAGTGTATTTGAACATAAACAAACACTGGCAGATTTTATTTTCCATGTCCATGCTGTTTTCCAAGCCTACTAATTGCTGTGACCCGCACCATTGCAGCATAACACAGAGTACTCAGTTTTCCCAACATTAATTACAATCGAAACCATGGCAAGTAGTAATTTTACTTTTATTCACCAAGCTATACAATTTCTTTCTTTCTTTCTTTCTTTCTTTCTTTCTTTCTTTCTTTCTTTCTTTCTTTCTTTCTTTCTTTCTTTCTTTCTTTCTTTCTTTCTTTCTTTCTTTGTGTGATAAGTATAAATACAAACTCTTTTGACTTTAGTTAAACAGTACAATCTAACAACAAAAGTTGTAAAAATCAAAACCCCCAACAGGGTTGTCATAAACTTAAAACATTTGACAAAACAAATCTAAAACTTCCCCCCGGGTAATTTAACATATATACTGCATAATGGACTGATCAGCTGCATATTACAGTTCTGCTTTGTGATTGCTCCCATTAGAGTTGCAAGTGTTTTAACACAGTCTGTGGTATTGTGTTAATTAAGAATTCCATCTGCTTAGGAGCCTCTGTGCCCTCTCTGTGATGGAAAACAGCCTTTCTGCAATATCCTCTGTGTAATCTCACAAAGAAAACCAAGACTGTGCTCAATCAATTTAACTCATGAAATACTGTCAGGATGTGATGAGCTAGAACAATTTAATGTGTTCCCTTTCTCCAACATTACAGAGGGCACCTATCTGTGTGAGACATCCGTCTTTTACAATAACAAAAAGAATCATTTGCATAATTTGCAACTTTTCCCCGGCTGAGTTGGAATCTTTTAATACATCCAGAAAAAAAAAATTGCTTTTATAAAGTGACAATTTCCAAGAATGAACACCTGAAAGGACCAGGAGAGTGGGCACAGTGTTTGAACACCTGCAGATATGAATACAAGAGTGTGCATGAAAATCAAAGGTTTGGAATACTTGCCTTTCACAAATCTACATCTTACTGTGAGAGTAAAATACAATTTATGCAATTCACCCACTCGGGCAATAACTTTTCAGTAGACAATTTCAAATTAGCAGACATTCTTATTTATGTGTTCCTTCTTTTCCCTAGTATGTACCAAGTCCCATGTACAATATTGCAATAATACTTTCTGGTCAATATTCCTGGTCAATATAAATAATAAAAAAATTACTGTGGATAGATAGGTTTCATTTGATTTTTTCATTCCTAACATCCAAAGAGAGGGTAAATGTCACTGCAGGTGGCAGTTTGATAAACGAGGAGGTCATGAAAAAGCTCGACAGAGGCCACATATATTGACCTGGAAAATTGGTGGACCACGAGCGTGAAATTGCTGTCACAGATCAATGGCTACTAATCTGGAGACGGGACGGATTCAAATCACAAGACCTCTAATCAATGATGATTAATTTGCCACAACATTCACACTTCCAGAATCAAACACCTGACTGTGAGATGTTTGATAAGAAGTCATTATCATTCCAAAAATTAGCAGGTGAATGAAAGACTTTGTGCATTCTCATACTTATCAAAATGATGGTAGGAACATAAAAGCTAAAAGATAATTTGTAATGTTATATAAATTCAAATGTTAGCCTTACATGATTGGGGAGCTGACAGTTGATGAATTAGGTGATCATTTACCTGAATGATCTATAATGAAAAATGCTAATGGTGGGCCAAACAGGACAATGAGCTGTTTTAAACTGCTGCACTCAATCATGAGTATTGACAAGGGCAAAGTGTTTGGTTGGTAAATTAGAACTCGATCTGAGAAATCCAGTCTTCATTTTTTCAATGTAATCAGCTTCCGAGAATATACTGTCAATTAAAAATGTGTAATTATTATGCAAATCATATATAACAATAAATAATTATGTGGGTGTTGTTCATCAGATGTAAGATTAAAATAGAACCATTAATGCAAGCACTGCTTCTTTGGGTGTTGAGACTCATCATGATGTCATGACAGGAGTGACTTCTTTTAACAGTTTAGTGGTGCAGAAAGTATATCACACAATCATAAAATCATAATTTTAGAGAAACTAACAGTGCACCATTTGGTTGTGGCTTTTAAACAATCTACAAATTTAGATAAATCTTGTAGAAATCATGTTTTAGATAGGCAGTAGCAGCATGAGGTCCACCAGTGTTCAAGTATGCCATCACGTGGGACTGCTTTTTATTTCCTCTTCTTTTTTCCCCTGAATCCTCAATAATCTCTCTTTTAACTCCTCGCTTTTCCCCCTCCACTCAGTCTTATTTTAATTTCCTCTTTTACCTCGCCGTTTTCTCCCCCCTGTCACCGATGCTACATCACTCGTTTGAGCTTGTTAACCATCATAATCTGGGCTATTAGCCTAACAAGGGACCTGCTAAAAACAGGCTGATTTTGCGCAAAGCAGGGAAAATGTCACCTTTCATCTTACAAACTTGAGCTCGTTGAACAAGTGCTGTGATAAATGACTTACTGGCTTTCTTTTTTTTTTTTTTTACGGTTTCCTCAGTGAGTAAGGCTGTTGCTGCTCATGGAGATCCAGACTAGACCGAAGCTAGCTGCTGGTAGCCCGCCCCAGGTAAAACGGCAGGTGAACCAAACCATTTACTGGAATAATTTGCATCGCTTGACTCTTGACTTCTGTTTTTATTGCAAACTAGTATAATTTTTATTTTAACCCCTCCTCCCGCCCACTGCTTCCGCTTATGATGATTTCAATTCAAAACACATCTCAAGAAACTTTACCAAAAATTTAAAAAAAGTCATCTTCCGGTGTGATGGTAGGATGGAGCTTGATATCATTATCCTTCACGTAGATTTTAAATTATTTTTAATTTTTAAATTAAAGATGTGTTTGTTTGAGGTTGCCATCCAAGGCACGGAGTTTCACAACAAGTTTGTTCATAATTAGTAGATCACATAAAATCTCTGGAAGAACACCATACTGAGGAGTTGGAAACCAGAATAAAATGAGCTTAATTTATTTGCTTATATATGTAGTTTATTTGTTTTTTTAGCAACTTCTGAATAAACATTTCTTCTCACTGCTACCTGCATGATTATTACAGAATAAAGAAAACTTTTGAAAGAAATCATTCTCATATCCAGGTTGTGTCTATAGATTCTTTATCATATTAACTTGTATAATTGTTCAAATTTAGGCATTAGTGACCCCACAAACATCCTCCTACAACTAAATGTTATATCAAAACATGGAAATTGAAAACTGTAATCATATTTTGGTGCATAAATAAGTATAGAGCCTAGACATATGTTTTAAATTCAGTGGTTTGACGCTACAGCAAAAATGAGCACAAACTTATTGCTTTTTATATTTTGTAGAATCACATTTCCTATTTAACGACATCAGTGCTGAATGCAATTACCAAACATTATGCAGTAAGGATCAGATAGAGCATGACACTGTGAATGAAAGAAAAATAATTTAAGATCCAAAATACTGGACCAAAACCCATTAGAACAAGTAGTAATGTAATGAAGGGACTCTTTGGGCCATCTCATTCATTTGAAACTAAGCTTCAGCTAAATGACTGTTTTATCTGGCTTGAAAAAGCCATAAAATCAATGTTCACTATCATCATTCATCTGAGATTGGAAATTGAGTAAATTAGTATTTTGTTTACCAAATTGTAGCTATCCTGTGTTCACTAAGCGTGTTTGTTTGTGCCTATAAATGCGTACCCACATTTTTGTAAAGATCAGTAGACAAAACTGCAAGATAAAATCCTATTCTGTTTAATATTATGTGGAAAATTATTGTACAAGGTGGTGGTGAACAATAGCTGGTATGTGTCTCCCTTCTGCAGACAGATCTCAGATTACAAATACAATTTCCATCTACTAATGTATGTATACTGTATATTAACTTAAAAGTTGTCACACTGATCTTTTAGAATCCCTCTGCAAAATAAAATTTTGCAGCTTTTGCAAGGATAGAAAACATGTTTTGCAAACAATATTTATAAAGAACACTCTGACATGCAAAAGGAAAAGCAGAGGTTTAGGTTACTCTAATTCAAACATATTCACATTCACAATTCAAATAAACCTACACCTAAATATATATTTGAGATTAAGAAAATTTGTATCTTACTTATTTTTGCCTGTCTTTTTTGTACTTTTGTCAAGATTAACCTATATGAGATAAATCCAATGGCAAATTGTACTCTGTTGTATAAAGTAGCTTTTAGACATGTTAACACTTTCCAGATATTGTTGGTTCAAGCCACACTCTCCAAGACTACAGGACCAGCTGGTGTCTTTTTCAGAGCAAATATGAAATCAGTGACTCTGTGGCAACAGCAGCTAAAAAAATTGACGGCAAAACAGAAAATAAATGTGTTTGTGGATGCATAGTTAAATAGTGAATCTATGAAAAACATCCTTTTATCATAGCGAAATAAGAATTTCTGTATGTTTTCAGTGTATCTGACAAATACCAGATTATAAATGGTCACAACAGATACGGCATGCAATTGACCTTTTCATGCTGTATTAATTTTAAGGTGCTCTGCTGCACAGAGACTTTTGCTCTTTTTATACTCCCCATAAATGCGGACAGCGCAAAGCACTGGAAGTGACAAAAGTGTGATATTCATGATGACAAAAAGTTTCACGATGTGTAGCTTTACAGTATTTAGTTAAAACGTAGCTACAACTTATTTTATCTCTTAGAACATCTTCTTCACAACAATAAAACAGGAAAGAGCAGAGTCATCACTAACAGCACACAGACTTTATTGGACACTTACAGTGGCCTAGTACAGAGTTTCCCAATTCCAGTCCTCAGGCCTCCCTGCTCTGTATGTTTTAGGTGTGCCTCTATTCCAGAGCAGCTGATTCAAATGATTACATGACCATCAAGTGCTGCAGAAACCTGTTGATCACCCATATATTCAATCCAGGTGTGTAGCAGAAGGGAAACACCTAAAACATGCAGGGCAGGGAGGCCTGAGGACTGGAATTGGGAAACGCCGCCCTAGTATGATCACATCAATCAGAGATAAAGCTGCGATATGTTTCTGTGTTTCTGCCCTCCCCATATAAACTGCTAGATAAACATCTGTCTTTGTTCCGACTGTTGGGGGGGGGTGGCGACCAAACTTTTTAAATAATTTCTAAGGAGCCAGAGGCAAAAATGTGTACATTAAAAGATGAATAACATTTGGGTTCTCTAGCAAGAATTTGTAGAGTGTAACTAAAACTTGTAAGCAGATCTAATGTTAATGTTATTGGATTGTGATCAGTGCTTTCATGTATCAACATAATGACAATGCATTCATCAAGCCATTGTATTTGGCTACTTGACTTAATTAAAGAGTTTTATTATTCTGATTTTAAAGAACAACACATGGAGATGTTGTAGTGTTGGCTCCTATTATGACATATTTGCTTATTTCATATAATTATGTACTGCTACTGAGAGTTTGTGCTGGTGACAACAAGTTATATCCATTCTGTGTGAATGGATGCGGTGATTAGTGCTTGAGATCTGTGACATATAAACTGACTGAAATATTCCATCCCTTGTCTCCTGGCATGAATAGGAAAGCATAACACGGGCCTCATCATATGACACAGTGAGGAGGACGCGGTTCTAATGTTGCAAAAGCTGCTGTAATGATCACATGCAAGGCAGGCTGGAAGTGTGTTGCACTGGAGAGCTCCCTCAGATATCATTAGCTGCTGTGCTGTGATGAAGAAGCAGGAATAGGATCTTGTGATCCCCTCCTGAGACACTATTAATTAATAAGAGCTTTGCTAAAGAGGCCATCCTCCACTAAGGCACTCCATGCTATCTCAATGGGAATCGATTTGTGTCTCTCTTGATGCCAATGTGTCTGCCGGACATCTTTTACAGTACGACCCTAACGCCATGGGCCGTCTACGTGTCTGCTGCCGAAGCGCGTGGAGCCAGATGACACCTTCAGATCCAGGGATTACATTTCATCAATGGCCTCTGCTTCCTGTTGGACTTGCACAACACTGTACAAGTCGCAAGTTTGACATCATAAGTGTTCAGGTGTATTATGTTGCAGGGGAAATTCAGCTGTGTTTTGTCTTGTAGGTTTAAGGAGCTTGTTAGTTTGACAGCTTAGAAGAACTTTACCACTTTGGCCTCCTGAATACTTCACAAGACATTTCTTATTTAGGGCAAAGCTAACATTTGTTCAGTAGTAAGAGGATGTTGACATGGTTTAACTATTTTTAACTCTCCCATTATTCATCAATATCTATGCAAAGAATTCAGAAAATTAGCCCATAAGGTGAAAGAGTTGTTCTGTTAACTAAATAAATCACTGTTGCAATGCATAATTCATTGCATCTGTAACACACCGTCAAACATTTACAAAATGCAATTTTGAAAGAAGAGCAAAGCAGGCATTTAGCATTTGTCCTGAGAATGTTTTCAAATGTCTTGGCTTTGCTCTAAGTTACTGACTACAAAGAGCGAACCCTGCAGAGATGTCGATCAATGTGCTCTCTGTATGTCATCCTTTCAATAGATTAAATTGACTTTGACAAACCTATAAGTGATTTTGAAGACTCAGGCGTCGTTTCTTGCCCTCCAAGACATCACTCAGTGGTTGAAAAAAGTGCACAGAAAATCTGCAACGAATAAAAAAGCTCAAATTAATCCATTTTCTGTACCTTCTTAGTCCTTTCCATGTTTTGCACATGTATTTACAGTAGACACAAAAAAGTTCACACACTGTTAAAATACCAGTTTATGTGAGATAAGAAATAGACCATAATTGTGTCATTTCGAAACCTCTATATCCTGTCCAATTCTGTTAAAAAATAACAAATGTGTTAGAATAAAACAATGTGAATAAGCAAAAGTAAGAGTGCTCACCCAAACTGATATTTTGGGAAGCCACTTTTTGATTTTATTTCAGCACTGCTAGAAGTCTCCCAGTCTCCTTCAAATTGATATTTTCTTCCGTCTTGCTTTGCAAAAAAGTTTCAAATCTTTCAGATTGTCAGGACATGTCTTGTCCACATACCTCTAGAGGTGATCCCATATACTGTATTTCTGTCAGGTTGAGTTCTGAACTTTATCTAGGCTACAAAAACAAAATCTATCATTTTATTTTGATGAAATCATTCTACTGTTAATTTGGATGGATACTCGGATTTGTGGCGATAATGAATATTAAAATGTCTCTTTCCTTTAGCTTTGTAGCTGAAGTTTTTTTGGTCAAACTATCAAAAGACTTGGAATGGATGGATTTTATGCACCTTGACAGAAAGTTTAGTTCATATCTCAAGGGTAGGTCTATAATGGTATGAGCCATGAGAAGCTCAGCCCATATGGCTTTCTTTCACTGCTTTCGTTTGAAACACACGAAATCAGAAAATCAGAAAATCTGCCGTTACAATGACATATCATTCTTTGGCATTACTTGTTTATGCACGGCACATTAGAGCTTTTCTACTTGTTTGTTTGTCTTATAACATGTTTTAATCTAGTTGTAGAGTCTAGTTGTGTCAGTGAAATATCCTGACTGTAGATTGGTGATGACTGATCTGTGTGTCTGAAACTTGACCTCTTGGCCAGATCACCCTTGTAAAGTAGACCTACTGTTAACTTGGTTGGGTTTTTACCTGGTTAAATAAAGGTTAATGCAATTATAAAATAAATTCTCTAAACCTGAGGACAGGTGTGGACTAAGGGAGATTGAATACGGAAATTAAACTAACTATTAATTTGAGGATGTACACGCATATGTAACCAGGTTATTGCAACTATTTTATTTGTTACATTTTTCTGTTTCCCATTTTAAATGTTGATTTATTTCTTCAGGAAAACGATAGGAGGATATGTGTAAAAGACCTTCTCTCTGTGTGCATGGGAGTGCAGGTGCCCATACCGCTGGCCTATGGACAAGATACTAATAGACCTTAGAGCGGTCGAAAGGCCAACGCAGGGTAAAGCTGACACACAACGCTGTTATTTTTCACAATTGTAATATAGAGAAAGTACAGTTAACACACTTTCTCAACAGTGTGTTAACTGTAAACACCATTACTTTATCTGGGATGGCTTAAAGAGCAGTTCATAAATGCACACTGCAAAGACATTAGCATATAATTAGGAAGGCACTGATGCGTTTAATTATTAACACAGAATATCAATTATGTTTCAACAATTAGAGGGGATAGCTTCTAAACCATTATATGTATTGCTCTTCAATTTCATTTTAAGCACAAAAGCATCTTTTAAGTCTAAAGAATATCTAAAAAAAACCTAACTTTTTGATAATTTTGTGTCAGTTGTTTGATGAACAAAGACAGTCATATCTATCTATCTATCTATCTATCTATCTATCTATCTATCTATCTATCTATCTATCTATCTATCTATCTATCTATCTATCTATCTATCTATCTATCTATCTATCTATCTATCTATCTATCTATCTATCTATCTATCTATCTATCTATCTATCTATATATATATATATATATATATATATATATATATATATATATATATATATTTTTTTTTTTTTTTTTCTGTTCTCATTCATAGAGATTTTGGGTGACCTCTCCACAGAGACAACCCTATGCAGATGCACTTAAAAGGTCCCAATTAACATAACATGCATGTTTTTTCTTTCTGTGTGAGGAAGGTAGGAGACACATACATGTACATGTACATGGAGAAAGTGCAGTTTCCCCACTGAAAGGCTCTTCATTAAAACCAGCAACCATCTTGTGATGAGTACTGCGGGGCCTGATAAACAAATAATATTATCAGAGGTCTTATTCATATTCATCCAATTATTTAGCATAAAAAAGTTAGAATTTGTTAAAACAGTTTTAAAATTACTGGACACTTTTTTTATAACAGTTTTAATGTGCAGACTTCAGCTTATTGACTGTAGAAGGTTGTGAAACAGTGAATGAAAGGTTGTCTAGGTGTTTTGGTGAAGGCATATGTTTTTAAGCATATATCATGTCAAGATATCGGGCACCAAAAACTTTTGATAACTTTAAAGACAGAACATTTGTCTTGAATAAATAAATAAATAAATATGTATGAGACTGTAACATTGAATTTGAGATAATCTCATACAGGAGCCGACAAACAAATAGTCTCCAGAACCAGACACTAATAAAATCTATTGAGATGTGCAGAGGGTCAGAATGGGACTTCCCATTTGGACACATTTTAAAGGCCCAAAAGCAGATGAGCCAAAGCTCATTAATAAGATTCTTTTCTTCAACTAGAAATGTGCTTGTTGCAAAATATGAATTTTAAGTTATTCAGTCCTCCAAGCATTTTTCAGCATCTTTCAACTATAATTTGATTTCACTGATGCTTTTAGGCACTGCCAGATCCTTGGTCAGAAAAGGAGTAGAGAAAACATCCTGCTGGAGAATTAGAGGAAAAACGTGGCATAAAAGTCAAAGAGTGCAGTCGCTCTCGAAATAGCAATAATAGATTTGTTGCGCCTCTGATTTACATTTAAATGAAAACCTTTTATCTGGTGGTCTATGTTCTAATGGGCAAAGATCTACTTGGAAAGATCGGACTCATCCGCCATAGATGAGGAAAGTAGAAACATTTTTCTACTCTCTGAACAAAAGTGTTTTTTAACACAGAGAGAAAACAATAAAAGTTAAATTTTATTTTATTTATTTTATTTTGGTGTGGCATTTTTTTCTGATAGATGAAAATAAAAGTCTTGATCAAAGGTCAAAACATTAGAGCAGAAGAGAGAAAAGTTTGAGATGTTTTGGAACATAAAATGTATTATTTAAAAATCAACTTTTATTTCATGTGAACGATTGGAGCAATAGTACTTGCTCCATTATGTTATAATATAGACAATAAAAACAGAAGCATAATTACAGATAAAAAGTTTAATGGAGATGCTAAGTAGTCCTGAACCAAAAGATCCCACTGGTCTGGAACTTTGGTACAACAACAGATCATTAATGTATTTTGATGCTAAGCTAGCAATTATTCATAAATTAACAAAAGTATTTTAAAGTTTATTCTCTCAGCCACATAGACCACATGTCAGGATTTCTGTCATAACTAGGGTGATGTTTATTAAAAATTAAAACTGAGAAAATAAATTTGGCAGTAGTATATTGGATTATCATGTCAGCACTTTTCTAAAATAATGACCTAAGTCTTTTTTTGTTATTGCTAAAAACGACTTTTTTCCCTTAGTAATCTATCAGCAAAAAAGAGGTGGGAATTTTTTTTTGTTTTTTTCCCACCAAAATCACTTTTGGCAAAAAACTATTGTGGTTGTTATGTTAGGAACGTGACAATAATAATATTACCACTATTTAACTCTGAGATTACAGGAAAGAGGACAACGAAATCTAAATCTGATGGTAGATAGCATGTTGCAAATTTTGTGGAATGACTCAATTAGAATGATATTTAACGCAAGATAAATAGCATTTATCTTGTGTTAAATCTTTGTAGATGTTATGTACGAAGATCTAACAAGTTATTTTGGAAGATGAGAGGACTGATATATGAATGTAAATAATAGTTAAGTCCCAAATCACCACAGATAAATCATGAAGATACCAGTTGGAACATGGAAATTTCTGCTCAGCAATTTTATGAAAGGCTTTACTGCTTTAGCACAGACAAAGATTCTTCCAGTGATTAAAAAGGCTTCATATAAATGCATTTTGATATTAAATCAAATATTAATATAAACATTTACATTGCTCATTGTACAAACATCTTGGTTGATTTATAGTTATAAATATAAATCAGTTTTACCCATCATGCAATTAACCTTAACTGAACTGAAATATTTATTTTTCATGAACTAAACCAACATGTTAATAAATTCAGATTCAGTTTTATTTGTCTCCCCAAAGGATAATTAGTGTTACAGCAAGAAAAAGAAAGAAAGAAAGACATAAAAATTAAAGACATCAACTAAAGGTCTAACAAAAGTAAAAGGAATAATAGAGTATGTTGAAACAATATTAAATATACATAAAAAAGATTTAATTTAAAAAAATACTCTCGTCTTTTTTTTTATTTTTAATACTCATTCAAATAAATAACAAATCGCATTTAAGACATTAGAAAACAGGCACATGTCAGTTTCTTTGTAATGTTTTAAGGAACTACATTAAAACAGCTTTTTGCACATTTTAAATGGACTAAATTACAGGAACTGATGTAACAAAGCTAAGTTTTTGCATTAACCCTAAAACTTTTGATGCTAATAGGAAATAATGACTTTGCTGATTGATCCCATCGAAGCGGAAAATAATCTTACACTGCAATAAGTTGAAAGTACTCCACTCTACTAAATGCTAAGTTGCATACATGGATGAACATAAATTAATGACATTAGAAAACTTGCACCCAAAACCAAGATGGTAAAGCTTCAACACCATCAGCTGATTATCAGCTATGTGATACCTTCATAAAATACTGTTGTTCTTGTATTTCTCCTTTCCCACTCTACCTTAAAAAGGACAGATAAATGATATGAGGAATAAACATTTAACGCATCACAGAGACAGGGCACAATTGCTAATGTTTAGTTGGGTTTATGTGCACTTCTTTATCAAACAGCAAAGTGTAAGATGTATTGAATCGCTTCACTGTTCTGTTGATAGGTTGAAACATGGGTGAAACGACAAACCTGCTTGCCTACTGAAGCACTAAACCACTGACACACCTTTTCTTGTGCTTTAGCCAAAGGGGTCTCTCCAAGGGACATAGAGTGTGACTTCCAATTAGTTTTCCAGAGATTTATTCATGGAACTGTTTAAATGTATTAGAGAATGTTAACAGAATAGTGGATTTTAAATGACTGCCACGCTGCAAACTCTGTCCTAGAATAGCAATATAGGCTCTGATGAGTTTTATACAACACATTATGTAAACGGGAAACTTTTAAGACAAATTTGGTGAATGTTTTTGTTCCAAGTTACACAAAATAAAACAAAATGTAATAACACATTTAATCTGGATGTTTATATATATTTTTTTCTGTAATAGTAAATCAACTTGACTCATCTGTAATCTACCACTGTAATTGTGTGGTAAATATTTCCAAACAGAGCAAGTAGATGTTGTCATAGGGAACTGCTGCAAACTGTTGACATCATAGTTTAAACAAAACTCCAAAAAGAATTATGAGTAAGAAATGAAAGCAAAACTGAATTTAATCAATTATATTATCCAAATCTGGATCAGATTGGTCAAAATACTGCTAAGGCCCTCTAATCAATTTTGATTAAAAAAAAAAAAAGCTCTCTGGCTGCTCAGTTTTTTGCCTCATAATATTCTGTTGGAAAACAAAAATATTGTAACATGTTCAAGCATCTCATTTAAAAAGGTGCCACCCACCTAAACATTACTGAGCCAATTACACCCCCTGCTTAGCTACAACACAGTCATAAAGCAGCAACTGCCCACCATTCTGCAAGTCATTATGTGGCTTTGCAAAGACTATCAAGGAATATTTTTGACATTCTTACCATATGTCTTTGACCTTTAGCTGGCTTTAAAACTTCTCACACATCAAGTAATAATTGTGTCACACTTAAAAAGAACAGACTGGAGAAAACATAATGGTTGAAGTGAGTTATCAAAGGTTGATGGACCAGGATTTAATCCCAATGTTTGGGTGTTTTGCAATAAAGTAATGGTTAGACTTGTTTTGGAATTTCCAAAGGAGGGAAAGTTTTAACATGCCAAAGATAATAACTCCAGACATAAGGGTCATTGTGCATTAATACACTGTTATTTTTATTTTTTAAATTGTGGAAGAAATAGAGTATGCTGGTCTAAAGTGGGCGTTGCTCTTATTAATGATGTGCTGAAATTGCTGGAACAACAAAGACAATGTTACATATCTGCAATGACTCAACACAATCCTAATATATTTAAATGTCAAAGTACATTTAGGTTGAAAATGTACTCTGTTTTAATCCATAATTTATCACACCTCAAACATATCTGAGATGATAGTTTTGTGTTGGATGTCGGCTGTATTGACTTGGGTTGCCATGTGGTGTATTAGGTCCTTAAGCTAAAGTTTTAAAAGTGGATGTAATTCAAAACAGCACTGAACATAATGGACCTGAACAACACCGGTTCATAGGTTTTAATACTGCCCTGAAGCATTTCGTAAAACAACAAATTTCAGTTTTGCACTTTTTTTCCCAAATGTCATGTGCATACAGTAACATTAAAACTACTGACCTTTGCCTTTTAGTGAAATTTGAAGCTCCAAAGAGATGCCAGAGAATACATCCTTCGCATTGTAAATTGCATTAAGAAGGCGTCATATAAACTCACTAAAAGTTTGAACAGAAAATAAATATTATACCAGAGGAAAGCTGTGTTTATAGCAGAGGTCACTGAACTTTTTAAAATACAAAATTAGTTTAGTTTGCAGAGGACTTGAAGGACTGCTTTCTGACTTTAAACAAGAATTTACAATTTTCTCTAAAATGTCCATTGAACTAATTAAATTTTTTCACTGCATTATCTGGCATATAGACTATAGTTAATTAATTTGACCATAATTTTTGCCCACATTTAATTTGTTTTACAAATGTAACACAAGAATGTGGCTGATTACAGTACTTGCAGAAAATAGAATAGAATAGAATAGAATAGAATAGAATAGAATAGAATAGAATAGAATAGAATAGAATAGAATAGAATAGCCTTTATAATCTAGCAATGAGGAAGTTCAGGTGTAACAGCAGCATCAGATGTAAAGATTGGCACAAAAAGTTCTTCAAGTGGAAAAGCAATGTAGTTTTGTAGTGCAGTTGTAATGCTCTGTTTCTAATGAACTGCCTGGTTACAGACCAAATGCATTTATCATTGCAATTATTCAATAAACGATATAGACTCTGCATGGCAGATTTACCTCTCCTGTTCACTCAGGTCTAACCATTCAGATTTTGTAACAAATCTAGAAACTAATTCTAATCTGTTACCAGATTACCACAAAATAATCTGAAAGTATTTAAATCATTCAGTCACTTTAAAAATGTAATAACATTTTTATTCCAATTTTTAATTTTTTTAAAGATATTTTTGATCTTTGTTGGGCTTTATTGAACAGTGATTAGGAAAAATTGGGAGGAGAGGGAAGAGGAGGACATGCAGCAAATGACTCAAAACTGGGAATTGAACCCATGACTTCCACGTTGAGTCGTACGTGAAAGTCATGGCTCTGCATATGGTGCAGGTCGAGCCACCCAACGCCCTGTAATTACTTTTTAAATATTTACAGAAGAACGAGAAACACATATTATTAGTTCAAATGATAAGAAACTGAACCAGTTAAATGTATTTTTGCTAATATGTGTTGTTCAGTTTTCTGCAAATAGGAAAAAACAACAATCAAGACAACACAAGACTAACCTGACCAGAAGCCTGGAATAGTACAGAGGAGCTGTGTCATCATATTCTTTGTGATCACGTTGCCTTTTCCACAAAACAAAACCTTTTCATCAGACACTATGCAACGTTAACTTCTTTGAAAGTGTGCCATTGTAACATTTTGTTGACTTCATTGATTGTAAGACTGCTCCTTAGTGGAATCGGTAGGTGAACACTGTACCAGGAGCAGAAACCTGGGACCTGCATGCTGGCAAATGTGGAGAAGAGCCATATTAAGCAATGGCTGGTTTAATTGTACATCTGCAGGTGTGTGCGTGTGTGTGTCGGGGTGTATGTGCAGTGCTGTGACATGTTTCAATACATCCCTGCTAAATCTTTGGTCAACAGCCGTCAGAAGGAGTACATAAATCTAACAGATGTGAGAAGTTGTTTTCATTATGTGTCCAAATACACCTTATGTGATTACAGCGATCCAAAATGTAAGACTTTAGATGAAGGACAAAATATGCAATAAAAAATAATAATACCTTGACAGAAGAAAAAATGACCTGAAAACCCTAGAAGGTTTCTCTGGACATGTGAGTGAAAACTGGCTAAGTGGATAAAAACCATAAATACTGAGAAGTGTGACTGATGATGACTTGCAGGTGTATGAAGCTGAAAACTGAGAACACAAAGAAGTAAAAACAAAAGTAGAAATAAAGGAAAAAAAAATCTGCACAAATGACTCATGCAGTTGTTTTTGTTTATGTGTTTATTTGTTTGTAGACAGGCTATATTATGTAGGAATGATCATACAAACAAATTCTCCTTCGCTCTGAGAGATAATATCAAATCGACTTTTTTGAGTTTTATGTCATGTTATTCCTCCATCAGAAACATACCTGGAGTGTTGCTTTGATTCTTTCAAGCAAGTTTGAGAAATCCTTTAATCTCCTGTGGCAACCATTTGAGAGTTTTGTTCTCACAAAACGCTGTCTATTTCCACAATGTTGCTCCAGCTACGGTCTCCTAGCAGATCTTCCACCTCACTGAGCAGCCATTCTCCGTGACTGCCCATTCAACTCCTCTAGACTAGCGGCAGCAGCAATTTGCAAACACCTGGTGGAACTGGGAGTCAACTCAGCTTGTCTTACAAACTACTTCTCAGTCCAATGCTCCTAAGAATAGATGTAAATGACATAATGGAGGAACGTGATAACATGCTAAAGGAGGAGTCCAGGAAAGAGTAGGAGCTTCTTAAAGAGACAGGACATAATTTCAAGGCCTTAAATTACAAAGTCAACTGTATGTGGTTACTGACCTGTCCTGCTCTAAACCTTCAAATTTACCATTAAACTGCAAATAAATTGCCAAGCAGCATATTATTCCGTTCTGTTTTAAATATTTTTTAAATTTTGGGTTTTTTTCTTAAGTTGATGTCCCACCTCCCCAAATTAAGCGACCATGCCTGAAGAAAAGCCAATAATTCTGTGTCAAAGCAATAAAACCATGCTCACTTGAAAGTCTTGAGCAATATATGATTGTATAACAGTGTTTATACCTGAAAAATCCTGAGTTTGAGCCCAGCTAATTATCCTATTTCTTACGCCTATCAATTTTGACAACAGAGGCCCAGATTTAGACTTATAATAAAAAAAAGCCAAAACGACTTTTAACTACAAGAGACTGGTGCCTCTCCATAATCTCTGTGAATCTCAAGATCTCCATAACAACCAGTCTGCTTTATAAAAATCAACAAGCTCAAGGTCAGGTTTTCTTTTTCACCACCACTGCTGAGCTTTTTTATTAAAAACTGCCAAAAGGAAACTTTTTAAAAAAATCATACTATCACATCTACACTTCCTTTCTTTGAGTCAGTGCACTGTTCCCAAACCGTACACTAAAGCCAGTTTCACATCCAATTTTGTAAAACCTACCTTTCTCTCTTGCAGCTGTCCTTCTTTCACATATCATCCAGGACACAGATCTCCATCCAGCAAACCTGCACTCTTTTCATTACTCTTGTGTACCGTTTGTTGCTTAAAATGGTTGACCGCAGGCACTTGAACTCATCTACCATCTGTACTTTGCAGTTTCACTACTGTTCCACCTGTCTCCCTCTCATTCAAACACCTGTCCTCCTTTGCTTACTGACTTTCTTTTTTTTTTACGGAGTAAGCCTCCACCTCTGTACCAGTGTTTTTCCTAGTTCCAAGGTTATACATGCTTCCGTCTGAAGACTTCACCTCAGACATGACTTCATCTTGTCTACTTTTAATTTTACATAAGGGTAAGATACCCTGTGCTTACACTCTTCATTTTCTCAAGATACATGCATTGATTTTTGTAGCAAAAGAAAACCAACAAGAAAAACCCACAGAGAATAATGATCAGCAAGACTGACTGAGGATTATTGATCACAACCCTTTTATCTCTGTGTGGTCCCACAGATTTTTAAAGTGCAGCATTGAAAATCAAATATTATACCACAGTTTATCTTTTGTTATGTAACAGCCTGAAATAGCAAACGCTATTGCTTTTAGCCTTAAAGCCATATTTAGCCTCTTGAAAGGTGCCATCCGGGATCCTAAAATTGTTACATATCATAAAAGTCATAAACTTGGTTTATCAATTTTCTAATGGACTGCTGATGACAGCTACAAAAACACTATAAATAGACTTTTCACTGTGTCTTTTCTTTTGTTTTAACATAGGGAAGCTGGTTGAGAAGATCAATATTAAATGAACTATTTTGACCGTGCTTTTACGAAAACTCATGTGGGTAAACTATACTTATTCAATGCATATTTCTCTTGTCTGCCACTGAGCAGGTTTGCAATGGGATTAAAGCTGTTTTTTTAAACAGATGTGCTCTGTATACATGGAGGTAAACACAACAAACATTATCCATTTGCAGCTGTTTTAAGAGTGACACCAGAAAAGCTTGTATAACGGTACAGTTTATAAGAACCTGTCATGTTCTGTGTTTTTCCTGTGTATTTATTTCGAGTTTCTGTGTTTCTGAGTTTCCATGTTGTCCTGTCTTCCCCTTGATTGTCCCCAGGTGTTTCTCGTCCCCGTAATTACCTCCTGTGTATTTAGTGTCACCTGTGTGTCTGTGTCTTTGTTGGGTCCTCGTCTCATTGTGGCGTCTGTCGTTTGTGTATCCAGTCCGTCGTCTTGTCCGTTTGAGTAACCGGTTGCTACCGGCGTAGAGCCCTGGCTTCCGCTCGGCTGTGCTGCCCGGAATCCTGGACATTATTGTACTGCATGTTGCTGGACATTCATCATTAAAACCATAATTTCTCACTGCATCCTGGGTCTACAGCGTCTGCCTCACCACCTACACCTGCACCTTATGACAGAACCATCACCTCACAGCAAGAATCCCAGTCAGGGACTTTCCTTTTGAAGTTTGCATGATTTTTCCGTCCATTCTCCTCTGACAAAAATACATATTAGATGGATTTCCAAGTACATTTTGCAGCTTGAATCGAATGTGATTGGATCTGCGTTTCACAGTGGTGGATAGGCAACCTAGTTACGGTGTACCCTGCCTGCTGCTCATTGACTTCTAGTCACAAGACAAATATGTGTCACATATGTGACACTGCACAGACTGAGCTGGTGTAGAAAATCGATGACTTGAAAAGAGTGCCACAGTAAGAAGATATCAACTTGTATGTAAGTTGATATCAACTTATATGTTTGAACGCAACACAGAGGCAACAAACCACATACAAAAAAAGGTTTCCTATCTGCTGCACACATTAAGCACATTAGCAGTTTTGTACATCATTATCATTTAGTTTTGACCTACATTTTTTTCTGCTTTGCTTTTAGCTGTGTAACATAGCAACATGCTGGAAGATAATCTGTCACTTTGACCTTGAAATTTGGCTTTTAAGCACCATTAGCGCATCCATTTTTGTGCCTGCCATTGTTTTAATGTTTGGAAGTTGCTGTGCTTTTCTAAACAACATTAAAGAATTACATTTCAGCTCTTTCTGGCCTTTAAATTTTTGAAATGCTCTAGAGACTAAATGTAATAAAGAAACTGAACAGCAACAAAATGTCAAAAATGTTTCGTTGACTTGCAGATGCAGGAGAAGCTTCACCATAATGAAAGCAATTCTCTGCCATTGATTTTTGATAAGTCATAATGTTCATTTCGTTTAATAGTTCAGTCTGCTGTATCTGTTGTAAAAATGTTAACTAAGAAAGTAGACAGTGCATTAAAGGTCTGTTAGAACAGCCTCTCAGTAGCTTGGTAAGCTGTTCACTTCCATGTTGGAAAAACAAGCATTTAAATTATAAACCTGAAGACATACTGTATGTTAACAGATCGATGATCTGCATTCACAATTAAACTAAAATAAATGTTATTATGAAGAAGAAGGCCTTCAAGAAAATCCATATTTAGCTTTTGTTGTGTTTAGCTTTGTTTAGTTTAAGGCAAATTTGTGTTTGGAAACTTGAGTTCTCATAAGAACCTTCAATTCTGTTGTGGGAGGAAGTCGATCTACTGATGTGCATCAGAGGCAGTGATCACAGAACCGGTGTATCTCTAATGCATGCTAACCCATTTTTCATAATATTTCAACAGTCTGTGTGGGGAAGAGCTTACTGATATCATAAGAAAGACAAGGTAAGGCATGCAAAGTAAATTTATTTGAACAACATTAATTCACAAAGTAATTTTAAAAAACGCAATCTAGAAGAATAAGAGAATAAATGAGAATACGTTAATTAAAAACAAGGAACACAATAGAAAAATACCAGCAAATTGTGGTATCATCTAAAAAGAAAGCAATTTCAGAAATTTAAAACAGATATATCAATAGGGTCTGAATGAAATGATAAAATGGTATTTAACACCTACAAAAATGGCAGTAAACGATCTTGTTTTTTGTCTTTGTTGCTAGAATGAAAGAGACTGATAGTATAGTAGTGATGACATATGGTGCGTGCAACCAGCCAGATGCAGGATTGAAAAGATCAAAAAATAAACAAATTATTTTGTTTGCTGCCTTGCTGTTGGCTTCTATTTGAAACTCTTTATGCACTCAGGTTAACAAGCAAAAGGATTTTGACATCAAGTTTATATGTTAATTTGAGAACATTCAGCAATTGCATGCTTTGATCACACGTTTATTATAATATTACAATCTATAGATTTTCTTAAGAATGTTTTAATATCACTATTAAAGAACTACTCCTGATATGCTGGAGTGGTTCATTGGGAAAGTATCTACACAACTGTTTTTTTGTTTGTTTCTTTTTGTTGAAGTTCTTTTTGTTTTATTCTTGTATGTGTTTTTGTCTATCTTTGTGTTTATATTCATTTATGTAATTATCTTTTCATGATTGTTTTCTTTTTCTATTGCATCTGGGCCACAGCTTCTGCAGTGCAAACTTTCAGGTAGGCACTACGCTTATGTCAGTGCATCTGCAAAATGTTTTCAGTGTGGATCATTGCACAGAATTAATTTAAAGTACACATTCACCATCTTTTTATTCTTCCGATATTTACAAAGGTGACTCATTTCCATCATAGCAGCAATGATTTAATAAAATATTTAGCAAGTTTCATATTTTTGCATTGCCAGAAAGTCTTGATTCTATTTTAATATTCTTCATCTGATCCAATTTTAAGGCAACCTTTCTTCATTGCAATCTGCCAGCCTGATTATTAAATCCAAGGATGGGAAAAAGTAACATTTATTACCCACGTGTTTCAAAAAAATATTGATCAACATTTTAGCCATTTTGAGTTATGCACAATGATATGTAGATATATTAATGTCTCTGATGCCAGCTTTGAATTCCACTAATATTTAATTACAAAAGTTAATTTTGTAATTACAGTTTTGTGTTTTTCTCTATTCTTGTGTCTTGGGGTAGGAAGAGTAGTAATTAAACTTTGGTTGTAAATAACTAATGCACCACCAGGCATGTGGGAATTGTGACCACAGTGCAGAAGAAGCTTAGCAGAAACCATGAAGCACTTAACCATAGCATTATTACAGATATAGCAACAACACAAAATTACAGGCATAAATATATGTAGAGAAAGATATATAAAAAAAACTTATTAAGCAGTCTTTATGAGAAGATGACTAATTAGTTGCTTACTCACTGTCACTCTGCGTCTCTCAGCATCACCCCACAGCAGCTGTGATCCCTGAAGAAATTAGAGCAACGTTTCCTGAATGACAATATAAAGCAGTTTCCTGCTCCTCCCAACAGGAATCCTTCATTGTCGTTTATGTCACCATTATGACCACACATTCACAAATACCCATGAGAAATGACTGAATGTGGCTTTCTACTCTCATGCACATCAGCCTTTTCCTTCTCTCTCCCATTAATGTCACGCCTTGGCCTCAACAGTTGTCTCTCTTTGCAGAAGAAGATGGGTCATTACCATTTCATGGCTGCGTCATTCGTCTTGAATTATAACAAACATAGTCAGTCGCTGCTTTTCTTCCAGAGGATGTGTTCTTGTTTGCAAAAAAAAAAATCATTTAGACTTTTTCTTTTTCTTTTTTTTTTTTACTGTTACATAAATACAAACAATTATCCTGGAATAATTAGAAGACAGATGAATAATAGTCAATACATTGATAAAGGCAAATTCACTGTCAAGTGAGAGTGATTTTTTGAGGAACACAAGCATTTTATACAAATTTACTTGGAATTGAGTAAGCCACAGAAACAATAAACATGTCACAAGTAATTAAAAATTTTCAGCATTTGTATGTTTTTTGGGGGGTTTTTTTGCCAGTTGTTTGTTGATTCTTGCGTTGTGTGTGAATTGTGAGACAGTTATTTTTTGTTTTTGGGCATGTGCACCTACTGATGGCACCCTTTGAATTTTGTTGTCCTTGTAACAATGACAATAAAGATGTATCTTATCTTATGTTATTGTTCTTGTTCCAACATGCAGACTCTAAACTTTAAAGCTCAAATGTTTGCTTGTTGTTTGAGACTCAACTTTAAGTCAACCCAAAATATTTGTGTCAAAGTTTTGATTGCACTTATCCAAAGCGACATAGGTTCTGTAAGATCCAGAATGCAAGTAGGAGTCCCAATGAATCCCACTCTTTTCTCATGGTGTGTCTTTGGAAATTTGCTTAATTTTTACCAATGGACGTGATTAACCAAATATTTAACTGATTTTAGATCACAATTATATACAGCACTTAGCAAACATGTTAGTTTTAGCAACCTCTTTATAATTATTAATGTGACTACAATAATTATACATAATAATGTTAATCTCTTTCTAAAGAATTGATTTGTTACTCTTGTTTGTTTTGTTAAATCCAGGTGGGGACTTTTTTTGGGCAGCGCAAATGTAATTCAAAACATATATTATTTCCTTCGCAATTGATACTATTTTCAACTTGATTTACTCTCACTCAGTTTCAGATATTTTATTTGCAACCAGAAACATATTTCTGGTCTAATTAAATTCTTTAACTATGGATTTAACTTTTCTTCTGGATTATGAAAATAATTAAGAAATATGGGTTTCAAAAATATTGTGGAAATAGTTTTTAAAGTATATAACTTTTATTACGCTCTAAAGATAAAGGTACACCATTTTCTCAGTCAGAGTTTTAGTGCAGCCAAGAGGATCTTTGTTTTGGATATTTCTTGAAAACCATTACCATCACATTTTCTGCAAAGTATTGTCATCCTACCAAACAGTATCATTTTTCCCCAGTTGTATTATATTACATTCCAGCAGTTTGTGTCAACTTTTGAGATGATATTGACAGTCAAACGGGCTGATTTCACTTTGTGAAAGTCTGAACTTCAGTTTCTTGACAAGCTACTAAAGAAGTGGGTTATCTTTGAAAAGAAATAAAAGAACTGTCTGTTATATTTTTTTTCACTTAGAGGTTTCTTTCTTTTGAAAATAAAACTAACAATTTGTGGCACAGCTGCAATATTAAAGACAGCGAATTGCCAGCAAATGGTGTTAGTACTCATCATAACGATGCTTTGTGGACACAAAAACAAGAAAACACATTGCCTTTATAGAGTCCTTCCAAACCAGACTTTCGATTTTTTAGTTTGTCTGTTTTTTAAAAAAATATTATATGAATAATATTAAAAGGAAAATAATACTTTCTCTCCCCTCTTTTACTGAATCAGTTTTGATAATTACAAAATTATATGTGAGAATTACCAACTTCAATCACATTACTGTGTGGAGAGGGAGAATAGAAAGAGAGAAAGAGAAAGAGAGAGAGAGAGATCTCAGTGCCAGGAACCATGACAAGTTGCGTGTAATACTGGATCTCATTTTGCTGGAGGTGGGTAATGAAGGTAAATGTCAAATGGAAATGAGCTCAATACTTTCCAAACACCCCACTGTAAGTAGTAAGAACAAGGTTTTAATTATACAGGGACCTTTGCCTGTTAGAACAACAAACCAAGTCGAGCTGTTTCCACTTTGTCTTTCTTGTGAAAAAAAAAAAAAGACTTTGGGAAGCCACTGCTAAAAGCATAATGCTCACTCTTTAGGCTTTTTGCATTTTTCAACTTACAAATTTATCTTGTATGAAAATAAATGAGAGGTTTTCCTGTAAATAGTTGATTAAATCTAGGGTTGAGATAAAAAAAAAAAAATCTGCTGTTTTATTTCTTTATTCACAGTGGCCAGTTTTATCATAATTAATATGTTTCCCGAGCTTCTTATTGGTAACAAATCTTCTACGTATCCCAAAAACTTTTCCATTGTGTACAAACAGCACTTTTAATTTGGTCAACGGTATTGTTGATTTCTGCTGATTCTATAGTATCCTTAAAGAAACAGACTGCTGCATGACATAACGGTTTGAAAATGTTATAACTGTTTTCTTTATCATACAATAAATATGATAAAAATAAATTTAAGATGCTTTTAGTGAACACAGAGGCATTTTCTGTGCCTGAGGAAACAGACTCTATTGACATCAGTAATTCACAATCAAAGCAATCATTGTAAAAAGCCAGACTGCAAAAAAAGATAAAAACTCTGCTTATTTCATAATACAACCTTGAAAAAAAAAAGAACTGCTAAAACTTTGAAAACTATCGGCCTGGATCATTTGGGTTGATTGTTGTTAATCTCTTAAAACTTGTAAAAAAAAAATTTCATTCTTTCAATATAATACAAAATGCAAATCTGACCACCATTATAATGTAGAGCATACATAACTTAAGTTTTATGTATAATTTCTTCTCAGTCAGTGTTTTAGTGCAGCCAAGAGGATTTTTGTTTTGGATATTTCTCGAATGATGATATAGAACCTCATTCCTGTAAAACACTATAAACACCACAGTTTAATAAAGAGTGCACACAAGGATGCTTAACACAGAATGTTAAAGGGGCGGTGTTATATATTTCCAGGCTCTTGGTCCCATTTTATAGCACAATCAAGTAACTATGCTACCTTCAGTTGTTATAAAAATGGTATATACTGTATATAACAAACACAACTTAAAATAAATTAGATTTCGCAACTTGACGCCTCTGTCTCTTTAAGAAGCTTCTGCTCTTTCTAACAAGCCACTTTCAGCACATCATCACAACAATGCCTTTCCATTATGCCGTTTACAAGAATTCATTGGAGTGTTGGACTGAGAAGTAACTGCTATTATGAGCTTAGTAGCCATACAGTTTGACCAGGTGTTTGATCATTGCTGCTGCCGCTCATCTGGTGGAGCTCTGAGGAGAAGGTGTGGGCGTAGGGGTGACCTGGAAGCTCGGCTGGAAACAACAGCTAGAAGGAGGAACTTTTTGGGAGGATTTATGCTTAATAAAAATTACACTCAGGAAAGTGGAATGTCTGGCCGCAAAACTAAAAAGGTGGAAAACTTCAGACCAACTGAGCTGTTGAGTATCTGATCTGGGTCACTGTTTTGCTGCCTAAGCAAAACACTAAAACTGAAAACACACTGACTGGTGATTCCCAACTCAGCCAAAAAGTGGATAAAAGTTTCCACAGTGTCTCGGTGAGTGGCAGGCCGGAAGAGCTTATATGTTGCTTCTGAACTTTTATTTGTTTGCCAGCCAATCCTCTTCTGAAAGGACAGGTGAGGTTAAATGCAACTCATTCATTAAAATGACTTAGAGCTCATTACGTTATAAAACACACAACTTGCCTATTGCTGGCCATCTTGATAAAATATGCAATCTTAGAAAATGATCACTCAGATGCTGTTAGTTGGTTTTATCAAGGGAAAAAACTGTTTTAAATATTGATTTTATTTAACTTCTGTCATGATGTGTTTTGTTGTCAATAGTTCTCTTCATCCCTGCCACCTTGGTGTAATTAACGCAGCTGTTTTGTTTTGCTGATTGTGTTTTTCCCAGCATATTTAAGTTTACCTATGTCCTTAGTTCATCCTCTGCGTTGTTCTGCATAGCTCTCTGCGTTTTCTCAGTGTAGCTAAGATCTGTTCGTTATCTTAGTAAGGTACCAGTTTAGAAACAAAGCTTCTGAATTCTGCTGAACTGAGCTTGGCTGGACTTACCTTCATTCACACGATGACGAAACATGACAGCTTCAATATTTTCAATGACATTCTTGGACCTATGCAACAGTCTTTTAACGTGCAACTTTAAATGTGGACAACAGTAGACAGTTTTTATTGTAAAAGTGGTTATTTTATTTATTTTGTCTTTTATTTCATTGTTGTAGAAATCCAGGATACAATAAATCAGCTTTACTGTATTTGTCCTTCAGTTTTGTCATTAGGTTTATTTTCCCTGATGTTTACATTGTTTTTCTGTCTTTTATAGGAATCCCACATACACTTCATCACTTGGAAATAACCATCTATGCAGTCACGCACAGACAGCTGTCCCTATGCATTATGCATTGCATTGCACATTACATGCATCATGTGAACTGATTACTTTCTGTCTCTACAGCCAGAGAAAAGGTCTATAGAAAGTCGGACCCCTCCCAGGTTTTGATTATAATGGGGGCATGTAGCCTGATGGGAGCCTGCCTAGTTCTCTGGTTGCGTCTCAGGGATAGACAGCTGAATACACTCAACCTCAGCTGGAAAATCAGAGTTTCTAATGACTCAATTTCATTAGATAAGGAAACTCAGTTTCTATTAATTTGCAGAGTAACATTCAAGTAATATATAAAACAACAAAACAAATAAAATGTTCTCCTGTACAAGTGCAATCATCAGCTACCCTCAGTTTTTAATTTTTTTTATTTTATCTAGTCCCTTTTCCTTTATAACTAGTCAAAGGTCTCTTCTAGCACTAATGGAAAACTGAAGGGTATATGTCACTTGTAAGTAAGCAGAGCAAAGGTTAGACAAAGAGAAAACTCATGTTTTCTTTTAGTTAACTTTTTTCTCCACAGACATTATAACTCAGATAACACTGCGTATCTTTACTAAGGGAAAGCAATATTCTTTTGAAGAAAGGAAAAAAGACCTTTCGGACTGATGAGGTGTTTTACTAAAAAAGAAGAAAAGAGAAAATAGAGCGCGGATGGTCTGATCAGTTCATTCCTGGTCAAGTCGGTCAAGCTGAAAATCTCGTTATGAGCCAATTATTATGTACAATTCGTCGTATTCGCATATAAAACCCAATTGTTGTAGAACTCCGATGCTTGTAGCATCAATCATGCCACCATGTCTGAAGGAAGCAGACAAAAGAAACTGTGAGGTTGAGCAAGAGATTGAAATGGAAATGAAGGGAATGGAAATGAAGGCAATAGTTGCTGTAGGCTTTCAAGCTGACAGTGGGAAGAAGCAATGAATTGAGTGTGCGGACACCCCCGCATCTTCCACAGATGGGATCCTCACCAAGAGCTGGTGGAAAATATTAGGATGTGTTGGAGACAAGAGAGGATGGAAATAATTGGTGTGTTTTAAGGATTATGGCTGTACTGCCTGGACAAACTTCCTGCTTGACAGATGGCAAAATATACCTGCTGAAATTATGTAAACTATTACTCGAGAAAAAGAGGAAAATTGAAAGATGAAATCGCTATAGTGTGTGCTTATCCAAAACTTTGTCACAAACATTTCAGATTTTATTACAAAGAATGTGCTGAAAAATATGTCAGCACTATTAAGGGAAAATATTTCTCCACTTGAAATTCAGGCACTGAATTATTACACCCATTGTACAAAGAGGCAGTTTAATTAAAATGACATTTTTAAGTATATCCTTGTTTTTTTGTATAATTAAATTTTTAATAAAGTTAGAAACATGTTAATGTAAAGACATCTACTAAATGTCAGGATGAAAGGTCATACAACAGCAGGAAAATCAAGTGTGACTTTCATACTCTGTTATGGTTCAATTTGGAGAAGACATGGACTCTCAGATGAGACAGTGAGTCCTCTTAGTTATCAGTTCTTTGTGGGATATAATTTTATTGAATTGTAATTGTCATGTCCAGTGCATTACTAGTTTTGAGTTGGATGGGTTGTTCAAATACTATATTTGCATACATGTTTTGAACTGTTCATATTTGTTACATTTTCTTGTGAAAATAATAGTTGAATTTTTTGTTTCTTAAAAAGTATGAAGATGACAAGAAAGAACTTAGACTGAAATGATTGATGCGCTAAAACAGCTTTGTTTAACTTAGCATTGTGGGAACTCAGAGGCAAAGTAATTAATGAACAGATCTCCTCTTTATGTGGTCAACACAAATTAGGAAAAACGGCCAAACTCTCCATGTAGAATCACCAAACATTTGGACAAATATTGACAGATAGCGGGAATCAAGTCCCTAGACATGTTAGGATTTCTACATTTTTGCTGTGATACAGCAGTAGAAACCACTGCACATGCCTACACTGGAACTCAATTTGACAGTTTTCGTGCTTCTGGATGAAAAGCAATTATTTCCACTTAATTTAGCACATACTATACATTATCATGTGACATTAACTCCCTCTTTCAAGCTGCAGTGACAGCAATCTTTTATTTGATTTTGGAAGGAAGAGTTGGCATTGTAGACAAGACACACTGTGCCATGAAATGAAGCCTGTCTCTGCTGTATCTTGGGTAATCCTTTGTTTTTCCACTGGCCTCAATGGAAGTGGTAAATGCAGGCCTCCTCCGAGAATGAGCTCTTCAGCTGAACACCGTTCATTACTGTACAGGGAGCTGTCTGGTAAATGGCTTTATAATGGCTTTCTTCTTCCACGGTGATCTCCTGCCCATTTTTCTAAATTCTGATGCTTCACGCTGCAAAGAAACAGGTGAGCCACAGCTACTGTACGATCAGTCTACAAACACCCCTGAACCCTTTCCTCTTATCTCAAATGCTTTTGCACCAGAGTACATGAAATTTATTCTGCAGGTGAAAACTGATGAAGGCTATTAGACAACACTAATCTATTAATTTCTCTCATTTTTCATTGCGATTTAAAGCCAGAGGTAGAAGTGAGTTTTATTCACTAAATATTTTATACAAAGTAATTTAGACATAGGAACTCAGTAACATATATATATGTTTTTTCATTTTAATGTACACACACTCAGTATTCTGTTCACATTTTAATTACCATTGTCTACCCGCCTACATGGACGAGGCATCGACCCTGAGATGGTTTTATTGAATGTAAATAATCTATATGCTCACCCAGGTAGTTACTGCATGCTTTTCATAAAGCCTTGTTGGTGTTCTCCTCAGAAATGTGTGATGCACTAAATAGTCATGAAGAATCTAAAGCTGGTGATGGATCCTTGGGGTCTTCGATACTTGCATAAGCAAACAATTTGAAATATTCTGCTCTTTGACAAAATAAAGATCATGATAACTGAGAATTAAGTGCATGAATATTAAAAAGAACAATGACTTTAAGGAGCAGTATTATGCATTTTACAAGAATATAGAGCCACAATAAAGTAATTATTTTACCTTCAGTTGAAAATGCTGTACATGTCAAACATGACTTAAAACAAATTTGACTCCGTAATTTGAATGTTTGAAATTGGGCCTCTGTCTCTCTAGGCTTCTTCTGAAGCTTCTGCTGTTTTCGACACTCCGCCAGCAGCAACAATGCTTTTCATTAAACCGTTTACAACCGTTGTAAAGATTCTTGATCCGAGCAAGCGTTTAAACTCCTCTGAATGGGAGATTCAAGGATTTCTCAAACAGGCATAAAAGAATAAAAGCAACACTTTGCGTATGTCTCTGACAAGGGAATCACATTATAACATGATATAAAGTTGAAAAAGTCCATTTTGATTTTTCCATTGGAGCAGTTTATTTGGGTATGTGGTCATTTGGCTTTGTGGAGGACCTCACAGCTTTTCAGCAATAAGGAACACAGTAATCAGTGAATACCAAAACACAAAACATCAGTAGTTGTTATTGCGTCTTTTACAATTAGTCCATTAAAAGGTTCACACAATAAAATTACACACAAAAATATTTTATCTACTTTAATCTCATGATTGGTTATATTGGTTAAATATATATTATTTTTTAACCTTTAAAACGACTGAACTCAACATTTTGATGGTACTGCTAACTACATTTCTGATTAATTGTTTAATAACTCAGGGGTAATGACAAGGAACAAAAAGTAATAGTTTTCAGTCTTTTCCATCTTCTGTGTCAGTAAGTATCAAATGGAAACGAGGGGTTAACATTTTCTAAAGAATAAGTGTCTGCATAACCCGCTATATAGCTGTTGAGATTTATTCTTTACATAAAATAATAAATATCCACTTTTTATTTTCTTCTAGCCCTGCTTCGAGCAGCTATTAACTCTAAAGAGAACCTCTTCACTATCAAGCTAAGAGTGCTGAGAAAGTAAGTGCTCAAGAAAAGATGCTGACTGCTTGTAACTTCTTAACAAGAACCCACCTCCTCCAAAAAGCAACATATAAAATGCTTTGCATCAATTTATTTATTTTTTTTTACAGAATCCTTCTTGTAAGTGATCATGGGGAAGTGATTGCCCACAGGTTTTGTGTAGCCAACTATGACATAGAAATCCTCAGAGGACATCTCTTTTAAGTAGGGAAGTCAGTCCTTGATTACTTAAAGGTGCATTAATTCTTTTTCTTGAATTTTAATGAAAGCTGTACATAATGAGACAAACACTTTTCACAGTATGTTTACCCCAGCTGATCTATTTTTTCTATTACATGCCACAATGCTTTTCTGTTTAATAAGGGTATTTTGTGCTCAATTTTCTTCTGAAAATTTCCCCCTATCTTTGTTGGCAGGATTGGCTATTTATTGTCACAGCATGTTTGAAGCAGCGCTGACATGAGACACATGGCGCTCTCTTTGTGTGTGATTGTTTTTTGCGCAGTCACAAGTAAAAAGGAATCCAGAGAAGTTTCAAGTGGTTCTTGCATGGCATGAATATACCACGAGGTTTTAATACAGAATTTATTATATTACCTTAACCCATACAAATTTGGACTAAATTCATTAGATAAACATCTATTCCTGTGATTAAAATGGTCAGGTGTTCATTGGTCTTGGGGGGAAATAAGCTATTTCTGCATGATTTAGTCTGTGTCATAAATAGTATGTTGGATATCAACTAACTTTATGAATTAAGTGAGTGTATTTTTCTGACTGCTGGAGAAATCTGTAAAAATCCTCTCTGACAAGACAACTGGCTTTAACTTTCCATATTAGGTATCAGTTCACATTGGCTCCAACCTTGCTACCTTGGCAATGCAAATGCTGATAATTTTGCATTAGCAATGTTTTTAGCCCTACAGCACAATACTACCAAGACTTTTATAGCCTTGTGAAAGTATTGGAAGAATAATTAACCATAATACTCTAAAGATCCAGCTAATCCAATCTATTCTACTTTTCATTTGTCAAGCTGTCAATTTGAAAGTTTTTGCATAACAGATGTGCTAAAATGTTGAGATGCTTTTATTTTCATTGGTAAAATTGTAGCCTAAATCATATATAAAAAAAATCAATCTGCATCATCATGGCACTTTAGGCATCTCTGATTAACGTGGATTTAGTTACAACCTTTCTTTTGCAGAACTGGTGTCAAAAATAGTTTGTTCTATCTAGCCAAGGATGAACAAAACCCAAAAATAGAATATATTTATTGCATTTCTTTTTTCTCTCAGAGGGAGATGAACGGCTAGGCACCATGGGTTAATATTACATTCCACCTGGCTGTAGGGTGTCCATTAATTTCAAATTATGGATAACTGCAAATTGCTGTTTGAGTTAGACTCTCAATTGTTGTACCGTCATACACAGAATCAATATTTCATGTTTAAGATTTCAGAAGTTAGACTTCAGTACACAGTAGATGTTTGTTGGAATTAAATGTCTGTATTTTTCTGCCATTATGCTTTGAAATGTTCTGCTTAAAAAGAAATTAGTGACAAAAGACGAGATGATATGATACTACAAGTCCTCCGCAACGAGTTTGCCCTGTAACACTGTGAGATCTGACAAGCACAACGTCCCTGGGAATCATAAACTCTGATTGGCCCTCCTGGACTTGTTAACTATGTAACCAGGATGTTACGGCTACTCTTGGATTTTAACAAAAATCAAAAATCCAAATGTGCCAGAGTAGTTTCTAGGAGGAGGGTTTTCCGACTCATCCAAAATAAAGCACTCGCGGAAAGTTTTCTGGTGGCAAACGGTGACTTTCTCAATGTACAAAAATAACAGAAACACTCTCCGAGTTGACTTTCCAAAAAATGTAAAATTAAACTTTATTTGGTGCGGTGGAAAAACTATTTTACCCCTCGCTCCTTAACCAAACAATCAGATGCCCTGCAGCAGCTGCTTCCGCTCCCTAATCACAGAAGGAGGCCACCTGATAAGGAGGAGGGTCTAAACAAAACAAATAAATAAACAAGTTACAAGTCACTGTTGAATGTACTTGTTCTGTTCTTTTTGTTTTTTTATTGTTCAAACTGTCAAACTGTTAAATCACATTTCTACAGTTGCTCACTCTGTGTGAATAGTTCATTCTTAACCTTGTAAATTTATTTTGAGTTAATTGTTCTCTTGGGAGACTAATTAAAAAGTCTCTTGTATTGCTCTTGTCAAGCACATTTCTAAAATATACAAAAGAAATATATTTTCTTTGTTTTATGTAGTTGGCTGATATCAATTGTTTGTAGTCATTTGCTGCCTTCAGGCATTCTTAAAACTGGAATTGTAACATGTTTTAAAGTTCATTGATATTTTATTTTATATCCCCAATTAAAATAATATTTAATGTCATATAAATATTAGTGTAAAAATGTACCATTTAACATTTTTATGCAATGCAAGTTGACCATAGTCACAAAGGTAATTGTTTTATTACCAGGCTACTAAGTCAATCACACAGTCATGTATAGCTTTCCCTGTAGGGATCCCATCTATATGCGTGTGTGTATATATATATATACGTATATATACTGTATATATATATATATATATATATATATATATATATATATATATATATATATATATATATATATATATATTGCTGGGTATAATGAAATGTGCAGCTGAAATATTTTCTTAGAGACTTAGACTTAGACTTAGACTGACTTTTATTGTCATTTTGCATGCACAGGGTGTATACAGAACGAAATTTCGTTGCATACGGCTCAGGACAATGTTTTGAGCTTCCAATGTTGTGAGGTTACTCCAGAATAAAATAAAATGCAGTATAAAATATGAATATACATATAGAATATAAAGTGCAGGAATGACAGTAAAATATAAGTTATTTAGCTCTGTACATGTGCAAGGTATAAAGTGGAGACCAGATTTTAAGTGCAGTCCAGTTAAGAGTTCAGCAGTCTGATAGCAAGTGGGAAAAAGCCGTTTCGGAACCTGTTGGACCTGCACCAGATGCTGCGGAACCTCTTTCCAGAGGGCAGCAGGGAGAGCAGTCCATGGTGGGGGTGTGAGGGGTCACTGATGATGTTTCGGCTTCGGGACACGCAGCGCTGGGATGAAATGTCCTGAATGGAGGGAAGGGGGGCCCCGATGATCCTTTCTGCTGTCCGCACCACTCTCCTCACGTTCTTCCAGTCGGAGGCGCTGCAGCTTCCACACCACACAGAGAGGCAGCTGGTCAGAATGCTCTCTATGGTGCTTCTGTAGAACGTCTTGAGGATGGGCGGGGGCAGGTGTGCTCTTCTCATCCTCCGCAGGAAATACAAGCGCTTCTGTGCCCTCTTGGCCAGAGACGTGGTGTTCACAGTCCAGGTGAGGTCATTAGTGATGTGCACCCCCAGGAATTTGGTGCTGCTGACCACCTCCACAGCCGAGCTGTTGATGAGCAGTGGAGCGTGGCTGGGCCGGTTCTTCCTGAAGTCGACGATCATCTCCTTCGTCTTGTCAACGTTCAGGATCAGGCTGTTGTCTCTGCACCAGTCCACCAGCTGCTCCACCTCCTCTCTGTAGTCCAGGTCGTTGTCGTCTCTGATGAGGCCCACCACCGTTGTGTCGTCCGCGAACTTCACGATGTGGTTGGTGGCGAACCTGGGGGCGCAGTCGTGTGTCATCAGAGTGAACAGCAGAGGGCTCAGGACGCAGCCCTGAGGGGAGCCTGTGCTGAGGGTGATGACATCGGAGGTGTGTTGTCCGATCCGGACTGACTGAGGTCTGTCGGTGAGGAAGTCTAGCAGCCAGTTGCGCAGGGGGGTGCTGAAGCCCAGGTGTCCCAGTTTTCCTGCCAGATGCTGTGGGATGATTGTGTTGAACGCTGAGCTGAAGTCCAGGAACAACATCCGCACATGAGTGTTCTTCTCCTCCAGGTGAGCCAGGCTCAGGTGTAGGGTGGAGGAGATAGCGTCCTCAGTGGAGCGGTTTCGGCGGTAGGCAAACTGGAACGGGTCGAATGTGGAGGGGAGTCTGGAGACGATGTGTTCTTTTACCAGCCTTTCAAAGCACTTCATCATGATGGGAGTCAGTGCCACAGGCCGGTAATCGTTGAAAGAGGTGACTTGAGGTTTCTTTGGCACCGGAATGATGGAGGCAGTTTTGAGACAGGTTTCTGTAGGCAGAAGAGATAATTGTTCATTTTCATAATGTCTTCACAAAGATTAATTTTTCATCATATAATCCTATAACTAGGTGTTGATAAGTGGCACCATGAAAATAATTCCTACAATTAGAATAAATGTTGTACCTTAAATGTAAAGCTGCTGCATATTGCTCACCAACAGATGTGAATTAGCGTTTATTCACACAGACCAATTAGCAAGTTATGCATGACTGGCTGGATAGTTTTAAAATGAAATATTCATTTCTGTATTACTTTTCTTTTTTCTTAATTTATTCATTCTTTTAAAGCTTGCATTGATTTTAAAGGATCTGATTTGAGAGGAGAAATCAATGAGATGTCATCTAATTTTTTGAGATGACGTCACAAAAAATCTCATTATTTTGAGATGCTGTATTGCTGTAATTTGGTACTGAGTGAATGTGTAGTCTGTCAATATCATGTATAGGTGTTAAGTTGTATGTAACCTGCTGGATGTGCCGACTGTGAGGATTCGCAAAGGTGTGAAGAGAACAGCATTGCTCATGTTAATGGCCACAAATAAAGTGTGGGGTGTAACATAAGCGATATGATTTTTGGATTAATAGCAGGTCCAAAGTTTAGTTCCAACTAAAATGGAGACAAATAGCACATTTAACTGATCATGTTGTCACAGAAAACGTCTTTATTAGCGCATAGATAGTAATGTCTGGAGAGAAAATTAAGGAGATTAATCTTTTAAAAAAATGTTTTGACATCTGTATGTCACAGTGGTCATAGAGGACTCCACTTGCCCTCTTACACAAATGCACTGATAATCCTCGCAACTTTAACTTCACATTGTCACACCAATCTGTTTGGGAGAAGATGCACCAATCAGCGATTGCTTTCCATCAGTGTCTTGGTGGAATGTGTGCTTCCATAATGCCACAAACAAATGCTTCTCAACTGTGTCTCTCTGCGCTTTGGTCTTGACATGCATCCACGAAGCCTTCATTTCAAGTCTATGTGACACAGGTGTTATTTGATTTTTTGACATGCTTGTCAGATGCTCCCAGTTGTTAAAACCATATATAGAAGCCATTATTATGTATTATAAAAAAATGTCTAAAAGTAAAAGTATTAAAGCAAATCTCCTTCCAGCTGTTCATCATTGCAAACCAGAAGGAATAACTGTCCAAACATGCAATCCCTCATTCATGCTTGTTCATACAAGCATGAACGAAAGTCTACAAAACAGAACAGATCAAAACTAACACAGCAGAGCTACTCTATTGTGTTAATTTATCCGGGCAACGTTCAAATCATTTAAAAGTTGTGCTTATTTACAGAAAATTGACTGGAAACACATAAAAAAAATTATGGATCTTATTTGAAAGTATAGTGAGATGTACTCTACCTGCCTTCTTCTGATGTGAGGACATCCCTGATGCAGTCTTGCCAGTATAGAAAATGTAATCTCCTTAAAAAACATATTTTCACTTAGAACTGAATTACAAGATGATGTGAACAGGGATGCATTCCCTTTGCACTCAGAAGTAGAATTTCTCTGTTCCGAGTCTGAAAAAGAATAACAGTAAAAATTGCAACTTGAATACTTGGAGCTTGCTGAGCAGCCCCAAGTTTTATACCCATAAGGGCTTTTGTACAGTATTGTTAAAATTGTTGATATTAACTATTTATTACTACTGTTGAAGGTTCATATCTCACTGAATCAGTGTAGTGCTGTAAAGCATATATTGGTGTTTCATTTGAGTTTAAATGCTTAATGATTAATTTTGCTGTTACCCATAACAATATATAGCAAGTTTAAAGGCTTAAAATAGTTGAAAAATAAAACAATAGTATGCTTGTATTGCTAATTGTAGATAGTATTAACACTCCTGTTGATGCAATCTTAACTCAGTTATAACATCATTGCCACTTTTGAGCTCTTCTAAGATGATTTTAATGCAAAATAAGATACAAACTTTAGGACCATAAACCAACCTTAGAGGACAACAATGTTTCATATATGTAGTACATGATTCAAATGGGTCTGTGCACACTCGTTGAACATGAAAATAAGCAAATAAAAAGCATTCTGTACACAGCATAGAGTTTTTTTTTTCTTTTCCCTCATACTGCCCCACTGTGCCATCTTTTGGAGAAAGCCCTGTAACTCACATTAAAGCTGTCTCTGTTCCCATAATAATCTGAGAAATACACACAAAGACAGTAAGATGTATTCCACACTGTTCTTTCTATTCTAATTGCATCCAACTTTGTGTTTGACAAAACCAGGGCCACCTATCTTTTTATCTGTAAGTGTTACCCCACTTACAGTCTACAAATGGAGAGTAACAAGATGACAAAGTGCACTAGGTTTAATATGTATCAAAAAGTACCTATTAGATAGACTGCACAATTTGTGGAGTTACATGTCGCATTTTAAAGTATTACATTTTCAGCTGGAGCAATAAGTTAAAGATCGTCCATTACTAAACACTGCCTCTCATCTTTAGCAGTGAGACAAAAGGTGCTGACACCTTTTGCTGCCTCCTCTGCTTCTCTTTGCAGGCCGCTCATTGTCAAAATGAATTTGCATCAACTCCTTTCTGTCCCAGAGCAGAAGCGGTGCCTTTCTTAGCATTCCACACATGTCCTCTCACAAGCAACTCTGTGCATTAATCTCTCCCTGCTAACTTGGAGATGTCATCACTCTCTCCTTTTGTAGAACTGCGGGGCATATGAACTGTTAGTGCACATTTCACAATTGTGCACTAAAGGAAAATCAAAACCATAATTTATATTTGTCAGGTTTATGGCGTTCTTTTCAACTGTTTCAGACTTCAACTTCTTTTCTTCATTTTCTATTGACTTGATTGGGTTGCACCCTGATGGATTTGCTCAGTCATGTTGACTCAGCTCTGTTTTTTCTTACACTTGCCTGGAGGTAACAATGATTGCAACTGCTTCAGCTAAACAAATCAAAGGTTAGGTTTTGTCAGTGAAGAGACAAGATGTAAGGGTAATGAGCTGGATACTGAAAGTGTGGCGTGCTGGCTAGACCCAAACACAGGAAAGAACTGGGAGTGGGTAGGATGAAGCATGCTGTTTTGATCTAGTAACATGTGGAGGACCAATCACAGGTTTGGAAAAGGATTAGTGTTACAGAGATGCAGCTGGGATGGCAGAGAGAAAAAGAGGACAGCACTTTACCGCCCCGGAGATGATGGGTTGACGAGGGTAACAGAGCTCACGACATGAAGAAACGATGCCCAATGGGGAGGACAACTGGAGAGATCTTCCTTTTAAAGACAACCCCTGTGGTCACTCGACTACTTCCTGGCAGATATTTCTGTTTTCATGTTGTATTTGCTGGACCATATCTTTCATTGCTTTTGATTGGGTGGACCTGATGCTAGTTTTTGAAGCATTTAATGCAAGAACTGAACCACAAGACCAATTTCTTTGTTGTTGCTGTAGATTGTCAACAGATGTCCTGAGACATGAGGTTAAACATCTAGCCTTTCATTTTCATAAATTTACACTTTGTGAAAAGCTCAGAAGACACCATGATACATAACAAAAGACAGATTTTTAGCTGAGCAAAAGCATTGGAACATGTGACGGTAGACTTTTGTTGTTTCCCAGTTATGTCCGGCTACATGAAATATTAACAAATGGCACCAAATATCTATTCTCAGTTGGATTTTTGCCTGTGTTTACAGAATTTATTAACCAATTTGACAATCAGACATCTGTCTATTGGTGACAGTCAGACCCTTGTAAAACTAATATAATGTGGAAACTTATTTTGAATCATTGAGCAAGCATTTCCCTACAAGTAAAACAACTCTGAATGTCTTGACATAGAAAGAGATTTGTTTTGTAATAAATATCAGATATTAAAGGGGTAGATGCAGGATAGCATCAAAAGTAGATGATAGAAACACATAAAAAGTTTCAAAGACAAAAAAGCAGAAATAACTATTTGTGACTTCACCAAAAAGCTTCACAAGTCTGAAATGAATGTATCTCAATCTACAGTTTGTTGAAGACATGATTAATGAATAAGAGCACAAAGGTTATAGCAGAAAATCCAAGCCATCCATTACCAAGAATTGGGAAAAACAGAGAGAAATGTTCAAGTTTGAATAGAGATGGACTTCAGAAATTGTGTTTTAAGGACAGGAAAAGATTAACCTTAACCTTTTTAATCCCTGCGATATAAGCGGATGCGTTTTCGATCCTCAGACCTCGACATAAACTTATAGTTCATGCCGGTTATGTTTGTGAAAATACTCTGCAACAATCTTTGTGATCTAAAGTGAAAAGGTTATCATTCACAAATGTCCATCCTAGAAGAACCTGCCAGTTTAGGAAGACGTGCATGGACTCTGTAATATGAACCAATTCTTTCTGTGGGTGAAGCAAGGCTCCACAACTCGTAGTCAAACTGGATTGGTTTGCCTGTAATAAACTGTTTGCAGCCTTGGTTGCCATAATAGGATATCATGCTTTTATCAACCGAAAGCACTTTTGTGTATGACAACATCTTGTAGGAGTCATTCAGTGCACTGAATATGAGCTGTACTTTGTAAATAGGGTCATCTGTCGCGTTTAAGTAATCTACCAGATGAATTGAGGTCATTATGTCATCAAAGTGTTTCCTTCTCATTGCATGTGAGATGGCTTCATTGTAGACATCAGGGTCATTTGACCAATACATGTGCCTTAGTGGCACAGAACTGTAGCCTGTGGTGAGCAAAATCCCATAAAAAGACAGCAACTCATCCATGAAAAGATCAAGTACCTCCTCTTTGGTTTTTCATTTAACAGGCATTTGACATCTCAACTGTCAGCTCCATCAAAGTAGGAGGATACAACAAATGAACAGGGTCAGGTTCAGTTTACTTCATGAAACCTGCTGCATTGGGCCATAATTCACAAACTCTGGTATGGCAAGTGGATGGTTGTGAATTTTTAAAAACCTTTTCCCTATTTTGAATGTTTTTATTTTTGTTTCATTTTAAAATTGACCAGTTTAGTTGTTTGCAGATTCACTAAAACCTATGGCACATTTAAAGTGGAATATGTCATATATCCATGATTTAAACATGTTTAAAGTTGAATATGTTATATGTTTTCCATCTCTGAATCTTGTGTTGCTTCTAAACTCATTTTTTTTTCTTCATTTCACATTTACAATTCTGCCTCACAACGTGGAGAGAATGCAAAACTATATAATTCACCAAGACTGACCTTGTGGAGAAATAATCGAGCATGTAGCTTTGCCATGTACGGTCATAAAAAAATCAGGGAAAGAGAGATCACACTTCCTTCCATAATTGATGTTCAGGAATATCACATGGTGAAAGGCATAACGAAAAAAGAAGTTAAGTGTCTTCCCTTATCAATAGGAAAATCAGTCAGATTAGCTCTTATCTTGAACGCCACTTAGACACTTCCTGATAATTTTACTTGGTTAGGAACCTTATTTCAATTTCCACCTTTTTCTGGAGAAGACATTTTGACTTGTCTCAGTAATGACAGAACAGGTGGAATCAATGAGGCCGCTCCAGTGAGCCATGACAGTGACCGAGCATGCATCAAAGCAGGACCTCCCTTAATTGGGATTCAGCCATCATTAATTCCTCCCTGCTTTCCCTGCTGTGACAAGTCCAACTTTCTTCCTTAAAGAAAGTCTATTTCTTCTCAGGGATGAAGGCTGAGAGTAAAAAATTACACAGGAGTATGACAAAAACACATGAGATGTTGGATCGTTAGAAGGGTGTCTACATAGCTGTAAGTCAAGCTGACTGTAGCAAATTCAAGAAGAAACAAATCCTTCAAGCCTTCCCCGTCCACCTCACTTAATTGTCCACAAATTCTAAAAGTATTAATAATTAAAACATTTTTTAAAAATATTATTAGTATTCTACATAGAGTTCTGCATATGCATAATGCTCAATATTTTATGTTACAGCCTAAATTGCATCAGAAATCACCATGTCTGAGTCACTAAAGGAACAAATAAATATATATTCTAATGAAGCAACAATTTATTTATTTACATGAATTGGTATTATTATCAGTTGTGCTTGTTTACCCACCTATCCAGTTTAATCACTTGGTCAATGGATAGTTTATGCAGAATTATCTACTGAGTTTTATTTTATTGTATTTTAACAATGTTTATTCTGTGTTTCAAACGCTTAGAGGTGCCATATTATTGTTTTAAAGGTTACTGCGAACCTGAAGAGGTTTAGACAGGACAATTATGACAGGAATGTTCATTTTAAAACAACACACTGCAAATGCTTATTCAAAAAAGGAGAAAGAAATAATATTAAAATAAAGACTCACACATGATATTTTACCAACAGTGCAATTAAGCTCTTGGAATAATAATAAATTACATTACATATCTTGACTGACCATTACAAACATTCATAATGCCGCATGCCAAACTAATTTTACTATTAATGAGCCAAAATACAAATAAACAAAACATTTATAAGTTTTTTTACATGTTTCATGGTAGTATTTGGTTAAATAAACTTAAATCAAATACAACACTATATACGTGATGGTATACACAACTTTTCGCTTAACTCCCTCAGTATCTATTCAAATTATGTTTTTGCAGTGAAATTGACTGGTAAAGGTTTTAAACTGTTATCATCTGCAGTTTGTGTCACAATTGTCTGATGAGTGCTCTGGTCAATATGAATAATTCTTTGTGGATAATTATTCAACTAGCAGTTCAGGTTCTGTTGTGAATAGTATTTTTGTCTGATAAATGCTTCACCAAAACATCCACCATTTGTGGTCCCAGTTTAACTCATATATCTACTGATATTTTAATCCCTTCGAATGCACTGAATAAATCAAATGACCCTTTGTGGATACCAGATCATTACAGGTAAGCTATTTTCAATGATGCACCAGCAGAAGTTGGGTAAGGTTCTGGAGTCCATGTGAAGCTTTCTTAAACATCCTCCCTGCCGAAATAAGATCATCTCTGATTACATGTATGTAATTTGACTAGCTCAGATCCTCACGGATGTTGGTCCCTTGAAACCTGAAGCAGCTGACATCACTCAGTGACATGTACAGAAATTAACAAATGATTACATTTTGGAGGAAAAGTAAATAAATATATTTTCTAAATGCAAGAGTTCTGGTCATTTTAATCAATTCACTTAAATTGATTAAGTAAAAACAAAAAAAGAAAAGAAAAAAGGACAGCAAACCAAGGCTGAAATTTGATATTGCACATAATTTCTGGTTAAGTCACTGTCATAGGTTCTATGAACTGTCCAAGGTAATATTGTGCAGACTGGCGAGACACAAGTTGTAAGTTAAATTTGGTGCAGAAGGTTTTCATGTAGGATAAAAATCATGTCCAAGTTGATGAAATAAATGTGATCTCATGCAAAGGAGTTGCAGGACCTTCGAGAGGATGAAACTCATGATGCAAATCATTTTAAAATATTTCATTTTCTGTTTATTGTATGAACTTGTAAAAGACTGCAAGTTTATGAAAGGACACTACACTTCAAAATCATTTCTTGGGATTTTTTTTTCCAAGGCATCCATGTCAGACTGCCTTCTTGGTTTTTCTAAGCTGCTGCTCAGCTCAGACTCAGATGATGCATTAAAATGCAATGATAATTGGAGAGTCTCCCAGGTGACTTTCATTGCAGAGGAAGCACTCTCAGTGTTATCCCAGCCCACATCCTGTTGTGATAATGTTTCAGTCTTTCCCTGGGACAACACACACCAGACACAAGGGAGAAGGGAGCAGTTGAGGTGAAGAAGGAAAACTTGAACCCTACACCACTAGACTGTAGCTGACAGTCTTTTGAAACTAAATGAAGGGTCTGAAATACATTGAATTAAAGTGAAATAAATTAAAATGGTTAATTTGAATGGATTTAACTTGCCTGCATAATACAATTTTCTGTATTTAGATTCCGAACAGCAGTCTTGTGTTACATGAAATTGTGAAAACCCATTTTATTGGTAAAAGGACATAAGTTGAGTAATTTTTCATGAAACTCAGTGACACTCACCCATGTAACTTTGTATTAAGATTTTCTTTCATTTCAACATCACGCTGTCATTTTTTGGTTTAATTATGTAAAGTTTTTTTTTTCCTTTAAGATAAAACAAAGCTTGAAAAGCACGGCTCATGGATGAAAAATAATTTCTCTTCCCTAGTATCAGACCCTAAAAGATGAACCACAATGCAGGGACCCCATCTCTGTACCCTGTAATTACAATTCTGTCACCTGTTTAGTTTTAGCATTAATTATAATTTTTCTGATATTCACAAGTATTAAAAAAGCTTTCAGTTTCCTCAATAGATTTTGTTTCTTAATGTTTTTTTCTATTACCTTTGGACTCAGACACATTTATCTCTCTTTGTGAACAGGATATGCACGCTTTGATTTTTATTCTGTAATGTGACAGAAATAATTCAACTTACAAATTAGACAAAAAGGTGTGAGCAAGATAACATACACACCAGATTCACTTACACTAGTTTTGTCTGTAGGAATGGGACAAAACCCAAAATATGTTTCAAAGTTATACAATTTAAAAGGAAATTCTTAACTAACCAAATACAGGAAAAGTTAAGTAAGATTTAATGTTTGACATTTAAGAACAAGAAGCTTGTGGGCATTTATACAGTGTACGTAGATATCTGGATTCAACTGTTAATCTACATTTGTTTATTATTTTTTAATATTTCCTCACCAATAAAATAAATAACTTGATACATATAAACATGTATGTGTGTCTGGACAAGTAATAAAAAAGCTTAGCAGCTTGCAAACCTCAAAAAAATTCAATTCTGTGAAGATAATATGTCAATAGTTGCTTTATCTCTGAGGGCTGCATTTTATTCCATTCATTTGCCTTTCAAGCAGTTCAGAAAAGAACTGTGGGGCAACCTTCCAGCTAATTATTTAAATTTCTAGCACCAGCATCCTAATTACTCTCCTATAATATGTACATTACTGCAAAGGACTATAATGTTCAACTCACTCTCACTATGCAAAATGGCTAATACGGTTCAGAAAGTCATTTGGCTTTAAAGGCAGGCATAATAGGTTAACTCTATGAGTATCCACTGTGAGAGATTGAGATATGATGGTGTTCATAATATGATATGTTTTGTTATTCAGGATTATGTGAGGCATGTTGAGTTTCATGAATAAATATAAAATGCCTCTTAAACTGTTTAAACGGTGACTGAAAAAAATCCATTGAAGCTCTTTTCCGGCATTATGCCATTAAAATTCTACCCATTCTTTGTATTGGAGCATGTTTTCAATAATTCATTGATGATTGCACTTTTTAATGACTTTCCAAAGGTTTTTTAAGCAATTAGTCATTTTCTACAGCAGCAATTTATTATTACCCAGATGTTTAAAATGTCCTCCATAAAAATATTTTCTTGCTTGAGCCCAAGATAAAATTACTTGCATCCATTTAATCACATTTTGTGTACAAGACCTTGCGCCGTACTCCTACTGAACACCCATCCATTAAATTCTGTCAAAACAACTTTACACAAATAAACAGCACTTTTTGAACCATGAAAGTGTTCGGCTGTTCTGGCTAAGATATGTAAATGGTAATTTTCACATTCAGACATCATATGTTTAGAGTGTTTTTATGTCAGTCTCGTTTTGTTTTGTTTTGTTTTTCATTTCAAATGTTATCTGGAGTATAATGGAAAGCTGATTAGTTGTTGATGTTGCCACTGCTGACAGCAGAAATGATAGTGGATATAATTGAAAACTGAGTATTCTTGAGTAAGCAGCTTTGCATTACTCTTCACCTTACTGTGGACTGGGCCCGGGGGAGCGCAGAGATGGAAAACATGGGAGAGAACTGCTTCATGTGGAGGCAAATCAGATTGTCGTCATTGTTCATTTCACTCTGCCTGCAAACTCTCCTCACACGCTCCTTCTTCCCCTTCTCTCAAGTAATGCATGCACATGCAATGATACAGCAACCCCTGCTGGCACTCAAGTGCAACAAAAAGATTAATTCCCCACCTCTGATAAGATTATGTATTCATAGGAAACCCTGCCACAAGTAAAATGAAATACATTTCATATGTATTCTGATGTTTGGGGTTTTTTTATGTTTAATTTCTTTCTGCTGTTCGTCCCCTTTGTTGGAGTTGTTCCTTATCGAAAAGGAAACGGACAGGGCATGTTAATATAAAAATGGGGCTTTTCCTAGCAAATAATAAATATATATATTCTCTTCAGAAAAAATCCTGAATATTTCTGCAAAAGATGCAGTTTGTGTGATTATGGTTTCGTCCTACATGTTGGTTACCTAGAGTCCAAATGTGTTTAGAGTCCCATGTTAAACCAGTCATTTAAAATGCACAATGGGTTTAACTGGGAAGTAAATACGCAGTCAGCACATCAGATTAAAAAAAATCTCTTTCTGGTTTTCAGATTAATATCTTTCATCTCAAATAAGCACAATGAACAGATATTACATCACTTTATGTACAATCAGGATGAACCATCTCAGCTCCTGTAATTACTGCAGGTTCTGAGCTTTCTCGTGATGAGGAAATACTAATAGTAATCCAGCTTCTTATCTAATCAATAGATAAGTGTGTAGCATCCTTCATTATAGAGATGATGAACTGGTCTGTTTAATGGCATCTTTTATCTTTTGAAATCCATTTGTAGCCCTCATGCTTAAAACCACTAATTTAGATCTGATAAAATATGTAATTCACACTAAGAAAAAGAAGCTTGCCAACACAGACTGAAAAGTAATATTAAGGCTCCAGCAAAAGTATAGCATTGGAGACACTTAAAATCAAGCATCATTAAAACTATACGGTCCAGGAATAAAGATCACACTTACGGACCATGTTAAATTTCTAGCTGTGTCGAAGATGAGCAAGTGGGGTTTTCACACATTCAGTTTAAATCACAGCCAACTGTGTGAAGGCAGCTTTGTTCATAAATATGAAGAAAATAAGAATAATCTGTTCATTAGTTTTTCTGAAAACAACTTCTAGTGAAGTCTAGGACACCTTCAGATTTCAGAACATTGTGCATATTGACATGACAAACTATTTAGACTGAAAATAGACCGAAACAGCAAAAAAGTTTGAGAACTTAAATCTTCTCTTTTTCCCCTTTTTTTAATAGAAGCTACACAAAGAATATTGATTATTCATTGCATTTCGAGCAGTCTTTTACACCCCTGCACCTAATTTTACTTTACAATTATGTGATTCCATCATTGCTCTTGTTTCTTTCTGCAGTGCAAATCCTTAGGCATTTGGCAGGAAATTGGTTTGCAGTAAGCATGAGCTGTAATACAGGATGAGACCCATTCAGCAGGCTCTCATTATGCCTTTCAGGTACGTGAAAATGTAAGATAAAAACAATTTTCTTTTGCTAGCAACTTGGTCCATGTGTGGAAATGAAATTGTCACAGGCCGTCCTTTATCACATCAGTATAAAAGACGAGTCGTTGAAGAGATCTGCCCTCGAAATGTGCTGTCATTTCCAAAGCACTGCATCAAACCGCAGCTATCTTTACAGAGACAGCTAGAGAATATGGGGAAAATAAAATTAATAAAAGAAGTATATTGGACCTATATCTGTATTTTCAGATATTTCAAATATTTTATTTGACTCTTTCTAGATATTACATTGCTCAGAACACTCTGAAATTGATGGAATTTCGTGACTTTTATTTTCAAAACCCAATTGCTAGCTGTGAGCTCATACTCGATTCATGAATCAACCCATAACAACCAACAATTAGAAGATTGTGAAATGGGGCATGTTACAGGAGGTTTGTCATTGATTATGCAAAATGCAAATGTCTCAAAGATAGAAGTAAGTATAGTTTCAAACAGGCAGGTCACTAAAATGTTCATGTCTTTACTATTTTGCTGTTGCAACCAGATAGCACAGCATAACCTAAAGTGTAAAAGAGAATTACAAATTTTACCTTTAGGGGCAAAGATATACATATAAAAAACACAAAAATAAATATATATAAATGTGGTAACTTAGATAGTGGCACATTTGGAGTTGCTCTGATCCACCAGTCTAGCATTCAGAACTGGGACAGTCAGTCTCTGGTACACACTGAACCCTCCAATTAACAGACTACTTACACTGTTGGACTGTCTATGTTAAAAAATTACAGTCCAACACCCGTTTTTGGTATTATGACTGTGCAAAGCAAAACAAAACAAAAACCCCAAGTCCCATTTGCTCCAATGACGGGACGCTTACTAGGTGCCACACAAATCATCTCTGACCTTGATGTTATGCACCAACCGACCGCTAGGGGGTCGGCAAACTTTTCTTCCTCGTGGTGGGACTTCCCTTCAAAAACTTTGCTTGAAGTTTTTTGGTGGGCGGAGACTTTCCTGTCAGCCTCACTTAATGACTGAAACTTGTCACAGAGGGAAAGTCAGTGGAAGTGTCTCCAGTATTAAACTGGACATCAATTATCAGGGAACTTTGGCCGGTGAGCATTTAACCGTGGCCCAGGTTAACCAGAGAGACTTCCTCAGGTAGCGGTTCATTTCTCATTTAACTTTTTCCCCAATTCTGTGTTGCGACTTCGACTCATGTTTGGTGTCGTTAATTGGACTTGGTTAAAATGCTTGCTGCGGGTTGTATGCTCGATGATGGCCGCGCTCCATAACTAATGAAATGTTGCCTGTTTTGCCCTTCAATTAGAGCTGCACCTTTCGCTTGTTCTGAATATTAAGATGGAGTGGCGCCAGCAGAGCAGCGTCAGCTGTAAAGACGCCTTCACCGAGGCTCGGCGCTGGATTGAGGTCGGTCCACTTACATCACACGTTAACTGTCTATTTACTGCTGAAACTTAATAACTTAATATTTTTCTCTCTCTATCTTTTACAAGTATACTTGGGTCCAAAGTTATCTAAACCTACAGTGAGAACAGAGAAGGAATTTCATTAATTAAAATTCACCTGTGCACGTTTGTGACATTAAGTCTCACCTTTAACTCATATGCTGCTGCCTTTTTTTTTTCTAACACTGTTACATTTAACCTGGCGTCGCTTTACAGACTTATCTAAATGCAAAGCATACCTTGATAAAACTCGGGCACAAGTTATTCCCTGCAAAAGAAAACTTTGTTTGAAATCCTCCCCGTCTTAGATAAAAAAAAATTATAATTTGAATGCAGCATTTAAATGAAGAGATAACTGGTCACATTTTAAATAGGACAGGCCAATATGCAACAACATGTCTTTATGCCATGTGAGGTTTAATTTCAGCATAATGTCTGAGAGGAGCGTGGTAAACTTGCAAAGGGAGGTGATAAAAAAGATCTTTGCACGCTATTGTGCCACACATGGTTGGCCCGCTTTGCCATGCACGGTGGAGGATGTGGTTTTTACAGCAAAACATAACCTTGATATTTCTGCCTCACTTGTGTCCATTCATTTTGTAAACCATAATTCCCAAGTCATAACATGTGGGTTGTGGGTGCTGAATGTCAATCAACTGTAAATGGGACCATTAATGTCACTTGTGTCTGAGTAGATCATTATGAGAATTTTGTCCCGAGCTCTCTTGGCAGGAAGCCCGTGCCAATTTTACTCGTCTTTTGGCCTGCACTGACAGATGAAAGGATGCCGAACAATGATGAGCTGTGTGTGTGTGTGTGTGTGGTAGACTGCAGTGAAGCAAAGTGTGCAGATTTTCAAATAGCAAATTGTCATGCATTCTTTTTGTGTCAAGTCACAATGTAAATGTGGTCTCGCTAATATGCTGTGCTGCAAGATAAGCTTCCAGTGTCTGTATGTTGCTGTTTTATGGTTCCAGCTCCATGTGGATGTTTGCTTAGTGCTTATTGGTCAATGTGAATGCATCAACATACCGTGGATCATTTGGCATTGAGTGAAGCTGAAGCAAATTCACCTTGTGAGCCTGAGTAACCTACTCCTATTAGATTGACAGTTCTCGCAGTGACCTCTCTGGGCAACTTCAATAATGACCTTTTAATTATTTCTGTGTAAAAATATTAGTTTTTATAGCACATTGAAAAGCTTAAGCTAGTATCAGAGCAAATTTAAAGACAAATATTTACTGTATTACTCTTTGAGGATTGCAGAAACCAATCAAATGAACTATAGTTTGAGAAGTTCTTCTACACAGTTGTTGTTTTTTTTTTATTTTGTGGACTCTTACTGAAATGTGAGATTAACGTGCCCCACAGTGGCTCATTGTGTCTTTCTGCATTGACCTTGCACTGCATTGTTTTGTCTGACTCTGCTGAGAAACATTCGCACTCTACGCAGTAGCCGGTTCAGCTATAAATGAATTGGGATTGTGGATTCCTGTGGGGGGACTAATTAGTGAGAGAAGCAGCCTTTTGGGGGCCCTCTGTTAGTTATAGAGGCAGACTTTAATAGGCCCATTTTTATGTCCTCATTATGAAAACACCCCTTACCCTTTTCATCCCCCTGCCCTTTGAAATCACAGCATTTTTTAAATGTATTTATTTTTTTACTTAAACATTTTGAATGTGTTGGCACTATTGATTATGTAACTTGAAATATTTTGTTCTACAGATTTTCTTGTACTCTATTTCAGCTTTAAATTGAGATTAGAGAAGATTTTTTTTTCTTTTTATCATTGACAGTAGATTTCATATAGTTTTTGACTGACAACTATATGTATCTTTTAAATTTAGAGTGTAGATTTGGTCTCTGAAATTCCTTGTCTCTGACTTATTTATTTGAAGTTATTTTGGTAATGCATGATCATATGCATTATGGACGATTTTACTGGCACATTTTGAGCCAGTTTGCTATATGTACATAAAAAAATAAAAAAAACTTCAACATTGGAAATGTCTGCGTTGCCTACATGTTTCCTTACCATAGAATCATTCTTGCAAATTTGCAGTAAAGTTAAAATCTTCAGATATGCTGGATTTGAGTTTTAATGTACTTTTTTTAAAATGTACGATGTAGTTTACTTTTCCCTGTGTGTGGAGCAACGCCTGTTCAAGTTCTGCTTTCTGACAATCATCTGAACAAGTAGTTGTATCAATGAAGCAAAAAGTGACAGTATTGTGTTTATATTTGTACACTCATTAATAGTCCAATAGATTATTGAGGATTACATGTTGTGGAAAACAAAATGCTGTTTTCACTAAATTTGAATGCTTTTGTTTCTTCTACAATTAGGAGGTGACTGGAAAATCTTTTGGCTGCAGCGACTTCCGTTCTGCCCTAGAAAATGGAGTTCTGCTTTGTGAGTAAGTATTGATGCTCGAGTGGATTATTGTAACTCATATCTGAGGTATTCACTTTAACCTAATTCTTGAAATGGAAATGTAATTATCATGGATATCAACAATTTGGTTGTGTAAATGGACATTGCAAGTTAAGTTTTACTTTTTACTAAAATTAGGATTTGGCTCACTTTGGATTTTAAAATGCATAAACTTAGTCTTTTGTGACATGAAGCATCCAATTTCATTTACTTTTTATAAGTGTTAAGCTGTCCAATCAGATTTTCTTTTCCTTTTAATTGTAGTCGAAGGTCAGACTTGGTTATTGGTAAACATTATTCGGATCTGCAATACATTTCTCTTTGCTATTTGTCTTTCCAAAGCTTAATCAACCAGTTGAAACCTGGGATTATCAAACGGATGAACAGACTTTCCACGCCCATTGCTGGCCTGGTAAGTGTTAGACTTCACACTTCAGCCATCTGGTGCAAGTGTCAGTGTGAATATGATCAAATTGCACAAAAAAAGAAGCACCTGCCAGCCAGGAAGTGTTGTCAAGTTGTGTGGTTTTCCTGTTGAGGGACTTTTTAAAAAAAAAAAATCTGAATGTACCTGAAACTGCATTTTGAAGCAGTAATCGAACAGGAATATGTTAAGTTTCATTAGCCATCAATACAAATGGGGATTTTTTTGTTTGTTTGTTTTGAGGCTGCTTGTTTTGGCTCCAGGCAGCCTCAATACAAGTGTGATTGCCATAACTGCCCAAAGCAAAAGCATAGAAATATCAATTTCACCCTTTCAACAGAGGCCAACAAACTGCCAGACCATAACAATTGATGCAGGAGAGGTGGTTGTGGAGTAATCTACAGATACATCAGAGATCTCCCTGTGGCTTTCACAGCTTTAGAGACCTCACTGATGGACTGCATGTTTCAATCTTTATAATGTTGTTAACATGATGGTTGTTTATGTGACAGATGTCAATTTGTTATTTTCCACTTTAAAATGAGTAAATTAAGTGATTGCAGATTGAATGTCTCTTAAATTCAGTTTAACTTCACCAGTCACTAAAAGCACCAGCATGCTATAACATGCAACACTATGTGAAGATTTAATCTTTTTTACTATTTTAAAGTGTCTTAAACTGTTTGGAATTGATTTAATATTGTTGAATTAAAACAGTGAAGATGCAAAATGGATACAGATGAACAGACAATTCAAAGGTTATACACAATATTCAACAAACAAGGGTTTAGCTTTGTCTTAATGACATCTGCCTGGTTTATACAGACTATTTGATAATGTTGGTGCAAGGACTGAAAAAGCTCCCTCAAACTTCCTATTGAGAGCCTTAAAGATGCTCAAAAAAGTGTATCCTGTAATGGAAAGCACATGCAGGTGTAAAAGAGATCACAAGGTCTATCCTCTGTAAAGCAGTTGATTCACAGAAATTTCCTGTTGCATCATTGGCCCATTAATATGACATGTTTCTTATGTACTTAAGTTTAGATGGAAATGGCATTCTTCAAATTACTAGATTTTTTTTTTCTTTTAATTGCAGCCTTCTTTTACTGACTGAATTAAACATTTTTTTCTTTTATTTTGCTTTTGCATTGATACTTGTCTCAGTTGGTGACTGAACAAACAAGTTGACCAAAGTAAGTTCTACCTCTTTTTTAATTTGATGTTTTTTTTTAATTATTATTATTTCAGGATAATGTGAATGTTTTTCTGAAAGCCTGTGGAAAACTTGGACTAAATGAGTCCCAGCTGTTCCATCCTGGTGACCTTCAGGATCTTTCCACTCGGGTGACACTCAGGTGAAGTTGTTTTTGAAGAATTTCACTTCTTTCAAAGCAGTACTTTGTAACTCTCTTCCCTGCATAGTCCTGCAATTAATTGCAGTCTAAAGGTTCGTCTATGGCTACATTCGGTTCTTTCAGCATTAGCATTTTTACAACCGATGTGCTCAGAAGGTAAATAGAGGGCTACTTTGCATTGATAATGACTGGCGCTATGGCTGCCTAACTTTTCATTTGTGGATGTTGATACCCTGTTCTCAATAAAAACCTGATAAGTAGCTGATTAGTACAAGTTGCAAATGAGAGGCATTGGTGTCTTTCAGCTGTTTTTTCATATCTTTGAAGTCTGTGTAAATATAATTTGTTTCTAGGCGTGATGAAAGCCAGAGAAGGCTGAAGAATGTAAGTTTACATTTATTCTACTTTTCAGTTTGAATGTTTTTTGTTAATTGGTAATATTTGTAAGTGACAAAACTTGAAAATCAATTGTGGTGCTTCTCAAAACATACTCCCTGTAAATTTAACTGCCTGCACATGAAGTTGGTCCACCAGTTACAGCTCGTACTATATTTGCACTGGATGCAGCTACTGATTCAGAAATACTAGTGTTAATGTTAGAAATGTCTTGAATGTAGTTTTTTTTATTTGCATTTTTCAGGCTGAACTGTTGATTTTTTTTATACCTTAATGGGCAAACAAACGTCCCTGCAGAACTGCAGATGAGATGTCAGTTGTCATGTGTGGCTCACTGTGTTTTCAAATGTCTACCTTTTTAGGTTCTTATCACAATATACTGGCTGGGTCGCAAGGCTCAGTTTGACACATACTACAGTGGTCCTCAGCTAAATTTCAAGGCTTTTGAGGGGCTTTTAGGATTGGCCTTGTCCAAGGTAAGCTGCTTGTTCAACTGTAGGGTGTTTTTGATATTTCTGTCAGCTTTTTTTTTTAAGACCCCCTGGTCCATAGTAACCTTGTCCTTTCTAAAACCAGGCTCTAGAAGAAGGCAGTAATACATCTGTGAAAGATGGGGTTTACAAGGAGTGCCATTACTCGGAGGGAGAGCAAAGTCTGCAAACAAGACAGAATTATGATAGAGGAAATTCAGTGGATGGCTTTGAGTGTGTGGATCCCCAAGCCGTCCGCCTAAATGAAGAAGGCACGTATTTGTACTCCATTGAATGCCCTCATCGATAAGTTGCATTCCATTCCTGCAATGTCACATGAATTATATTATGCAAGTTTGGGTGGAGTTTTGAGTTTATTTACAGATTCAGAAAAAAGTGGATCCTAACCTCTCTAATGTCAAATGCATAAAAAAGACAGATATGGCAATTTGAATTTTGGCTCTCTGCAAACAAGATTAGTGAGAAAATGGCTTTAACAGGTATGACTCTGAAGGTGTGCAGACAAAAGTGAGCTTTTGTCCAGCCTCTCTACTAAGAAACGCATATATTCAGAAATTTTCAGTTTTTGTGCCATTTTCTAATAAGGTTTGTGAGATTCTGTCTTGAGAGTGTTTGTCCTGGTGTGTTTTGTAAACCCTGAACTTTAGTGGAATCAAACAATGCTTAAATACAACATGTTGACTGTTTTCTTTCAGAAATCCAGATGCAAATTTTATTTTGGTGTCACAGCTATTAGATGCAGTTAATCTGTGGTTTTCCCTAACCCTGAAACTTAAATGGCTGTCTTTTTTTTTTTTTTTGTTTTTTTTTCTCCATTTCTTCTCTGGCAACTTGTTCCTGGCTTTGTCATGGCATTTCACTGTGCAAACAGAACCTTTTTAAGGTTATTTTTTAAATGCAATTCATGATGTTGCCAACATTTTAATGTACATTTGAAAAATATGATACACTGTGTTAATTTACACATTTAGTTACCCAACTGCTGCCTTTTTAATTCAGTATAAAAAAATGATCTGCATGTGGCTGTCTGGATCGGCGTACGTCAGTGTTGCATAGTGACAAGTTCAACACTCTGGTGATAAAAGTTTGTGTAATGGAAGGCAGTATAATTATTTGATTAATGCACCCCAGAGGCTGTGTGAACACAGTTCTCCTCCAAAGGTTTCCCTCTTCTTCATGGTCTTCTGCCTGTTTGTTTTCAGCTTTAAAAAACTTTTTGGTTTTCTTCACCAAACATTTTGCTTTATCAACTTTTAACTGTATTTTCATTTGGATAATTTTTGTGTGTAAAATCTCCAGATTTTGAAAGTAACGCTGAAGCAGAGCAAGTGTACAAGATGGACAGCACGAAGGTCTCAGCCCACCTGGACAAAGGACATTTCCCACCACCGCTTCGTAGAAAACAGGAACGGGAAGAGTGCATGGTGGGCCAAATCCCAAGGTAATGTCAATGTGTTTGCTGCTTCTAACAGAAAGTTTACACACTGCTAAAAACTTGCTTATCTATAGCTGACCTTGCACAAGAGAACAGCCTACTGTTATTTGCATTCCTCTTCACTACCAATACTGGATTTTCTGTTTTAACAGCATATTTAAAGTTGTGGTATTGGGATTGATGCAATAGTTTAACCATATGTGGATATTTGATCTTGTAATGGTTGTAATTGAGTCTTCATCCTTGTTTGGTTCTGTTGAAGTAAATTATAAGTAAAGAGGAAAAAAAACTGGAAAAAAAAGTTTTCATCAAATATTTGATGCGAGGTCAATATGTATATACACTAATTTGTCTTCATTCAACTGTACACAACATTGACCATAACAGGGAAAACCGCTGGAGCTTCTCAACACATAGAATTGCAAATAAAAGGGATAACAAGCGATTTTCCCTAACCCGTTTTATAAATTATTAGCTTATTGAATGAAACACACTGAATGAAAACATTTAAATTTTATTTTTGGTGCTTACTGAAAATAAAATTTCAGTAAGCACTATGGTGCTTACCTATGGTTACAGGTAACCATAGGTAAGTACTACCTATGGTTACAGGTAACCATAGGTAAGTACTACCTATGGTTACTTGTCATGGGTAGGGTAAACCTTTTTTTTAACAGTTTTATCAAAACTGCTATCTAATACTTAAGCCACTAGTTGTAATTGTTTTACAAATTACAGATTTCCAAAATATTAACCACAAGTAAAATAACTCTGTATACATTGAATATTGTGAAAACCTGTTAAGTAAATCTATAGTACTTTTTAACACTTTCTGACTGCTGTACATTTAAATCAGCTGCACAGGGATGCTGCATGTTCTCACAACTTGTATGTAATTAATATATTTTCCTTAACACCTGCTATGTGTCTGAGCTTTCCTTAACTGGAATTGCTAAACTAAAACTCACAAGAACTCTCAAGGTTGAAAAGCATTGCGTAAGTCTAACATTGCCATCTCCTGACATTTCCTAACATGGTGTGACCTTGGGAAGACTCTAGCACTCTGATCAGTCTTGGGTATTCTACTCTTTACTGCAGTGATGTAGATACCGTATTGTCCCAACAACCACACTTCTCCGGGTATCCGGCTGAGAATGAGAGTGAACAAGTTTCTCTTCAAGCTCAAAACGAGGATGGCTCGGAAGATCATTTTAGCGAAGCAGACCCTGTCCATGATGATTTGTATTTGCGAAGACTGAAGCAGACTTTACATCAGACCTCATCCAATCCCTATTATGATCGCTTCTTGCCTCGATACTGGACACCTGAAGAGGAGATTCACATCCATAGGATCCACCTGGGCTCACAGAAACGACCCTGGTATCGTAAAATGCTTGCCCTAAGGTCTGTTTTTATTTTAAATTGATAGCTTGAGCTATATTTCAGTACTACTCAGGTTCTAGAACAGTATGCTTACATCTTGCTCTTCAATTGTTAATATTGCAACAATGCATTTGAGTGTATTTCATTGGGATTTCATATAACAGACCAGCACAAAATTTTACAGAATTTAGAAGTGAAAATAATGTTTTTGGATGTTTTGGATATTTAAATGTTTAATCATCACAATCTGTGCTTGAGCTATTTTGCAAAGAGAGTTATAAAATATTTAGCCATACCAACTTGCAGCTGTAATTGCAGTGATGGGAAGTTGCATGCCACACATCTTGTATCTTCTAAAATACATTGTACTTTTCCATTTGTTTTACAATTATTACTTTGTTTATCTGGCATATAAAATCCCATTAAAATACAGTCAAACATATACCTTGCCAAAGGTATATGTTTGACTGTTTGAGGTATATGGTTTTCCTTGATAATGACTTTGCATTAACAAGTATTGCTACCTTTTGAAGGGTATTCGGATTAAATTAATCTGTTGTGATAGAGCGTGAAGCTGTATTTAACCTTTTCTTTTTCATGCTGATATAATCCCTTATGCTAAAGTGTTTGCCATACTTGCAGATCATCAGTAATTTGCCAAACAGAAGCAAAACTGTGGATATAGCCTAAACAAACGTGCTCTGGAAATTATATTTGATGCAATTGGTTTTCATCTGCTATTAATTGTTTTAAAATCATTTCATGCAATTTCTTTTGTTTGTTTGTAGCAGGAAAGCTTTAGCTTTTGCTGAAGAGTTGGACAACACTTCCCAGCGTCTGACACCTGCTATGGTGGATGATGTCTCTGCCATTTCTGGAAAGCGTCTGAATGTCAATGAAGACAAACTTTTTCAAACCTGAGCTTCGACTCGGATTCACACCCATCCCTAATTGCATACTACATTAAACATCCGGGTTCAGCTTTGACATACTAACTTAATATTGTGTAGCACATTAAAGATTGGACTATGATTGTGTTGTGCTGCATTTTGTGATATTCTGTGACTTTTGCTCTCTATGTAACTGATGAGGAAGTTTTACCAGCATGTTGATGATGTAGTCATTTGTTAATAACCATTGAACATGAATCATGCATTGCCTCTTCTGTTTAGCCATAACAGAAACATGTTAAAACTAACACCTTTATGTCAGCACTGTTCTCCAGTTTGCTGTTGCGTGGAAATAAAATGTGGGTTAAAAAACTCAGAATAATATTTACACAATATATTAAACTGGCTCATTTTTTTTCATCATATTTTGGCTTTATTTGCATTCTAAACATGTGGTGTGTACAACTTGCCCTTTAAGCCTCTTTTCATAAGTCGTTACAGTGGGTAACTATCTGGGTGCAAATTGGTCTTCACTAATCTTCTTTCTGGTTCTGTAGAGCGTATCAAACCCAAATCAGGCCTGAGACACCAGTTCAGGTCAACCCTGGTTGGATTTGGTGAGTTATAATTATGGTTGTATAGACACAACCATGCCCATTTGTTTTCAGATTTTATTGCCGCTTCATCTGGATACGTTTTTTGTCTCTGTTGTGCCTTGCCAGCGGCATTTAGTTGCAAATTTTATTTGCCTCTTCATAAGATGAAGTGTTGGGTTTACATCCTTGCTGTTAATTTTCCAGACAGAGAATTGACAGCAGGATTTATGCCAGACTTCAGAATTGCTTGTAATCAGTCTCGCTTTCTCCTATAAACTTGCACTGCTGTTTTGATTACACCACCTGCTAAATGCTGCTGTAACTTATTTAGATCTTGCATCTGACATCCTCTGTTTTCTACAGCCATGCCATAACTTGTTACTGTATAAGTTATGTTTGTTGTGTTATGCAGATGGCAGCATCTGTTAAGCGCCTGCAGTTTTTGACTGGCATGCTCCTCCTTTGCTTGCACTTTGCTACTGATTTGTGTGACGTTTGTATGCTCAAAATGTTTTTACAGCTGGAATGAATGCGATCTGTTTTTTAAGAGCGGCTGTTGAATATGTTTGTTGTGCCCATGCTTATTGTTGTGTAATAAAATTGCATTATTCTTGCTCTGCTGCATCATGTTGGTCACTTCTTATTCAGTAGCAAACTTGTTTATGTAATGTAGTGGGCCAGAAATACAAAAAAGGCAAACGGCCTTTTAGAAAATTAGATTTCATATACACTCTGAAACATTACAGGAAACATTGTCTAAACATCTAAGTCTTTGTAAAATACTGAAATTTGTCTCAAGTACAACAGTGAACATTTTCTGAAACCTTCCAGCTGTTCATGGCCAGCATGACAACCAATGTTTTTTTTTGTCATTAATATTTCAGACTCTTTTTCTTTTTGTCTTTCTGAACCAGGAGCAAATCCCTCAGTGACATCCCTATGGTGTATCCTGCGCGTAAAGTTTCAAATGGAAATGCCATTTCTGATAAAGGCCAAGACACCAGCCTGCCGAGGGACTGGAATCTAGAAATTGAAAGAAAATACAGCATAGGTGCCAGGGACAGCGAAGCTCAGTGGCAGGATGTAAGTCAAATTCGACAATTCATAATCAGGTCTTTAGTAGCCATTGAATGTATTTTACTGTGTAGTTTTCTTTTCATATGCTGGGTAAATAGAACTGTTGGATGTTTGAAAGGTTGCATGGAAGTAAGAATATTCTTATGTTGGTTTCCCAACAAGACTTGTCAACCTATTCAGAGACTAGGCTAACTTAAATGTGGCCTTGCCAAAAAATGGTGCAATGAGGGCACTGAAGTTTTCATAAAATACTGGTCACAATGAAATTGTGGTTGATTGCATGCAGCAAATGTGGTGTTTGGTTCAGGATTTGACGAGGTGGAAGAATCGACGCAAGAGCTCAAAGCCTGAACTGTACAGGAGGTCATTTGAAAGGGATCATGTCTTCAACCATTTGACCAATGGGACTTTAACCAATTCTGATGGTAATGAAGCACCAGGAGGGCCCATAAAGAGGTATGTGAATGCTATATATGCAGTAAGAAATATTGTCTAATTGTCAATTACATTGCAATGACATTGAGCTTTATATAAACTAAATGCAAATTCATGCTTTTGATCCCTTATTTTCATTCTACTTTTTAATTCAGAGACCAGTCGCCATGGCGACACAGCTCCTCTCCCCGTCCTTACTCTGTTTCTCCATCCAAACCTCTGAGCTCTGATCTCAGACCACATACTAAAGTTATTTTGACCCGCAGCTACACTACTGAAGCAGCTTTCAGCTCTCAAAGCCATTCTCGGGTGAGATTACAGAGAGCTTCTATTTTTATCTTTGATCTTAAAATCTATTACAACCTATTTCAACATGTCTATGCAGGAGTCTCAACTTGGAGGCAAGCCTGAATCTGGCGGGTCCATCAGAGGAGAGGAAACTTACTTTGCCTCTTTGGCTGCATATGGAAGAGACAGAGTTACCACCCCTTCTCTATACCAAACTTTCTCCACTCAAACCCAAGTAAAATCTCTGGGCAACCAGTTTAGCTTTCTTTCCACATCTGAGCAAACACAACCAGAGTGTGTTCTGCCATACCAGAACTCCTCTCTTGCGACATTCACAACACCAGGACTATTTGATAGCAAAGAATCCACGAGAAGCTGCAACGCTGCTTTGTACAAACATTCCTTCAGCACTGAGCCAAAAGGGAGAATTTGTTATCCAGATGTAGCTGATCAATCAGGAGTTACTGTAACAGAGGATCTGGCGAATCCGATCAAGAAATCTCAAGAAACTCCCCAAATCATTGATTCACCTGAGGATGGAGTAACCTGTCAGCAGGAGTCTGCAGGGGTCTCAAAGTATTTGTCCAGAAGTACAACATGGTCCAGTTCTGCCAGCCTTCCTCGTGGGTACCGTCGGTCTGAGGGTTCCACTCATCGCTCTTCTGCAATCACAGCCAGACCTTTTGGGACAAAGCCATCCAGACACTCACTACCAAGACAATACAAAGTGAGTTCACGATTTCAAAAACCCTGAAAAATTAAATTGTTTTTCTTTAGATGGATTTACAGTATTAGTTTTATACTTGGCATAAAGCTAATGAATGTGCTCTTAACTTAATAAACTCACCAATAAACCCAAGAGAAAATGTTTTACAAATGTCAATTACATTTGTAAAAATGATGTTGTTAGTTCCTGTACCACAGGAAAGCCTGTTCATTTCCCTTTTAAATGGTCCCAGATACATTAGGAAATGCATTGGTGTGTTGAGTAGAGCAGACTGTGGATTTGTCTGTGAAAAACCTACTAAATCGCTTTAAGGTCCAAGCAGCTTTTGATGGAGGCAGTGTGATGGTTTGGGAAGACATCTTCCCACTGGAAAATTAGGCTCGTCTTTATTGTAGGCAATGTCAATGCAGAGAGGATGTCAAGATAAACTTGCACAATTGGTAGCAATCTTATATCGCTTCTCTTTATGGACCATCTGCCAAGATGTCCATACCTGTGTCAATACACAGCGAGATTTATTACACACCATTTCCACACTTTGGGAAGGGAGAAATTGAATAATCCACCTGCAGTCCTGACTTAAATTCCACTAAACATTTGTGGGATCAGCCTGGATAAGCTGTTGTGTGGCGAACATAACCAGACTGGCTGACAGTCAGTTCAAGAATTGGATGCCATCCCTCTAAAGTGTGTGGTGAAGCTGGTGACCAGCTTGAGGTGCCAGGCTGTTGTTGTTGTGTTCGATTCTTCAACCCACTGCTTGACGCCCCAATTTATTGCATAAATAGTTGTATTGCCATAGATTGGTTTCTTAAACTTCAGTTATCCAAGAACATCAAACGAGTCTGTAGCAGAACAACGTGCTTGGCATCGGCAAAGAAAATGTATTTTGTCAACCAGTTGATTTATTGCATGAAGTAAAAATAACCTGGAATATGTTTTTTTTTTTAAATCATTCAAATGATTGAAATTTTGTTTCATAAGAGCAGTTTGCACTGTTTCTGCTATAGCTCATGAGACCTTAGTAGTATTCATTGCAATTACTTTGTTTTGTTTTTTGTTTTTTTTACATAATCAAAAATGGTTTGACATAGTCTGATAATATGTACCCGATCCGCTGTGATCATGTTTTTATCTCTAGGTTGATGGTCATAGTTTGATGTCAAACACTGAGGATTCACATTCCTCGTTCACCAGACCATCTCTTAAAAGACAGACTGCGGCAGCTCACCTGAGGGGTCAGTACCAGGCCTCAATTAGGCAGAAGAAGTCCAACCAGGTGAGGCAGACTGCTACCGCACAGAAAGAGGAAGTGAACAGTCAGCCCTCCACCCACATACAACCTCAACCTTCTGCAAAACAACAATCTCGCCACAACAAAAGCTTGGTTCTTGCGTATAATGCCAGTGCTGACCTGTCAAAGGTATGTTGTATTATTTTAGTACAAAGTCAAATGTACTTCAGCATGCAGTCGACACTGAAAATATAAAATTAATTAATTAACAAGTCAGGGCTTAGTAATGTTGAGTTAATGTTGAGGTGTCTTTAGATTCTTTTTACAAGTTGGAGTAATGATGACTCAGTAGGTGCAACTTTAATTTAATTACACAATTCTCTGTGAAGTACTGTCTGGATAAAAATGGCACTAAAATGAAATGGTAAATGAACATGGCAAAAATGTTTGAGCAAGTATAAGTGCATCACACCCAAATAAAATTTTGCAGCCCACTAAAGCATGATGTATCAAAAATGCAACCTACCAAAATATTTTTTTAAAGGAAACTTGTGAGGTTGTGATGCTGAGGTTTACATGTTTGAGGTACAAATTTATTCAGTTAGTAATTGAGTCAAATTAGATCAATTAGATGGTTTTTTGTTGTTGTTTTTTTTTTAAGTAAAAAAGAAACGACATCTTTTCAACTTTGGAGTTGAGAACTTTTTTTCTTTTGTAATTTTGGGATTTTTAGGTGAACAAAAAAGGCTTGAGTAATTATTTGCCATACCACTGCAATTCATTTACATTCATAATGCAATTCTTATGTAAGTAGTGCTCTTAATTTTTGATACTAAAAACATACTCTTATATTAATTGCATACATGCAGTGCTAATAGTGTGCTCTTGGTGATAGAACTTTTGCTCCATTTAAAAAAATAAAAAAAGTGATTCTTGCTGTAAAGTATCCTAAAATGAATATGATTAATTGTTTAAAATAATTTAATGTCTTCAAACCTTGGACAAAAGTTCAATTGAGCATAAAGAAGTTAAATTGCATTTAAATCTGTAGAGCTTAAAGGCAGAGTTAATGTCATTTTAAATTTGGACAGCTAGTGCACTCTATAAATGGCATCTTTGCCTGTGTGTTTGCAGAGAAATGCTGTTAAACACTGAAAACTTGACAGCAGTTCTTTTAATTCTTGCTGTGCCTCCCTGACTGTTATAGTTTAATGGCACCTAAGTGGATAATTATGTCCACAAACTGTTTATCTCGAGGCGCCTTACTTTTATTTATTTTTTAATAAACACATTTCAGCATCTTAAGACATTATCTGAGATTTATTTAACCTCCTGTAGGCTCATTTGGATTTTAACATCATTGCAGATGCCCGATAATTTCAAGAGAAATTCTGTAGCTAAACTGTCAGAGGCAGAAATACTTCTCATCTGTACCTTTACTGCCTTATTTATGTTTAGTGTTTTTCCACCAAAGGATGCTGCTCAGTATTCTTATCTACCCTGGATGAGTTTGTGCATTGAGCCTTAAAAGCAATGTATCAGTATAATATTTAATCTTCCACTGTTCTTTGCTTTCACATAAGCTGCATATTTTTAAGGCCTATAGAGGTTTGGGGATCCAGTGAATTACAATTTATAATTAACTTACTACCTCTAGACCCTTGAAGGAAGGGATTCATCATTAACAAGTTATGCTTGAGCTGAGTTTTTGTAGTAGCAGTATATTAAAGCACATTATCTTAAATAAAGGCTAATTAGGTTGTTAAATTTGTTCAGATCAATTTCTTAAAACACTGTTATTGGTTGGCTTGACTTTAATCTTGTCAGATTTGTTTTTGGCATATGTATATATATTTTCCTTCATCATTAGAGTAAATGTTGGCTTAGCAAACATTTCTTGGTAATGCAATGTTAGCATAAATCAAATTTATAGACATGGTGCTTAAGTACAGGGGGGGAGCACCAAAAACAAATTTGGTGTTCAGGGTATCCATTACTACACTTATGTAGCAGGTTTCTTATTTCTACCTGGAAGCGCAGGACACTGGATCACAGGGTGTCACCTTTACCTACGTACGTACATGTGTGTATGTGTGTTTGTAGGTTGATCACAGTGACATGAGAGTGAGCTTGACTCTTAAACCGAACAGTGTACCAGACTTTGGCTTCCAAACTCAGTGGGACTCCACAGGAGTAAAAATAAAATCTATTCAACCAGGTAAGGCATTTTAAATCTATTGTGCCTTGTTAAATTATTGCCAGAGTAATACATTACAGTTGGAGTCAAATGATTTTCAGATTAGATTTGGAGTTTGGGGCATGACAGATTCTACATTGAGTTTAGCGAATTCCTTATTTCCTTCTCAGCTTGATTGCACAATAGTTTTTTAAGACCAAGCTGAACGTAACTGCTTTAGTCAGATCTCAGGATTGAGAAAACATTTTCACCGTGTTGGGAAATTTCTGGGTCAATTTGGGGCAAAATATAATATTGCTGAAAGAGTAGCTTTCAGTATTTATTTTCCAAAATGTTAAAAATGGCAGATTCTGATAATCGGTGTGTTGCAACTCTTCCCTCAGCAGATATACAGCTTTCTGTGAAAAATTTCAAAATGTATCTCCTGATTTTAAAGCTCCTTCATGAATAATTAAGATGCAACCCAGGTGTCATTTACTTGTTGCTTTGTAGTTTGGCTTTCCTGCCTACTTGTCAACTTAAAGGAGTAGGAAGCTGCTACAGCTTCCGTTTCCCTTTATAGTCAAAATATTTATTAATGGGCATTACAAAGTCATCTCATGTATTTTGTTCATTCTTTCACTCATTTTCCTGATGTCATTCATCCTGCAGGCAGTCCAGCGGAGCACTGCCAGCTGTGTGTGGATGATGAGGTTGTGGCAGTTGACGGTGTTGCACTTGCATACATGACCTACAGTCAATGGAAGGATAAAATGGCATCCTCCCTGCAAACCGGCAGTCTAACCATGGACATTCGGCGTTATGGTATCAAGGGTAAAATATGCCAGCAGTAGTAATTAATATTTTGATTCCTACAAGAAATTGTGATTTCTGTATTGCATTTGTTTCCAAGAGATTTGTTTTTATGGCCGCTTATTGTTGTTTTTTTGGGGGGGTGGGGGGATTTCAGATTGGAGCATGAATAAAGGAAGTAATCTAAACCGGCCAGGACAGAGCATGTTGACCCTCAACCTGACTTCTGCAGCACCTGTTTTAATAGGTCGCTCCAATCACCATGCCAACAATGCAGCCTCTACAGAAATGACAGACACACAAGAATCCCAATTTAATGGGCAGACAGACGATGTGAGTCTATTGTTAAAATCTCCCACAATTTAGACCCTAAACCTTCCTGTTATTTTTTACTTGCTGTAAAAGATTTTTTCATCGCTCCAGGAAACCCAAGAGAAGGCCATCGGTGCGCTGTTCTCTGGCAATGCCACTAATGTCGGACGTAAAGGTAGATTTTCTACACAAACTATTTTACAGGCAGACAGATTGTTCCCTATATAATTCACTCTTTCTTTCCATGTAGAAAACAATAGTATAACTACAGAAAATCAGAAAAAGAGGACAGAATTTTTCACACAGAAAGGTAACGCTAGTATTACTAAAGGCTTCTTGTATCACAGCCTGGAAGGCCTTTGCTTTGCTTGTTTAGCTTTTAAACTTTCTGCACAAAAAATACACTCCACTGCTGTTTGTGTACGTTAATGGCTAAATGGACTAACATGTCAGGCTTAAAGATGGATTTACACAATTTGCTTTCAAATCTTTAAGAGTCATTGCAAAAAATGTAAAGTTTCGATTTGGAGAACTTTAATATATTTACTTATGAAAAAGTTAATGCAAATTGAAGTAAAATTGTTCAGGTCTTTGCACTTGATGCAACCCAATGACCACAGGACTGGTACCACTGGTCCTGTCCTCTTTATATAAAATAACCTGCTAATGAGTCTTACAGGATATGTTGACTCGTAGATGCTGTAGTGAGTGTTCTGTAGCTTTATTTCACATTAAATGAAAAAATGTTCCATGTTTTTTATGGCCAGATTCTGGTTATGTAAACTGACCATGTGGCCATCTTATGTGGTTGTTGCTTTACCTGACATTTCTTCTGCAATGGCTTCTCTCCCCAGGCTTTGCAGGAATCAGCTCATCAGTTTACTTGTGTGGTAAATGTTTGCTCTGTGTGGAGTTCATGTTTGTTTTGAGCAGCTTGCTGGATGCTAAAGTCTGCAAAGCCGCCATTTGTTGAGCATCAGCAAGTAAACCAAATGGTTTGGAATTTGTCAGAATGACAGATGAATGCCTTTATTTTTTGCCGTTTTTGTTCTGTGCTTGAACAGTCTCTATTTGAGTGTTTTCACTGTGCCATGTTGGGCTGGGGAAACATCAGTGTGCTGATTTAAAAGCAACCGTGCGTTCATGATTTGGGTCCAGTTAACTTGGAACAAGTTATTTCACACATTTCTCCTGGTAAAGATGTACATAAAGAAAAAAAAATCTTCTATTTTCTTTAGAGTCCATGTTTGTGTTTTGGCCTTCAAAAGTCACTGCAGCACAAAGAAAACTGTTCTGTTTTCATTTTGAATGTGTGCCTTAGATGCAGCCTAAGGGAGTAACAAAGGGAGTGTATGCAGTGTAAAATATAAATTCAGCAGCCTTAATGTATCCCCAGTTCATGTGGTGTCTGTTCAATCTACTGAATATAATGCTCTACTTGCTTTTGCTATCTGAAATAAATGTGTGGTGTTTTTGCTGATCTCCGATACTCTCATGCAGGAGGCTCAGAATCGGCAATATCTGATGTAAGTTACTGAACTTCATGAAGGTGTTATTTTTTATTTATTATTGGGATGGCCAGATTTGATTTATGCGTAGTTTATGTAAAATTCCAGGTAATTAGAAACAATACATTTGTTCAATTCTAGATTCAGGTGCCCTCCCTTAACCCATCCTCATCCAGTTGGTCTTGGGACCGGGAGGAGGATCGTAGGCGTCAGGAGAAGTGGCAGGAAGAGCAAGAACGCCTCCTACAGGTAAATGCTGGTATGCAGTCAGGATAACGCAAGTAGTTTAGTGAAGGTGAAGAAAAACTGCATGTGTTTTTATCCTTTAGGAGCAATACCAGCGAGATCAAGAGAGGCTGGAGGCAGAGTGGCAAAGGGCACAACGGGCTGCAATAGAAGGGGGGATGCTGAAGGTATTGTCTTGATGTAGTGTAATTTGTGTTTTTATAAAAATCAAAGCTGTATACTCTCACTATACCATCACTCTGAGTTAGGAGGGCTTTTTTTTGTTTTGCAAGATCCAATAGATGTCATTTTTATGCACTAAAAAGAAACAAAAATATTAAACTTTCTCTCATCTAAAATGAAGAAATTTCTTTTTGATCGAGGGGGGATTCCCTCTCCCCCCACAATCATATAGAGTAACTATTTCCACTAAATGGAATTTAGTCCCAAGCTTCCTGGCATGCCTATATATTACCTTATTTAAATAAATTTCCCCTTCTTCCAATATTACAAGTTGGCATATGCTGGTGTGAGATTCTCGTTTCAATAGTTGTGCTACTACAGGTAGATATGTCCATGAAAAATGTTTAGAAAAATGGGTGACTTGGGTCTTTATAATTTTTCAATCTTTTCCTCCCAAAAGCTGGAATGGAGGTGTGGGGTAGAGTTTCACCACCTTATGCTGTTTATCACTGAACAAAAAACATCTGAAACATAAGTCTTATTTTAAACCAGGGGTCTCAAACTCCAGGCCTCGAGGGCCACAGGTACAAAACACTGGAATGAAATGACTTAATGACCTCCTCCTTGTGTAGATCAGTTTTCCAGAGCCTTAATGACCTAATTATTCTGTTCAGGTGTGGTGCATCTAAAAGTTGCAGGACTGCGGCCCTCGAGGACTGGAGTTTGAGACCCCTGTTTTAAACCAATGAAAAGATGTGACTTAAAATTTGTGGCTTTTGAGATCATAAATTACAAGCACCACAGCGGTTTTACGATTCTCTGAACACAATTCAGAGAATCAAAATCAATTGATGCACTTCATCTACAAGGTATATTTTCATGTTTATAGGAGAACACAGCTGAGCAGGCGAGTGGCCGCGAGAAGTTTGTCAGTTCACAGCTTTGTGTGAATGGACTGACGAAAGAAACAAAAGATGAGAAGCTGAACCTCAACAGAGATGATGGAAAAGATGCAGAACTAAAACGTTCCAATGATGCACACAGAATGCAGAATAACAGGAATACTGAAAAAGATTGGTAAACCAGCTTTTTTTCCAAGGGTTCTTGTGGGCTCAAGAGTTTATGAAGTACACATATTGCATGATCTAAGATGTTTGTTTTTTTCCCCCCTCTTTCATTGCTGCTGGGTCATCTTGTGCTTTGGCTGGGCCTATTTTTGCTCCTAATGCCGAACATCAGGGCTGAGGGCTCCCATGGTTTTGCTCAGCTGTCCCATGCGCACAGGTCTGAACAAGCTTAGCTCAGTTTCCATTTATTATTGTACTCTGGCTTCATCCAACTGATATTTGCTTTAATTTATGTAACTTTAATTGCTTTTGCTGCAGGTTTTTTCCTTTTAAGTTGTAATAAAGAATCGGCTTGGCTTAATTTGATTGTATAATTTTTTTTAAGATCAAGTACAATAAAAAATGAGTAAACTTCTGGCAAAAAAGTGGAGTTGAATTTAGAAATTACTTTTTCATTTTTCTAACAGGGCAATGTCCATGTCAACTCCATCTCTATCTGGACCATACAGACAAACAAGAGGTTAGCTTACCCTACTCTCGATTATTTTCCTCTAATAATGCACTGGGCTAACTAAAAAATTTGAATAGGTTTAGTTGATCCAAGGAAGGGAAGAGCACTGACTATGTCAAAGGCTGAGAGAGAGAGACTGCAGATTTTGGAGGAGATGAAGAAAAGGACTCAGCTTCTGACTGACAACAGCTGGATACGTCAACGCAGTGGCAGTTTTCACAAGGAGCCAATTGAGGTTGGCACGTTCATGAAGAGGTAACTCAAAAATAGGCTATAAGCTCATATCGCATATAGGCTGTCTTTTTATTAAATGTTTGTTTTTTTGTAACCTGCCACAGATATGAGTCTCTAGACAACCTGGATATTTTGCATCAGGCCCCAGATTCTGCTGCAACATTTACTTACCCTCGCCCCAATTCAGCTGCTGCAGTTTACAATTATCAGAGTAGGAATGCCTCCACACGCTACAGCACTGGATCAATATCATTTCAGAGAAATGCAAACATGGAGTCCTCTCATCATGCCAGGTACACAATTCATAGATGTATTTTCCAACTTTTTTTGTGTGCAAGAGTTTTTCTCAATCTTCTTCCCACATGATTGCTTTACACTATTAACATGTGGCGCCCCAGGATGATCAGTGGCAGGAGGACTTGCTGTATGTGTGAGCGTGCCCTGGGTAGTGGGGCAGCCATGGTCATAGATGCCCTTAGTCTCTGTTTCCACCTGACCTGTTTCCAGGTGAGAGGTCATGACCTGGTTAGGGTGTGGTCATAAAGCCCTTATTTGCTTTAAATAATTGCCACCAGAAACACTTCCTGCTTTCTTTTTTTGATGCTTGCATTGGGAAGGGTTTTTTATTTTTCTTTCCAATAAGGTCAGAAGAAGTTCTGTTTAGTCTGTTTTAATTATGCTTTGCCTGCATGAAGATTTCTGAGGTTTGATCTTTAAAGCATCTGGATTGGTGTCTGCTCTCCCAGAAGTGGTGAGATGTGCTCTTTCTGCTCCAGTTTCTATTTTAAGCACATTTATTAGCCGATTGGGTGACAACACTACTCTGTCATGCTTCGCTCTTAGGTGCCAATTGTTAACATTCTCACTGGCATGGGATTTTGACGACAGTGGTTCATTAGAAAGTAGATGTAAAATAACTTAACTTTCTGCTGTTGAGAGTTCCCAGACAAACATGCATTTCTGTAAGGTTCATACAGAAACAACAATCTGCTTTGTGCTAAGGTGGTGGACAGTTTGAAGTGAATTTGAGACGTTACACATCAGCTGGAATCTTAAATCAACTCTGATCCATTTCTCACTTCTCCATTCTCTCAGTGTGTGGGCTGCCACCGACACATCGGAGGAACAGAAACTGGAGTCCAGGTTCGCATCCGAAACAGGAAGCCCTACTGTGACTACTGCTATTTCCAACTGAAGTGTGAGTGTTGGACTTTGCAAGACTGACTGACCCTGACTGATTCACCCAAGATAAGGAAAATAAAAAACCTCACAGCTTATATACAGAAGCGTATATAAGAAATATTCGGTCTTCGAGATTAATTTTCTTTCTGTAAAGAAAAGAATAATCCTGTAGAGCAGTGTCATTTTGAAAATGAAACCTAATTTTCTCTGTTCTATTTTAGACACTGCCTTCCACATGTGACCAACACACTGTGCCCCAGACACAAGAATAAACTGTGGAAAATAGTGTGACCATAACAAATGTACTTTTTTTTTTGGTTATCATTTATGCAATAAACTGAGATTTATTAGTTTTTGGGACAAACAACCAAATTAGATTCCTGCTAGCTGATTTTTATCTTATAGATGCCATTGGGCTCAACTGTATCCCTGCTGACTTAATTATAAAAATGTAGATTTAATATATAATTAAAGAATTGAGTTACAGCTGTCTAATTACTTGATTTTTGTGACGTCTTTGTTGTTTATCACGTCTGTGTGCTGTGTCTACCGTTTTCCCGACAGTGCTGTAAATGTATCGGATATTTAAGAGGCTGTCAAATGTGGCACATTTTAACAACATACTGTAACACTTTAACATGTAAGGCCACATGGTGCATGATGGGATATGTGTTATCTTGATAAAAATGTGAATAAAAGTACACTAAACATAATCCATCTGAGTTTTTCATGTCTTATATCCACATGGTGGCGCTGTTGGTCTTGAAATGAGTCTTGCGGTTAGTAGAAATGTCCATTTCTTCTGAATATTTGCAAAATTATTTAATCACTGGTGAAGCAGTGGAAGACTTTGAAATGTGCCCCATTTGTAGTGTGATTTACTAAACGGATTCATGGTTTGTGTTAATGGGTGCATCTGTGCACAATGGGATTTATTACTTGTCACCAAAGAGTGAAAAGTTAGCAAAGGAAACTAGACCAAAATAAGGAAATGTACAGTTGCTTAAATTTCTAAAGATGTCTGACCTGACATAGGGAAGAAGTGTCCCCATTTTGTTTTTCTTCCACTTTGTTGTATATACAACAATACTGTGTAATGCATCAACATTTCTAAGAACTATTACAAGATTAGTTTCTGCTTATTTACCTTGGTGATGTGTGTGTGTGTGTGTGTGTAAGAAGCTTCAACTGAATCAGTAAATGGCACAGAGAAACATTGAGCAAATAACTTAGTCTGCTAAATTCCACTAAAAGGATTTTCTTATCTAATCATGATTGCTTCTGGGAAATTGGGAAATAATTGTCAAAAGCATTATAAAACAAAAATTTTAGAAATGACTATGAATCAGTGTTTTAGTGTCTCAGGAGGAAGAGCAGTAATCTACCATTTGAGTTGCTCCAGTTTCCCCCCCACTACACATAGAAGTGTCCCTGAACAAAGCCCTGAACCGTACGTTGCCCCTGACCCAGGCTTTGTGTGTGTGGTTTGTAGTGTAAAACTCCTTTCAGCATTTAAGACTGGAAAAGCTGTAAAATGGCAGGACAGGAATTTACAAATAATTCTTAAATATTGTACAAATCCACAATAAGCCAATGAAACTTGAACTTTAGAAACGGTTGTGCATTTCCCTTGAAAATGGGATCTACGGTTCTGATTGTTACTATGCATCCATAACTCTTCCATTATGATGATGAATAAGGGTTTTGGTCATAAGTTCAAAGCTGGCTTCTATTAAGAAGTTTTCAGAGAAAATGTAAAGGTTTTACATTATTTTGGGTAACGGATTAATAGGAAAATATTGAGGCTGTATTAAAGTACAAAAAGGAAGTGTTTCTTTGCCTTGGCTCTTGAGCATAGAAAGGCTTTTCTGGAACATGCTGGATTAAAGCACTCTCTGCATCTTGACTTATCTGGTTTTTGGTTAACAAATTTCACGCCTGTTATGTTTGTTTCTAGGGTATTTCAAAAATGTTCGTGGGTCAATTTGACCCGGGGAGTGTTTAATCATGCAATAGTGTCAAAGACCAAAAAATTCCTCCAAAACATTTTTGTATCTGATTATTAACTCCAATACTAACCATTTCAATCAATATTTGTGCAATGATGTTTTTTTTATTTCTCAGAAATTAAGGATCAATGACGACAACCTGCTCATTTACTCATTTGGACATAAAAAATGGAATTTACATTTTTAACGTCCACTGAAAAAAACATAGACACAAAAAAACAATAATTTCCTTGAAATTGATCTTTGGTAAATTTTTTTATATTACACTTTGTTTTTTTTCAATGGGTGATCTTTATAATTGAATTTGAGACACATATACTGTTCAGAGTCAAATTGACCCGCTGATTAAAATCAAGATAAATGAGTCATGCAGAGAGTATTTTATGTTTCCTTCCACTTCTGCTGAGTGTCCACTCAGTGTGGGTGGAGTTTGTCCACGGGAACAGAAAAGATTCCTGTCAAAAGTTGTATGAACACCTGCTTTCTCACAGTTTCCTAGTGAAGTAAAGAGTAGTGAGAAAGTGGGTTCGTGGGCGTGCACGTGTGCATGTATATGTCTGGTGTGTTGTTTGTGTGTGTGTGGTGAAATATGGTTCATATCTGGAAGGAAACATATAGAAATGGACATTTTTAAATCTTTTTTTGCACTTTAACCTGACTGCTGGGTCAAATTGACCCGAACAGTATCTATGTAAAAAGTAGACCTAGGGGTTGGTACAAATGTGTAAAATGAATAAATTTTCAATTTATATGTAGAGTGCACCTATTAAGACAAATAGAAAAAGTTGCATGCAAAAAAAATACTTCCAACTATTTTAAAATAAATTTTAAACTTTAAAACGGGTCAATTTGACCCGGAACATAACAGGAGGGTTACGTTCATCCATTTGTAATTCAACTTCATATTTACAGGTGATGTTGGATGCTGGGGACTAATTTACCCCAGTGTGGTAATTATACAAGGACACTCGGTACTGGAAGTGCACAAAGGAGGCCTTTACAGCAGTATTTTTGTCTCGATGAGGAAGTTGTTCATGCAAATGTACACATCTGTGGTAAATTACACAGAACTTCCCACTTCGTCTCACCCAGCTGGCTTTGCTTTCACTCTGCCACAATTTGACATATAGACGGAGGGGAAAACAGCTTGGAGAATATTTTTTACAAAGGTACATCTAGGTCATAGGCAAGAGGCAGTTTTAATTGTATAACTTTCATCGCCCCTTGCCTAATCATTATTTTACGGTTCACTGTGTCCCTGGTCTTTTGTAAGAGAGAGTTCACTTCCCCAAAGGCACAGTGGAAACATTTCAGTTTGTGACATCCTCCATCTGTTTGGCAGGGCAGATCCAGCATGACCTATTTAAATACCACAAGTGAAGTAAGGTGGAAACGGTAGAAGGGCAAACTAAATCTGCAGGTTCCACGGGGCTAAAAGGCATTTGTTTATATTTAACTTGAGCTGAAAGAAACTGAACGATTGTGTGGGACGCTGTTTACAGAGCCGCAGTATCAAACATTCCTTACAGTGTAATGGCTGGTCTTTCCCACTCAACCTAAATCTTTTTATCCTGTTTATATATTAAATCATCATTACATTTTCCATTGACTTGTCAGATGTTCATTTGCCCTTTAGTTCACAAGAATATAAATATCTTTACTGCTTGGGAAAACAAAATTATCCTGAAACGCTTAGTTAAAGGCTGACAACCACATGCAACATCAAATCTCTTTAGTTATGGAGGAAACTCCAAGCAGTAGCCAGCCAGTAGTGTATTTGAATCTTTCAAGTGGTTTGAAGTGCTGGGATATATATGGAAGTATGTATTTTCTAAGGGTTTCTGTTGCTGAGTGGAAAATCTTGACCTTGATCTTCACTGAAGAATCTGAAAAATGTTTAAAACTCATTTCTTCCTTTGGGTATAAGGCAGTTCAACTTGGTTATTTTACACAGGAGACCCTTAGAGATGCCCTAAAGTTGTTTACTAGATGAAAAATGTTTATTTTTTTTTTCATATGTAGAAAGTTTGTCCTTAACTCTAATGTGAGAACTTCTTTGTGTGACTGGCCACGAGCAATGCAGACTTCTGTCAAACCTCTTATCCATGTCTGTGAAGAAACCTCATTTTGGGTTGATTTTATCATGGGCAGCTTTGCAGTAAATTTTAGTCAGAAGCGTCTTCTTTTTGACTTTCTCACAATCCATTCAAAGATTTCCTAAGAGATTTTAGCACCAGACTTTGATCATGTGTGCATGGGCTGCAGAATGAAAGGGAAAGCAGTTTGATATAAAAATGCTACCAATGTGGCTTTTTGACTTTGCTCTGCTTATGAAAGAAAAGTATGATGACATGAGAGAACAGTTTAAAACCGTGAATGTGGTTGAAACCATGCCTATCATTCATCTCTTGATTCATGAACCAACATGTGGCTGTCCTAGGAAGAAAAAATAGGCGGGGCTTTGCCTTGCAGCTATCCGTGTCGTGCAAGGGAAACATCACTAACATTAACCAGAGCCCAAAACACTCCTAGCTCCAGAAAAAAATAGACAGGCTAATGTGGAATGTGTTATGAATCCTCACTTGAGTTGTGATCATAACTGAATCTGAAGTTTAGTGTTTATTTCCAGGTTAGAGAAGTGGAGTACTTTTCAAAACCTTCAGTTGGCTCACTGAGGCTGTACTGTGGCCAGGCTTGGATGGTTTATGTCCTTTAAATGTGCTTAGCTGAGCGGTGCCTCGTTTTGCATGTTGACTCGAATCATTTGATGTCTTTCCAAAAGTAGAAATCCATCCAGTATTGTGATGTTTTTATGGAGTAGCTGCTGTTAAGCCAGACAAAGTAACTGCTGTTTATCTATATAGGCTCTGACAGTTATCTGCACCTCTGAATTGAATGCTTCTAACTTATGTCCTGATTCTTTAACATAATAAAATACCCTAGAAAGACATCTTGGAATACCTCTAACATTTTGCAAAAAAAAAAATAAAAACGGCAACAGCTTTTCATAAATCTCCGTATTGGCACCGAAGTGCTTCTTTCACTCATTCCTTCTGTTACATGAAACTGACAAATTTGTAATATCTGACAATTTTATCATAAATTACAAAATGTAGCTTTTAGATTATATTTATGAGTGGAATGGTATCCAAGTCAACCTTGCGCCACTCTTGGTAGCAGCAACAACAGTATTTTTATTTGCATTTGTCTGTATAGACAGACTGTGCCTCTCCTCGACCTTTTTTGTTTGTTTTGTTTTTAGGCCATTCAGAAGTTTTCTTTGTGTTGTGCTGTAGATCATTGTCATGCTACAGAATCCCTAACTTTAAGTAAATTAGATTTAGATATCGTTCCATGTTCTTCAGTGACATGTTTGAGACAGCAGTATATTTTATTGGGTCATTCATGGGATAGTTTGATACAATGGCAAGTTTTTTTTTCCCCCTTCATCTTCATCTCTGGATAATGAATCGCACTGTATTTTTATACCTTAAACGGTGTTGTAACCAAATGAATAGGTGCCAGTAAGTTAGTTTCTCACGTTTTCGACTTTCTTTGTGACACAGTGTGATGTGACACTTTTATAGATTTATTTATTTCATTTTTTTAATTTGTTTTTGCTTCAGAGAGGTTGTAATATTTCTTGATCCTCCAAGTTTGGCTTTCATCAGGCATGGGTACGACTGGTGAAAACTGGTCAACTGTGAGGCTAATAACTGAGTTGGTATGGATGGCTCACCTACCCCACTGTCATTAATGCACTCATTATTTGAAGGTTACAGTTTGTCCTTTCATGTTAAAATATATTAAACTCTGATCAAGTTAATATATTCATATTAAACTTGACCAGAGCCTCTTGTTTGATTAAAAACAGACGAAATGTGTAAGAGTACAAGAAGGCTCATCTAGAGATTGAACAATCTCTCGCCATCTTGCTCTATCAAAATGTATCTTTGATTCTTTACATCACCGTTTTGTTCTTCAGGGACATTTATTTATTTATTTATTTTTTTTACTTTATTCATAAAAGTCTGTACATACATTTTGAATCAACTCTTACTATTGAATAAATTCACAAAACCCAACATGGCATATTGTCTTTATATTCCTGAAAGCTTATGCTAAACACCAATATTTAAAAGGCAATTGCACTCCGGCAATGAACCAGGAGTATGAATCCTGTCTAACATCCAGGGTCCTTTTCTGATGGGAGCCGTTTTTCCTTTGAAATATGTTGAACAAAGTACATACTTATAATTCACGACATCATATAACAGCTGAAATTAATGTGACATTAGTCAAAGTCCTATAGGCCCACTCACACTCAATGAGGATAAGATGGCTCATTGATGGGACTTTGAATTGGGTATTTCACTTCTTGCTCTTTTAAACAGTCTTGAGAGGGAGGGAGAAAGGAGCTGCACTTCTTGTGAAAGGAAGCCTGCTGCCGCAACAGCAGGGGAGGAGGATGCTCCCTCTCTTCCTCTCTATTCCCTGCCGCTGATTGATGCTGGCAGCCTTTTACCTTTTAGTACACCGGCTCAGTGCAAGGCTCAGCTTTGTCACTGGGAGCTGCACCAATCTCCGGTCTGCTGCTGGGCGCTGAGAGCAGCTCAGCAGAGACTGGCGACATTTACGTGCTCCCTCAACAACAACTAAAACCACAGCAGACAGAAAAAAGCTTTTTGGTCAGATGTCGAAGTAAAGTCCTTGCAGGAGAGAGACAGCGAGTCGAGGTTCCCAGTTTATAGCTACTCCTGGCTGCTAGTATGTCATGCAGTTTTCAAGTGTTTCCAAATTGTGTTTGCTTTTGTCAGTCAAAGCAATAAAGATGACAATCAGAAAATTACAATTTGACATTTTTAGCTATTTCGCCTCATCACTGTTTACTCCTTTATTAACTGATGAACCTATGAATGCAAAAAATTATCTTGGTGGGTTTTAATGTGAAACAAGCTACATTATGGTCAGTTTTCCATAGAGAATTGGGTTTTAGCTGGAATGTGTTATTATATTCTGCCTCTGTACATTCACTGAATTCCTTTTGTCTAACACAAACATGTACTGGCTAGATAATCTGTCATTTCTGGTTTAAGACCAGGAAATTATACCAGCAAACCACTCTGACTGTAACACATGAGCCAGTCTGTAAAAAAGTCAGTGAAATGTGTCACAGATGCCAACAACTGAAATCCCAGAGTGTCACAGCTCACAAGAATGATGTATTGTGACGTTAAAAAAAAAAAAAACAGGGTTTTGTGAGATTTCTAATCCATAGGTGGGTTTAGACAAGAGGAATGGAGGGAGCTTGTTTTCTTATGAAGATGTCGGTACAATTTGCAGAACTAGAACAATTTAACGATGCATAACTTTTCACAATAGCAAAACAGGCACTCATATGGAGAGTTAGTTTTTAGTAGTGCACAGTTCTAAGAAGTGTTAATGATTTAAAATCAGCAATAATACTTTGATTGCTTGGAAACACAAACTGTTATGTGTTCAGGTGGTAACCAAGCACTGTCGGCCTGCACCGTGATGCTACAGAATGTGTGCTTTGCATTAGGCAAGACGAGACTCTTGTCATGCTTTAATCAAACAGTGAAGTGTTTACTCTGGAATCAGGACAAATATCTTTTTAAAAGGCTTTACAAGAAGTAAAGTGGATCATGTTTTCCATTTCAAAGTATCTCTGATGACCAACTATTGGATAACTACTGAGAAGATCTCCAAAATATATCTGTCACTAGAATAAATCTGGGTGGCAAACAGTTTTTGTTTGTTTTTTATGTATGTCTTTGCTAACCTTCAACGTATTTTGTATTTCTTTTTTTTTTTTTTTTACTTTTTGACTACAGTGATTTGTCAAAATCTGAATTTTAAGAAATGAGACAAGCACACTATCCTTTGGGGAAATGTTTTAATTCCCCCATGCTGGAGGGTTTCAATATGGTTAATACTACAGTATATGTCGTATTTAAGTTGAGACTCTGATTGTGGCACTCCAAAATTAATTTTCTTCGTCATTCTATCAATCAGGTTTATTTATCACATTTCTGTAACAAGGTTTACCATTCGAAGCGCTTCACATCATAAAATTTCAAAGTCATAGAAGACATCACACAGTCAAAACTGAGAAAAGCAGTAAACATTACATTTGTCAAGTGCCATCGTTGCACATCAAGATGTTGGTCAATGTTTTAATTATGGTGAATTGCTACTATTCTTTGGATCCTCGTCCTGCTGCAGACCAAAGTGTGATGGGGCTTTAGTTCCTAATAGCTGAAAAGTTTGTCAAGATTTTCTGATGGAGCGAATATTTGTTTTTTTTCTAACACTTATGGAAAGTCATCCAGGTCTTGAGAAAGCAAAGACCCTTAAAGTCTTGCACTGCATGATGGTCTTTCTGTTTTAGGTCAGATGTAATGAGACGCATGTCTTCCAGAAAGGTCCACTTTTGTCTCATCAGTCTACAGAAAATGTTCTCTAATGTCATGGGGATTGTCGATGTGTTTTGGTAAATAGGAGTTCATGCTCTTCGTGGTTAGCTGTGACTTTCACCTTGGAGCTCTGCCATCTGGGGCTGTTTCAGCCAGTCTATCTTTCTCGCTCATCTGGGTTGTTTTCTGACTTTCTCGTCAAATCGTTGCTGCTCTCTTGGAGTGCTTTTGGTCAGCCTTTCTTGGGAAGTTTCACCACTGGATGAAACTTTTGGATGTTTTCTACAGTTGAGATTTATGGCTCTTACTGTGAGCCTCTGTAGTCTCAAAGTGTTAGAAATAGTTTTGTAAACTTTTCTGGACCGATGGCTCACAATCCTTGTTTTTCTAATGTTCTCTGAATCTTTTTCTGAAGTGTTGCTTTGATGATCAGGCATGGGTTTAGCTCGGAAAATTAAGCTCAGCTTCCTACAAAATATACTTTAATTGCAAGACATAATTTAACAAGGGGGACCATTGTCATTTTCCAGGGACCTAGTTGGTTTGGATATCTTCTTACCTTGATTTAAATCATTTAAAAAATGTTTTCTGTAGTTACTCTGATTAACTATGTTCAATATTATAATCAGTTTGATGATCTGAACAGTTTCAGAGTGACGGCACTCAAAACCAGATGAAATCTCTAAAAGAGCAAATACTTTTTCCCGGCACTCTAAATTAAACTGAAGGGTCATACTTTGCATTCAATCACATTTCATAACTAAGTTCTCATGATTTTCAATAAATAGTTGCATTTTGAGCCTTAAATAAACAGAAATGAATGAGCATGTTGAGCTAATTTCCTGCCTTGAGTGAGCATACATGAATGAAGTTGAGCAAATGAGATGTCAAGATTGCAGTGGTTGGAAAAAAGACGACTTTGGCTGAAGACCAAGATGTACCAAGAGTAGTTTTTCCTGCTTTCTCACAACAGCAGATCTTCGAATGGTTGTGGGCCAAGAACATGTTTCAACATCACATGTCTTCTCTGTTCCTGTCTGAGATTCAATTCAATTCAGAGTTAACCCCCTTTAACTACTGACATCAATAATAAATAGAAGAAAATTAAATACAACTTTTTTATATACAAGGAAGGTAGTGCCCCTTTCTAGTGGTTATTGGGTGAGAGGCAGGTTACAGTCTGGACAGGTCACCTGTCTATCACAGGGCAACATTGACATACACAGTCATGCACTCATTCCTAATTTAAATTACAATTCTAACATAGAGAGGGGTTCACCCAACAGTCCTGGTTTTGGACTGTGGGAGGAAGCTGGAGTATCCAGAGAGACTCAAGTATCACTGTTCTAAACATCTGGTACAGTAGCAAATGGATGCAATCTCCGATTGTCAGATCTGCCACACACTTTATATACATGATGAAAAGTTCTCTAGGTTGTCACAAATCAGAAACGTCATGATATTTATATCTATCATAGCAAATGATAGATTTACTCAGTCTCCTGATATGCCATGTTATGCCAGTGTTCTGTCTGCACTGATGAAGTTTCCTTCATGATGATTTGCCAGATATCCAAAGCAACAGAAGTTGGATTTCTAGTTGAAGTTAATAATCTGTCCTTCTAGGGCACTCACAGACTGAGTGTAGCCATGAACTTTCAGCAGGAAATCCTTGAAAATGAAGACTTAAAAATCAAGACAAACGTGTGACTAGTGCCTATACTAACCTGTATGCTAAGGACATGCATGCATGTTCTGTGTAAAGCAACAGTATTTGTGCTGAATAATTTTAACATAGCAGTTTGAATAATTAGCACAGTAGCTGTCAAATTTAACACAAAATGTGTTATATAGACACATTATTGTGTTGGGATTTGACTACGCTTGTGCTGAAATGATCACATTTGTTTAAAGAGTTGCACTATTTTCACTTTTCCTCCCAATGAATATGTAAGATGTGTAACTAGGCAACATAAATATATAGACACATTTTTCAAACATTACGAGACTTGATATTTCACAACAACTTTTCGTTTTACGCCCACGTAAAAAGTATTTTTAGACAGAGCAGCATATGTGACAAGATAAGGAAAACGGTGACAGAAACTTGAGAGAAGAAAAAAAAAACAAATATGGGTAGAAGAACCTATTAGTTTAATTAATGCTCGCTTTAGATAAACTAGCTCTATCTCGAGGACCTTGAATCCAAACATCCTGAGGACTGTTAAAGTAGCTTATTAATACAATCAACCATAAGTTGGGTGAATCAAACTTTCTCTGTGTTTTATTTTGTTTTTTTTTACTTTTGGTGTGTTACTTGTGTTACTTTGGTGTCTTACTTTTCTTGAGGACTGGACTTGTCAGGGGTGTCCAAGTCCAGTCCTCAAGAGCTACCACCCAGAAACTTTTAGATGGATCATTTCTCCTACACACCTGGATCAAATGAATGGCTCTTTAGCTCTGCAGAGCTGAGTAACAGCTACAAGTTGAAGGGTGGGAGGACTGGAGGACGAGACCTGGGCACTCCTTTATGCTTTATATTGAAACGTATTACTGAGACAAAATGTTCAGTTGTTTGAGATCTGAATACTTTCTGAACCACTTTTGAGAGTAGGTAAATTGTCAGATTAACCACTTCACAAGAAAACAAAACTTCAAGAAATAGTTTATTTTTTCTCTCTTAAATACAGCTTTATGTTACATTAAGTACTCTTTTGCTGTGTCACACAATTGAAAGTGTCATGTACAACATTGAACTTGTTGTGCTGGTGTTGTGAGGCTTTGGCTTGTAAAATAAAACAAAAAAAGCGGAAAACTATGCCTGTTTTAATTTGATTAACTTATTTGTAAAACAGCAACTATACAGTTGACATTAACCAAAAACGTTTGACTGTGAAAAGGCCATTTTAGATGAAATGAAAGAATGTTTTCACATCCAGCATTCATCCTAGTTTCTCTTCTGCTCCCACACACCTGATCTATACAAAGACAAACAGAGCTTGAATTATTTATTCATGTGCACCTCTCTGTGTGAACAGCATGCTGAGTCTGTATGCTGAAGGAGTTGGAATTAAAAAATGCAAACAGAGTTGAACACAAGCAGGTCACCATGTGCTCTAGATGGAGACTGGGAGGGAAAGTGTGAAGGATTTAGCACACTGCTGATATAAAGAAGGCCAGCAGGCTGGCGTTATCTGCAGCTCTGTAATTTGGCTAATTTGGCTCCCTTCTTCTGTCTCCCTCCTGCGCTTTGTGTACGCAGAAGTGTGTGTGTGCATGTGTATATGTGCGAGAACATTAATAGCATTTGGTGATAAGAGTTTTCTTCAAAAGAGAAAATAGCATGCAGTGAGTGAAATGTGCTTGGGAGGTGTTTTATCGGCAGCGACACAAATCTCTTTCACAGGGGACAGAAAATGTGATTGTGGGAGAAACTCTATTGCTTCATGTGAGCATAAGAAGAAAACAGGAAAATTTAAACCAAGGAAATTAAGCCTTTGAAATATTTTAACCAGCATTTATGACTAGATTTAGAACAATCAAACATTTCTAAGACAGGTTTAACTATGATTTTTTTTCCATAGTATATTCAAATTTAGAGAAAACATGCTTAGCCTTGTTTTTTTTTTTTCTTCTATCTAGTAGAAAATAGAGTGTACTATATCCTGTTTCTGGAGCTGACATTGGGGGAAGAGTTGCGGTCCATCCTTCCTTTTTCCTGTCCAGATGGCAGCATCAGCTCACAGCAGATAGAGAAAGTCTCTTCTTTAGACATGTCAGTCTTTGAAGCTTCTCGGTACTGTAAATGTGCATGAGGGTTGGTAAAGTAAAGTAAGGGTGTGTGTTGGTGTGCCAGAAATTTAGGGAACATGGGCCGTCTTTAAAAACAATGTATTTTACAACGGCAGCTTCAAATGCTTCTCTGTGAATGATTCACTCTGCAGCTTCTCTAATATATATTTTTATTGCACGTTTGTATTTACGTTCACTCTCACACACAAATCCTTTTTTGTATTAGACTTGATCCTGGGACAGCTTGGATTTCTGCCCCAGGATCCCACAAGAGAAAAAACATTTGATTACTGTACTTGTCAGCCAAAGAGTAGTCCCTCTCCTCCTCCTCCCCCTTCGCTTCCCTGCCCAGGGGAGATAAAAAAGACTTCTGTGTTATGCTGCTTTTGAAAAACAGCAACCAAGTTCTCTTTTTCCAGCAAGTTGATGTAATGTTAGCTTTATGTGGACATTCAATATGAATCACTTGAATTCAATGAGCCTTGATTGGGAGAAGCTACCGGGGCATTTTTCTGAGCTTGGTTTAAATTCTGCTAAGTGTGCAAAAAGATCATAAAAAAAAAAGCTTTTCAGTTAAAACAATTTCACCATTTAGCAGCTGATTTGAAATGTAAGTGAAACACAGGAAACACAAACACGGATGATTCTTTGCCAGATTATTTATATCTAGATCCAAAACAGTCACTCTAACTTCCTTTCTTCTTGACCTTTCAACCGTTGGCTGCTACAAAACCGTTGTGCCTTTAATTTATTTCAGCCAATATTTCAGCAAATGCTCAGCTGGCATTAGTGGTCACTGATTACTTACCTCTGTGCATGAAATTGTTGTTTTTCTTGGTTGCAGGGAAAAAAAGATGAGGGATGAATAGATCAGCGTAGGAGTAAAAAGGATCTGACTGTTTTTAAAGGAACAGATGATGATACAGTCGGTTCACCTCAGTAGATTGGAATGGCACAGAAGACTTAATGTATTTCAATAATTAATAAAATGACTCATGTTTATGACTGAGTATTCTATATGATTATTTCACTTAATTTAGTTGATTATGGCTTTCAACTAATGGAAAATACATTAGTCATTTTCCCCTAATAAAACATTTTTATAATCTCATAACACAATGATTATAAATACAGAAACACAACTTGAACTAATCAGGGGGGGACTGTTTAACTGTTTAGCTGACTGATGTCCAATATACAGATAGTGAGACCCTCAACAGAGGGTTTGTTAGAGAAGTTGGTTGTTCAGAGGGCTTTATTAAAAACTATTAATGGAAAGTTGAGTGGAAGCAACTGGGATACAATTCATCCATTCAAGTATTTGGTAATGATTCACAAAGAATAAACTGTGGCTGGAGTTGGTGCTTTAAGAGCTGCCACACACATTCATGTCAGGCCGATATTGATTTGGGATCCGGACTGAGAATCTGTGGAGTACTTCCTGAAGAAGAAGACACCAGGTCCAACAATGTAAACAAACCTAAGGCTGAAAATAAACCAACCTGGGAAACAGGGTGATAATCTCTATTCTGCAGTGAGTCACGCAAAAGGAGTCCAGACCAAGTACTGAACTCGTATACTATGCAGTACATAGACCTACCTTCCAAAAGGCTGAAATTTCAGTATTTAAAAATCAGTTTCTGTCCTAAAATATGTATTTTTTTTTCTGACGGCATGTATCGAGTTGTCATCAGCATAAAATATCAAAATGAAGTTGAAAATATTTGACATTTTCTACTCAATTTCCAAACATAACCTGAGTTCTTGATATTTTTTTGGAAGGAGGAGTAAGAACAACAATATGGCAGATAGTGTTAAAGTGTCACACTTTATTTGCTGTGTTTTGAATAAAATAACTTTACATGATCTCAAAGCACAAAAGAAAACATATCAAAGTGTCATAAAAAGCAACATGGAACAATAGGAAACAAAAATGTAATAAGGCAACACACAACATGTAAGACTTGATAGCATACAAGTGAAAACCCAGACTGAATACAGTGCACATGTATGTATGTTCCTCAAGCATCTCCACAGCGACATTACAGAGTAAAACACGGACAATGAGAATGCTGGGGTAGTTCCTAACATTTCTGCCACTCTGGGGAGAAAACTTGTCATGGATTTAAGAACAAAGCAGCTTCTCTAAAAGCCATAAAAATAACCCAGTGATATTATCTGAAAAGTCACGCTTGTCGTTGCTTGTAGTGGAGAGATTTATGAAGGAGTTTGAAGTTTCTTGCCGCAGAGAATCTGACTGACCCTCATCTGCAGACCAAGAACCTGAATCTAAAGGCAAAGTTGGCACTGGTATTATGTTAATTAACTTTCTGTTACTGTATGTAATAACAGCTTTGTTATTTCTCCCAAAGCTGTCGGTAGTCTGCGGGGTCCACCAGCTCATCGGCAGAAGACGTACTCAGTGTAGCTGGTCCACAGTTTGTCCTCCGATGGGTCGTTGCTGCCGTAAGAGCAAGTCCCGGTGGAGTTGCAGGCCACCATGTGGAAGCCAGTCTCCGCCAGCCGGTCAAACGCTTGCTCTAAAAAGTTATACTTCAGGTAGTAGCGGGCCGTGTATTTGTCCGGGGGCCGGTCCGGGTCGCGGCTCTCATTCAGGGTTTCCCCGAAAACCTCCTTGGCCAGAGAGATCTTTCCGCACACTGTTATCCTGGCAACCCTGCGGAATTTGGCGTCCGCCTGGATGTCTCTGCCGATGGTGTAGGTGCCTCTGTACCCGATGGTGATGTAGCCGGAGTTTCCCCCCGGAGAGCGCAGGGGTCTATCCGATGAGGAGGAGGAGGTGACCGGGCTGGTGAGTTCAGCCTCCTCCGGCTCCCCGCTGTCCTCCGCGGAGGAGCTGTCTTTACTGGCCACCGCCAGCCGCCTCGACAGCTCCGGTAGCTGGAAAAAGTCCGCCTCTTTCTGCAGCCTCTTCCTCTCTTTGAAAAACTCCGGCAGAAAAAGCTCCGAGTCCCGTAAGTAATCCAGAATGTAGCGGAACAGAAAGCCGTCCCGGTCAAAGAAGAAGCGGCCCTTGCTGTCTTTAGGCAGGTCGGCTGGAGTGCATTGGGTGAACTTGGTCCACAGGAGCGATCTGGGCACCGCGGTGAGAGTCTCGAAACGGGTCACATACACCTGACCACCCACGTTGAGCTCCACTACTTCAGGGAAAGTTGAACTTTGAGCCATCTCTGCCTCCCTCTCCCTACAGGGTCCCAAGTTGCTGACCTCAGGACGGATAATTGGGGAGGATCTTCAGAGTACAGTAATGTTTATAGTGGCTGAGGCTGTGTGGGAGGAAGAGGAGGAGGAGAAGGACGGCCAGCAGAGACATTAACTGTTTAGTGGAAAGCTCAGTGAAAAAAATCCTGCTGCATTCAGGGGTCGTCTGTAATCCTCAACGTTATTTTTCATATGTTTCATATGTAATTCTCAGCAGCACTTAGGAGCTTTTCTCCGTGTCGCAGTCTTTAAGTTATAAACAAACCGAAAGATCAATTATCTAGATTTGCAAATGTATGAGTCAATCCTCCCAGAATAAAGATTTGTGATTTTTGCATGCAGCTGATTTATAGACATTTTTGTTGCTTGCTGTAACATCTTTATGGTAAGACATAAACTGGGTCATGTCTGCTGTAATTCCTAAGGTCTGTATTGTTGCAAAGGCCATTCCTTGAACCATTTAGCAGAAGTCTCATAACACAACTGAAACTTTTGATCATATTACATGAAACCCATCAGGGGAATTTGTTCATATTTTGGTTCTGAATCTTTCAAGAACCTCACCCAAACAGACATAACATTTAATCTTTCATCTCAAGTGTTTAAAAATGATTATAAAGTGGACATCAATGAGCACAGTGTGACACTACATAGTTTATTTTTCCCCAACTTTTCTAAAATAGCCTACTGTAAATGTGCTTTTTTCAAAATGCTAAACTGTAAAAGATGGCATATAGAAAGCTCATGTTACCACTATGTTTCCAAAAAACCTAAAAAGAGGAAATGGTACAAAAACCACAAAAATCCTTAACATTGGCTTGTTTTCAGCTTTCCAAGGCCTAAGGTATAATTAAGCTAAATTCTCCTTTTCAATCCATGATCTAAACTTGCAGTACAGAAAGCTATGTGTTCATTTCCCAAGTAAGATTTACAACTGAATGCCAGATTCTCAGCCAATGGCATCATCTTCAAAATTTTTGAACAAAATATGTAGTTGGTCCACATGTCAGATGTTAGATATGCAAAGATTTTTCTGCACGTTCTTCAGAGATAAAAAAAAAGGAAAAAGCATCCATCTTGAAACAAGTTTTACTGATACAGAACAACGATTCCTTAGCAGCACTAAAAAAAGTAAGTGAAGTCGGTAAAGACGTGAGCATGAGATTGAAGAAGACATCGGTCATTTATTTCTAATTTAGTATTGACGCAAAAGGTTAACATAATAGACAGAAAAAGTTGACTGTTAAATTTTTAGTGGATATATTTTAAGCAAAAGGAAAACAAAATACATTTTCAAATGTTCATCTTTTCCATCGCAAGAAAGTTTTTGAGTTGTTCAGTCTTCATAAATATTGAGTTATTTTTTTCTGGCGATGTCCTGGTCCACTTTATCTGGGTTACACTGACATCTAGTGGACAGAATCCAAAGAAGCATTTTGTTTGTCTTCTGGCGGCATTATCTGCTGATGTTGCGATTGGTGACATTTTACAAGTTTGGAAGCACTACTTTAAAGTGGCTTTATGCTAATACGTTTTTTTAAATGTACAGTAAAAAAACAAAACTGTTAAAATAATTTGTACTTATTTCACCTTTTTACATATTGTAAGATTACACCCTTTCACATCAGTGTGTTTTATTGGACTATTGTTTGATAGACAAACACAAAGTAGTGCAAAATAGTTTTAGTGGAAGTGAAACAATATTTAGTTCAAATGTTTTTAAACTAACCTGAAAGTGTTTTGTGCATTTTTATGTAGCCCCTCTGACCCAATGTGTCATATTACCACTTTTTGCTGCAATTTCAGTAAATGTCTAGTGTAGCTGGGCATCTCAACACTGACATTTTTGCACAGTCCATTTTGCAAAATAACCTTAATCATATTCACATAGCATGTCTGTGAGCAGACAATATTAACAACTGAGACATTAAAACGCCTGAATTTGCTTGGATATGAACTGGCTCTAGCTTATTCTGTTTTAGAGTTGTTCTGCTGGAAAGTAAACCCCCATACCAGCCTTAAGGCTTTTCTTGATTTTAACAGATATTCTCCCAATAACTTTGACCAGCTTCTCTGGTCCTGCTGGCTTCCTCATGGTGGGCTGCAGCTCCAGGGGGGTCTGCTCATGTGGCAGCTACACTGAGTACATCTGGTGCTAATGAGCTGATGGACCCTGACACTACCAGCAGCATTGTTTCACTGTTCTGATTGTGTGTTTAATATTGGCCTCAATTACCCAGAACATCTTCTTCCACATATTTCCTGTAGGGCTTGTGGGAGATATTAAATGGACTTACCATGACACTCTGTCATTCTCTAAGTGAATAGCAAAACAAAAAGTTAGTTGCAGTAATGTCTGAAAACAGGCACAAAGTGATTAAAGAAAGTAAAACTTCCAGACCCTCTACCTGCACCTCAAGATCAAAAAAGTTTCCTTTGGCCAGTCTTAATCTCTTGGAAGTGTCATTTTTGATCAGATGTGGCCTTTTTATTGCAGGCTGAAACAAGATAATTAGATGAAAGAGGTTGTAAAACTTAGCCACCTCCTGAAGGAAAGGAAGGAAAGTTTCAACTTATCCATGGACCTCATAAGAAAGTTCTGTCTGTCTCTATCTCTAATGGCTGTCATTTCTGGGATTCAACAGCTCATGTAACCAGCCCAATGGTCTTTAATTGAGCTTTAGATTTTTAAAGTTTGATTTACATACACATTATGCCATTTTTTTTAATCTTCATACGGACTTTGCATTGACTTCCATTCATTTATCATTCATTTATATGGCCTAACTTACTCCTTATTCCTAACCATTACTAGTACATGCTAAACCTTAAACCTAACCTAAAATCAATTCATGCCTTCGTCCAAAACCTAACTCCAAAATGGCTTTAATTTTCTTGTAATGGGTTCTGGGCTTTGGGCCCCATAAGGAGCAATAAGTCCTCACTGTTTTAGTATTTGTTTGAAAAATTTTATTTTTTAGGTGAGAAATCCTATAAACACACAAGTTTCTATTTCTACCCATATTAGGACTTTGTATTGACATACATTTTCCTCTTGAGCTTCAAATATCATATGTACATTTCAGACTAATAATTTCAGAAATGTCCCTTGGTATAAAAGCTCTATTAGTGTTAGAACTGTAAATATCTTTTTTCCCATATATACTCATCATTAACTTTAAGAACTGTGAGATTCCTTTATTTACTTCTCCTATGTGTGTTTTTGTGAGAGATGTCTGCAGGAAACTGATAAGCGTGCCAGATTGGAAGCAGATACCAGTCACTCTGGAGCCATAACTAAGAGCTGCTCTTAGTAAAACACCTAAAGGCTAAAGGTCAACGGTTATGACCTATAGGGACATGAGAACTGCCTGAGACCTCACATGCATTAAGACAGGAGATTCATTGTATAGAAAAGATTTATGACTGTGTGTTAGCAGTTGAGTTTTTTATCTGCCCCTCCCTCCTTCATCATCTGGTAACTTGTCTGTGTAACCAGGGTTTCCCCAATGATCAATAAAAGGAGGAGAAGCAAGAGAGGATTTTTAGAGCGAGTTTGGAGACTGTGAAAATCAGACCCTCCTCTTGCTCTCCTCGCAAGTAAAATCCAATTTATTTGTCTCTCTCTTCTTTTTGTCAATGTGTTTTAAGGTTGAACCTGACAATTACTTTCTTTAAAATCTATATTTGATGTCAAGAAATTGTAATAAAATCAGGACAATTTCACTATAAGACTCTATTATGATACTATTTCTGCCATATTGCCCACCTCTGATCTAGCAGTTGCATTTTATTTCTGCAGAAAGGAAACATGTCAGTCTCCACTTCAGAATAATGTTGATTTTAAATCATTATCCTGTATCTGAACTGAATAAACTACTGTGCTCTGACTGAGAAAAAGTTTTAAAGCATCACAAATATGTAATTTTCTTCACAACTCTTACCTGAAACATTGCATGTGCGTGCACACAAACTGATCACGTGACCGCTGCTTATGTGGGTCTTTCACATGACGTAGCTGTTTGTTGACCCATTTGAACTCATTCTTTATGAGAGTGGACATTGCTTTGTGTCTTTGGGTGAGTGTGTTAGGCAGAGTGAGAGAGAAAGCACGGTAGAGAGCGTTCTTGTCACCTCTTCTCAGGGTTACATCTGTGCTCTTCAATCAGCCCTAATGGACCTTCTGGCTCAGACTCAACCGGGACTCTGATTGTGATCCAAAAGACACTCAAATACACACACGTAAATGCACACACATTGTGCAAAGTAAGACTGGGCGTGGCTCAAAGCTTATGTACGTCGGGATGAGCTAAGAGGTAAAATGACCCTTTGAGCATTTCCCCAAGTCTTTGTCCTTTGTTACTTCACCTGCACTTCCCTACAGTTCTTCTGTTCTACACTTTAATTTTACATTAGCTAATTAAATGGAGTAGATGAAATGACAATTGTCATTTAAGTCCACTTGGGCCTTGGCTTTCATCTTAAAAATGTTCTAAAGGTTCATGATTACCAGCTGAAAACTACGTAAAATATAAGGTTTATTGTTTCAAATGGTCCATCTTCCTTCCTTTTGTCACTCCCTATCAGCCTCCTCATCAGGGACCTTCGGAGTAGCTGTGTGTATGTGACCGCTTCACAGCGGCCGATCCACCCTGCTTTTCTTAGCGGCTTCATTCAGAGGGTGAGCAGGTCCTCTGGGGATAATGTGTGCTTTCCTAAGTGTGTGTAAAGGAGTGTGTACATGGCCGCTCGATTATTCTCTCCACTGATTTTCAATGGTATAAGAAAAATGACAGTCCATCCAAGGCACTATCCTCCTTTCTGTGTTAATAAAAGAGATGGCCCTGCTTTACAGACATGCTGCAAAGCAGGGCAACACTACTGCATTTAAAGTAGAGGAATACTGGGAAACTTCAGATGTTTTTGGACAGATTTAGTCTTTTTTCCTGTTTCGTGTAAATCCAAAGACTGTCAAACCAATAATATTTCAGTGATTTACTTTCCTCAATAACATGTTTCAAAGAAGACAAACTGTACTGCAAAACCAAAAACCATTTGACATGAATGGTATTTTATGCAGATGTCAACAATCCACAATTATACATGCAAATTAAAATCCGCTAAATGCTTAAAAATGGATTATACTTTTTTGAAAGATAATGATCTCAGATTAAATAAACAACAAAACACATTAACCCAAAATTATTGGTGTTGCAATTTTACATTTGCTATAATTCCTAGAAAAAACATGTAAAAAAAAGAAGCACTTTTAGGATTAATACTTTGATTTTTAAGATAATTCATGTGTCAGCATTTTTTATTCAAAACTCCTGACTTTGTTTCCCTGTGGTACCAAATCAGTGTGAAATAGAGATCTGCTTCTCCTAACACTCTTTAAGTTGAAAAATAGAAACTGGCAGTCAGTCATGGCAAACGTGTCTTCATCTTCATAAGTCAGGGAATGGCTACAAAAATAGCAACTTCCCCAAATTTGGATTCATTACAGTGTAAGCGATACTTAAAATAACTGGAATTATGAGAAAGAGGCCAGATGAGGACCCCTGTTTATTTTGCCAGAGATCATGATGGGTAGATAAAAATCCCACCCAATCCACTTATAGTTAGAGCTAAGATAACCGCAAGAATGAGTGGTATGTTGGGGTCACTGAGTCTCCATAGTAACCTTTAGACACTATTTTGTTAGAAAGACATGACAGGAAAAAAGTATTTTCAATCATGCTGTCACAAACTAGAACCACAGTTTTTGATCAGCTGAAATTCAGATTGAGCTTTTTTTCCACAACAAACACTGAATGTTGTTCAGTGTTTGACATATGGCAACTATGCCATATGTTTCAACATTTGCCATAGTTGAAAAATTGCCATAAATAGATTTAAATGTATGGATCTGTGATGCTGTTGGTCTGAATCTTATATTCTTCTTCCAAACTTAGAACAGCTGTAAAACTGTAAAGACTTACCCTACAATTTTACTATAGAGTTTCCGAAAAATAATAATAAAGAATTAATGGCAAATCTAACTGGAAACCCAAAACAACAGACAGCAGTGTGTTGGACTTACATCACTTTTGTTTATGTGCCTACTCAAATCAGTTGAAATAATAGATGACTGAGAGGTCAAATAAATCAGCTCATCTTAACACAACACACTGGAATAATCTCTTAAAGTGGACATTTGCATTGATGTAACTTTGACAGGAATCTCCACATAACACAGTGATCATCTACATTAAGATTTTCTTTTGGTTTGTTTCTTTTATCCATTATCCACATACTGACCATAATACAATAAAAAAAAGTATTCGCAACCACCTACTGGAGGTGACATCACTGACAAAGTGTCAGTGATCCTGAGTGAAGCTGATTCACAGCTCTGACTTATTAAGAATTACTGAACTTGCAGATTGTTAGAAGCCTGTCTCGTTCCTGTGGTGAGCTCCAGACTGTGTGCACCTGCAGCCGACCCGAGTGGAGCAAGGCTGCTCTATAATCAGGTTCCCCTGGCTGATTTGATTTCAGAAGTCGCTGTGTTCGTTTTGCTGTAGATGCTCCTCTGCTCCTTGAAGGGACTAATGGAGGAGATAGAGAGATATATGGGAAACAATCAGGCATGACATTATCGCAATGTATGTGTGTGTGGGTGTCCAACACCATGTATACTATTAAAAAGCTGCACATTCATCCCAAAAGACAATTTTTGCTCTCATTTACATCAATATAAGATGGAGGCACATTTTTACATTTTTATTTTTATTTTTTACCTCTCCTGCTTCCTCACCCTTTCCCAATCTTTCATTGACCTGACTTCCAATTAAATTACAGGGGACATTACTTATGAAAGACATAAATAGAAACCTGCCAACATGATCATTGTTCCTTATCCTTATTTGAGATATGGAAGGTCTTGTGACGCATTGTCCTGAAAGGAGATGCAGAGACCACACCCAGTGGTTTGAATGCAGTCCCATTTAGTTATAACTATAAACACAACATGTTGAACCTTTGCTGTTCAGAACTCGGGAAACTTAATGGACTACAATTTTATACTTGGTGAGTTAAGTGTTATGTTATTGATAAATAGAACATGATTGTGAAACTAAAGTATGATCTCAGGAACAATTTAGTGAAGCCCAATGATTTAAACTTTAAACAAATTAGCTTTTCTTGACAAGTGTGGCTATCTTAGTGCATAGATCAGTCCATACAAAATTGTAATCTGCTTCAAAACTTTTACAGTCCAACTAAAACTGCATGCTCATCACAATAATCCATGCTTTGCTACCTGGACATTCAGTTTGCCTCGAGCCATCTCTCCAAAGTCATCTCCAGTTACAACACATCAGATGTTTACCTAAATGTATCATCCACTGCTGGTAATCTCATCACAGAAATCCCTTTCTTTTCATTTTTATGGAAGAAAAAAGGACTGTAACAAATTAGGAAAGACAGGGTCAGATCATGCACAGCAAAGAAACGTGCTTTCATTTAATTTCTCTAATCATGCCGCCTGCTCAGTTTGACTCAGTTTGACCCCTCCTTGAGCTTCTTTTGATTTTCAGATATCTGACCATCTTCAAGCCTGACTGAAAAGTGATACATAGGATGTTTTTACAAGAACCTTACCCTCCCCATTACTAAATCCAACATTTTAAAGTATTTTGCCCACATAAAATACAATAACATTGTAGGATATTATGAACATAACTGTGGCTGTAGCAAAAAATGTTTTGGTTTGTATCTAAACGCTCCACACAAACCATCCCCCATCAGTCTCCTCTCCTTCTGTGAAGCGCTAAAGAAAAATGGATCGCCTGTTGGACAAGCGACAGTTTAGTTTCATAATTGTTAATTATCATGAGTGCTCTGAGAGTCACTTTCTCTGAATGGAGGCAGGAATCTCCCCCCCCCCACCATCTCTCCTTTTTATGGGATTGGTCTAAGTTCTCAAGGACATCAAAGAGGTCAATGACTATGGGGGAGGAGACTCAGGGAATGCGTCAAAGACTTGCGTCATTTCCTTGCATCCAGGTTGGCGAATTCCATGAAAATGGTCGTTGGTGGGCTTCTTGCCTCCGCCTTTCATCCATTTTCCCTGCCTGAGCAACAGCGACCCCACCCAACCCTCCCTGGCTCCTCCCCTTGTCCAAAGCCAGAGAGAGTACAGCACTTAAAGTAAATAAGCAGCAAGGAGAGCTATTTTAAGATACTGTCTTTTACTGTGGACAAGGAGGGGGACAAAGATGCAAGCCATGCGATTGTAATTTTAGTCACGTCTTTCGACATGTAGTCTTCCTCAGTCCTACTCGCTGAACGGCCCAACAGACATGAAAGAGCTTGGAACAACATATTTGTCCCGTTTTGAACAGGAAAAAAAAAATGAAAATACAGATTTTAAAAGACCAAGGTAATTGGCACTACTGGAAATCAAGCCTTATATCTATCAACTTTAGACCTAAAGATAAACACAAACAACATTAGGTGACGCTTGAGAGAGATGATTCAATCAGAAAGCAACAAAATAAAATATGTGAAGAAGTTCTGTTTTGCAAAACTGAGTCTGAGGTTAACATCTTTGGTTTAGATTAAATACACCGTTATGGCATAAAGACTTGGGTGCATTCTGTTAGTTGAGCTTCCCATCAAGCCTGAAGATTTCCTGGATTCCAAGACACATCAGCAATTATGCAAATGTTTGACATTTTTCTAAATATTGTTGAATGAAATCAAAGAATTTAAAATAAGCCTTTACCTTAGGTATTTGGCCATTTGAGTCAGTATTTGTCTTTTTTTTAACAAGAAGGTTTTTACAGAAAATTTACATGTTTTGGAAACTTTCTGTCAAAAACATTCTACAACTTTCCCTTTGCTTTTAAGAAGAAGATTTAAACTTTATATATTAACAAGGAGTTCTGAAACTTTTTTATCACAACCTCGTCAGGATATACCAACAACAAATACACTATGCACACATTAAATAAAAATATGGTGAGTCTTGGACTTTTTCAGTTAATTTGGTTTTTCAAAAGGATCAAAAATGCAGATGGTCTCTGTTTTGTTTGTTTGTTTGTTTGTTTTTTTTATAAATCATAGACCAATAAAAGCAGCTACAAAGAATTTACTTTGGCATATTTTATCGTCATCTTCACTCTTTTGAGTCTTTATTATTTTGTATCACATCAAAAATAAATAAACATTTATAATGAATGTTTTTTTTTGTCGCATATGGATAATTCAAACAGCAATAATTGTTACTCTTATATATGTTTTACCCTTATACAGCATGTATACAAATACACATGTCACAAGAAAATAATCTATTCATTGCTTCTGCAAAAACAAGTAACCGGCAGAAGGTAAGTCAGAGCCTGCAAACACAACGCTCTGCAACATGAAGAAGGAGAAGAAGTGTCCCATTTAATTTAAACCAGATCTTCTGCAGATTTTACATTCATTGTAAAGTCTTTCTTACTCCAGTGTCTCATGAATCTGGTCAGAACAATGAAAGCAAAACATCTCTTTTAGGAGCATCTTTAAGGCAGTTGAATACAAGTTCATTTAAAACACCAACCTTTTTTTTTTTTTGACTAAACTGTTTCTACGGCCAACATTAATGAGAGCAAAAGCAAATGCTTCAGCCAACTATAATAATTTCTGCTTGGATATTTTTGATTCACTTCATTGCATTTTTTTCAAATCACTGTTTATTCTTTAGTAAAAGCATAAAATAATAATAGGAAATATAGTGGTGTTTCTATTCAAAGAAACACTTCCTTTTTAAATCACCAGCTTCAGATTTCACCGTGAACCACTGACATATTGAAGAATAGATGCATTTTTTCATAATTACCTACAGCTGATCTATTCTACTGCTATAGTTATCATCAGGTTACATTGCAATTGCTGCATGTGTGTGAAGTTGTATATCTTATTGCTTTTTATTAATTCCCTTCCAAACAGTAGTTGTGCTGTCAATTCTTCAAAATTATTAAAAGATATTATTTGTCAATTGTTTTACATTATTTTGGATGATAAACAGAAATCTGAAGACTTTCTTTTCTTTAGTGTTGAATAGTCAAATAAATTGGACTTATCATATACCTCTAACCCAGTTAAAAAGGCATGAGGTATGCAAGGTGACAATGTATAAGTGCTTTCTATGTATATATTTAAATATGTAGGTGTGATAATCAGAAAGCGGCTATAATTAGAGTCTAATATCCTGACATGTGGCTCTTATCCAATTAAGTGGGATGTCCGAGTACTTTAAAGTCCAGAAAGAGGATATTTTCTTCTTGTCTCTTGGCCTCCTGCCAGTTCAGTCAGGTATTCTGTCTTTACATTTTTATGAAATCCAGGTTTTATTATTCTTCGTTATGTGAGAAGTCAGGGCTGGACTCTTCCTCTTCCTCTTCAACTGTTTCCTCTGGCAGCGTGTCACGGCGGGTAAAGGCGGCTGCCAAGGTCACACTCAGCCGCGGTTTGACAGGCGCTAACTCCGACAGCCCGATGTTGTTGCCTCGGGTAACAAGAGTAGTTTTATCCATTATTTCCCCACTGCGGCTGGACACCACGGCATCCAGAAAGTCATATTTGTATGAAATCTTTCCGCTCTCGAACAAGTACTTCGCCAGGTAAGAGAAAACAAAGTTGCCGAAAAAGGAGGCCAACATAGAGACAGTCTTAAAGGGGAACCTCTGTATGATAATTTCCTCCATTTCGTCTGAGTCCTGGTGCTTCCGCTGCTCGGTCGTCCAGCCTGGGTAATAAATGAAAGGAGGCAGGTGCAGGTAGGGCTCACCCCCGCCTATGCGCAGCACCAGGCCAAACATGTACGCAGCCACCGAGCCGTACGTGTTTGTACCTTTGACGAAGAGCACGCTGAGGAGCTGCGGGAAGATGATGACATAAACCAGATCTGAGCTCAGGTACCAGAGGCCATAAACCGTGCCAGCGCCCAGGGCCATCAGAGTGGCAAGGCCGCCAAATACAAAGATTGTGATTCGCATCACCCACACAATTTCACGGTCGGATGCCTTGGAAGACAGAAAATAGACATAAGCAACTAGATAGACAACTTCAGAAAGAGGCAATTAGTAACGAAATCCTTGTTTATGTTCCTGAACTTACTGACTGTCTGAAGGCAAGCTGGTAGATGTTTCTTGCAAACATGGAGCTTGCAGACAGAATGGAGGAGTCTGCAGAGGACATGACAGCGGCAGACACAGCGCCCAAACCGAAGAAAGAAACAAATGGCGGACAAAGGTGCTGCAGCACAATGGGGAGAATCATTGCTGCTTCATCTTTGTCTTTAGGAGCTTCACCACCATAACTGGTCATGTTCCAGTCTGAGTAAGAAAAATAATCATTAGTTCTAATGGACAAAGACATGCTCTGTTTCAATTTTTGTAGATTAAAAAACAGGAACAAACTTATTTAAAATTATAATTTAATTTAATGCATTTTCAGTATACAATCTAAAACATCCTTTATCCCTGGTAGAGACAATCTACTGCAGTAATCTCTTATTGAACAGTTTGGTGAAATCCAGAATTATATTTCAGTATATGTGTTGAGATGGGAAAAAAAATCCCATTACAATATTTACTTTTAGCAGAATATCAGACACATGGTTTGAGCATGTAGAGAAAGATATGTACCATTCTTCTTAGTACAATCTCTCTAAATGATGCAGAGCCCAGTTCCTCTCTTATGTTTATTTCTCTTCAGCTCAAAACAGATTTTTTATAAGATTAAATAAGATTGTTCAGGGTCTTAGATGCCTGTGAAATGATGCTAAATGCTGTCTGATCATTTCTAAGGTCAAACACTGATGCTGGACAAGAACACCTAGCTTACATTCTGGACATTTATTCATCCTAAAAATTTTCTTTTGGGTTATGGTCTGGAATCTGTGGAGTTCACTGAAACCAAACTCAGTCTGGCATGTCTTGACAGCTCTTGTTTTGTGAACTGAAGTGCAGTGATGATTGAAATGAAAGGGGACCAAACCGGTCCCAAAGATGAAAGGATAAAATGATCCTAAATGTCAGATACATCTCTCCAGACAACATGTATCTATTGCTGAAGAGCCTGTTGGTACTTTACCCCACTGAATCAAACATTTTGCATCGGATTTGGGAATGTGTGGCTTGGTGCTGTAGAGACAAAAACCAAACCATAAAGCTCTGCAGGCTAAGACCTCAAGCCAATCTGAGAGCCACATGAGGTTTGAAGACCAGTAGTTATTGACTCTGTAGAAACTTAGCAACTCCTGCATTCTCTGTGCCTTTGCACAGTTGTGCTATACAATTAATTTTGTTGCAAAAAAACTATTACATTTTTAACTGCAAGATTTTTTTCTGTGTAAGATTGTTATTGCAATAAAATATGAATACATGTTAGGGTTGTGAAAACAAGGAACATATTGGGATACCAACGTGTGTGAAGGGTCGAATCTGGACGCAGCAGAACATTACGTTTGTCTGTTCATCTTTCTTTATTTTGGTTGTTTCTATTTGGGCCGTCTTATGGCATTAAGCTGCACATCTTGAGCAAATTCATAGAACATGATAGAACACATTTGTGTCATCACTTCTCCGTGGAAGAATCTGACACCTAAAAATCTGGAGATCACAGCACTAATTTGGTCCCTTGCCTCGCTCTAATGCAATATTTACAATCCAGCACGGTTATTAAACGGATTGCTGCTTCATTATGGATGAGGTGAACCAGCTGCTATTTACCAGGTTTTCTTAGATCTAAGGGCAACAAGAACCCACCCAGAGCCTTCCCCAGCAAAACAAACACACAGGTGAACACAACCAGAGAGTGTGTATGTGGATGTCTCTAACCTGTGGAGGCCCCAATGGCTCCGATGAGAACGGAGGGCACGGCCATGACAAGGCATCCAAACGCGGCCAGGAAAGAGAGAACCTGTGCATAGGTGGCGGAGGAGGCAGATAACACCCTTTGGAAATACACTTGCCAAGGTATTCCTCCCAGCATCTGCAGCATAATGACCACCAGGAAAAACATATTTAAAATCAGGTCCAGGATTGTGAAATCTGAATCTGAAAGCACCAAAGTCACAAATTCATCCTGTTCTGTAGATTTTAAAAGAAAGAGAAAATGAATATGCTGAGAGACGGTATTTAAAGTTCAAAATATGGAGGGGAGGACAGAGCAGATTTCTTAAGTGTAAAGGAACAATTAAGTAATTTCATAAGGGAATGATTGTGTTGGAATTAATTAATTCTTTACTTGGCCAAGTGTCTAACAATGTAACAAATGTATTTACTGAATAACTTCTAGATTAACAAATGAATAAAGTCAATTAAGTTCATCTACTTTTAAGCTAAACCCAACAAGATTAATCAACACATTAAACAAAGTTGTTGATAAAATCATTTTGCCTGTATTCCGGAGTTTTAAGGTCTAATATTGTGAGACGAACAAACATGTAGAGACAGTACCAGAAGACAGAAGTTGTCAACCCACATCCAGGTGTCTTCCTTCTTGATGCTGCCTCTCCACGGCGACTGATAAACCCTCTTCACTGCAGTGACGGTGATGTCTGACACCGCAGCATTAGTCAAAGCAAAAGGGACGCTGATCCACTGCAAGCAAACAGACGTCAGTAAATACACAGGAAAAACAACACAAACTAGGAACAGAAGAGTTTTAAAACACATTGAATTTCTTTCTAGGGAAACATGAACTTAACATCAATGCATTTCTGTCCATTTCTGTCTATAATTCTGAGAGAGATTGACCAATGCATAACATTAATCAAATACAAGTCCTGAACTTACAAGGCCAATAAAGATACAAAACAGCTGCACCACATCCGTGTAGGCCACAGAGTACAGTCCTCCAACCAGGGTGTAGAAGATTGCTATGAGTGCAGAGATAACCACTGACATCTTGATGTTGATGTCCACAATGACACTCAGAGTAGCACCTAGGTCAAGAGCAGGTCAAAGGACATCACAGCCCTTGTAGTGTCAGAAATTCAGATACATTTTGAGGTATTTCCAAGAACATTTTTGTTCTGCTGTGTGCAAAACACGTGGACTTACCGAGGGCGGACAGGATGGCAGCAGACCAAAAAATCTCACCCATGAATGCAGGTATGAAGAGAAGACCACCCATGCGTTTCCCATAAAGTTGCTGGAACGGGTCCAGCATGGTGACATAACCCCTGGAGCGCATGGGCTTAGCAAAGAAAAGACCACCTGGGATAAAGAGGGAGAACTTGATGGAAATACATTTCAGAGCCCATGTCTTCAAAGATTCTAAACAAAAAATGGATCTCAATGAAATAAAAATTATTACTTTATTATTACTTGATATGTATTTAAATGTTACCACTGAAAGGTGAACAGAAGAGCACTTGAGACAGTCAGTCTAAAACTCTTATTCTAATAACATGTTTAGCCTATAAAGTAGTGCTTTGGTTTGTATTCCTTCCACATAATACATTTTGCCATTTAAGAACAATATACTACTTAAGAAAACTCACCAACAACCAGACTGAGAGCATATCCAAATGGGGCTTGAGCCCAAGCCAAGCCGTAGTCGGGAAGATACACATACTCAGCTGTGCCATTGATGTATCCTCCACCCACCCAGGTCGCTGCAAATTGCACAAGCACGTCACTGAACGTAACTTAAATTACAATTATTTTGGACCGGAAAATAATAATAAAAAAATTATCTCTCAAAGGTAAGGAATAATTCTAGTATAAACTAAAAACAAAATGTTACATTTTTTTTTATACAATTCAAATAAAGTTTACATCGAAAAAAGTCGCTCTTTAAAAATATATACCAGAACTAACACAACAAGCCAGTTTTAGTGTTTAGTTAACACAAACTCCACCTGTCATTGTGAATCCACCGACAAATAGTCCGATGTCTCTCCCTCCGACCATGATGGTTTCGCTGCGGTCGGTGCCCTCTGCCTCCCCGGAGTGTTTGTTCTTCCATGCCGCCCAGATGCCCACGAACAGAATGAGGAGATAGAAGACCGCGATAGCCACAAGCCCCTCTGCATGGATGGTCATTGTCGCAGTGGTCTTCTGCTAGGAACGGGAGGACATGAAGACCTGCAGAGGAGCAGAAAACATAGTTATGATGTTATGCGCGCCTTTGTGTTTGTGGCAAGTGAATTATCAACGTAGTTTGGGGTTTGTAACACAGTTCGTTTTTTTGGTTGTTGTGTTTTGTTTTTTTTTTTCTTTTTGGTTCGATTTGAAATACTGACCAGACACGCTGAAACCTGGTTGAAAAATAAATACGGGTCTGAGAAAGACCAATAAATAATTTTCTTTAACCACTACGCAAATTACATGGATTTAAATATTAAATTGAACTTTGATATATCTTGTAAAATTACTCATAAAATTTGGTGATCCTATCATTACAAATAGGACGGAAATGTTTTCATAAGAAACCTTGAATATTAGTTTTTTTCTTGTTGGTACAAATTCCAAATACAAATAACTGAAAGATTCAATTAATCCCCCCCGACCCCCCAAAAAATCTAATATAAACTATATTTAAACAAAACAATTAACTCCGCATTACTACATTTTTGCTCTGTTAAATAAGTCATGTTCTTTTTGTTAATTTCATTTGGCTCTTTGTGGAGGATGTGTGTGCGTAAAAGCCCTATTACGCACAGAAATACTAAATCCAAAGAAGCACAAATTATGATAGAAAGATCCCTTGTTTGTGTCTTTCTTTCTTAGTTTCTTTTCCATATATAAAGGACTCCAGAACTTACCAAAAGTCTTTCCAGAGTCATGCGTGTGGGCAGATGAGCAAAGAAAACGAGCATCACAGTTCCAGCAGCATTGAAATACGCGTCCCTCTTTGAACGGTGGGCAACTGTAAAGCGAAGCGGCGGTGGGGGTCTCTCGGGTGACTTGCTGAGGCTTATAAAGGGGGCAGATGCCGTCAGAGGACCGAGACACGCGTCAGAGAAACCACCCGTCCCTCTTAATGAGCACCAGGAAAAAAAAAACAAAAAACGTCACGATGTCCCGGCTGATGTTACTGGAAGAGGGCCGAAATTCCTTTACCCTCTTATAACACTCTTTTTTTTTTTTTTTTTTACTCACCGGATGGGTCACGAAAAGAAGGTTGTTAAACGCGTCGCATCACGCTTCGAATAATTACAAATTTGTGAAGGATTTTTGTTTTGTCCGCTTCTGATGCTACTTCTTTATACTCAGTGCAAACAACTCGTAAGCAACACAGTTCAGATTACCTTCTGTTAGTCAGTAACACTATTTGCTTTCCTTTGTTCATCTGAAGGATGCTGAGAACACACCATCAAGAAACTCTGGAGGGATGAATATGATATTATTAAAACATATAGCCAGGAATTACGAACACCTTCTCAAGGAGAAAAATTCTATTTCTTCTTTTTTTTTTCCTGTGATCAAACGAAATCGTGGATAAAACACTCCCCACATTTAAGCAATTAGACCAGTCTTAAGTGTGTGTCTGCCTCTTCCCTTCAGGATATATATCTTTGAGCTGCGTCTACTTAATGGCCACTTCAACTTGCACTCCGTTTATCTGAACAAGACTTGTCGAAACTGGCAGGCATCCAATTAGGAAGGGTCCCGAGCATGCAGTGAGGTTTAATGATACAATCTGACTTTTTAAAAATCCTTACACACATACACACAGCAACAGGAGAAAAGGAAAACTGTCTTGGAGAAGATGCTTATTCGTCATGGTAAATGGTGGCAAATGAGCAGGACTGTCTTAGAAGTCAAACAGAGCGATTCAGCACCATGGAGAGAGACCAAAATATGTAGAACAGGTTATACAGGGTGGGCCATAAGTTTAAATACATAGGAGAATGTAACATGTATATTTATTTTATATTTCAGATACCCAAGAAGATGCGTTTGACAAAAGAGCAAAGAATAAAAATTATACTGATGGCTGGATCGGGAAGCAGTCGCATGGTTGCACGAAACTTTAACAGAAAACGAACGAGCATCACACACGACACTGTGGGAAAACTTATTTCCAAGTTTCAGAAAACTGGAAATGTTGCAGATCAACCACAAAGTGGTCCAAGACGTGCAGCGATTACACAGAGTCCCACAAAAATAAAAACAGTTGTCCAATATAAAATGTTTATTTTTTCTATGTATGGAAACTTATGGCCCACCCTGTATGTGGGAGTGATGATACAGGACATCTATGTTGATATTTCATATTGCTTTTATGCATAATTAAAATCTATATTACACATGGACATTTAGATCAAAGCTTTTACAACAAAAATATTAATGTAGATGATAAAAAATAGATTTGAGCTATATGTTTATAAATATTAAGCTTTTCGTAAAGTTTGTCACTAATTCCAAAACTATTGAAATGAAGCCTTAACTCATGTTTCTAGTTAGCAGTTAATACGCACAGTAATAAAACATTCTGCACTGGCAAACTACATTATATGCTTTTGTATGGCCACATATTTAAAATCTATTACTAACATTACATGCGTTACATACAAACCAGCTTTTGGATCAAAATAAAATTAAATGCGACAACTTTTGAGAGCTGAATGATTCTGGGAAATATTTATGCCAAAAAATAAAAGATCCAGCAGACAGCTGGAAAATCTGCTAACTGCCTGTTGGACAGATGGTTGATGCAGAACCTGGAGGCACTTTTAAATCAAACACTGAATCTTAGCTTTGGCATTCGTGTGATTTGTTTATATTAAGAATCCCATTAGATATAATGTAAATGCCTAGTGCATTTCTGAGCACAACTATTGTAAAACAAAAAAAATTATATTATGTTCATAGAAAACTTTTCAACATCTGTAACTTCACTGATTACATTCAACCAAATAATTTGTTCGGAGTCATAGGACTGGAGGTTTAATGAGCAGCTGTTGCTGGCAGCTCCACAAGATCTCTAAAAAAAAAAGCCTGAATAAAAGGAAGGAAGAGAGACGGAAAGAGACGCAAGATTTGGGATAACATCTGATATATGAACATTACACCTGAACATGAAGAAATGTTGGATTTCCACGAAATTTATTATTTGAAAATTAAAACACAGAATGGAATAGAATAGAATAGAAACAGGCCTTTGCAAAAATGCAGTTTCAGCAAATAATCTAGAAATGATATCAGTTTAAAATATAAAACATTATTAATCAAGGACAGCTGACCTTCAGAAATGATCTGAGATCTCTACAAGATACTGACTAAACTCCTCACAGCAAGTCAAGATATTTTACAATCACAGAAATATTCCAAATCCACATGGTTTCCACTGTTATAGTAAGCAGGAGTTTTCTTGATTTGGTTGTTTCACAGATGAAGCGCTGAAGAAAAAACATTGCCTGCTGATGTATGAGACTAACATGCTCCAGGTTTTCACAACAAAAACAGCATCAGAGGGTCAGATATAACATTTTAAATAACTAACATAAATTACAACATATTTTGCTATGCTTTCCTGACAAATATCACAGACTTTTTAGCATATATTCCCTAACTATCTAAACAAATTGACAAGGTTTTGTTAATAGGTTTTGTTCTATGTCTGTGAGGATGGGTGAAGAGCTTTGGGGTTCTCTGAACTTTATTAGCTATACAAGTACGAGCTACTTCACATCTACCATTATGTTTTACAAATACCTCAGTAACTCTTCGATATGATTGTTACTGAAACAGCTACCTCCATCTGCACCATTTTAGTTACATGTCATTCACATTAAGGAAAACATCTTTGACAGACCACAAGCTGTAATTAGTTAAATAAAGTCTTGCTTTTGGAACAGTTACTTTCTGAGTTGTTGCAGGAGGGCAACATTAAAAATGATGATAGAAAAAGTTGTTTCTGTTTCTGTTTGGCTTTTGCTGCTAAACCTTATTTAGCCACAATTCACAAACCTTTGACAGAGCATAGATAAATGATTAAAATAAAGAAATGTGTTGATTTTAATTTAGTGCATTAAAGTCAGGTTATTTCTCAGAAATAAATGCAACCTAAAGCCTTTGTAGCTGCCACTTTTAAATCTATGAGCTTAGCTGTTAAGCTTTTCTACCCACCCACCCACCCACCCATCCATCCATCCATCCATCCATCCATCCATCCAATACTGATTAATTCTAACCAAAAAAGGCTTAAAAACACAGAAAACATTTTTAGAAAGCAGGGCTGAAGTAGCCTACGCTAACATGGACAAAACAAGCTGCTTTTATGGTAAGCTCTAGGTCAGTCTATATAAAAAGATCAAAGCCTTAAAAAAACAAACAACAAAAAAAACTATCTTTTGTATAGACTGTAATTTTATGCTTTCTGGTCTGCCTTTGATTCATTGAAGTACTGAGAGTGAACTGAAAGCAGCCTTTTTGAATGATTACATCTTGTTCAGTAGAAATGGAATCAAGCCAAAAAGAACAGTGGCTGGAATTTAGCTTTGTAGAGACTCATTTTGACTTATATTTGCAGTTTTCACCTACTTATTTCACATCTGTATATATACCAACTTAATATTTGTATGTGACCATTACAGCTAACTATGTTGTATTTAAAAGGGCACATTACAATTGGTATTATTACACATGTATTATATTTTCTTTAAAATAGGTAAATTTGTTACAATTTCTTTTTCATTTTTTATTTATTTTTTGGTTTATTATCGTAGAGAAACTTTGCTTAAAATTGAGCAGAGCTCCATTCTAAATTATGTGAAGTGAGGACAAAATGCCTGTTATTAGTGTAAGCACAAAACAGCCAATGTAGTTTTGAAAAAGGCAGGGATCTGAACACATTTTGCCTCTTTCTTCTTCTGATTCCCAATAATTTTACAATGAAGTAAAATTTACCCAAACAACAATGCATCTTAACAAATCTTAAACATTTTATAGGAAGCATTTACCACGTTCACCTGTTGCTTTTTGTGCACTTCTCTAACCAAGTGAAACTCTGGTCCACTTGCCTTTTGGACATTTGCATTTTTTTGTTTGTTTTAACACTGATATATCATCAGAAACAGCATCTGCTTCAAGTGGTGCCTCAAAAACAGCAAAACAATTATTTAAAAAAATATCTGTGAATCCTGGTGTTATTCTGGTGGTTGCTCCTCATGCGCTCATGTTTTCATTGTTTTGATTTGATCTAGAAAAGGAGGAAAATGGTTATTCAGCAAAATGTAACACATATGTATTTTAATAACAGTCAGCTGTTTCTTTGAATTCTCAGAATTACCAAAGGAAAACTGGACAAAGATGGGTCAGGATGAAGAGTTTACATGGTGGGTTTAATTTAAATCTATTGCTGAATGTACTGCATAAAATAATATCTATGTGTTTAAGTAATATTCATTTCAGTAACGATACTCTTCAGGTACCACAATCCCTTCATGGATTTCCTATTAGCAAGAGCCAAGAAGACTAAGATCAAATTGTTTGATACTATTAGGTTTCTAGCTTAAATACATTGCTTCATGTAAACTCATGTACTTAGGATACAACAACATAGGAAAGGGAACCAGTTATAAATCCTAAACAAATACAATTCAACAAAAGTAGTATTAAAAAGCAACCAGTACTCACTGTATAATTTGATCTATGGGAGGATTTGAATGAGGGCATTAAACATAACAGAAAAAAAGACATGGACATTCTTGGACAATGAAACATATTTGTTATGAACATGCTTTGGAGAAATAACTCTGTCTTGTTAAGAAATAAAGACATCTTGAAATTTTAGATATCTATAGGTCAAGATAGCAATGAGGAAATGGCAGAAACAAAGACACTTCAATAAATGATAAGACAAAAATGGTGTAATAATCCTCATTCACATGACTGCTCCCTGTTATTCAGGTTAGAACTAAATGTCTCATTGTTTTATCTCTTCCTCAACCCACAACCACTCCACCTACTTAACCTGATATTATAACCATTTCTTAACAGAACTCTAACTAGGTTGGAAAAAGTAAAACTGGAGTATTACTGTGGATAGGAAACTAATCTGAACAGCTGCAGTTACATTAGAAAATAGGCAATAACAGTAGCGGTGGGTTAATTTGATATTACAACAGCTGCTTCGAATAAATTGGCAGTCTGGTATATTAATTAACCAAATAAATAAAAGCACTTCCCAAACTTTCTAACTCTGTTCTGTGTATGAAAACCAGCTGTGAGAAGTTTTTCCTCAGCTTTGGAGCCTAATTAGCCTGACCATTGCCTTTCTATGCAATTCTACTTAATTATCATCTGCCTTCAGTGATCCACTGGGATTTCTCCCATTGACCTGGATTTCTCCGGTTGTGTTTTAACCTTACCAATCAAGAAAACAGAAGGAGGAGTTGTGACTGTAGTTTGGTAATGACAACAGAGGATGTGAACAAAGCCATTCAGTTTTTATTGGTCAAACGTTCAAATTTTGAGGAATTAAAGTTGGAGCAAGAAAAATGTACAAGACACTTTATTGCTGGAAAATATGCCGTGGCCTTACTCCCCGCTCATTGTCACAGCCAAACGTTAGCCACTGGGTAAAATCAGATTCGATATTTTAAAACTTCAACAAAGTCTAAAAAACAAAAAACAAAAACGTGGAATATGACCAAATGTGTGTTTTTGCTACTTTATTAGATTTTGAATGCTATTCTGGTCTCAAATTGGCTAAAAAGTAATCATGTAAGAATAAAGTAGATAGTAAAGTAAACTTCATATTAATCTAGGGGGAAAAAACAATCATACAGCATTTTAGTCTTCAATTATGCACATTAGGTCTCTTACCTTGCAGCCAGTCGACTCCTTCTTGTAAACCGTCTCCTCTGATAGCATCAGTGGCACTGGAAAACAACAAATTTGTTCTGAAAAGCAAAAACCTGCAGCCACCCAGGCATTTCTACCAACCATGCAGAAAAAAAAAAAAAAACACTTTTAAGAAATCCCAAAAAATGTTACAAATATCTATGACTACAGTCCTGTGGTTTAATAGTTATGTTAGATTATTATTAGTAGAGTACAGTTTATGAGACAAGTACTTCAAAGAGTTTTAATCTGTTCATACCAGATGTACCAGGGCTTGTCTTTGATGTTCTCCAAACAGAGCAGCTGTGAGACCTTGACAGAAGACAGAGCATCTCTGACATCCATTTTGTTAGCAAAGAAAAGGATGGGGATCCTCCTGTGTTTAATATCTGCAGCAAAACGGTGAGTAAAGTGTAAACAACCCACAGTTGTGATGCTGAATAAAAAAGAACAATATTTTGACACTATTGCTTAATATTTGACACAATATCGCTTAGTATGTGTTCTGCAAAGTGGTTCACTGTGTTTCTCACTCGTGGAATACTTTGTTTTCCATCCACACACACATACATACAAAGAAACATAAAATGGGTTTGGAGTCATTGATGTTTGTATCTTTTTATAAAATATAAACCAAAAATCTGCATTTGTATTTGCATGGTTTAGACACAGAACAATATAAAAAACTGTGTAGACAAATAAGAAAGAGCTTACCGGGATGATTTAATAATGTGTCCAATTCTTCTTTGGCTACAACCATTCTTAGCTTGTCTGCACTATCAATGACAAATATTATAGCCTGCCCTTCCCTGAGAAGAGAGTAATGGGAATAAAATGCATGTATAATCACCAAAAAGGCAAAAGATTGTATGTGTGCACTCACTTGTAGTAATGTTCCCAAAGATTCCTGTATCTGCCTTGACCGGACATATCAAAGACGGTAAATGAAAGACTGGAGAATAGAAAAAAAATAAAACAAATAAAGTTGGAAACCTAAAAGTTATCACAAGGAGCAAATATTCTATGACTAGATGAAATGTTCAAATTAAAACAAGGTGGTAAAACAATAACACATTACATTTTTACTATATGGCATTAAGTATCTACCTGGATGTCTTGAACTTCTCTATACTGAAGCCAATTGTTGGAACAATGTCTTGCACCTGGGCCTAAAAGAAAAAGACTTTCAGGAATGGCTCAAAGGCAGGCTCACACAGGCAATGTTCATTTTATTGTCATGTAAGAAAGGATTTTTGTTTTTTACTTAATTCCATTGTAAATAATGTTGTCCAACAGCAGATCAACATAACTACAGGACAGCACATTTAAAACACAAAAAGAACATGCACAGCATATGTCTGTGCGAGCTGTATTAAATACAACAAGTGCACACATTTCACTAGATCATTAACTTACATTGGAAGGCTTGAGTTTGTTGATGATGGTGGTTTTGCCACTGTTGTCCAGGCCCAGGCAGAGAACATTCACCTCCTTCTTTAAGCCCAGCCATCCGACCAACTTGTCAAATAGTCCCATTGGCTAGCAAGCAACCATCGGCTGTGAGCCTTCAATGAAAAAAAAAATTAAAAGTCAGTAGGTTAAAATTACAAATAAGAAGAGGTAAGGAACAGAAAAGAAATCTGTAATAGACACAAGTTGATCACACTTTCCCAGCTGCAATGATGATATGAGTTTTAATGAACTCATATTTTTCTCTTCTCTTTTTTGTTTTCAGCTACCATTATGCGCCTTCCCCTCTTGTGACCTTTAGTATCTCAAACAATGAGATTTAAATAAGATGTAGGTGGGTAACGTCCATCCAACAGGCTAAATATATTAATGCTTTGAAGAACGTGGATCCTTGGCTACTAATATTATAGCATATTATATTCACTACTTTATAAGAGTCCTATTCAACTACCAAAATTAATTAATATAGGGCCTTTCCATTCATTACGGCTACTCGACGACTACATTCATCCAGTCACACTTTAAGAATGGAAGTTGTCTAATTTTGATATTACAATCAATGACACCTGCAACCAGCTCTGACTAAAATTAACATGTACTGTGCAAGTGCAAAAAAAGATGCATCACACTGATCTGGATGCTAGCTAAAATGTTTTAAGGAAAACTACAGCCTCCTTTACGTTTAGAAAAGCCCAGTGTATCCTAAAACAGAGCAAAGATCAATGTGGAATAGAAATTAACTAAAAAACGAGAAATCTCTGGTACTGTTACGTTCAGTAGTCCATATCCCTCATATTAGCTGACCCATTCAGAAAATATGTTCATGGTGCTAAGAATCTTTCACAAAACATATCATGCAGAGCAAAATAAAGCTTTGATTAATAATGAATGTACAAGGAATTTTAAATAGCAACCACTTTATTTTCTATGAACATCAAACTAACATTTAGCACACAATTGTATTAAATCTATATGTAATTATGATTATATTAGTAATTAAAAAAAGAATATAAGAGCATTATCTACACACATAGGTGTTTGGTGGCTCTACCCAGATTTGGTCGCATTTACTACACGCTAACAGCTATTTAATCTGTTAAGATAGTCGCTAGCAAGCCACTGCTAACCGTTAGCTGTTTGAAAGTTAACTACTTCAATCATTTCAATGCGACATAAACAGTGCTTTCCGTGGTCTTCCTACAAAAAGTTCACAATATCTTTGCACTCTAAATAAGCCAAATGTAGTTATGCAATTGTAGCTAATACCAACACCGCTGTTAGCCTAGCTACGATATCGCTAACTTTAGCCCGTATTATCCTGTCGCAGATTGTTAAGTAGAGCTGTAACTTACCTGTAAATCGCCCGTGCTATGTTGCTAGTATTGGGTCAGCTAGTGCAGTCCCAGTCTTTGTATTTAACTAACTGATGTTTCATTCATTTCTCTGATGCTCTCTAATACTACCTGGAATAAAAATATAACTGGACATTTACACTACGTTGCTGGGAGACCACTGTCTTGCCGCTAGGTTGGATCACCGGGGCAACGGAAAGCACGTACTGGTTTTCTACGTCAGCCGCACAGGGGTCTGCCGTAATTGGTCATTGTGTTGCTCGGCAACGATTGGTCTACTCTGCTGTGATTACATTGATAGCGGCGTAATCACATCTATGGATAGAGGTGCAGTGATGTTTGGGAAACCCACAATTTAAAACCTTTAATCGTAATGACTGTAAAGGAGCAAATTGAGTGTTATTATTTATTGCCCGTTTGTTATTTTTAAAAAGCCTACAAAGCACATATCTAAAACTTGGAAAATATGCAATTTTCCACTTCTGTTGTCAGCTAGGACTAAATTACACAAAATAAAAAAATGAAAAGTGAATTAAAATTGTATGACTACTAGTCTCGATGTTCGTGTGGGGTGGTGGTAGGGTTAGAGCAGGGGTTCTGCAATGTGATTTAATTGTTGTTAAAATATACTTTATTATAATAAAATTAGTAACATTACTAACCAAACCTGTTTTCATGGCATACAGAAACGAGTTTCTCGTAAGGTTAAAATGTCCATGTAAATCAAGATTTAAAACAAATTGAGAAGAGAGTGATATTGGGTGAAATTTATGCATCCTGTCCTGATTTTCATCTTTTACCCGCCTGTTTGTTTGAGATGAAAATATTTAAAATATGAAATGATTTTACATCTAGTCAAAAACAGATTGCACCATGTGATCAATAAGCAAAAAAGGACTATGACCATGTACTTATCACCATATGACCTTCAAGTGTCTGTTTACATACCTGATAAGATTTCATGCCTTGGAGACTGTTCACATGAAGATGATCGTCTACAGGTGCTTAAAGTTTCCCGTTTATTGTTGTGCATTAACCACAAAGCCAGCGTGGCACAAAGATGTTTTTTAGAGTTTGAGCAAAAAGCAGCATTAAAATATAGTTGTTTATTAAGGAAGAAACTTACAGAATAAAACATACGACTTTCACAAGACTTTTTTTGTACAAGACATACTGCATTATCATGAGGAGAGAACATACATTTCTAAAAAAAAAAAAAAAAAACGTTTGACATTCAGTGGTCTTCAGTTCAAAAATCATTGTGGAATTTTTTTTGTTTAAAACCAGTTGGATATCTTAGAACCACATTGTTTCTCATACATCACCAGATGGTATATATCCTCTCCTCATCTTCCCTGGTCATGAGGTAACTGACTTGACACCTTTCAAAGTCAATAGAAACCATTGGATTGTCACTCGGAAAGATAAGAGGTATTGGTGAACACTTGAATAGACACTAGAGACATGAAGTCCTAAATTCAAGTGAATGCTAGTACTTGCTGAGATAATAAAAAGACCTGGTTTGGCCAATGCTGACAGAGGTTGATTGTTGTGGAAGCTGTCCGAAGAGATGACAGTTGGGATTATGAGTGCAACTTATCTGGGCAGCCATGGGTCTAGTACCAAGACCCCTCCCTCATGAGCAGCATGTAGTACTGGCAACACCTAACAGTCCAGTGTTTGTGCAATTGGTTGGATGACGATGCCAAGGATCGGCAGCTGGATGTGTAAAAACACAGTCTGGTTGTGTGACATGGTCTCAAACTTGAAATCCACTCTGATGGATGTGATGAAGTTGCAGTCGAAGAGACTGTATGCTGCTTATGATTCTCCTCTGGTGGCCAATCAAACAGACTCCAATGCGTTTGATGTCTCTGAAGAGGAGAAGGAGAATTTTAAATAAGAGCATAAGACAAAACCTTTGCTTGGACAGAAACCTGAACTTTAAGAGCTGAAATCAAGGAACTTTGAAGAAAGGTAGGTCTAAAATGTTTACATATTTAGTATAGCAGGAGTGGTGTAATAAAAACAAACATCCATCCATCCATCCATCCATCCATCCATCCATCCATCCATTTTCTGTTCACCCTTGTCAAGGGTGTCATGGGGACAAGGGTGAACAAAAACAAACATCAAAATAAAATTTTATATAAAAATATTAAGGATCCTGAACATGTTATGAAGTTGTATATTTAGCTGCTTTTAATGTGAACTCAAACCAGACCTCCATACATTTGTTTGGCATGACAAAAACCACTAGCATCCTTCTTTAACCTTTTGTATCAACTACATGCCTTCTCATATACATCACTTTGCACAATCCTCACAGTTCTTGATGCAATGCTTTGACAGTGTTCCCATTTCTCTTTGAGTTTAATGCAATTTTTTATTCTATTTGTGTGTAGCATCACTCTTTATAATTTAGCTCCACTTACTCTATACTCATAGTTGCAATAGAATCCAATGTAGTGTATCCTGCTGCAAGGAAGTTGCTCTTATACTGGCTCATTTTGATGGAGTCTAGCCAGTCGCCGATAGAGATGAAAAGAGGGTAGTCTGGCATCTCCTCAGGAGAGTCTGAAAAACTGAGAAGACAAACAGCATATTAGCTGATACAACGTCAAGTTGGCATGCCAACAAACTGAATGGTTGATTTTATTTGGCTGGTTAATAGTGCAAAATGATTTTAAAATAAATAAATAAATACGCTTCAGAAATGCTACTCTTCTTTCACTTTGAGGTAAAGGATGTACTGTATTTTTCATTATTTCACTTCTGAAAATATATTCCAATTATTATTAATAAAGAACAAAAACAAACTGAAAAATAACTACTTTTTGTAAAAGTGTAATTGTAATTTTTGCTCTTAGGGCTATGCTAAGAAAAAAAATATTACAAGAATAAAGTCATAGTATTATGACATTATTATGACTTTATACTTTATTATATTATATATAAAATATTATGACATTATTCTCATATTATCTCCACTTTATTCACATATGACTTTATTCTTGTAATATTATGACTTTTATTCTCATAATACAACCTTATTCTCATAATATTATAACTTTATTCTCAAAATGTTATGACTTTATTCTCGTAATTTATTTTTTTCTTTCTTTCTTAGTATTGTCGTAGTACTCCGTCTTTGTTTGTGGTTTGAACTCAGGCACAGACATTTATAATAAACTGACATTTACCTTAGAGCGTCATTGACCAGAGTCAGCATACTACTGGGATTAATTATGAGTTTGTCAAGGAAAGAAACCACATCGTTAAAGCTTGGGCGTTGGCTGTACTCCTTCTGCCAGCAGTGCAGCATCAACTGGTGTAGGGTCACAGGACAGCCAATTGGTGCTGGCAGACGATACCCTTCTTCAATTGATAAAATAACCTAAGAGAAATGTCAGCAAAAAACAACTACTGGATTAGATTTTTTTTATTCTTAAAATGACATCAGTTTGATAATCTTGCAGCTTTTATTGATTGTATGTAAATAGAAACTTACATCTTGATTGGACATTTCCCAGTAGGGCCTTTCACCATATGACATCACTTCCCACATAACAATGGCATAGCTCCATATGTCACTAGCTGAAGAAAACTTTCCATAAGCAATAGCCTCTGGTGCTGTCCAGCGTATTGGTATTTTTCCTCCCTGATTCAAAGTAACACAGAATCATCCTTTGACGCTCAGAGTTTGTTTAACCATAAAATTATTTTTGAGCTGCCATTTCCACACTCACTGTAGCTGTGTAAGCGGATTCAGAGTCATCTTCAAGGATCCTAGACATGCCAAAATCTGACACTTTACACACCAAGTTTTCATCCACCAAGATGTTGCGAGCAGCCAGGTCTCTGTGAACGTAGCCCATGTCTGAAAGGTATGACATGCCGACTGCAATGCCTCGCAGCATGCCAATCAGCTGGAGCACAGTGAACTGGCCCTCACGGGTCTGGAGTTTGGAGATGCAGACAACAGAGAAAACAAGATAAATAAGTGAGTGTTTTTTTCTTTACACTATGATGATGTACAAATAAATATCTGAATAATAAAAAAACTCAATACCCGCAGGAAAGCGTCAAGTGCTCCATTTTCCATGTATTCCACTACTATCATCACTGGTCTACCTGAGAGAATGGAGAAAAGTACTTGTGTAAAACGATTTGAAAGATGCATGAAGGAAACAAAAGGGGATTGGATTTTGAAAACGAGCCTCTATTGAAAGGTAATTACAAATAAACATAAGTGGACTGTCTGTAAGATATGTAAAATACCAGAAGATAATAAAACCATTGTTTTTAAGAATAAAAATAAAACACAATGGTTTTACACAAAAAAAATGAATTCAGCTCACTCTTAGTGACAACTCCCTCCAGCCTGATGATGTTAGAGTTGTTGAACTGTCCTATGATGGAGGCCTCGCGCAGAAACTCCCGTCTCTGCTCTTCCATATAGCCACCTTTAAGGGTCTTTATTGCCACAGCAACGTCCTTTCTTCCAGGAATACGCAGGCGCCCACTACACACCTCTCCAAACTCACCTGTTAAAACAAATCAAGACTAACTCCTGTGTACTGTATCAGACTCTTTAGTAATGTATTACAGTTATTTTCCTTATGGTATTAATGAACTCTGTATATTGAGCTTTAGCAGACACAACTTTACATAATAGGGTAATAAAAAAATATTTGAATATTTGAATATTAAACATTTCATGTAAAACTGTAACAGAACTTTCTCATTTCGACTTTATCCTGAATATTGGTAATTGCGCTTCTTGTCCACTAGATGGAGACTGTGTGACAGGAAATCATCAAATGGCAGAAACCCTTGGTATTTAGTCCATCTGTTCAGTTTAATGAAAGGTGTTGATTGCAGTCCGCAGTTTCAACTTTTCATGTCTAAGTCACAAAACCATAAATTTCCTTAAAAACAGCTACAATTAGACCCCATAAAAACCTTCAATGACATGTTTATAGTATTAATCATTAATTTTTACTATCTTCCTTGACATAAAATGAGATCATGTCTCTTTCTCAAGTGCCCAATAACAATAACTGAGACAGCTGAGGCAGACTTGTGTAATATTTTTAGAAAACAGCACCTAATTTAAGGTGACACCACACTTCCAGGCACTGTGTAGAAGTTCACAAATTGTAGCAATCTACTGATAAGGATTAGTAATAATCTCACCAGCACCAATCACTCTGTCAATGCATATGTATGAAGGGTCTATCTCCTTTGCGAATTCTTCCACAGCCTGTGTCGGGTCTTCATATGTGTCTGGATCCACGTACGTCTTTATTCCAGAAAATGGGACTGATGCATAAAAGACATACATGAACATTACAACATGATATTAGATATTTCTTTCAAACTTTCTGTGGATGTTTATCATGGAAATGTTGGTATGAAAAAACTACGCAATATATACATGCAAAGTAGAGAGATTCTGTAATAACACAGAACCACTTACATGAGCTGCACATCATATTTCATTCCTTAATCAATCTGTAAATGTGTGTTTAAATCACAAGCTGACAAGCAATTGTTTTCTGATACTGTTTCAGTACATGTACTTTTGATATTGATATTTATACATCATGAGCTTCTTTAGTGTCCTCTTTCCACTAGAGTTTGTCATTTGCTTTGGTCTGTCTGCACATGAAAATATATATAGTAACTATCACAAATTTGTACACTTAAATTACTTTTTTAAATCTTATAGATACATATCTTTTAATTTGACTCTGTCTCCCTGTTTTGAGCCTTGGGTTAGTTTCAAAATATATATTTTTTAATCACTCTGAGCAGTATGTGCCAAATCTTGAACCTTAAGATCTCCCAACAACTTTCAAATTATGAAGTAGAAAACTTCTCAAAGATTGGCTTATAGCAGCTCATAGCTGCTCATTATATGTGGGCTATTTTTTCTTAAGAGACAAGGCTTTTTCAACCTAGACATCTTTTTTCAAATGCTGTCAGGGAAAGTCCCAAAGAAATTTGTAAGCCAATAACTGGTGGAGTACTTGTTTCTATTATCTTTTAACTTTGCTGTATTTCTGTCAAGAAATGGAAAAAAAAAACAACTGTGGAATAAATATGAAGTATGAAGGTGAGAAAAATCCCCAAAGTTATAACCCCAATACTAGAGGCAGCCAGACTCCAGCAACCTGCTGTTTGGGCGAGCCTTGGGATGTTGCTGCAGAGCAGGGTAGATGATGACTGGCACAAACGCTAACTGGAAGGAGACCATGGGACACCTCTAGCAGGAGAGGTTGGGACAATATGTACTTTATAGCTTTGTCAGCTCACATTGCAGAAAGTTGAAAGCTTTGTTTGAGACAGACTCAAGTCTGGAGTCTGAATTGCACCTCTGCCTCTGGGGTGTCTGTAGAAGAATAAGTAGAAGAAGCTGTTTTTTACTAGTTTGTTGAGCCTGCTGGCACTACCTGCCTGACTGAGCCTCCAGTAAAAACAACAGGAAAGAACAAGCAAGGAAATACCAGGGAAGGCAAGAATTACAGTTATCAAAATAACATTAAATTCTTTCAGGGATTTCAGCAAATAAATGGAAACAATATCATTCTACTTTCTGAGCTAAATGTAGTTTAACATAGAGCTATCCATCCATCCACTGTCTATCGTTGCGCCTATCCAGCAGTCATTGGGCAATGGGCTACACCCTGGACAGGTCGCAGCACATCACAGTAGGTTAGCATAGATCTAATTTATCACAAGAATTTATATTACGATACTTAATTTCTTGGTTGAATTTCACAACATAAACAAAATGCAATCAAAACATATTTCTTTATTGTCAAAGACTTTATTCTTTAAATATGATAATTATGTTTTCATCAAATTAAAAAAGTATCTACTTGCAAAAACATTTAGCAATTATGAAACAAAATAAATCAATTTTGGTATTACTGTTTAACTCAGACTTGTAAGCAATAGCTTAAATAAAATGATATAAAAGTATCTAATAAATTATATGTCATGTTTTATAATTTGTGTTTTATTCTTTGAGAAATTCAAAGTGCCAACTGCAAAAGAAAGCATAACCATACAACAAATAAAATGTTTGCCTTCAACAATGTATGTTTAATGTGCCAAACTGAATCTAAATCAGCCTACATAACCTACTGGAGGCAAAATCATAAATGTGCAATACTTGATGAAAGGCCTCAACACTATGCAATTAACAAATTAGTGAATAAATTTAGATAACTTTAATCTTTGGAATCATCGTCAACCAAGAAGAAAAAAAAACAGTAAAAAAAACAGTCTTTATTCATTAAGAGAAGAAAAACTGAACACAGACAATAATCGCAAGCTCAAACAGAAACTGTGGTAGGTTAATGCAACAGCACAGCAGATCTGTGAATATATTGGTTAATTCCCTGTGTTGTAGTATTAATCTTCACTGTCCTGCTTGTTTGTTTCAGATCAATCAAATATCTCGCCATCCGGCCCAAACAAGACAGAACAGCTTTCTCAAGAGCCTGACTAGCCCCCCCGATGGAATCAAATTGAAAATCCACGGCACAAATGGTTTCAGTATAACACGGAGGATCACTTAGTTCCCAAAGAAAGATACATTGTTCCTTCAGGGAAATCAATAACTCTCAGTTATCTGTAATTTTAGCCCCATAATATGGCCAGTGCAGCAATTCTCAAAGGAAAGAGCGTATTTTGTAAAAATCCAATAAAAGGAGTTTACTATGATGTTTGAAAGGTAGGAAAAAGACAAAAGCTCTCCAAAGCAGATGTGTCTCATTGCAGTTTTCTTGGATATGCTTCTAAATTAACCATACAAGGCACATACTACAGCTGATGTAATTTACATTTCATTATATAATATTTTAAACTCCACTTTGCGACAATCTGAAAGTGAGTTGGATTTGTTCAGTCTTTCTACACAACTACTACTGTTCATCTGATGTATCCTTTGGTCATTTGCCCATTTTGCTAATGTGTTCCTTCACTTTCGGAAAGCAGATTTCTTTTTTCCTCAGATTTTTCTCTGATTCTATAAGGTGAACAAAGACAGCTGCTGATCAATTCTCTTTCTTCTTCAGTCACTTAGCTTTCTCAAACTATAAAGCAACATGTCTTTCTCAATTTGTATGCCAAGACTCACATATCAACTTATGTTGCCAGCCTTCTTAGAGCTAATCAACCCCTGCTTCAATCTATTGTTATTGGGAATCTTTAGAGATATTATTCTGATTATCACTTGAAATTACGTGAATGATGTTTGAGAAATTTAGGCATTTTCTCAAGGATTCTGAATAAATTCAGTTTAGTTATTCTTGTAAGCAGTAATTCCTTCAAGTCTTTTGAGACTGTCTGTATCCTTTTCTCCTTAGTTGTCAATGCTACCTCAAAAATCCTTTCAACTAAAATGTCACCCAGCTCCAAACAACCGTTGTATTTCTTTTCAATATTTTAACTTTTTCCAACAAGTGATGCATGAAAGAAGGGATTGTGGCTTCAGAGTGACTTAAAATATATATTTCTGGTTTACTTATGTTTCAACAAACAGAAAACAAAGATAAATAAAGACAACATGTATTAAAGGATATAAGCTTTCATTGCATGTTAAATCTAACAGCAACATTTCCATTTCCGCACTCAGATATTGTAAATATCTCTCTCAAATCCATATCCTCATATAAAAATGCACAAGTATTGCACATTTGTAGTGGTGACTAAGACATCACTGCCTTCTTTGGGATGTTTATGCTACATAATTAAATAACTTTGATTGTATAACTGGTAATATTTGCATGTAAATATTCATTTAAATATAGACCTTTTTAACAACTTCAACAAACCCATCTTTTGTTGCAGAATTTCAACGTGATCTTTTACAAATTGTCTTTACAGGTGGGACAGACAAACCTCCATTCCTCCATTTAGATGGAAATTTAAAACAACACCATTCAGTATTCTTTAATTGAAAATATTGCGCATATAGTTTTTTTATGTAAATATAAAAATATTTAAAACATAAATATTTTTCTCATGAGTAAGTGTCCACAGTCATCAGTACAAAGCACCCAAATTCAGTCAGTTTGCTGTTGTGAGCTCTGTCACAGGAACATCCAAACAAAATAAGTGATGTTACCTTCATGCTGTCATTCTGTTAGTTGGGACAACCAGGCAGAGTAACAGTCTGGGTTCTTTGACAGTGCAAATTGGGTCTGTGGGACCAAAATGGTAGACCTGAGACACCACTGTCTTCTTTGGGGTGTTTATACAGCCACATGACATTGATTGTATCAAGCCCTGCCTAGGTTAAATCTGAGGAGGGCATGTTTGAGTGTGAAGAACAGGAGGAAAGCAGTAAGAAAGAATATGTATGCATGAGGAACTCAGTACGAGTCCAGAAAGACAGGACAAATTTGCAAGCAAACATGGTTTTTTAATGAGAGGACAGACGTTTGAGAGAGACGAGTAAAATATTTGAGAGTGCAAATAAGAGCACCTGCTTTTAAATTGAAAAGATAAAGAATGCATCTTTTCCAAACTAGAGTCTCTTGCACAAATTTATGTGGAAATTAAAGGTTCTGGTTACTATACTAACCAGTGTGAGGCAAACTAAGAATAAAAAACACATTTGTGCAAGGGAAAAAGAGAGAGAAAAAAACACAACTTTATATACAGTACCATGTCCACTGTGGAAACGAGTTCTTTTATCCTCTGACTTCATCCTGGCTTTAATGTACCCCTGACACCTGCACAGAAGAACCAAATGAAGAAAAGTGTAATTTGGCCTAAATCTGATAAGAACAACTTTCAAGAGATGTTTTTGCTAATGAGAACTTTGGATTTTCCAGAACCACATAGTTAAATTGCTAATACAGCCAGCATTCTACCTAGAATCTGTACTTATAGCACATTCCTTATTTGGTATAAATTGATACAAAATAAGCAATAAAACTAAAGGAGGCATTTTTTTAAGAAAAAGTGGAAGCTTGCTCTTTGAAAATGTCATGATTTAAAATGCAGCAGGACTTTTTATTATTGCTGTGACCATATATGTAAATAGTTTTACATACTTTTATTGAGTCACTGATGCTTAAATACAGGTCAAATATAATGGATTGTAAAGGTCATTTTCATGCAATACATTTTCTGACACGTACTCATAAAAGCTGGTACTGCATCTCTCCCAGAGTACAAAGTGCAACAAAACAATTTTCATTCCTATCTGGTTAGTAATATGCACTGAAACAGAAATGTTACCATAAACGTTTTACCACTCAAATACAATGAAATTCAAGTAAAATTGGAATGGAAATTTTAGTGACTACAGTCAGGAACAAAGGTTAGCATATTAAAAAATAGCCACACCATTTGTGAAGGACAACAATTTTCTGAGCTCAGATAGTTTCAGTTTACATCACTGCCCAGAGGTAAACTGAGCAGATAATTATTAGAACTACAGCTGTGATTTATTTATTTTTTTGTTAATTTTTACAGGTTTTTTTTAACATGAGCTACTAAAGGTAAATCCCTGTTAACGAGAGGTGAAGAGACGACAACAGCCTGGGCAAACCTGTGGAGGTTAATGGAATGGAGCAAACTGCTGGTACGTGTGTTACATGCTGGGTAATTAGGCAGAAAATGGGTTCAGCCATTTGGAAAATAAGAGTATCTGCTCAGTGGCAAAAAAAAGAAGAGTCCATTAACAGATTTCTGAAGCATTACTTTGTAGAGTTGGAGAAGGAATGGTGTTTGTGCAGAACGGCAAATGTGTGAGCAGTCGGTGCAGAAAGAAAACGAAGAAGCCTCACCGTCCTGTGATGAGGAGGAAGAGAGTAAGGATGACCAGGAGGGAGAAGCCGCCAACAGAAGCTGTGACAACGACCAGAACCTGACCCTGATCAGCAATGTCTGAATCTACAGAAAGAAAGGAAAGTAAAAGATGATGATGGAAAAATGATCAAGCCGTTTTCAAGCACAACACACAAAAAATGGAAATATCATGAAATTTATTAAAATTTTGTCACTTATTTCAGGAAGTGAAAGTTAAATATAGTGTTGATTTATTTACACCTAAACTGAGATATTTCATAACCTTGTAGCTTATAATAAAAACCCAATATTCAAAAAGTCTTAGATAATTTGAGTAATAAATAAGACCAATTACAATTGGATATTTTAAACACAAGTGTCATTTCAGAAAAGAAAAAAAAAGTGAACCAACACCAGTAGATGTTATGGCAACTAGAACCATCACTATCTGTGGAAACCTCACACTGGACTTTAAGCAACATGGATTCTGTGCCTCTCCACTCTCTCTCCAAATGAGACCTTGATTTCCAAATGCAACGCCAACTTTCCTTTCATCTGAAAAGAAAACTTTGGACCACTCAGCTTCAGTGCAGCCCTTTTTCTCCTTAGCCCCTGTACGATATCTCTGATGTTCCCTTGTAAAGCTCCTCAACATTCTTGAATGGCTCTTAAGGGGAACTCAGTACGAGTCCAGATGGTTATTGCCGTTACTGGTGAACCATTTTGTATGACTTTTTTTCCTTCCACTCAACCTTCAGTGCATAGCCCACATCTTTCACAATGTTCGCATTTTTTGAGCTTTACTTGTACATATCCAGGCTGTCTTCTTCTTTCTAGAGTTTCTATTTTTTTTTTCTTCCTCCGAAGAATTTTTGCGGCGCTAGTGGCTCGTATTTTTTCGACAGTAGGCAGACAGGAAGGAGGGTGAGGAGAGGGGGGAAGACATGCGGCAAAGGTCGTCGGGACCGGGAGTCGAACCCGCGACGTCTGCGTCGAGGACTAAGGCCTCCAAACGTGGGGCGTGCTAACCCCCTGCGCCACCATAGCACGCCCCTAGAGGTTCTACTTTTATTTGTATCTATGCTGGTGGATCCCAGCTGATCTTTAATTCAGCTGCAGTTGTTGACAGAAATTCTCAAGGTAGCTTCTGTCAATTTAGGGTGATCTGCCTATGATAGATAGCAGTACAGTTTGTAGATCATTGCATTGATTTGATCACTTCCCTGAGGAGGGGCTGCAACAGCAAATAACATACACCAAAGGGTAATCTTACAATTAACATAAAGAAAAATCTTCAGATGCGGTTGCTAGAAATAGGTTTTGCAGACAATTGGTGTAAAAAAAATTTATATAAAAACAAATATGAAAATCTCCAAAATTATATGTTTGAGTTTATTGTTTAAACTTCTGAAGAGTCATATTACATTATATTATTATATTATGTTGTATTATATTATATTTCTAATGAAATCAAAAGCAGATTTGAAGAAGTTTTGAGCTTGTGGTATAGCTCACAGCTGAACAACAGTAATTAGTTTTATTGATCTGCGGCAAAGAAAGACCACAAATTTCTGTAAGGATTTAGCTGATGATAATGATTTGAGCATCCAATGGATTGCTTGAAAAGCTTGTGACTTGAAAACATGCCATCTTTCTACCTCAGACCGAGCCTTTATGAACACAAACTCCAACATTCACCCTCATACCCTCAGGTGCAGTTGCAAACTCAAAGTTGGGGCTGTAAGCTGTGTAGCCGGCTGAAGTGCGAGCCCGCACATGAAAGACGTAAACAGTCGAGGGTCTGAGGCCTGTGACCACCACTCTGGTGGATTTGGTCCGGGTTGACGAGTAGCTCAGTTGCTCCTGCTCCTGGACGGGCGTGAACAGATAATGAGTAAATGCTAAACAAGAATTAGATAACTGGGTTGTTCTCCTGCTTGTTATCAGAGACCAAGACACATAATTTTTTATCTGAATATTTTTAAAATCAGACGATAAAAGTAATAAAGTATTACTGATATTTAATAATTTTACCTTTTCATAGTATTTGACTTCATAGTCCACAATGTCTGAAGGCGGCTGTTCTACTTCTGACCAGGAGAGGGCGATGCTGTTGTGGGTGGCCCAGTCTTTCCTTACTATTCCCACGAAAGCAGGACCTAAGTCAAAGCAGAAAAGAAGGGAATTTAGAGAATTGAAATATTACATGAAAGACAAAAAAACTGAAGAAATGCTCCTTAGTCTGTTTGGAGCTGACTCAAGAAGAGTCCTTCTTAAGAAGAACAGCAGACTATAGAAACTAATGACCTAAAAGAGTTCAAGTCATCAGAACACAGTGTCACTCACTAAACAAAACCTTTCAAAACTTCTAAGAGCTAAAATAGCACAACAAGAAGATAAAGTAGTGATTTTGGGAAATGCCGGGTCCTGTAGATCGTCACTTCAAAACTTGTAGAAGAAAATCTTTATAAAATGATGTAACAACTTCAAAGCAATTTACCAGATTTCAAGAAAACCTAAAAGTAAAAAAGATGAACAAGCACTTATTTTACCACCAAACGCTTGTATAATGTGCAGATTATTCAGTCTTTTTTTCCCTATCACCACACATACGTGCTGTTGAAAATGGTTGCATCACCTTTGAATTTGTGCAAAAGGATTCTACAAACATGATCAAATCATCAATCAGAAGTTCAAATATTTACCACCAATTATCCTCAGAGCTGGTGCGGTAAGATTCAACAAACTAATAGAGCTCTGTTGCTGAGCTTACTGTTTGAAGGATTATCACTGGAATACTAATTCAGGACCAGACTTGTTTCCTAAAGGGTTCTCACGCTCAGAGAAGCAGATAACCTGGTCCAGACAGATGGCCGCAGACTCAGAGTGGACAGGTCTCTCAAAGACTGCGACACGTCGCTACATTCATTCACTCGTGCTTGTGTTGCAGACCCAACTTTCCCATCTTGTCGTGAAGCCAAGATTTTCTCGGCTCAGACAGAACACTTCACAGTTCAGCAGCTCAAACACTCACATTTAAAAAAGCAGCAGAGGAGAAGTGGAGCTCGCCGAAAGCAGGAATCGAATGCTGACACTTGCAAAAATATCAGTTTTTCATATAAGCACACAGAAATTCTGACTTTTGTTACAAGTCTGGTTTCATACAGTCGAAAACATATTTTTATTTATAAGCTTTAAAAGGTTACATAAACCTTTTTTTTTTACCCTCAATGTCTGACATTAAAACAGACTGGAGCTATTTTCAGCCAATTAAAGATACCAAAATTATTTCTATTTACTAAATGCCACAACAATTTCTCCAAAAGAGTAATGGTTCAAAAGTCAGATTAAAGCTTACAAATGTATTCTGAGGAGAATACCTACATTTTAGGAGACAGGCTTGTGTATCCCTAAGAAACCATCCTAAAGAAGGGGATTGGAGGCATTATGTTGTGGGGGTGTTTTGTTGCAAGTAAAAAATAAAACTGAATAAGAAGTCTCTCCCATTCTGATATATGGAAAATAAATAAATAATTTTCTTAATCCTAACAGACTTGAATTAAGAAGAATTTAGTTCTATATAAAGTCAGACACAGAGAAAAAGGTTATATTTTTCACACAGTGTATGAAAATATTTGGTTTCAGCTAATCATGAGGTGAAAATGCTACATTGCTCTAATTGGTATTCATGACAACAGGATCACATTCTGTCAAAAGCACCAACTCTTTTGACCAGTATTGCTGCTATTATTGACAAAAGTAAAAGAATAATAATAATAAAAAAAACATTTGTTTCATGACTCAAAGTTCGAAAGCAAACAAATTCAGTTTGCAGTTCTGTGACCAAATTCTGGTTTTCAGTTAAATGAAAATATATAGTCTTGTCCACTCTGTTTATTTTATAATTTCACGTTTCAAATTCTTGAAAATGAAACACTGAATGTTTTTACTTCTGCATTGCCTAGGAAATCCATAAAACTTTAGCAGGGAATATAAAGGGTTAACTTTAACCCACAGAGGCAGAACATCCACATGCAGAAAGGAGGCTTTTCTTTACGTGGTGACAGTTTGTCAGCTTTTGTGATGGAGATGCATAATGCTTGGGCTCTAAGGCCTTCAGGGACTTCTTGCATGAAATAATATGAGATTAATTCTTGTGATTTGAAAGGATCTGTTGAAAAATATCTTAAACTCAGTAGCGCTCAGAAACTTTGAATAAGAATAGAAAATTAGTTGTTAGTAGCTGTTAAAGCCACAAAAGACATACTGTACGTAAACCATATAAGGGACATTGCTATGCAAGATTTTCTCAGCATGCTTTTGGCACAGTTTATTATTTAGGCTCAAATCCAACAGAAAAAAATTCTTTATGTGCATCAAGATTAAAAAAACAAATTTGAATATTTGAAAAAAAAAAAACCATACCTTCTTATGCAATAGCCTATTTTAGTTTGGCTCAAAGCAATCGCCTTTCAAGGTACCTCCATCTATGAGATTCTCTAGGAAAATTGCTTTAATTTATTTACAGAACTCTCAGCCTAAAGTAATAGAAAATCTGAAAACATGTGAAAATGGGTTAAACCTTAGCAGATGCTAAACAAGATGAAGAAAACGAAGGAAAGGAAGCCAAGAGGAGAGAGCGAATGAGTGAACAGGGAGAGCTGCAAAAAATCCCATGAGGTTGCATCTCCCCAGCATCTGAGCATAAAAATAGAAGACAGTTTTTTTTTTGTTTTTTTTCCCAGAGCATGGGGGTGAAAACAGAGGAGAATCAACTGAAGGGAACGGGGGGAAAAGCATAGAGTGAGAATCCTCCACTGAATCAGGACACCAAAACAGTGGAAAACGTTCACGAGACCAGTTGTTCTACAAAAGGATAGATCACTCTAATGGGAGCAGCAGAGCAATAAAGTTTACAAGTCAAGATAATTTGCTAAGAATAAATTAGATGCATTATGCATGTACAGTCACACTTTATCATTTCTAAAGTTTTATGCATCAGATCATAATAAAACTGAGCAGATTTTCACCATGCACTGAAAATATATAAACCTAACTTAACATGTGAGATTGCACACTGGACTTGTTTATTAAACAAAAGGAAAATAAAAAGTATGTCTTGTTTTCTGTATGAAATTATGAATCTCACATGGAATCTCACATCTACTTTACAACATTTCACTGTTTGCATAATCCAACATTAGAAAAGAGTCAGTCGTTTGGAAAGTGTCCTAAAACTTGATTCAGGTGCTACTAAACAAGCCCAAATCATTACTGTAATGAAGGCATATATGGCTCAAACCAAACATTCACTGAGTGTCACAGACATAAAGCTTTTGTTCTTTTACAGAACATGCAGACAATTTTGAACATGTAATTTTTCTATTGTAAAGCAAATAACAAATAGGACAAAATAACTGAAAACTTTCACGTGCATATCTATTCACCCCCCTAAATTTGGTACTTTTTAGAGCTGCAGTTTGCAGCGATTACAGCTGCAAGTTTCTGAATAATTCTCAATGAGTTCGCCGCATCTTACCACTGCGATTTATCCCCATTCCTCAAAGTCACACTGCTCCTTCAAGTTAAACGGTTTCCACTGGTGAACAGCATTCTTCAAGTCTGACCACTGGTTCTCAATTTGATTATAGTCTGTGCTTTGAGTAGGCCTCTCCAATACATTTACATGTTTCCCACTTAAGTGTTACTGTGGCAGCATCTGAGGGTCACTGCCATGTTGGAAGATGAACCTTCATCCAAAGCTTAAATCACGAACAGACTGAAACCGTTTTTTTTATCAAGGATATTCATCTTCCCCTTGAATCTGAATGGTTTCCCAGTGCCTGCTGCTGAAAAATGTCCCCACAGCATGATTCTGTCACCACCATGTCTCATTGTGACAATGGTTTTCTTGGGATGATGAGATGTGTTGACTTTGCACCAAACAGTTTTCTTGGTAGCTGAAAAATGTAATTTTGGTCTCATCTGACCAAAGCACCTTCCACCATACATTTGACGATAATGGAATTTGTGGTATTATGATATCTAATGGATTTGTGATATCTAAATCTGCGATAATCTGCGGACCATCATAGATTTAGATATGATTTTTAAAACCTAAACCTTATATTACTTCTGAACAACTATGTCCCTGGCTTGTTTTTAGATGTCTTTGGTCTTCACGGTGTTGTTTGGTTAGTGATGGCGTTGCAACATTTGGGGTCTTTTAGAAAAGGTGTGTATTTACCGAAGATCACGTGACACTTAGATTGCACACAGGTGGATCTTAGTTCACTAAGCATGTGACTTCTTAAGTTAATTGGTTGCACCAGAACTTTTAAGAGACTTCATAGGAAAAGGGGTGAATACATAAGCATATGACAATTTACAATTATTTCATTAAAACAATTTTCATGTGTTTGTATTTTTCATTTCAATTCACCAACCTAGAATACTGTATATAATGCAGATGCATTATACTTTAACACACAAAATGGCAAGGGGTGAATACTTTCACAAGGCACAGTAACGTTAAGGTTGACAACTTTCCTGAAATTTTTTCCACTTGTGAATGATGCTGTTTCACTGTAGAACGATGGACTTCAAAATGTTTGAAAAAGGCCTTATAACTTTTAACAGATTGACAGACAGAATCAATGCTTCTCTTAGATCAGTGCTGATGCCCATCCTTCCTGGCATTGCTCTAAAACACATTTATTCACTCCAGACAAAATGTCTAGTTTAATAGACGGTTTTAGAGCTGCTAACGATAAATGAATTGCTTTCATTAGCACAACTTGGCTGCTGCTTAGCATTTTAAATGAGATGGAAGCAGCAAAGGTATTCTCAGGTTTTTACTGCATCTCCATTTTGGCTTTGCTTTAGTTTAATAAACAAATACAGGTGGGTTCTCTTGCATGGTTTCGTACACTTATGGTTAGAGTCTAGTATGTTCTTCTAGATAAATAATCTAAATAAAAAAGTATAAAACTTTAAAACTTCATCCTGGTAACAGTGCATTTACGCAACAGTTTTTATATTATTTACGCTAAAAATATACAATGCCTTTAAAAAGTATTCATATTCCAATGTCAATGTATTTTGTTGCAATTTTTGAGATAGACCACAATAATACACTATATGGAAGAAAAATAACCTGGTTTTTACATCTCTGTGAGGTGTGGGAGCTGTAGGTTTTAAATGCTTTAGTGTAAAGACTTTGGAGCCAACTTTTGCTGCAATTACAGCTGCAAGTTATTTGGGTTATTTCTTTACCATTTTTACACATTTAGACACAAAGTTTTTAATTACTCTTCTTTACAAAATAGATCACACTCAGCAACTGAACAGATGCTGTCTGTGAACATCAGTGTTCAACCTTTGCCACTTTCCCTATGGACCCAGCACATATATCCTCTAAATTAAACTGTTCTATTGTACATCTGCCTGTGTGTAGTGCATTATTGCTGTGTTGTTTTCTCAGGTCTTTTTGCAGCCTGTAACATGTTAACTTATAGAATTGCCTGGTTTTAGCTTCATCTACTTTCCCAATAATTCCAACCACATTTCCTGTTGCTGCTGAATAAAAGCATACCCCAGCATGATGCTACCACCACTGTGCTTCTTTGTGAGGATGCTGTGCTCAAGGCAAAGTCCAATGTTAGTCTTAGTGATTTCCATTTGCTCAGAAAGATTTATTTTGGTCTCATGTGATCAGGAGACTATCTTTGAAATTCCTGCTGGGTCTTGTACAATCTTTAAACATACCTGAAACAAGCATGGCTTTTTTTCTGGACATTCCTCTCTAAAGGCATAAAAGAGACCAATAGTGTTCCAGTCTTTTTTTTTATCTTAATTATGTTGTTTGTTCACTAATATTCTGTAACAAACCATGGAGGCTTTCCCAGAACAACTTTACTACTAATGTGATTCAGGAAAGTAATTGTTTGCACTCTATTATATTCAGAGATATGAGAGTAAAGGGGGGTGAACACAAATGCACAACAAACTAGATCATATTTGTTCTGATATGCTTCATACAGAGGGAGGCTATGTTGGTGAATTCCTGTTGGTGCTGCACATTTCTGATCTGTGCAGCAAACCCCTTGCACCAATTTGCACTCACTTCTCTATGCTTCTTCAAAGAGCGCTGCAGTGAAATAAGTGGGAGGAATCTTCAGTGACAAATGCTCTGCTGAGCAACAACTAGCCCACAGCGTGTTCTGGGCAGAGCGCAGCTCAGTCTTCATAAATAGAGAGATCATCCAGCTCTCCCAGCGCTGCGCCACTACTTTGAGAAACGTCAGGATGACAGCTGACCATCATTGGCCGGGAAGAATCTTGGCTCACCATAAAACTAGCTATGCAGCCACAGATGCACAAGCAGCTTGTAAAGTCTGTTGAGAATTAGTAGCTTAACAGAGATGACTTTAATCTGATTAGTCTACAAAATCCAAAATATCAAATTATGTATTTTGTATGATGGATTACCTACAATATGATATGAAGAGCTTTAGCTTTAGAGATCTAAAGTTAAACAATGAAAATAATAATTGTAGTGATTATATGCAAATTTTGTTAATCGGGTTTAAAGAACAAGATTTAAAGCCACAAGAAAAAAAAAAAGTGCATCTTGTTAGGAGGAGGAAAATGCTAGAATCCAAAGATGGCACTGAAAAAATCTTTGGAAAACAATATGCATATCTGTAGGTGGTAATTGTGTGCAAATGTCATTTTTATGAATCTTGTTTGTTTACATATGTGCCTCGTTGTGCATGCATACAGTATGTCTGCTGAAGAAAAGCAGTTTGACAACTTAATCCAGCCTAAACATCCTAATAGGAACATCCCCACAGACTGCCTGTTCTCCTCTGTGGAGATTACTTTGCATTCTGACATCCTCCCATCAGTCTAGCAGCTTTTGCCAGGGAGACTGGAATGTGGTGACACACATACGGCCGACATCTGCTTTTACAGAAAGATGAATGTTTTGCAGCATATCTACTCTAAAAACAGATTTATAAATTATTGTTCTCTATGCACTAGAAGGCAATTAGGTAGAGATACGGTTACAAAACCTGGTATTATGTTAGCACCAGTGGACTCTACATCAGCTTAGTCAAGCAATTTAATTAAAACCTACACGGCTGGATAAATGAAAGTTGGGTAAACATGACAATAAATTATTAGAAAAAATCTTACGATTAGCTTTTACTATATGAAAACACAATCTAAATATGTCCAGAGGCTTAATTCATGACAGTGAAAAAAAACAAAACAATATTTTTCCAATTGGTCAAATTTCTATTTAAAAATATAATGACTTAATTACTTGCAAAGCATCTTACTTGAGTCACATAACAGCAAAATCCTCCACTTTTCCACTTATGGATATTGCTATGGATTCCTTTAGTGAAATTGCTACAACATAAACTGATGATGCATGTTTTGGAACAAACAGGTCCAATGGCTTTCTGAGATTGTACTAATAAAGTCCTGAAGGATCGCATTTTCCCTGCCAGTAGGAACTTACTAATGGTATAACAACTGAATGGCACACTGTGCTGCAATGTTACTCGTTCAACAACATGCATTCACTGACAATTGAAACATGGCTTTATTTATTTTATTAATTATTTATTTAGGTTTATTTTCCCATTTGCTCAATAAACTATAAGGTGCAGTTACTGGTATTCTGAAGTTTTGGAGGCCAAATTTCAGTTAAAAAAAAAATATTTTCTCAAACTCTTCTAAAAATTACAGAGGTACTTCTCAGTAGACAACTGGAAGCAATACAAGGAGACTAAAATGGTAATGTGGTTTATGCCAATGTGACATCAAAAAAGCTCAAAGTAAAGTTGAAGTGCTGTCTGTTCTTTTCTTCATACACACAACTATTTCACAAACTCGTGTTTTATAACCACTGATTTATTGAAACTGGCAGTACTGAACTGAATTAGATTATAACTCGGATTGTTTTGGGTCGTAATATTGAATTAGAATAGACTGGAAAGAAACAGGATTAAATTAAACTGAAAAACTCAGAGTTATTTTTTGTTTGTTTTGGACCCTTTCAGACCTGCATTGTGCATTTGAACGTTCTGATCAAGATCACTGTTCCTGCAGAATAATGGAAGATTTCTCTCCCTTAAGAGACAACAGGGATGTCAGTTGTTTATAGTTTACTTGTCAAAGTTGCCAGAGGACTAAACTAAACTAAACTAAATTAAACTTTCAGAAAAAGAAAACAAATCATTTTCACTCTATATAAAGTTAAGTTAATTTTGTATAAATTGGACTTTTCAATGGTTCAATCCATATGCATGGACAATGTTTATTTATTTATTTTTGTAAAAGACTGTTTTATGTGGAAAGGTGAAAACTTGGCCAGAGGCAATCTGACATTGACATCGTGGCACCAAAGAGTCTATGAACAAAGAGGGCTGACAAGCAAAACACATCTGTGGGGTCATGAAAAGCTCAAGCCAGCATAGTGAATAAAACTGAAGGAAAAACGAAACGCACTGCCACAAATTGCAATCCAAAGTCACAGCAACAAGCTAAAGCTTGATTTTGAAAGCACTAATGATTATTGTAGCTATTTATTACAACATTAACTATAAGATATGACTGATATTGGTGAGTATACTTAGAGTGAAAGCTCTGAAGCATTGTAAGAAATATAATTATAGGATCTACATTGAGTTTAAAACATAAAAGCTTTGAATGTTGCACAATCTATCTATCTATCTATCTATCTATCTATCTATCTATCTATCTATCTATCTATCTATCTATCTATCTATCTATCTATCTATCTATCTATCTATCTATCTATCTATCTATCTATCTATCTATCTATCTATCTATCTATCTATCTATCTATCTATCTATCTATCTATCTATCTATAGATATAGATATGTGTATATCTATATCTATATATACAGTATATACTTGACTCCATCCTCAGAGACCACATGGCTATAGCTGCATAATAAAACCCTGATGAACGGGATCAATGTACAAGAGGTGGATGTTCTTCAGGCATTTATTATTCATAGTAAGCTTCTCACAGCATATGAGAGAAGAAATTACACTGTGAGTCTGAAAAATTATTTTGTCCCACTAGAGGCTCACTGTGGTGTGAGTGTTCCTCATTGGAAAATAACACATTCAGTGGGTGGTTTCTATTGTTGCCTGGCGCTAATAATCACTTCCATCATTAGAGCTTAATAAGTTAGGAGAATTGCATCAAATGTCACAAATTAACGTTTTAAAGAATACAAAATAAAACATTCTCCCGGAAAAAATGAAAACACACATGCCAACGTATGATATTAAAGAGGCATCACTACTTATTACTGGAAAATTTATTATTATTATTATTATTATTATTATTATTATTATTATTATTATTATTATTATTATTATTATTATTATTATTATTATTATTATTATTATTATTATTATCGTTATTAATAATAATAATAATAATAATAGTATCAGATTGTATTCCACCACTGGAGACATTTGTCATCCTTATAAGGTGTGTTATTAAAAAACAACAGGCTAAATATGAGGAAATTCATATGATCTGTTACAAGACAGTCATAGGATTTATCACAGATGTACTGTATACATTTTTGGTGCAAATGGAGAACTGATCAGATTGTAATATGCTGCTAGGGGAAAACAAATACACTGGAATAATGTATTAACCTACCCCATTCCACCTTCATTTTGACTTTATTAATCAGCTATTCCTTCAGTATTTCTGCCCTTGAAATTTAAGTTTGAGGTTAGACCTCAGGTGTTTTTATTTTTGCTCATTCAAGTCCAAGACAATGATCCCTTGTGAACCCGTGGCGCAGCAGACTTCAGGTCAGCTGGGTTCTGCTAATTAGAATTAGGTTCAGCTCAGAGAGGCTCTGTCAGCTCTTCGAGGGTCACAAGTATGCGTCACACATTGACTCATTAAGTTGGACTACAAGGCTGGTCAAGTGGGAGCACGGTGCTCAGGAAGCAAAACTGCTAATTTTCTAGTGTATCACTACGAGCTGCAAACTGAACATTATTTAAGTATGAATCATAATGAAGCACATACATTTACATATTAATACGCACAAAGTAATTAAAGGCCAATTCAGTATTGACCCAAAAAAGAAAAGCAAAGTTTAAGTAAATCTAGTGCATGAAATTTAACTTTGTGAAGGCATCTGTATATAAAGTACCTAAAACAAGAAACTGTTTTAAATCAGTTTCAGCAATTAAAAACTCTCGCCTGAAAATCTGGAAAATTTTTAATCTGTCTCCACATGGCTGGACAGGCAGGATAACCCACTGGGACTATTGCAAGCAAATTAACCAAATACCTCTTCACCGTCTCTCCCTCATTCTTAGTCTGAACTTTACCTTTTGCACATTCATGCTAGGGCACAGGAAGTTCTACTTATACCATTGTTTTCGTAGTAAGAAAATAGTTGTTATGACATTGTGAGCCTAAAAACAAGGATTTGTTTTTAGGCTCACATTTTCCCAGAACTTATGTGATGAGACTGCTGTCTGGGAACTGCCAGTATTTTCAGATGTTGACGTTTCAGAGTCATCTGACCTTGAACCTGGTGTAGTTGTTATGCCAGGACACTAAATGGCGCTGTGATTTTGGCTTGCATAAAAATATGCATGTGCTTTTGACCCTTTACTTCCACCTCATTTAGAAAACAGTAACTTGTCTGTCTCTGATGAAACAAATGCTGGACATACAGGTGCATACACAAATAGAAAAATTTGTTCGCACCTAGTTATTATGGTTTAAAGTAATAGACTACCATCCAAAATGTGCTGAAATGTAAAGGTGGAAGACTTCTTTAAAATAAACTGCACAAAACCAAACTGCAGAAAAAAGTCAAAAAGAGGAACTATGATTGAGATCATAACATGCGATACAAAAGACACAATGTGTAATAATTTTATAAAATAAAATGACTTCCGACTTGTATAGCACTTTTCAGGAACCTCAAAGACCATTTACAAAGAAATCAGTCATTCCCATTCACACACAGATGATGGTAAGCTACTACATAGTAGCCACAATCACTCTGGGGCAGACCGACAGAAACGAGGCAGCCATGTTGCACCATTGGTTCTTCTGACCAACACCAGCAGCCAAGGTGGTAAATATCTTGTCCCAGGGCACAACAGCAGAGGCAAACAGGGTGGGAATTGAACCAGTGACCCACCAATTGCTGGGCATCCCAGAAGTAAAACCAACTTCAGTTTAAAGATAGTTTCCAATTATTCACACATCTTATAAATAAAGTACATAAGAATAATCACATACAAGAATGCAGCAGTGTGTTTACATCATTCAAATTTAACCCTAACCCTACTCAAAACATGAAGTCTGTAAAATATTCAAAAGCGCTTTGATGAGAGCTTTATTCTCAGAATATGCGATTTTGCGACAACAGCTCACTCACCGACTTGGTGTGTATTGACGGTAACATTTGCCAGTGATCGCGGAGCCACACCCAGTCCAGAGACGCCATTCACAGCTTCAACGTGGAAGGTATAATTGGTATGCATCGCATAATCCAGTATTGCCACAGAGGTACCGGTTATACCGAGCGGTCGGGGGATAAATCTCAGGTCTGGTTCACATGGCTCACATTGGCTCACACCAACATCACCACCATCACATCGTTGGCACAGAACGTTGTAGGTGATGTCGCTTCTTCCTCCTGTGTTGATTGGAGGCATCCATTGCAAGAAGAGAGCAGTGTCATTGATTAGCGAGATCAGATTTCTTGGAGCTGATGGGGGCCCTGAAGAGAAGCGCAAACAGTAGAACACAGGAATTCATATAAAAATAAAAATAAAACATATTTTTTTAAACAAAAACCTTATCCTAAATTCGCTCCTCATATGACAAGTGGGGGGGCAGTGAGTGTTGCTGAAAACTTAGGCAAATAATGTGCAATGAGAGTGTAGGTTGTTGAGGATAAATATATCTTTGGTCCTGGATAGAAATCAGCCGCTCCTCGTCTTTATTTTAGCTTCCAAAGCTGTCCATGATATCATTTGGCAAAGAAATGTGAAGTTTTGTGAGCATGTCCTTAAATGTCTGTGTGAAGTTGTGTGGGTGGTAGGTTTTCACAGAGTTTTAAATGTTTTGTTCTAGCATCCAACTTGTCAATCTCTCGCACACAAATATCTGAAATTTCCATGCCTGTTATGGAGTACTTTGTTTTTAACTGCTTTTGAAACCAAAAAAATACAACTTAGACTGTAATGAAAATCACCGTAAAACCATGTTTAAACTGAGGATCACAAGTTAGAATGAAATAAGATTTTAAATGAATTAAAACATTGCTCAAAGCTTGGAAACTGCAGCTTCGTTGAAGCGCTGCCTTGGAGTGGTTGCACCGCTCATTTTGCGCAGCCAAATGTCCGCCACTGGAGATTAAAGGATTTCTCAAACATGGATTAAAGAATCAAGACAACACCCCAGGTATGTTTATGATGAGAAAAAAACTTTATAATGTCATGTAAAGCTCAAAAAATTTGATTTTACATAATACTGCCCCTTCAATGTCAAGTGAGTATGATAAGAAAGCTTAAAGTGTTTATAAGGATATACATAAATGTGGCTACTGTAGGAAGGAGGATACATTAACATGCAAATGACTACAGTAGGGAAATGGATTCCCACAGTCCTGATTATAGCAAAAGTTAATGAGATCATGATGACCACTGATAACAGAAAATGAAAAATATATTGAAAATACAATAAAATATATCATAGTTCATAAAATGTAAACTTGAGATATCCAAGGGAAAATCCAACCTTCTGGATTCATACTGTGGATGCTATCTTTACCCGTCTGTGGGATTCTCTGTTCCCTTCTAAAAACTAAAATGGCTGCAACTTGAAATGTTTCCTTCATTTATAGTTCTACTTACTGGTACAGGCCATTGATGAAGGATCTTTGATACCTCTGTAGAAGCCTTTATCGCAGTGACAGATTGTGGCAGCCTGGTCATGGCTGGAGCTGTGCTGAGGGCATTTGGAGCATTTAGTGTTCCCAGCAAACGCCTTGAAGTAGCCAGGTTTACAAGCTGGAGAGCAGAAAAAGACAAAACAAAACGGTTGGGAAAATTTAGCATCCAAAGGTAAAGTACCGTGGTTGAAGAGCACCTACTTATTTGCTCACCTAGATAATGGCACAAAGCTGTACAAGCGCAGCTCCAAAAATTTTTATCTTTTTTTTAAAGCTTCCAAACTTTTTGTCACTCATTTCAGAACGTGAAACTCATGGCTCATTTTCATCACATTCGGATTTTTGAAGCTGTGCTTGTAAGGTTCTGTTCAAAATTCAATTCACAGTTCACTAACATGTTTTGAAGTGAAAAGAAAACAAAGACACTATGAGATTGTTAAGACACCTACAACCTCTGGATTTCCTACTCATCTCCAGGGAAGCTCATTTTAGCTGCATGTACCAACGATTTCATTCAGCTCATATTTCCCTATTATCAGCCCGTGGCACTGCTTAGGTGTAATGAAAGTGCAGGTTTCTTATCATATTTCTTTATCAACACTCTTTCGAATCAAGAGCTTTGTATGTTGACTCTTTACCGCTACACACTGAATTGATGTACTGAATTGATGAAACCCCGTGAACTGTGTAAAAAAAATACAATAACAATGATGACAAATGGCAGATCAAAAGCCACAGACCAAGTTTGAATAGTAATAATGATGGCTGTGAGGAGCTCATTTATTTTCATTAAATTGGATTACAAGATTTTTCACACTGAGAATACTTTGAAAACAGTCAAAGAAAGTCCATTTATAACTGAGTGCTATTAAAATACTAAAGCAAATAAAAATAATTACAGCTGAACATCTGATAGATGTTTAGTTCTATCAGATGGCCAAGGTATTCTCAAATTTTCATCCTTAAACAGCTCGGCTGTTGAATTTCCAAATTAAAATTCTACCTTTCCATTTCTATTTTTCTGTCAATATTTTCTATATTTTCAATATTTCATATGTAGCTATTCCGTTTTCACCTTTTCTTGTTTGTCATCTTTCTTCCAATACATTTCCTCTTCCATTTGCCTCCCTGCTTTACTCTCTGTTGCCTTTTTTTTCAAAACTTATCAGAAGATGGAAATAGCCATTACACATTTACTCCTATCTTACCTAACTTCCTTGAATGAAAAGTAAAGCAATAACAGTGGTTATTTAATTTCTGGGAATTTATTTTTCAGGACGATTTGCATGGGAAAACATTGTATGCTCCTGGGAAGGATAACAATTACAAAATTAGCGAGTACATATGCCTGCTACTGGACAGGAAACGAAATGATAGAGCAAAACCATTAACACCCAGAAAACAGGGTGCGGGTCACATGAATTGTTTTCTCTCACTCTGCCTCACATATATTCATTAATCCAGACACATCTTGTGTGTTATGCAAGAAACTTCTAATTAAAATTTACATGTTAAATTGAAGCTAAATAAAATACAACAAAATACAGGCAATTAATAAGATTTGATGGTTAGAAAATAACTGATGTGTGCAATATCTACAATCCAGCTTTGTTCAGAAGTAGACATACAATCAGCATGAACTTGAAAATGACTTTGTGCACAGTCTAAACCTAGACAGTGGTGCTCCAGCAGCTTTTTGCTCATGGCAGCTTTGACATTTGGTGATTCCTAAGTTGTTCCTGGACGTCCTAATTTATTTCCTGTAATCAGAGAGGAGTAGGCTTAGTCTTTTCTTAGACATGTAGAACCTTTTGAACAATGATTTAGAAATTACCCCAAAAAGATTTATCATTTGTGTAAATCTACACTTTCCTTGTCTTTCTGAATTCCAGGACGTCAAGCAAGGTCTGTGTAGTAAACCGTTTTGTAGCTGGTTGAATAAACAACAAAGAACTCTAAATGTAATGGAAGAGTGATGTGGGACCTTAGGCAAATCTTGCATTATGATTTTCATGACTGGTGAGGCACAGATTGCCTCAGAATCAAATGTACAAATCTAAAATCCAAAATCTTAAATGTGTTGCATTTTACAATGTCAACTTGTGGAAAATGACACAAAACATCCGCCTTAGGTTTAAATCTCAAGGTGCAATTTAGTAAAACCAGATTCAAAAATTGGAAAACAACTAAGTGACATAGTAACGAGCTTTTTATGGGAGGTATGGCTCCTGGATTTAGTCAATCTCCTTTTACCTTCCATAAGTTAACAAACAGTACTAAAATATCTCCAGCTGTCCCCCCTCCCCTGATATGAAGTAGGTAGCTATTATAATGGAAATTACAGTAAAATCCACCCTGAGTAATTAGTACTGAAACTTTGAATCACTGTAGATTTTATATTTTTGGGCGTAATCCTAACATACACATTCATCCAGAAGATCAAATCTATGGTTTAAAAACATCCATTGATTTATTTTCTACAGCTGCTTCATGTACGGGGTCACAGGAACAGAAATTTATCCTTGTTCCCTTGGGGGACAGTCCACACAGTGTGCCTTCAGCTGATCTAAGCACTAACCATCTCTGTGAAAAAAAAAAAAACAAAGCACCCCATAGCAAGCCGATGAACACCACCTCTGGATAATACAAGAAAAGCACAAATGAACAAACGAAGGGTCTGGAATCAGACCAACACTTAAGCATGAAGAAGGAAGAAGCAGTTTTCACAGTCAAGCACCATCAGTAGCTTGTTTATTGCAGAACTTCGAGTACACATACACAAAGAACAAAACTTTTTTTAAAAATACTTCTTTCATCCATCTATTGAGACTTGCATATGTCAGTTATTTAACTAAAAATGGAAAAGAAGCTACAAAAATATTTTAAAAGAGTTCAAGTAAGGTATCATTGTTTGGGCTCAGTTAGTTTTAAAGCTAGACAAATTCTTACCTCCAGAACCAATAACTTCTAAACAAACCATTATAAAATCACAAGCTTTACCTCCTCAAAGTAGTGCAATAATACAAACTAACGTTAATCAAAATAAGTTATATTTTGACTGAATGAGTTCTCTGAAACATGATGCAGACCAAAGTACCAGGAACTCAAACTCCTTGGAGGTATGGACTGGAAAACTCAGGTTGTGCAAACTATTCTCCACACTCAGGAAAAAGCAACGCACAGAATCAGGCTCCACTGTCACAAAGAAAGCATCAAGGTATCTGACTGAAGAGGCAGAATATTTGGACCACTGTGACTCATTTTGATCAACATGTCTGTACTCACAGTGTACTGTATAATGAATTGTGTATATAAATTCACAAGATGTGTGAGAGAAACTGTATAAGAAATCAACATTTTTAGCTGAACGTTTAGCCAAAAGACATACGAGAAACATAATTGCAAGTATTGAAAATTATTTTTAATGCAGTTGATAAGACATGTACTTCTTTATACATCTAACAAATATTGGCATGAAACAAAAGAAACCACTGCTGATTAAATGGGCTGAAAAAACAAAGAGGACTATTTTTCTGACACCACACATGATTTTAAAAATCACGTATCTTGTTTAGAGCTTTCTTGCACGCCTAGCCATATTCATATTTTTTATAGAACTTGTCAGTCAGTAAAGATGATTGAAACTCTGCCAGAAAATGTTGCCAAGAAGGTGTCTCCACAGAATTAATTTCTCATCAACAAATGTTAACAAAACACTGGGAAACATTCCATGAAACACTCAGACACATCCCCAGATGTTGGTGTTCATTCTGACTGTTTTGTCATTCTGTTGCAAATAAAAGTCTAGATGAAGTAAAAGCCATATAAGCTCTGCTCTACATCCACATCTTGTAACAATAAATGTTGGTAAATTAGGTTTGAATTTATGCTAAAGCTTGTGGAATCTCATTTGCTCCAGATCTGCTGACCTCAAGCTTCTTTTTTCTGCACATGATGAAATCAACAACTAATTTTCTCTGGTGCTTAATTTTAAAACACATTCCAGGATGCAAAAAAAACTTCATTTTCCTCCACAAATAAAAAAATCTGCTAATTCTTTCCCTTTTAATGAGGAATCAACATAAATAAAAATAGGAAGGATTACACAGTCATCAAGCTCATCTTTTGACTACAGCTTGAGTATTTCTACTAAAACTTCAGTTTCAGCAGGTCACCCTGCAAAGAAGTGGTCCATCAAAGAACATCAGTTGTGTATTTATCAAGAATGCATTGTAGGTAATTTTGAGTTTACCGTCCAAGGTTATAAGCTGTCTCTTGGCTTTACGTTGTCAGAAACAGATGGTGCCAGAGAGTATGTTTACCCTGCCTGGTCTCTCAGCTTTGATATGCAGATGGGAAGTTCACACAGAATGAGATATGTTCTAGGTTGCCTGCCTGTGCTGAGTTACAGGCCCGAGTAAACAATCCTTAATGGACCTAAGAGGGGCACAGCAGCTCAAACATAACCAAGACCTTATCGATTCCCTCATTTCCTATTCCATTTGACCTTAAATTTAAGATCAGAAGGCAGCATTGTATGCCTTCTATGTATTCAATTTTAGGCCAAAATATACACATTTTATTGTGTCACCCTCAAATCAAATACCATTAAATGAACATTAACAGGATATCTATCAGGCACACGTATGAATTACAATCAAGATACAGAAGCTCAGAACTGCTATGTTTAATCCCAAAACATCAGAATGTCTCTGCTTGGTCTGGTCTCGTATGCAACTGGTGGGTTTTTGATTTTTTGCAGAGTATCTGCGCTGATTCAAATGGAATTTGAAAAGACATCTCTATTAGCTTCCCCCCGCATTTCGCTGCATCCTTTTGAATGTATTTCGCTGCATCCTTTTGAATGTATTTCGCTGCATCCTTTTGAATGTTGTGCTGTGACGAAAGGATGTGGAACAAATAGAATCAGCTCTATGATGTTGCCTTATCTAGGTCATGATATAACCAGCCTATCTCTGAGTAATCCTCTTGTGACTGACACTGAAGGAAAGCAATAGAATAATAAAGTGCATGATTGAGATGTCAGAACAGTCTGGTAGAATGCTGTTGGGGTGGAAAGCCAAGTTTGATAAGCCCCAACGCCTTTGTTTAGGCAGCTGGGAGGGAAAGATGGACATGTTAGTGCCGAGTTCTGCTTATATTTGAGAGCGTTGGGGTTTTCCCTATTCTCTCTCTGACTCTCTCATCCTCTCGCTCCCTCTCTCCCTCTTTTGCTTTTTTCCCCATGCTGCCTCTCAGACAGCTTTGATCACAGCACCCTTTGAAGCCGTGTTCCAAAATGAAAACGAGGAGAAAGCAGAAGTCATCGAAAGTTCACGCCTAAACTTCCTGCAACTACTGTTGAAGTGCATATCTTTATAACAGCATAGGCCCTGACAGGAATATAGAAATTATTCATCCAAAGAAGAAAAAAAAAAGATTGGACATAAACCGTTAAGGCAGTAAATAATTGATCATAGGGCCATGCTGTGTTGTTACTACACACACGTCCTTTTGACTAATTACAGTGAGTTGGAGGATGCTGTTTGCAAATTCCACAACAGATTTTTTTAAATATATTGGTTATTGAATACTTTAATAAATATTGTTCAGACAAATAACAGAATTCAGTAAAAAAAAAAAACTCTGATTGTGACCGTAGTGTAGTGAAATATGAGAACTAAGATCCGTTAGGAAAAATGTGTTTCCTTTGAGCACGTGCATATTTCTGAGGTTTTTCAGCAAAATGAACAATGATCTAAAATGGTCCTTTACTCAGGTGTTGAAAAGCTTTTGAGGCTTATATCTTATCTTTTAATCTTTTAATTTATTTAACTAACATTTTTCTTATTGGAAGTAATGTTAACATTTTGAATTCTGTGCTGAATCTGTGGAGGAGGTAAACAAGGTGACATGGTAATGGCAGGGACTTACAGCTCACAATCAAAGACAAATTGTAAATCACCGATTCTTGTGATAGGTATAAATAATGTTTACACATTTTTATGAAGATGTGAACAAATACACATTTTTATTTTTCAAAAGTGACACCTTTTTTCATGCTTTATCACATTTTGAGGGGCTGCTGTCTTGTTTTGAACCAGAAACAAGACTCTTGGAGCATTTTTAAATAAAGGAGTTTCTTCTCTCTTTGCTTCTACATCTGACCATCCCTCCACGGCCAATCAGTGAACAGCAGTAAGTTTACGTGACAATAAAGTACATACTCATCTCCGGCAGGCCCCTCTCCAGAGCAGAGAGTGTAAAAGCAAAACGCTCGCTAAGCAGGTCGGGTAGAATGGAGCCAGGTAGAGCAGAGGCTGTGGAAAAGGATCATCAAGATATCTCTCTGCTTCAGCACATCTGGCTCCAATATTGGCTCATTAGCAGAGCTCTGTAGAGCTAAACTACATGCTAGTGAGGCACTTCAGCCATTTAATGCAAGTATGTAGGAGAAAGGAAACATCTGAAAGTTGTTGGAATGACACCAGCAGTTTAATTTATTAAACTTAAATCAACCAACTATGGTTTTAATGAAAACTGACCATTTATTTTGCCGTTACATCCATCTGGGGCAAAAAAGTAAATAATTTTTGGAAAGTACAGTTTATCACTATAAACATAAGTCAGCTTTGCAGTGTATACTGACAACACTTCAGCAATTGCCTGAGGTATCTGTCACATTGTTTTCACAGAGCTAAGTGGGTCACAACTGCACAATTTACGGGCATATAGCTGCTAAGACAGCCTAGGGTGTTGCAACTACTGAACTATCAGGAGAAGCCACCACTGTCAGCAAAAGAGTGAACAGGGAGAGCATAGATTTGGGACGTATACAGGAGACTTCATGAGACGGCTGCTTCTAAGCCGCCGTCTCACTGGTAATCTCTCCTGACAGACTTCAGCATTGTTTAACTTGGTATGATTGAGTGTGAAAGTGAGTGAAAAGATAAATAAAAAGCAGATAAAAGAGACGAAGATAAGAAGAAAAATTACACCCGAGGAGCAAATAAAGAAGATATTACAGACTGTCCTACATATCAGCTACTAATGAGTGTTTGAGCTGCAAGACCCTGAGCAACTACATCTCCACAGGGGTACAACATGAATTTCACCCCAGCCAGCCGAGACTGCTGTAAGTCTGCAGAAATGCAGTAAGAAACAGGGAGGGCACTGTAATTGTAATCACGCAGTGTGGCTCAATTTAGCTACTGCCTTAATTACAAGAGTCAGGCAGGGATGAAAGAGGGGGATGGGGGAGTTTTAGAAAAGACTAGGTGCAAGCTAAATTATCTGTGAAACTAACAAATGAAGGCAATTAGCCAGCTAGCTCCCAGTCTGGCTGCACAGTCGAAATGAAAAACCAGGCCAAAAGACTATCTGGAACAAGCAAATGGTTTCTTTAACTTTTCATTAATGTGTTCAGTTCATAATGCGCTACTTTCAGGTGATGCTGAGAGTACTCATTAGAGAACAAGCACCCTAAAAAGCCATTTGCTGAAACGTTGTGGCGTTCATCACCGCTTTTTACATGTGGACGTCTGTGTGTACATTGAATTCTAACTGGTTCCTGCTAAAGTAATGGTGTGTGTTATAGTGTTTATCTCCTGAAGGAAACTTGTGAGAGTTTGACTCATCAAGGAGCAACTGAAGGACAATTATAACAAAGGGGGAAAATGAAGAGTAAACAAAGTGGACAAGTAAGGAGGGAAGATGATGAAAAATGAAATAAACAGAAATTTGGATTGAAAGGAACACACAAGGAAGGGTGCCTAATCTCAGATGAGGGGAGACTATGAGCTCCCACTTCTCCTAATTTCCAAAAGGGCTCTGAAGACCTGATAGTGTGATGTAAGGCTTTCCTTTCTCATTAGTTTCCTTCTGTTTACAGTTTTGCATACTGTTTAAAAATTGAACTGCTCTGAAATGATCGCAAACGATTTCAGAAGAGCGCAAAATGCAACTCCTTACCTCGGCAGTGGTCGTCCAGCTCCTCATGGCCAATGCTACAGATGCAGCGACCCAATGGGACAAGCCAGTCTCCGTCAGCGCCACAGTAAAGTTTGGGCGTGTCCCTTTCCTCTGCGTTCTCCACACAAGTCCCTCTCACTTCCACTAGAGAAGATGAGTCCATGTGTGGCACGGTGTCAGGAAATGCTGCCAGGTTTCTTAAAGTCGATGGGCAGCGTTTGTAGAACACCTTAAGCAAAACAGCACAAATTGAATTTTTGAGAGGGATTTGACAATCATTGGAAAATTTGATGAGAGTCACTTATGCAAATAAATGTCACACAGTCCAGTTCAACAGACCTTGACAGAGACAAGGGCAATACAAGCCCCTACGTCTTGAAATGCTAAGTAGAAGCCCTTCTTTGTCACGGGCCCCACCTCCCTGACCTCTGTATTGAGACGAAGTACACGATCTCCAAGATCTGTCTGTGTGAAGCTTTCATCTGCTGCAATAGTGTCCACCTTAAATCCAACAACAAATACTTTGTGCTTGGTTTTCAGATATGACAGCAGTGTACCTTAGAAATATAACATTGTTAATCAGCTAACCTTGGCATAGTCAGTAGGGCGAAACCGCGTTCCTCCAGGAAGCGGTTCATCCGTCTGCAGATAAAAGAGGTTGAAGGTTTCCTTACACGTGCCAGACACCCAGGGAATGGAGTTACAGTCTCTTAGTGTGAAACGTAGCTCTACATATACCTGAGTAGAAACGTTTTCAGAAACAGAAAAAATAATAATAATTTGTGAGCATCTTTTTCATCATTTTAGTTTGGGTAAACATGTCTGCTTTGGCTCAAGAACAGATTTGGCTTCCTGTAATTCTACTATTTAATTGGCTGCATTTAGAATGTTGGCATAAACAGTGCAATAATTAACTGTGCGCAAACATCTCGGGAGACAATTATTTAATTTTATAAATGTGCAAAACAAATAGGAAGCACTCGAAAGTCTACAATAATATCCACGCTCCTACTTATTTTGATGCAGCATTCTTTCAAGAGCAACATTTTCTTATTCTAAAATTTGCCCATCATTTTTCTTGTACGAGATGTCAAAAAGTAAATTCCCTCCGGGGATTAAGACATGTCCTCTGTCTAAGCTGTGACAAGCAAAACCCTGCTCTTGCATAACTTGATTCCAAATGGATTTCACAAGAAAATGTCTAGCGTAGCAATATGGTCCAGACCCGCTGAGCAGCTTGTCGCTGGATCCATCCGGATCGCAACCAGTTGTTCTGGTTTGGCTCCATCACATGGCAAACCTGAAAGGTGTGAATGGGTCTGTTCTGTTCATCCATTTCTGTGATGGCATCCCACTGCAGACAAGCATCAGACAAAACAGACACATATACTGTAAGTAGTTAATGCAATGTTCAACTTGTGAGTCTTCTTAAATGTTCAACATAACTTTTATATATTTAATATTCATACATACAGAAAATCATGAAAATTGAGAGCATGAATCAGTTTTGCTAAAGTTTTCAATTAAACATCAAACATTCAAACTCATTTGTTTTCTCCTCTTAGACAATCAGAGCTCGAAAAGCCCTGAAACATCGGCAAGACTCATCCATTAGAAATACAGCAGCTGATATTGTGCCACTTGTACAGAACATTATTGCTCAAGAACATTCGCTTTTTGTACCCAAGACTTTTGAGCAATAATGTCCAGCTGTATGAAGATGTTTTTGTTTCTATTTGCGGAGAACGAATGGCAATATTAAACATCACAATGACAGTTTTCATGCAACTTTAAGTTTCTGGAATTCAATTTTAAACACATTTTAAGGGGAATTATATTTTAATTTCAAGCTAAAAATCTTTTTGTATGCAACTTAAACGCTTTACTATTTGTATTTACTTTCATAGCCTACAGAGTGAAGTCTACACTGCAACATTTTTCTCAGGGCATTTTCAGTCGGTGTTCCTCCACAGATCATCAAGCATGGTTAATTAGATTAATTGGTGACTCAAATTAACCTGTGGAGGGAAGAGGGGTTTCTGTGTTGGACATGTTATAAACTCATGATCTGTTTGAGGAAGCTCACCCATCCACTATCCCAACCCTGAAGCCGTGAAACATTTTATTTATCGTACCTTTAAGTCTTTGAAAAAAAGAATCAGCGTGATGAGATGGGGAAAGTAACCACCACCTGACAGTTTGTTCCTGCTACACCAACACACACACACCTTCTATCTGGGGGTGTTTATGAACAGCAACACACAGACTTTAAAGATGTAACAACGCCTGGTGTCCCACAAAATCATTTTCACTTCCATGCTTTGACCAACATAGCAACATAACACACATATACTGTACATACATATGCAGAATAAATTTACATAAATAAAATTGTAAAATGTGGTTTTGTTAGTACAACTTAAGGTATTTTAAATAAAAGCTGGGGAAATGTTTCTCCAAGATGGTTTTATTCATGTTGTCAGATGGGCTTTAGGGTTCCATTACAAGCTTACAAAATATGGGAGAATTTGATCAATTCCTTAATTTCTCACTTATACCATTCACAGTCTGCAATCCATAAGATATAAATAAGTTAGTTTTTCCTCTGAATGACTAAACCTTATTTCATCAAAATGAAAATTACAGTGATCAAATCTTATACTGTGTTGTCATGGATGACAAGGATGCATTCACAATATATTCAATAAAAAAGAAATACCAGAATTTATGGGAATTTATGCCCAGCAAATTTCCCTAATCTATTAAAGCTTATTAAAATAAAAAACATCTACATATTTTTATGTAATAAAATTTCCTGTAAATTTCAGTGATCAGGCATTCAGCCAATCATGGATGTAGAAGGAGAGAAAATTATTAAAAATACAGTAAGCCATAAAAGATACATACAGAGTACCTCAGGTAAATTTTAAAATATGACTAATATCAGTTTATCATAGCCTCAAAATAAATTAAAAGACAATATTTAAAGCTGAGCACGGAGACTCTGAGAATCAAACAGGAAATTAAACAACTGAGGTAGAGTGTTCTCAATTATAAATTATTGAATAACACTTTAACCTTGACTGGAGTGCACCAAAAGCAATTAATCTTATATTAATTAAGCTATGTAAATTATCTCTATGTGACACCCCCAGGCCAAATGATTAATCAATCATACTCATTTTCTCTTTCACTTGGTCCTTTGGTCATCTAACAATGCTGTTCCTGTCCCTTAATAATGCTTAGTAAACTTGTTAGACTGTAATTATGTGCAGTTCTTTGTGGTGTTAACTTAAAAATAAGAGTATGGTTGGTTTTGCAGCGTTCATGCTTCACAATATTTTCTGCATGAATACACCCTTTATATACAATTCATTAATTCAAACCATTAAAAATGCATCAAATGTGTTTAACTCAACTGTTTTTCCCCTCACTAAATAATCTGATGCCTGCAGGGATGTAAGCTGTTTTAGAAGGAATCTGGTCTTTATGCCAGTTCACCATTTCATACTTTTGCAATTTTGTCATTTTGCTCTGTAAAATGGTTTGTTTACGTTTTCAAAAAACATACGTGTTCTCAGGGACAAATGTGGAACACTACAATGAAAAATATGGAGACAAACTGATTTGGACCTGTTATAGTTACATTTATTTTCAGCAGTGTCTTAAACAAAAGTTACTGGAAAACTTAAGTTACCGCTTGTATTTCAGAAATTCAAACTCTAAAATAAAAACATGTATATATTGGCAGCTTAAATACAAAAGATCTTAATAAGGTTTAGGAAATAATCAAAATATACAATATACAAAAAATACATAAGCAGTTTGTAATAACTAACTGGAGCATTCTTTGTCATTTTCTGTATTACCACTGTTGCATGAAAATAAAGTCACCAGAAGGTCAAAAATACCAAACTTTTTTAACAAGTGTCTTTGGGAAGTGGAGTGACAGCAACTAAAAGGGAATTGCATGAAACTCGGGTTAAAACTGAGTGATTTGTCCTGATTACAAATAATTAAAAGTGTTAGAGAGATGATTAGATTACAGGCGTTAAAAGTGTTGCTGTGACATTAGCAGTGTTACTTTAGCTTTTAATTTGTTCATAAGCAAGAATGCAGCTAATATAACAAAAACTATTTGAGGATGACTGATTGAAGCCTGACATTTTATCAGTCTGTCATGATTTGTACCAATTCATCCAGTGATAGATTTTTCATTATTTCAACTTTACTTTATCTACTTTCATATTCCATATTAAAAAACATTGTTATTGTTTTTTACAATACCAGGATGCATTTACTGAATAAAATTAAATGTCAAATAGAAATAATAAAACCGAATCGGGCCTCATTGCACAGCTCCCATGTTTTATGTAAGAGGAGCCTATTCTCTCATTTCAGTGCCTCCTTTGGAGAACTTGAAAAGAAAACTGAGGATCTAAAAAGAATTGTTTTGCATATGATCAGCATTAAGTAATTAGAGTTCCATGATGCATACAAACAAGCAAAAATGGTGATTTGTCACTGCATTTGCCCCAGCCTTTGAAAATGTACCCCTGGGATGAAACATGGTTCCGAGCAGATAAAACAAATGCGATGAGTATGAAAGATGAGCTGCAGCTCAGACTCTAAGAAGCGATCAGATCTGCGCTTACTAATCGCTTTGACTATTAGTAACAAGCTCAGCAGACAGTAGCACAGATTTTAAGAGCAAGAGGAGAACAAATTAATGTACAGAGGCTCGTAATAATGTTGCAATAGGATGGTTCAGTACAATATTTTGAGACTTTCATTCCTACAGGTTACTTTGCATTGGTAATGTGATGAAACACTGAAACTTAACTTGTGATTGTTCCATTTGAGTTCATCACAAAACACGAATCTAAGATCAAAACTACCGTAAGGACGCTTTCTGTACCCATGCTTGTGTTGTCTTGTGGTTATTCATTTGAAATATTTTCAAGACCATACTAGATTTATTCATGCTTGCAGCACAGTAATTAATTTTACTGTTCGCATTCATTTTTCGAAGAAGGGTGAAAAATAATACAACAGTTAGTCAAAACACATAAGTCTCAGAGAATTAAAAAAAAACTTAAGGGTTCAAAAAGTTGAAAATAGGAAAAGCTGTTTTGCGATGCAGCTCGGTTTCCATCATAACTTTGCATTGTTCAGGGTTTTTTTAGTTTTTTAACTTCTGTATAAGACGTACAACCTTGAGACAAAAGTCCTTGGGAACGCAGCTTATCGGGCTTTTTTCAAACATTTGATTATTTGTCTTTCTGTCATACCTATACAAAGAATTACAGATTGCGTAATGTCGTGACCATGCCAAGTGATGTTTTTGAAAAGCTTATGCATTTCTCAGTCTTGCTCATTGAATTTATAAACCTTGATTTGTTCATGTATAGCACTTATTTGGTTCTGTTTTGTTAATTTTAATATTAAGATGGACTGGCAGAAAAAAGACAATAACTAAACCAACTAGACAAGGATCAAACAGCACATTGTGTGTATACAATAAATCCTAATGTTATAACCAGGACTCCAGAAAGGGCACTTAACATCTTAGGTAACATACACATCTTATATCACCTCCTGAATAACTTTCCTTCAGATTCTCTCCTTGACTTCTTGATGCGCAAAGCCACATCATTGTGCAGAGATGTTCAGACATTCCTACAAATACATTTTTTTTTTCTTTCATCATGTTTACCAGCAGTATAAGGTCTATATTCTCAGTTTCTGACGGGTGCCTTTGACAGCCACTGAATTTATTCTGTCTAAAGTTATTAAAGTTCAGATGCAACTTTGTCTCACAGATTCCTAAGGACACTGCTAAGAACCACATCAGACATGAGGGAGACCCATGTGTTCAATGACGCTATGCAACAAAATGTCTCTAGGTTCACAGTCAGGATTTAAGTCGAGGCTGTTGATAAAGTTGTGTTCATAGTCACAGATGATCAGACGTTTTTGTTTGTCTCTTGTCAATCACAGAATCCAGAATTTAAAAACCGTGATGTATCTAGCAAGAATTAAGTCCTTAAGGTGTGTTTGGATTCCTGTTTTTTTGTGTGTTCCCACATAAATGCTCAGTGGCACAAACTCATTATCTACCACTGCAGATCTGTCTGCACATCACTGCAGCAGAACGCTAAAATGTTTTGTGCTGTTGAGCTAAAACATGTCTACAGTCATCTTCACCCATTCTCAGATTAACGGTATTGTGGAACATCTTAATCTGCTGTTGTTGCTCTTTAACACAACATCATCAAAGACAACAACAACAACAAGAAGGGGACATAAAGAAACGGGAAAAGTAATTTAAAAAAATTCAACATTTTTGGAGACATTCCTGTAAGGGTTTAAATATTTCATATTAAGACATTTGGATGTTGAGAAAATTAGAGACGCATATATACACACACACCATCCAACCAATAATGCGGACATGCTGCGTTGCTTGAGCAACAAAGGTGGGGGCTCTCATCCCTTTGCAGAGGTTTTGAGCTTTTGATTAAAACAAAGCAATTTGTCTTCATCAGACTAAAGGGAAGAAAGAGAGTAGTTGTTATGGAAATATCATTAAATCTGTGTAGTTTTGATGAATTATTGATTTGATATGAATCTGGGTGGCATCGTGCTGTGCTTTTCTTCAATCACTTAATGCTCTTGTTGGTCCCCACTGCAATAAAGTCTGTTTATAGAGAAACAAGTAGATTCGTCCGTAGAGGAGTTTTCACTTTTAAAAGATCTACAAAACATGTTTGTGTTTATTGGTCTTGCTTAATTGATTTATTAAGCTTTTAATAAAAGATTAAAAACACCAACATTTACCCCAAAACTCTCTCTCACACACATATTACTTTGTGTTAGACTGTACAGATTGTCAAAAAAACCACACAAAAAAATCACTGCTGTTGCTATGGTTTCTCAGTCCCAGGTGAAATATTTGTAAGAATGAACTTCACAGATTTTTTTTCTGTTTCCCTTTAGGCTTATTATAATATGATACAATCAAATTAGTTTAATCTCTGGATATTTTACTAGCTCTTTCAGTTATGCTTGTACAACATATTAACATTGCCCTTGCTTCTATAAAAGCAGATATACAAGTGAGAATGTGTTTGCTTTGCTTTTTAAGCCTGATTTAACATTTTTACTTATATTTAAAGCAAATTTTTATTTTATACTTGATAACAAAGAGAGTTATGGACTAGACTTGCTGTACCTAAAAGAAGTGCTTAGTTTAATGTCACATGATTTCAGAGATTTTTTGTGTTCTCCTAGTTGTTTATGTTGGATTTTTACTGGTTTTATTTTCTGTTTTCTTGTAGTAAAGAGATGCTCTGTTCAAATACAGAGTATGTTTGTGAGTGATGTGCCATACGTCAGCATGTCGCCCTGTAGAGGTCTTGTAGTTTGTCCAGTGTCTACTCCACACCTTTTCCATCTGACCACATTAGATTAGCACCATCCCGATCAAAAAATTGCGGTGAATAGGTAAATATAGAAAATGCATGAGTGGTTTTATACTGTCTTGCGTGTTCTAATCTAAATCTTAAGGTATTACTATTAGTTTTTACCTGCACATCCTCAATGCTTCTGTATTTCAGGTGTTTTGAGGAGGAAAAAATGGGCTATTTTCTTGAGGGCATTTAATTGTTTTAATGCTACAAAAATTACCACATAAATTCAACCTAGTTTGTTATCAGCCACCTCAAAAAAAAGTGTTCTTTTCTTTTGGAAAAGTTTGTAAAGTCACAAACATGGTTCCAAATTGTCTGTCATCTCAAACTAAAACTGGATTTTTATCTTATCAAGTCTGTCTCCAAAGAGCCTCCCCAAGCAGAAAAAGATTAACATAGAATAAAGTTAACATGTTGTGGTTAATCGTTGAAACAAATCTGTCAATGATTATAGTTATTGGCCCTTTGCATATGATGTCAATCTTCAGAAAGTGGCCCACTCCACCACGAGGGAAGTCAAAACAACCTATATGTGCATTCACTCCTGTAAAGCTTGTTGGTGGCCAAATACTGCTTTTATTAACTTTATTTCACTGCAGAAATTATAATAGGGTGCTGTGCACTCAGCTACACATTTGGACAATTGTGCACAATTGACTTGTAAAAACTTTAATCGTAATCCTTTTGGTGAGGAAATAATATGATTGTTAGCAGCCATCAATCAAAAGGACTGGCAGCCCTTAGTGCACATTTGCAGCAAAAGCTTTTCATGAGGTAAAATGATTAACTCTACCTCATCATCATCTAGTCTACAATGTACAAAAAAAGGTACAAATCTAGAGATTTGTATACGTTTAAGTCTGTTCCGGTATGAGGGGAAATCAGCATTTTTATGTCAGTGGTATAGATTATGTGGTGTGAATTCAGGTAAAGTTGGCAATTTGATCAAATCAACAAACATGCTATGTTTTATGCTAGGTACTTCCAATTTTTGTAAATATTGCTTTTATGATCTGAACTAAGTGTGCTACTTACACAGACCATTTAATCACGCTGCTAAATACTCTCGTCCCTCACTTCAAATGTGTGTAATTTTGCTGCAATGTGATTAGGTGACATAGCTGCTAAGAGTCTACGCTTTGCATTGAGAAAGTACATCCACATGTTTAGAAAAAAATTACACGTGCATCTTTAAAATTGTACACAATAACCAATTAGGCATGTTCTTTGGTTTTAAAGTAATACTTCAGTGTTGGGAATTCTCTTCTGGACAAAGGGACCTATGTGTTGTTGCCTCTTATGCTGTGCAGCGTTAAGGACTGTGTGAATACTGCAGGCAGCTGAATTTGGACATTAGCTGATTTACTAGTGAAGTTTACATTCAGCTGGATGCTGTTTCAAGAGAAAAAGTGCAGAGTGAGCCAAAATATATTATTGCTGTTGAAAAATATGTATAGTGAGGTACTCTATGTTTTGACTTTCCACATTTTTTATCTGTAATTGCATGAGAAACTATAACATTCTCTAACAGCGGAGTTTAGTGATAGCTGGAAGTCGTCTCTCTGCCCTGGTTTTGTGTCACTTTTTAAAGCTGCACTACAGAATGTGGGATTGTGCCTTTAGTTCCACACATAAACATTTTGAATGTTTTCATAAACCACACTCTACTTGTTTGGTACATGCGGAGACCAAACACAGGAAGAATTTTTTTTGGAATGAAAGCATGTAAAATTACACCCCTATTAGTGCTGTAGTATTTCTAGATCATGGGGCAAAAATATTGTGTGCGCTCATATCTTTTGGAAAATCAAGCTTTGTTTAAATGAGTTTTAAATAAAACTGCATTCACCTGACTAATTAGCATGCTCAACATCAAACACCTGGCTATAATTAAGATTTCTATGACATCTACTTACTTTTGTTTCTCTTCCTAATATATTTTCAAGCACATGCTGCTTACACAAATACAAAATATGCTTTAATCAACAATTTTTTATGCCACCACCCTCTAACTTTAGGGGAAGTGAAAACAACGTGCAGTTCTCTAGGGAAACAACAACCAGCTAGTGGTGCAGATACAAGATGACAGCTGGGTCAAAATCAAAACCCAAGAAGCAGAAAACTTCACAAAGCACATCAACTCCGCGGACAGTAGCATCAACTTCAAAAGAAAGGATGCCAGGGGAACAGGCTGCCTTTTTGTGCTGCGCTCAGCACATTGCGGACATTCAGGTAAACACCAAAGTTTATAGAAATACACACACACAAGCCATCACCTGCTTTTATACTCCCACTGTCCCCTAAAAATATGAAAGGCTCGGTGGGGAGGCATGAAAACCCCAAAGCCCAAGGCAGAGCATGTCCCAGCTAAGGCACAAGAAGAAGAAAAGGAGCACACCAATTTTAATAAAGCACTTAATATCTGCGGACACCCCACTTGGGACTTCTTCAAGTCAGGCAAGAAATAACACAACACCACTGCATTTATAACATGGAATCTGCAACACACCTGAACTGAAAGCTCGTGTGCGGCTGCTGCTCTCTGCTCACGGTTCACAAAGACATTCAAAAGCCCCACATCCATCCCGGATTCTGAGTCTGCCTTTCCCTCGGGGGAAATTAGTGCTGTTACTCTTCACTCCCTGCTGTCCTGTGCTTCGTGTTCACTTATGCTGAAAAGGTCAGGGCCCAGATTCCAAACACCAGCATGGTATATAGTCTATTTAACAAAGATAAGCTATGTTTCCATTTTAAAAGAACAGCCTTAAAGTCATCCTTTAGCACCGGTGTTAGCAGGGATAGAGACAGTTTTTCACAAGACTCCACTGCTGAAGAAAAAGCATGTTGAAGTTTATGTTAAACTTCAATAAACGTTTGTGACAAAACCTTTGGACAAACCTGTAAAATACAGGAAAAATAACGTCGGGGTCAGATGAGACCAGAATTTAGCTTTTCGTATCTCAGTGTACGCGCCATGTTTAGAGGAGGAATGGCATCACCACAACGTATCAATGATAATGTGATATACATTTTCTCTGATGTATAACAACAGCTAAGTTTAGAGATAAGGACATCATGTCTTTTGGCATGTGGAAGTGACAATATTGAGACCCTAATAGAAGAATGAATAGAGAAATGTAGATTCCTAATATAAAGGTAACAATGATGTTGAACCTAGAACACCATTCAAGATCTCCAGATAATTTATAGTAGAAAATACTTTTTAAAAAAAATAATAGCTTTAAAATATTTCATATGAGGAAGATTATCCCATGTATTGCTCTAGTCTGTAACTACTAATAAACTTGAACATCTGGTTTGAATCAAGCTTCACGAGACAGAAATTAAATAAGTGTTGGCATGTTCAGTACTAATCTTGATTGCCGTATTTATCTTTATATTTTTAAAGATTTTTTCTTGTTCAGTCCAAAGAAAAAAAAAATGATAGAAAAACTCTGAGAGGTAATTTCACTCACCCCATTAACTGGAAACGTCTTCCAATCCAGTTCTCCCAGTACTGTTGTGGTGTCCAGTAAAACCACTGCAGATAGAAAAGAGGTGAGGGGAGAAACGCAAAGCAAAATAGGGGAGATGTGTTGGTGGAGCAGAAGAACAACCGAGTAAGAAGACAAAATGACAGTGGGCAACGTAAAAGAGAATAGAGTAAGTGCAAGAGAGGTTGTACAGTGAATTTAAGGAAGGGGAGAAATGAAGGTGACAAAAGAGGAAGAGAGCACACAGTAGTTATCAAGCTGTCAATGAGAAGCTTACATAAGCTGAAAAGCTCTTAACAGATTCAACCACCTATGAAATAACAGCTTTCAAGGAAGTCCAGGACAACTCTAACACAGATCTATCCTCTTTCTGGCTGAAGCTTACAAAATTAGTACTTTCCTTTTCAAAGGTCAAGCTTTTTTTTTTTGCAACATATCAAAAACAAACAATACAGAAATACCGGGGACAGACAGAAGCACTAGAGAGACAATAAAAGTCAAATTAAGAAAATACAGAGGTTTCCACTGTGAAAAATGGAAGCAATTGCAAATAATATAAAAAATAAACACAACCCTTTTACAGCTTTTTCTGGTAGTGAAGAAAAGTGATTAGTTTATGTCTAAAATCTCAGGCTGACATTCTGGGATTATACGCTTGCATTAAGCCAGTCTTCACCTTAGCAGGAAGAGATGTGCGTTTAAAAACTAGTAAAGAGAGCTCCAGTGTGTTGACGAGTGGCAGCTTTCACACAGTGAACAGAAAACAGAAGTTTGGTTCTGTCACAAAGCGATATTTAACAGCTGTCATTTGTGACAAGTAAAGTACCTCTAGTCTAATCTTTTTTTTCATAAGGTGGGAAAAAGAATTTTGCTCTTTTTGCTACATTAAACACTAACAAAAGACATAAACACATGTGAACGAGTCACAATTTCTGTCAGGATTTGGCATAATCTGTCCTAATCAACAAAGAAAGTACAGATGCAGAGTAGTTTCTTCTTTTCTCTTTTTTTACCATGTAGTGCCACTGAGAGTTTGAGTCTAGTTAAAGTGTTACTGCATTAAGAGATGGATTAACACATTTACAATTACAAGCTAATCAAACAAACATATGTTTTTAGTAAATGAAGGTACCCTGAAATAAAAAAGCTAATTCCACTAAAGCTTTAAATGTTTTACAAAGAATACATAGTTTTGACCAACTATAGTTATTGTCAAATATCCAAACCTTCTATAAACCTGCCAGCTCTTCACCTTTAAATGAATCTTTAAAACTCATGCAAAACCTCTTTCTAATTACAATGTAAGCACCAAGTTGTGACTTAATTTGAATTTACTACAGATAGAAGAGATGCAAAGACTTTGGTACAACAGAGCAAAGAAAAAATATAAATTAAACACTTAACAGATGATAAATTATAAATTAATATATCATTTTAAGCCATAATGAAGATACTAGGCAAAGACTATTAAACAGATTAGATTAAAACATTTAAAAATAAATAATACTCATGTCAAAGTTTGACTGTAGATTGTTTCATGAGATGGAAGAGGCAGAAAAATGTGTCAAACTTGAGAATGAACTAAAAGCAGTGGGTTCCTGCAACATAATCTAATTACACTGGTGATTTTGATTAGAGAAAAACAAAAAATATGACAAAAAATTTACGCTTGAAGATAAAAAAAACGCTTATTAATGATATCTGACATTATTTTTATTGATTTCATTGATAACCCATAGAAGGACAATTAGGTGTAGTGTGCTATAATAATAAAAAAGGAGATTGGCTTTGTTTAGCATCTAACAAATCTGTGTGACAGTATTACCCGCCAGTTGGGAAAATTAATCCATTAAATCACACCTGTGGGTGTGCCTTTACCTGTTGTGAGTGCATATTAAAGCCCCACAGCTACAGGCTTACCTTGTGTCTTGCTTTTATTCATGACGCTGTGATCACAAACACGAACATCAGTTGGTGCTCTGGGGTGGCATCATTAACCACCGTACAGCCATGCCAATAATTCATGCCTCTCAAAGCTAATCTGACACGCTGATCATTTCAAAAAGGCACAAACAGCAGAGTCTGATCTCAGTATTAATGCCTGCCGGTGTTTTCGCATGAGCATGTTAACTAGCGTCTGTTCTCTTGAATCCAAAATGGCATGGCGTACATACAAACATAACGCCTGTAGCTGTCTGCACTCTGGTCACGGCTCCGGCATGAGGAGAACCATTATAGGGCCCGTGCTATAAGCCCCCTGAGCCAATTTGATGTGATGAATGTGCAATTTCCTTTGTCTCCCCACAGCCAGTTAATTACAATCTCTATCAATAAAGTATGTCCCACTTCAGTGGTCGACATTATAGACCAAAGAGTCACATCTTCAGATGACCCGTCGCTCCGGTGCACCACAGACTTTGGCAAACCCAGATTCTTTAATGGGGGCCGGGCTGTTTTAAGAACCGCCCAGATAACCAGAGAAGATAAATGCAGTGAGAGACTAAATTAACCACTTTAGTATTTACAGAGACTTCACTTAACCTGAATTCCCTGCTGGTAATTAAGTAGTGAATAATAATAAGATTTCCTTCCCTATGTTGAAAGGAGGACAAAAAGAGAGACAGGGGAGGGAGAGACAGACAGAGAGACACAATCATATTGATTTCTTGACCAAATTAGAACAATCTTTCATAATCAGGAGCAATGTCCCATGACATGTTTGACAGTAGCAAATTTTTCCACTTATTCTCTTTGTACATCCTTTTCCTACTCAAATATATACCAATATACTTGCACAACAATGCAGTCAGAAAATTATTTAATACAGAAAATATCTATGGAGCCAAGAAACAATGAAGCAAGACTGAAGTGGTACATATAATGCACAGACTTTTTAAAGTGATCACAGACACACAATACAGCAAGAGGCTGGGTCACGTTAGTTTCGTCTGAGTATTTTATCTGGAAGAATAAGTTTCTGCTACTGTCTCTTCAGAGGTTTACTGAGTGTTTTGGAAACAGTGGTATGCTCAAAAAATCTTTTACTCTTGGACGTACAACAGGATGTACTGGGATGTCCAGCGTGAGCTTGTAGATTAAATCCTCATAGTCAAAATATTTTCTGATTCACTGGATATTTCATTTTGGTGGTAGTTTGTCAATGGCCACATATTTTACATTGCCTCTACCTGCCTGTAAATTATCACCCCATTGTCTGTTACTGTTATTAAATCACAAAGTGAAACAGTAGAAACAGTCCTATGAATTCATATAAAAGCATTTATATAAACAGACTCCCAAGTTTAATTGATTCTGATTGGCTTCACATTTATTCTCCCTAATTTTTACAGCTGGTAATGAGCAGAATATAAAAATAAAACATTTTGTGTCTGACCAAATTACTTTCAAAATTAACACTGTCTTGCTTCATGTTGTTTTCCAGTAGACATGTTGTATCCTCATAAAGAATCTACCTCATGCAGGTGATGTATGATGTAAACAGCTAAAGAACAGATCCAGAAAAGTTATCTAAATTGGTTTAATCCCTTATAGATGATTGTCTTGAATTTGTATTTAAACCAACCAGGTGGCATCATGTATGTATAATGCCTCTTCATGTATATTCTACACATACACATATGCAGAACGTTACCACCATTTAGTGCACACAATTATTACATCACCAATTTGCATACAAATATAAAAACACATTTTTTTTATATTTGTATTTTATTGGTGCTATATTCAATTAAGTGTCAACATAATTTAGGATGTGATCAACAAAAAAAACACGATTAGTTTTTGTAATAAGTATAAGTAAAGTCTTATACTTATTAAAATAAGTATAAGACTTGTAAGTGGTTAAATTATGAAATATTACATGTGCATTTAAAATGAGCTTAGCTTCATGAGTTTATAAGAATAAGCTTTTTTAAAAAGAGCTGACAGGAAGTGATAAATTACAGAAATTCCTTTAACACATTGTTTTACACAATTAAAAAAACAACAGGCAACGACAGCCTCTCATGCATTTTATATTTTTTAAACACAACTTTTTTAAGTAAAACAGGTTCAAATAATTTGATCTGTGTTTTGTTTGCTGTTCTGCAGCAGTGGGACTCTGCTGGAAGTAGTCAATCAAAAAGTATGGTAATGAGTTTGGAGTGCATGTTTTAACCTGAGCAGTCTACGGATATATAACTGGATTTAGTTTTTTTTTTTGTAACTTTAGGAAATACTCTTTACTTTCTAAGCTTAACAGCAAGGGAAACCTAAAACGTCACAAGTCAAGACAAAGGTAATGTTTTGAAAATTTCAAAATCCCCTTATCATTTTATTTTCTGACTGATTAACACAACGCTTATTAAAAGAAAACTCTTTCCCCCAAATCAGCGATGAAGAACATATCTGCAGTGTTTACAACGTCACACCTCTAACCACAAGCTGTAAGGTGAGTCTTTATACATATTGAAGGTTTTATTTTTGAGGTGTTAAAACTAACTGAAGTGTAGCGGCTGAACACTGAGCCACAGGCTGAGCCAGAAGGAAAAGTTCCCATGTGAAGTGGGTTACACTATTAAGAGACAAACTAAGGACCTGAAGACTTTTTGACTTACGCATCAGGTCTTCAGTTTTATTTATTTTTTATTTAAGGCAACATCTTTTAGTCAGTTAAGCTGTGTACAGTGACTTGCAGAAGTATTCACATTCCTGCACAACGTCACATTTTGGCATGTTGTAACAGCAATCTCCAACTTGTTTCATTGTAATTTGATATAGACCTCAGTTTTGAAGTGAAATAAAAACTAAAAATATGAAAATTGTGGAGTAGATGAGTATTCAGTCATTTTACTAATAAAATCCAGCACAACCAAATGCTTTCAGATGTCATCTAAATGACAATCCACCTGCGTCTCACTTAATTACACTCTATTGTTGGAGAACATGGGTAAACATAAGGCATCGTCAAGACAAAAGAGCACACCAAGCACACACCCAGGTCAGAGGTCAAGCTGTGACTTAAACAATGTAAGTTTAAAGCAGGTTTAGATGTTCAAACAATATACAAATCTTTGATTATCTCACTGATCAATGTTCAGTCTATAACTAGAAAATGGAAAGAATAAAACATATTTGTAAACCTACTTATGCATGAATGTCCACCCAAACCAACAGATTGGACATTAATTAAAGACATCAAGAGCCCAATGGTAACTGGTTGAGCTCCACAGATCTAAAGCTCAGGTGGGAGAATCTGATTGCAGGACAACTATTAATCATGCAGTTCATAAATATGACCTTTACAGAAGAGAGGCAGGAAGTGAGCCAACGTTGAGAGGAAAGCTGTAACAACGGCCATGTAGGGGACACATCGGATGTGGGAAAATGGGAACTTGTCAGATTAAAGTTGCTTCTCCATTGTCAAATCTCACTCTAACCAGTTAATGTCTGGTTTGGTCCCAGTTCTGAGCATCTCCGTTATATTCTGTTCCTCACTACTGTGGGCGTGTAATTTCGGCGGGTCGGGATCACGCAGGAGTTTTGGTCTATTAGTTGATGATCTTAGCAGCAACACTCAGCAAACCAAACATTATCAGCTTGCCCAAAAGAAGTTCAGTGATGGCTCAAACATATTGAAAACAATTCAGATTAGTTGATTATGTTGCTGTAGATATAAATATATCCAGGCTGCAGCACTTTATTGTTTTTCAACATGCAACCTTTGATTTATACAATGTCAAAAGATGTAAGCCAATATTCATAAATGAACTTTACTTCAAAGAAAATTCCAAAGAATAGTGTTGTGGAAAAAAAACTATTTTACCAAGCACTGTCAGGTGAAATCCAAACTGCACACCAAACTAATATTATGTAGTTCCTGAGTTTCACACTGGTAGGAGCAAAATTATAAATCTGACAGAAAGTTGGCCGGAGCTGCACAGTTCCTCACTTCTCCGTTGCACGCCTGTTGTTCAGAGAGAAGTGCTGCTTGCAGGGCTTTGAAATCACAGTCATTCTGCTGCAAAAGTTGACGCATTTGTTCCTGGCGCTGCTTAAGATTAAACTCATAATTACGCTCCTCCACACTGAGCAGCTCTCTGATGGCAGATGGCATGTCCGCCAATGCAATGCAGTGGCTGAAATGTTGTTTGGAGTTTGCAGGGACATAAATCAATGGTCAGTCATCAAATGAAGTTTATTGTCAATCAAGAGCATGTTCTGGTTTGGCATCTCCTAGCCCTGAGGATAGTAATGAATCTGGCTGGGATGGACTGGAACAGAACCGGACCGGTTAAAGCTGCTTGAATAGAAAAGCTGCACAAGATTCACGCCAAATGCCATGGGGGTAAAGAAACACTAAGCATCAGCTTGAACTCTAGTCAGTCAGTGAAACATGGTAGTGGCTGCATCATGTCATCCCTTGCAGCAGAGACAGGGGAGTTGGTCTATGATGTAATCTTGGAAGAGAAAATATATTAGTGTTTAAGTTTATGAAAGACAGTAAAATATGAACCTTTAACATAAAGTCAGAGCAACGATTGAAGGCTTTAGATAACACCATAACTATGTGATAAAATAAGACAGTCAAGTTCTAGACCTACATGAACTTTTCATCCAGTTTGACTGAAACTGAGCTGTAAAAGACAAAGATTTGTGTTTGTTAAAATGCTAACCTGGCAGAGACAAACCCCAAAAGAACTGAACCTATAAGGAAAAGTTGATTCTACAAAGGATTAACACAAGAGTGGACCAATCATAGACCACACTAATTACAGTTCTTTCTTGGTCTTTCACATACAATCTCAATAAAATAAAGTGAAGTGTTCTAATAAAATGTGAAAAAGTTTAAAAGGAGTGAATTTCAAGACACTGGGTCCCTCAGGAGCCTTTCAGAGTCATCGCAGATGTCTATTTTCTGCGTCATAAACCCAAACGATCAGAAATAGGGGAAATCCATGAATAAAATGCTAACCTTTAGAAACAGAAGATGTCAATTATTATCATGTAAAAATTAATTAGAGATGACTGCAGTGCTGTTCTGCAAATGTAAAAGAGAATGACTGAAAGGGCTTAGAACATGAAAGGTTGAGCGTCTTAGCTGAAATACGCTGTGAGTTGTTTGTCGTTAACAAAATAACAATGCAAAAAACTTGTGTTGTGGCTATGCAGCCTTTTTTTTAATCTTATACCGAAATGCGTGGAGTGCTGTAGAGGGGAAATGAACTTTGGGTCAACATTTATGAATAACAATGAGGTCTACCAATGTTTAAGGCCAGAACCATGGGCTTTTAGACAACGTCGTTTAAACACAAAGACACTCAGAACCATCCCCGCTGACAAAATGCTTTTTAAGAGTCCATTTGCAGTACAATGCAAAAACACGGCGAAAAGCCCTTAGAACAGGTAGGTGACTTGAGCAGACCAGTAGTAAATGCTTAATGGATCTGTTGCATAACTATAAAAAACTGCTTTTCTGTGGTTCGGCATTACGGAGACTTGATTAATGAAAACAAACTTTTTAGCCAGAATATGCTGCGTTAGATCACGCTCTTAAAGCCAATATTTCAAATGTGCAGAAGCAAAGGGATGTGTGACCTATTTATACTGGTTTGACATAATAACATAAACTCCAGAAATGAGTGTGTTTTCAAATGTCCCATCTTGACCTTGAAGTAGGCTGCTATTATTACAAAGACAATTTCAGGTTCAACATTTATTTATACACGGTAAAACCACCTAAAGTGTTCCTGACCTCAAAAATCTAAACCACCTATAAATAACCGGTTATATAAAAACAAATGATTCTCCTCCCTCAACTCCTCAAATCACGAGGAGGAAATCACATCCATCACAAAGCTAAGTGGCACATATTGACTCTTTCTCACTTCATTTTAAACATCTCACGTTGTCTTTTTTTTTTTTTTTTTCAAGTTTCCCCTGAGTGTACCTGCTCTTCTTCCAACCTGTCACCGGCAGACAGGCGTCCTGGTGGGAAAATACACATACACTCACAAGAAAAAAAGAAAACAAGTAAAAGAGACTTTGACATTTGGCTGTAGTGAGAAGGCTCATGTCGTCTTGGAAAATGTGTGTCCTAAAAATTAGGCATTCAAAGGAGGAATGCTGAACTCACCCTCGGAAATGTGCAAAGTGGAAGATGTCGAGAACAGATTACATTACGGCAACTTTTTTTGCCCGTGTGACGCTGCGGGTGAGGAGGGATAACATTATTATGTCCTGTGTTTCTCATGCATATGCAGCTGCACAAGCTACATCCACGAGACAGCAGGGGAGGCGGGTGAGAGATTGCTCAAGTGAATTTTGTCAAAAGTAGGCAAACATAATGAAGTAAAAAAAGAGTCAGATGGTGTGTCTTCATGTATGAGCAATCCTCTTCAGACTGGGAGAAACCTCTGATATTTTTATACTCTCTATGAACTCATCAGGAGGCAGACAGATGCACCTCCACAGCACCAGCTGACAGAGTTTGCCAGAGGCTTACATCTACTGTAGCATTCAGTGGCCCCTATTGCAGTGGGGATGTTTACTGCTCTCAGACTGTGGAGGTGAAGGAGTACGTCTGATTTGATTATTCTGATAATGTATCAGTGTTTTTACATTATCCTGGTCTATTTTGTGAGCTGAGACTGTAATTGCTTTTTTGTTTGTTTGTTTATTAATTCCGGGGAAATACTACAAAAAATACATAAAATAAAACTGAGATAAACCGAAATTAGACAAACATTGCATTTAATAATAACAAAGCACGTGTTCCACCAGGGTGCAGATATTTGTATTTCTGCGGCACTCCATGCTTTGTTGCATGACAGAGTCCCGATTCGTGATCGAGACTCTGGAGTCTACTTCTATTTTGACGTGTCTGCGCATAGTTGAAAAGTCTTTAATTACTTTAAATGGTTACATCTGGCTTACAGCCTCGCTCTGAGTGCGCTGTTGTTGCACGGCACCACTCACCTTGGTTAGAGGCTCCCGGGTCCGCCAGGACACTTTTAAGCAGGAGGAGAAACACGCAGTATTTCCCAGCGGAGCGCATCGTTGAGTCAGACACAAGCGCGCTTTGAACTACACCGTCGCACAATCTCCCGAATAGATCCACGAAATGAAAAGTTGAAATGGAGTATGAAATGGGGGTTTCATAAAGAGCGGGGTGAAAATAGCTTTCCAATATCCAGAGTCGGGAAGTCACGGCTGAATCCACAGGACTTGTCTTCTTCTTCTTCTTCTTCTGTCGGGCATCCCGGATTCCCCTGACAAATGACCCTCCCAAAAAAAAAATAAGTGCAAAAATGGCTGCTTGAGTTGCAGTAAGTTATAAAAACAGATTAATTTAAACCTAAGAAAAACACTCTAGAGTTGGTCAACAAAGGCTATGAAGAGTCACTTTACTAATTTGTTTTATTATTATTATTATTATTATTATTTCAAAATATGTTATAAATTGGAAGACATGAAGGGGGGAAAATCCGGACTTTCCGCCTCACTTTCGGCCAGTGCATCCCTCGCTGTGACTCTGTATCAATTCTTGCATCTCTCTCTCTCTCTCTCTTTCTCTCACTCTCTTTCTTTCTCTCTCTCTCTCTCTCTCTCTCTCTCTCTCTCTCTCTCTCTCTCTCTCTCTCTCTCTCTCTCTCTCCCTCTCTCTTCTCAGGAAGGGAGAAATGCTCCTGCGCAGGCTAACAACCCCCCCCCCTCTCACTCCACAGCCAGAGATTCTGGAGCCAAGTCCAGACGTGCAAAAATAATTTGTCCTTAGCGATATTTCTCACTGTTCGTCGCTGAAAACGCGTTGTTTCCATCAGAGGGAAAGTCTGCGGGGTTATTGATTTGAACAGGGCACAGCGGCTGCAGAGATGAAGGGTGGGGGGGGGGGGGGGGGATATGAAGCCGTTATTACACTGACATATCAAGCCTGTGCTCTGGGTTTTACCTGCATTGAATTATGTTGTAGGAATAGTAATGTGTCTGGGGCACTTTCTATTTGTGGTGGTGGAAGAGGAAGGGAGGCAGACGAGGCAGATGGGTTGCAACTAATTCCACGGTGGGTTCAGGGTGCACACAGAGCAGTGGGGAAACGAACTCCATTTTTGAGTTTTGTTTAAGGATTAGTCGAAACAAAGACCAGTTTTTATCTTCTCTTCAACAGTCCTGGCTGATTACCCCACAAGCTTTCGCAATACCAGAGGTGGCTCTTTATAAAAGTCAACTGAGATCCCCAGTCAGGGAGGAGATGCAGTGACCTTTTGGACTCCAAAGTAAGAGCTCAGCTGATAAGGTGCTTGGGGTCACATTAGTCACTCTCCGTCTGTTTGGCTGAGAGGGGGGTGAAATTGCTGGTTGCTCTGAAGTTGGGAAAAGCTCAATCACAAAGAATTCACGAAAGAAAACAAACATAACATATACTTGGCAAGGTTTTTCTTGGCTTCTTGTTGAAGTCAAGCTGCTGCATTGCTATCTTGGTGAGTTTATAAAAAATAAAGAAAAGGCAGAAATGTTGAGTCTCAGTGGGATTCCTGGTTAAATAAAGGTCAAAGACATAAAAAGAGAAATTAAATGGATTTCTTGGTTTTGTGTCAGGCTTTGCATTGACCTTTATCTGTGGTTGTTGACAATTTAGCCATTTTAGATGAAAGCAAACATATAATCACAAACCTATTCTAATCATTATGAAACTCAAAAAAAAAAAAAAAAAAATTAAAAAAAATCCCGCATGAGCTGCTTTTTCTGCCTGAACTTGAACTTTGGCTTTATTTAAACAGGGGCTATCTAAAACCCAAACATAAATATCACCAATTGAAGTGTTGCACCAGGAAACTATAGCTAATTCACATATGCAGTTCCTTGATGGTTGATAAAACCGTTCCAAATATAGCTATGCAATATATCACAGTCATCATCACAGTTCCAGTGTGAGCAAAATCACCATGACAAAATACTCCTTGGATGGAATTATAAATAATCTAGAATATTTTATTTAAACACTACTTGACAATATTTATTTGCCAATTTGCATCTAAAAAATTAGAGCTGAATAGTGAAATCAATCAAAAGATTAAAAATAATAAATCAAAATGTCCTACTTTGGACATTAGTTGACCAAAACCAGCAGGCTTCCCAAATCCTCACTAACAGTGGAAGCTTCTCATTGGGTCTCAAGCAACTTCAATTCTGTTTCTCTCCGCTCCACACCTGGATTTTACAACAAAAACTGAAAATCTACTTTCATCTGAAAAGATTAAGTTGGATCACTGAGCAGTAGTTCAATCTTTTCTTTCCTCCTTATCTCAGTTAAGATGTTTCTGATGTTGTCTGTAGTTCAGAAGTGGTTTGACATGACGGTTGTAGCTCGTGTCCTGGATGCATCTTTGTGCAGTGGCTATTGAGACGCTTTGTGAATGCCATTTGAACTCTTGGCTTCTCTTCACAATAATCTTAAGGTTAAAATTAATAGCACAATTAAGCGAAATATTCCCACCGTCATGCCACCCTGTTTCTGTACATCTCTAGTTTCGACACAGCCCTGTACACAGCTCAATGGAGATTTTCAGATAAAACAATCCCTCCTCTTCTCTCCATGTCATTCAGTGGGAACAGAATCTGCTTCAGCACCAAGGACAGTTACATCGACCTTCAAGCTGCTTTGCCTCTGCAAGTTTCACTCTAACCTCAGTGGAATAGAGAAAATTCTTTGTTTAAATAAGACTAAAAGATTTCCCTAAAATTATCAGTATGTATTACATTCACTCTCCTTCCAGTGACAGTTGCCAAAGATTGCAGCTGTATGTGCTCCACTTGCAAATATTTGAGTTGGCTAACTAAATTACAGTTTCCCACTTCAGGTTTTAAGGGATTATGTTAAATCTTTCATGTCTATATCAAACATTCTCTTCATATAAAACTATATCTCGATAGTGCAAATATAATTAACCCAGAGACCTGTTTTTTGTTTAATATTCTTCTTTCTGTTTCATCTTTCTCCCTCTATAGAATCATTTTGACTGTTTGAAAAACTCCAAGTAAAAGGCTATTGATTCCTGTGGTCAACAGTGGATCTATTTCTGCAACAGAAAGAGAAAGGAGAACAGTTTCTGCAGATGTGTTTGTACTATTTTTGATCTTTAAGCGCCGTCTATTTGTCGTAGACGTGGCATTGTTTAAAGCACAATGCCCTGATAATGCCCTGAAAGGTTCTGAGAAACACTGTAGAGTATTTGTAGTTTTTCCAGTGAATTATTTCTAGCTATGGGGCAAAGATGCGTTATAAAAATGTTTATAAAACAAAGTGGGGATTTATGCTGAAATACCATTTATCATTTTAACTGCAACTAATCATTCAGTCTGTGAAAATGACATTGTTTAATCCCAAACATAACCAACCTAACCAGGCTTTATGTTCAGCTTTTAGCTTCATTCTTGAAACATTAAACTGGTTGAAAATTGAAATTTAATCATGTCATATTATCACACACACACAGATAAATAAATCACTGATTGTATACTGTTAGTATCAGGTTCCCCTAATCTTGTTGTGCATAATGTATTATAGCAGAGAGCAGTGAAATAGAGTTGTTGAACTTTTGAGGTGATTGCTACAAAATAAATTTCCCTTTTTTTTACTATTTCAATATACATGCAACACCTGTCTGAATCTTTTTGCTACAAATTGAAATTTGAAGTGAATGTTTAAAAAAACGTACACCATTTTTTCACAAGTGTTTTAGTTGAGCTTGCTTGTTGTTTAATAAATAGCTGTAATCATTAGTGTGTGGTTTTATGCACTTGAAGTTAGGTTTTTTTTTAGAGCCTGGTAAGACTTATACACCTTACATGTTATCCTAAGATTGAGAGAAAATGTACTTTTTCAACATGGCTGTAATCTTTATATTTTCACATTATTTCATTCTTTACTTTTTCTGCAACATTAGTAACATTAGTAACATTTAAACTAACTTTTTTTTCTCTTTTAAAAATAGCACACAATCTCGTATCTTCAAGCAAAAGCATTACAGATACCATTTCTTACAATAAGTCATATTTGACAAAAATATGCCCGCAGAAAGATTAAAAGTTAAATTAAATGTAAATGATTAACATCTTGCTATTGGCTGCACTGCGGGTGTTTTCAAAACGTAATAGAGATTGAATTGAATAATGTGTAGCTTTAGGTCTTAATCATCCTTGAAAGGATATGATTAAGTAATGTCACTGTCATTGATCACTGCTGAGGAACTCTTATGAAGGAAAGTTAACTAGAGCTTTTAAGGATATTAACCTCATTAACAATAGTTTTGTAACTCCTGCTAAAATATAAGACAACATTTGAAAGAAGGGTAAGTCCTTTTCTCTACAATTTAAGTCAGTCATATCAAAAATAATGCGTGTGTGTCACATTATTAAGATTGTCCCCAATCTCAGCGATTTTATTTTTCATACAGTCAGGTGTAATACAAATTGCTGTGCAGTGGTACAAACACTGGACCAGAGAAGGTACACACAAAATCACACAATAAATAATCAAATGGATAAATTAACCTAAGACCTTTGAAAAACTAAAAAAAAAAAAAAAAAGAAATATTTCAAATCTATACCTACGTAGCAACTAATTGTCATGGTTGCTCCTGACTTTAAAAGCCTGGTTAAAACCTGACTATTACACAGAGCAGAATACTTTGAAATGCACTTAGGTCTTTTGAAGTTGTAGGTATAAGTAAGTGGCTGCAGCAGACAAATAATAAATACAGTCCTGTGATCTTCCAGCATCACAGGATTGTATGACCTGTGAAGAATAAACCCTCATTAAGCCACGGGCAGGGATTATCACTCTCCACTTGCAGACTGACTGGGACCATTAAGAGCTTCGGAGCATCGTTGCTCTAGTCAATTTACTCAAATTGCTGTGGGACAACACAGATTTTGTCAGACAAACATGCCTGATTGTTCCTAATGTAGTTTGCCTTGTCGATCCCAATCTTTGCTTGCCATCCACATTTGTCCTATCTTCCTTTTTGATCATTTCTTCATCCTGTCACACTCTGTAGCATCTTTCCTTTCTGTATCTCATTAGCCTTCAGCTCTGTTGTTCATCCCTCTAACTTCCTGAACGTCTCTGTTTCTCTTCTCTTTCTCAGCACAAATCGCCCTTCATATCTTCTGCTGTTTTTAGAGTCACCCAGCCACTAACTTATCTGCCTTGTCCTGTTATGTGACCTCTCTCCTCCTCCTCCTCCTCTCATTCTCTTCTCTTTTCAACTCTTCCCTTTCCATCTCTCCTTGCTCCCACCCTCCTCTTTCTGAATATTTCATGATATGGTGGCACACTGCTGAGGTGAGGAACCTTCCACAGTCTAGAGCTCGCACTGCACAAATATTTACTCCCCAAGCTGAGCTTAGTTGAGCGTTAGAAAAGGCTAACATTGTGTGTGTGTGTGTGTGTGTGTGTGCGTGTGTGTGTTTGCCTTATAAGTCACAGTGATTACATGTGACACTGGCCCCAGAGCGTGAGGGACGTCTTTCATTGTAGCCTACATTGATGTTACTCCCTGTTTGCAGCATAGATAGATAGATAGATAGATAGATAGATAGATAGATAGATAGATAGATAGATAGATAGATAGATAGATAGATAGATAGATAGATAGATAGATAGATAGATAGATAGATAGATAGATAGATAGATAGATAGATAGATAGATAGATAGATAGATAGATAGATAGATAGATAGATAGATAGATAGATAGATAGATAGATAGATAGATAGATAGATAGATAGATAGATAGATAGATAGATAGATAGATAGATAGATAGATAGATAGATAGATAGATAGATAGATAGATAGATAGATAGATAGATAGATAGATAGATAGATAGATAGATAGATAAGATAGATAGATAGATAGATAGATAGATAGATAGATAGATAGATAGATAGATAGATAGATAGATAGATAGATAGATAGATAGATAGATAGATAGATAGATAGATAGATAGATAGATAGATAGATAGATAGATAGATAGATAGATAGATAGATAGATAGATAGATAGATAGATAGATAGACAGACAGACACTGTTTTACATTGGCAAATGTCTCCCCTGTTTTGGCTGCCAAGAGTGGAGCTCAATTGCAGGTCTGGAAGAACATCAAAACACAATTAAGGGCTGACATGGGGCTGGTCATGCAGAAGAGCGAGGACACAGGAAGAAGAAGAGGAACTGGAAGGAGGAGAAGTGCTCAGTGAAGGACAGGCAGCAAGGCGTCTGAAAACAGAAAGAGAAAGACATGTTTGTTTTCTCAGTGGTTGTCACTACCTGGAAATACTTGAAATTGTATAATCAGAATTAACAGGTTTATGTAAATTTTAAGAGTGAAATGTTATATGTGGGTTTGTAATGACTTTGTTGAGTGAATCAGTTTACTATCATAATAGTGCAGTGTGGTGTAGAAACCTCTTCAAGATAAAGAATAAGGTTGAGAAGTGAAAAATAACTTGAAATTTGTGAAGTGCTCTTTTTCGAGGTGTAAATGAAAGAGTGCTGTGTAGTTTCCACACCCACACATTCTGAAGAGATTGTTGCCTGAACATTTAAATGTAAGCACAACTATTCAGATTACTATTAGATTGAAACACTGGAAGTATTACTGCTATAAGAGGTAAATAAAACATTTTTAATGAAAAGCCTCACTTCACTGACTCTTAAAGAGCATTATTAGGTATTTTCCAGGCACATAGTGCCACTTTATAGCACAATCAAGTAATTAAGTTGCCTTCAATGGTTTAAAATGCTGTATGTATCAACATAGACTGGTAACAAAACAACCTATTTTACTACATTTTGCCTAAAACAGAGGGTCTGGGCTCTCTATTATTGAGAAACTTCCTGGTGGCGTGGAGTGTGTTGAGGTCTTAAATTTTACCCAATTGCTAATGTTTACTTCTGACGTACGTAATGCACCAGTTCGACGTTCGGAAGCTTACGGGAAATTGGCTGCACTGCAAACATCCATCCTGCACCGCGAAGAGAGAAGAGCTGATCCATATGAGGGGACTGTTAATGTTAATTCAATATTTGTTGTTATTTTGCACAATACGCCCCCTTTAAGTGTGTGTCTCAAATGTGGAGATTGTTGTAAATTACAGGTTTGAATTTTAAGTAAAAAAAACCTGAACATTTTCTTGTTACCGGAAAATTTACAAAACAAAAACAGCTGTAGTGGAAACAGAAAGAATATAGAGTGAACAAATCCATCTTTCCTGTTACTATTTAACAAAACTTTAGCAAAGCTCCACAACCATTTAAGCGACCACTTTTCAGTTAAATGGCAAAGTGAACATGATTAAACTTAAAAAGAAAGAAAATATGGCATTTGCCATATGAATGCATATACAGTATATGTTAAGTTTAATATCCATTCTAGTCTTGTTCTGCCCTTTTGCAAGCTTGTAGTACTTGATTGATAAATCTTTTTTCCCTTCAGGGGCAAGTTTGAAAAAGGTCACAATTAACATTTTGTTAATGTTTTTTTGTGATCCCTGGGAAGAATAGTTATGACCATGGCAAATAAATAGATACACACTAAACAACACAGATAACATACATTTCAATCTTCTGACGGATATGCAAAGCAGGACATGCTTCATGAAGGCATCACACACTATCATTAAACAATCAAAATACTTTAAAAACATCTAAAAGTTTGAACAGAGTGAATTCAAACCTTTTTTTTAATGCAAACATGTGTGACCTTGTAAGATTTAAGGTTAAGCCATGACAGGATTAATAATCTCAGAGCGGAAGCTTTAGTCTTCAGACTACTGGGCTTCAGATTATTGGGTTTTAATTGCTGCACATACACTTTTCCTTTAGCATTAGTAATGTGAAAACATTTTTAAATGGATTTCTGAGCACCGACAGAAACAACCTCATTTGTGAAGACATTGAGCTTGACTCGACAAGGCCAAAACCGTGTGAAACGGTCACATCTGCTGACATGTTAGATATTCAATCCAACATCTCAGGGTCAAAGAGAAGGTGACACATCAAACATTTACAAAGGACATCTCATAAACTGCGATTCTTCCTCTCCTGCTGCCGACTGAGCCGATTTCCTTTGTTCTAAAGCTCAGAAAAGCTTTCCGTCGATGCATGGACACATTTGAACACCTGAGCACCTGTTGTTACAAGATCGATCTCGGTGGCAGGAGGGGAAACCCAGATTTGCGGTTGAGGAATTGGATGGAAGCTGTGCCTAAGAGGCCCAGTGGGAGGCAGGATCCTCGCAGTGATTAAGGGATGTGAAAGGATTCGTGCCCTTCAAAAGTATTTGATAGCCACAGCTCTGCTCACACTAATCCTAGTAAGGCCCACAGACATCATCTAAACTACAAATTTTAAAAAAAGAAAAGAACCTGTGTATAAAGCTCTGATACTGCAGAATACAGTGTGTATCTATGTGAAGAGAAAGAGTTAATAAAACTCCAAATAGCTGTAGTAAGTAATGACAGAATGCAGTAATGAAAAGTTCTCACAGCAGCTTTTTCTCCATCTTATGTCAATTTCAGTCCAGACGAGGATTAGGCTTAGGGCTCAATTTGAAGATGAGATGATGAAGGCCTTGCATCTCATTTCTGGGAGAGAGTTCTGGTGCTGTTTTTTTCTGTTACTCTGATAACAGAAAAACGCTGATAAATGTATCACTGCAACATGAGGATATCCCTGTAAGGGCTTTAGTTACACACTTGGTCAACAAGGGACTCAGAGGTGATCATGATATTTGTTTCTGCTTCTCGTTTTGCTGCTTGGTGCTTCTCTTCTACATTTCAGCCTGTTTTATGTACTTTATTTTATTTTTTAAAGATCTACTTAGTTTATTGCATTTAAAGCAGCACCCTAAAACAAATTTGCTGAATAGTTCTAGATGAAACTCTTGGGAAGGCAATCAATGCTGTAAGTATGCAGAATGACCTCAAGAACTCAGGAGAAAATGGGAAAAGTAAAGTTGGGTGGGTAACAGTATAGCACAAGCATAGGAACCTCTGATTTGTGATAAAATGATACACACATTTCTGATTTATTGCTTTCTCCTTTTCCTAACAAGTGAAAGCCAAAGCCCAGATGCACACAAAGCATGAATGAGTCCTTGCAGTTTTCATTACCTGTAATTTCATTTACATAGAAAGCTTTGGTAATGGTTTTACTGAACTTGCAAAACAAAAGTGCAAACCATTTTTATTTCACTAGCTACCAATTAAATACGACTTTGGTTAACTTAATTTACAAAGTCGTATTTGGCAGATATAGTACTTACTGATTTCAAGGAGATAAAAGGGTTTCATTGATTCCAACAGTAATATTATGGCCATCAGCCAAGAGTCACATTGATTTGTTCCTGTTCCACAAAAAGAAAAGTTTGAAGTTATGAATAAGTCTGTCTTATAAATATCTAGATTTTATTCACTTTGAGAAAAAAAAGGTTTTTGTCTAACTAAAGGTGATAAAGAATAGAAGTAAAATTAAAATAAAAAAGGTATGTGAATATGTATATATATATATATATATATATATATATATATATATATATATATATATATATATATATATATATATATATATTTTTTTTTTTTTTTTTTTTTTTTTTTTTTTTTTTACAGATTCTCATTATAAGCCAACAAGGGACATCAAATTTAAGCTATAAAAATGCAGGATGTCCAGGGGCGGTCATAAACATTTTGGTTCCCTGGTAGAATAACACCTGTCACCTTTGAGTTGAATTGAACTGAATGTCAGAAATACTGTTAATTAAATTAGCGCCCTGCCCACAATACACCCACTACTACCCACCTATTTGGTTAGTAAGTCAGGCATTTCCAATGTCAGTGTAATCTCTTACAAGAGACGGCCTTAAAATTGTTACTGATATTTTGTTTGACGTGCGTTAGTTTAATAAAGAAATAAAATAAAATAAAATAAACATTTTCCAAGTAATTATTTGAGTATTAAAAATTTATGGTGACAACCAATTTATGGATTTAAAAAATGTATACAATTCTATATCAATATATTTTCCTCCCTCCTGTGTATTGGGGTTTATGTGTATTTATGGCTATTTACCCAGCTGCTTATGTCTTTATGTTTACAACGGCAATGTTAAATGCTCTCCCGCTCTCTCCCTGCATCCCCATTTCCTTGGGGTGAACAGCCTTGAAAACGTATGTTATAGGTCTTGAGTGCTGAGTGCACTTGTAGGTTTCACAAGAACATCAAAACACAATCAAGTTGTGTGGATCCCTGAGGCTCCAGGCTGCAGCACTTAGGGAAAGAGAGGATTAGGAGGAGGGAAGGAAGGGAAGCATCAGAAACGCAGAGATGGAGGAATGAAGGTAGGCAGAAGGATGAGCAGTCAGAAAATAAATGGACAAGCCGATGTAAACAACTTTATACCAATTCATTCGATAGAAAACAGAGGAGGTTTAAATTATGCATTCTATTAAAACACACAATTAAAGTAAAAGTATTTTTAGATCATTCTGAAGGAATGAAGTGGTCAGCGCTAATTGATTTCATTATATTTCTTCACACTTTAGCTCCCTCCTCCGTCATTGAGCACTGAGCTCACTGAATTGATCCATAGCTCAGCTCCTGCCCCGAAATCTTTTAAAATTACTGGTATAATTCAGTGCAGAGCTCAGTGAACTCTGACAGTCAGAGAAGGGGAGTAAAAAATTAAAAGTCTCTTCTTCTTTCTGTCTTTTTATTTTTTTTCCACAGAACCCTGCTCCATTTTGTTCCCTTTTGAAGCCTGAGTGTGAGGAATGGTAATTGAGCCATCACTCCAGGAAAGAGAGACAGAAAGATGAAGAGACTGAGAGAAGAAAAAGAGGGAGAGAGAGGAGAGGAGAGATGAGTGGAAGTGGTGTAAGACCAGCTCACAGTGCAGTCAGATGAAAGCTTGTGAGTCTACTTTGAATTTTGTTCATTTAGATCTGTTTAGTTTTTTTTTTAAATGCAAAGTCTTCAAAGTCAGCTAATAACTGCTTTTTGAAGTGAGTAATTTCTTTTGTTTCTTGATAATATTCACTCAGTCAACAGGGAGATGGTGGAACAATAAAAGCAGAACTGGCACATTGGGATTAGGCTGATGATTAAAGAACTCAAGAGTAAACAAACGTCTTGTAGGATGAGCTTGATTTACTCTGTGATATGAATTTTATACACTACTGTCTCTAAATCTGGTCAGTACAGTATAAACTTAGTATGGTAGAAATCGATTAAGCTTTATAGTTAAACAATGTCTTTTGAATTTTCATGCAAACAGCAACTTAGTGGATTGTTCCACTGGTGACAGATGATCAATAATTTTAGTCATTTCTTTGCCAGTAATGCAAATGATTTCCAGCTTCTAAAAAATACAATGTGAAAAGCTTCACTATTTCCAGAAAATATTACAGTATTTACATTTTTTGACTTCCATTTTCTATTGTTGCTCCAGAAAACCAGCAGCCAGCGTGAAAATGCCGCAACCTGTTTCCTCTTAATCACACTAATGACTTGACGCAATCAGCTGAATTCCTAAGAGATCAAATTTAACTTAGATGATCAGGTAATTTTGAATGTGAAGTTTTATTATTAGACAGTTTTCTGTTTTGCAATATAAGTTGGTTTATTGGGAAACATGTGTTATGCCATTGTAAATATAAAGAAACAAGTTGAACAGTCACATATTTGCAGCATGTGTGTCACATTTGACATATTGCTGGTTTGAATAATTCAGGTATATTAGGAATAAATTTGATGAAATTCTCCAGTTTTGTTACTTATTTGCTCCTAAAATAAACTGATTTGAATTATTCTAAAACATGTCTTGACTCGCCATCATTCAACGTTTTCTACAAGGTGGACTTTTTATTTTATAAGCGAATAGTTCTTGAATTGGTTTTTCACACAAAATGTGAGTGTTACGTGAGCATTTTAATATCATAGCTTTCCTTTTGGCTCACTGGGGCGGAAACCTTTAATCTGCACTTTAGTCTTGTTTTGTTTGCATGTGAGAATCACCTTTATCGATCACCCTTTATGTCAGGATTTAAAAATGACTGAAAAGAACATTAGACTTTAATCAGATTGTGTAAGCTTACATTTAGAAGGAAGACAGTTTTGTTTTGTTTGTTACCTGAAAAGTTCAACTTTTTGAGATATGAGATATCTATCGTACAATCATGATGTATAAAATTGCAAAAGGATGTTGATGTCAGATGGTGAAAGGCGTTAATGAGTTCCTCCTTTGAGTTGCAAACAAGTGGAGCTGATGAGGGGATATTATACAAGTTCTTGTACGTCCTGTAAATTCACTCATTTTTTCATAAGAGCAAAGAAGTGTGTGGTACAAAGAAAGTCATAAACCCTCTAATCTTTTCAATATGCATATTTACATAGGCTAGGTTTTAGGTATATTTCTAAATGTATCGTTACATTTCTTCCTAGCCACAATATGGTGACGGATAAATAGCTGTCCCTGTGAATCTTGAGCTTTTAAACATCTTCTTCTCTGTTTGTGTGACAGTCTGAAAACAATCTTGGCACCCACAATGATGCATATTCGCCTGGATTACCTTGTCAATGTCCTGGTTGCTGTCTCTTCGCAGGCAGCCTTGCCTGTTCTCCGACCCCTCTCCTGAGTATGCCTTATTGCACTGGCAGCGCCTGGTGTGCGAGGCTGGACCAGCTGCGACTCATTATTCACCTACTTTATAAAAATCTGGTTGCTCCGTGCTCACATCACCAGATCGTAGTATTGCATTTGCAAAAAAAAAAAAAAAAGGGAAAAAACTGCTGGAGCTCAGTCTCTTCGCTTCCTTCTGCCTCATGGAGAGAGAGCACTTGATCGCATCATTCAATAATAATAAAAAAAAGTGGGACTCAGAAGCCAAGCCGTGATCAAATGGATTAAAGTCACCACCATGAAACGTGAGCCCAGCCCAAAACACCACAAGGGGCTGGAGCAGGATTTGGCTCTAAGTTTGCTTCTGAGGTGGATTCAATAATTTAGATGTCAGTCCAGAACTCCCTACTAGACAGTTATTATAGTCTTCAATCCCCTTAATGCTGAATGTTCATCAAAGTTTTTTAGTTAAATTCTTATGGATGTGTTTTGTACAGTAAATCACATTTAATAACACTGTCCCATGCATTATTTATAAAGACAAACAGGCAATGATTTCATCACATCTTATCACTGCTTGTTTCAGCTTTTCTGAATTCCAGACCTCATATCACACACACACACACACATGCACAGTATATAGGCGTGTACATACTGTGCGTGTACACCCCTACACGCACAGTATGGTGTGATTAAGAGTGTCCAGGCCTGTCATTACACAGTATGGTGTGGGGAAATGATGTCTCAGTAGAGCCCCAGCAAAAGCAGGAGTAAGAGTTAAGACATTAATAGGCAGAGAAAAGCCATACACCATCACTGTCTACCTGTGTGCTGGGGCTGGCGAGATCAAAGCCCGACTCTGAGATGGGGAGGGTGGAGGAGGTGGAGGGGAGGTGGTAGGGGAACAGCCAGCTACTCAGACGCTGAGAAAAGAAGAGGGAAAAAGTCATCTGGTGACAAGGAGACTTAGAGAATAGCAAGTCCTGAAAGAGCAGAGGCGACAGGTTAAAAAAATTGATGGAGGGAATAAATAGGAGTCATTTCCTCTCTGCCATCTGCCTTATTGTTCACAATAGTTTATGTGCTGCATTGGCCTCTGTGTCACCTTCTGCAGATGGAAGACTTGCCAGGTCAGCATGACTGCCATGAAGTTAAGCTAATTGGTCAAAAGTCTTCAGAAAAAAAACCAAAATGTTTGCCTGAAGACGAGATGGCACTTTCCAACAGAGACCATTGTAAAGATCATATGAGTATCAGTGTTGGTTTATTGGCCGGGGTTTACAGCTCAACAAACTTCCCTAGTTTTTTTTTTTTTTATTGTGTTATACATTGAGTGGTGAAAAAGTATTTCCCCCTGGCACATTTCTTCTGTTTGGCTGTTTTTGTTACAATGAAAAATGTTCAGCACTTCAACAAACTTTAAGATAAACACACTTGCGTAACAAACTAAGCCACAGAAGTACAGTAGGTCCGCCTCTCAACGCCTTAAAAAAAAATAAGAAAGTTTTGGAGAAGCCTGCTTAATGTCCGGAGTTTGCTCTGCTCCTCGGAAATAGAAAAGACTCAGTCCCAGTTATCATGAACATTATGGGTTCTGTTACCACCCAGGATGACCCAACCATCCTTGGGTCATCCTGGAGTTATTTTTTCTTGCAGGGTCAGGTTGGTTTGGATAACTTTTCACCTTAAAAATATGAAGCCATCACTAAAAAGCAAAACTGAATGACTATTAACTGGGGGAGGTATTTTTTCACAGAAGTCTTTGTGTAAAGATAAAGAGATGCAAATCTTTTCCATCAGACTAACTTGTCATTGGAAATACGTTTGTTTAATTGTCCCATTGTGGTTGTAACCTTTGATGTCTCTGCTATATGTTTATTTTGTATTATTAACACTTTGTTTTTCTTTCACACAGTGGCTATAAAAAACATCCCTTCCCACTGGCATGTATAGAGTTTTTTATATGAGACTTCAGGCACAGAGATTATCCTTAAGTTTTCCCAGAGGGTGAATCCTTAAGATTTTTTGTTTTATGTCTTTAAGTGGCTTTATTAAAACATTAATGGACCCCTGGGCAAACATCTTGTAATGGGTACTTTACTGTTTAGTCTGCTGCCACCATTAAGTTATGCGAGACTTAAAAAATATCTAATATTTGAGATAATTTGATTAAAAGCACCGGAAATTAGAAAATTATAGAAAACAGAAATAATCTCCGAAGAGGTGGATTGGAGGAAATGCAGTTTAGTCTGGCAGGAAAACTGGCAGAAGCTAATGAAAATCCCCCACAAACTTATTTTTATACAAACACTTTGAAACACCGTTGTTGTAAAATTAGAAGTGATGCGTTTTCTCCAGCAAAAGAACTGGGTATTTTTGTCATCACCAGATTGCTAAGGCAAACTGCCCAAATTTTATGAAAACAGAAAGTGTGAGAAAAATAGCAGTGCAAGTGATGGCATGCTGCATTGCTTCATAGCTGCACACATACATACACAGAGAATATGAATAATAAATGGATTATCTGTAAGTGCTGCGTGCTGATGTGAAATGTGAATAGGCTGTCAAATATTCATTCTGAGCACTGTAAAGGTAAGCTTTGGCAGGGCACCATTATACCTCAAATCAATCTGTGAATTTTCACTGCAAGAAGCCGTCACCATCGCCGTGCTTCGATTAAGATCTGCTACTAATGTTTTCAAAACCGAAACTAAACACCGGTATGAAATCTTTCAGTTTTAATGAGCACCTTTATTATTCTCCTCACTTCTTTCTCTTTCCCCCCTTTTTTGTCCTGAAGGTGAGGGATGTTTTATTCATGCTATCCCTTTTCCTCAGGCGTGTCCACTTCAGCAAGGTTTGAAGAGGGAAAGATGAACAGAGTTGAGGTAAAATTAAGATGAAGCACCTTTGTCTCAGGATAACTTTACTGGAATTCATCCCTGGGTGTACGTATCACAGGGATTCATACTGGGGTCAAACAAGAGTTAACACGGGTCGTCACCGCATGTCTTTATTCTGGGAATATCACCTGAACTGGAGCCGTGGAGCTGAATGTCATGAGAAGTACAGACAGCATTTCTGAGATCCCATCAATGTAATGATACAGAATGCCAGACGTCCGAGAAGAGTAACATGATATAAACTCTGCATGTCAAGGATGAGTGTGTTTAATATCGCAATGCTCGCTTAGTCTGTAAATCAGCTATCATTAGACCACCTTCTTCAATAATGCATAATTCCCCATTAAAAACCTCTCAGAAAAGAACATTTCAATGTTTTGCTTGTATATTTGTAACTTTAACAGAAACACCCATGAAGAAAAATAAGCTTTAGCAGAAAAGCTGAAAAGTAAAAATAGATGTTTCTTGAAGGATTTCATTTACACTACTTGTGCTCCTTTATTGTAGCTTTTGTTGGTTTATTAGCTCAGATCTCTCTATTCACCACACCATGTCAAACTCTCCACAATAATCACCTGCACCTCTACGATTCGTCTCCAGCCATCATCTGTCTTCCCACTCTGAGATGCTCTGTTCAGTCATTACTGGGATCTCCAACCTCTCAGCTCTGCACTGAGTTCATCCTCCTCCTAGAGCTCATATCCTCCTCATTACTGCTCCATCCGCAACGCATACATGCTCCTAACATAGGTGAGACCCTCACGCGTTAACACATACAGCCAAATGTTACGCTCCAAGTCAATGCAGGAGTTTTCTGGCAACTGCTCTTGAAGGATTTCTTGAATTGGATTAAGCAAGCTGTTCCAAAAAAAAAAAAGAAAAAAAACATATGAATTTATCAATTAGAAATGCGAAAACAGTGCTTGATAGGATAAGTTGGGACTGTTTTTGATATTTTATAAAGCTACACCATGAAGTTTTTTAGTACAAAAATGCTTCCCTTTTCTTGATAAGTTTATCTATTTCCACTGTAGATGTGTTTAAGGATTAAGCAGTCAGCGGTATAAAATCTCATATCTAAATGTCATGCATTCAGATCACGTTAGATGGTTGGCCCTTTCCTTTTTGTATTTAACTTGGGAAGAGACACATCAACACTTAAGGCTAAGAAGACCTGGTCATTTTCCTCTAAATCAAATGTTGCTACAGTTTTGTCCAGGGCTTTAGTTTTATGTCTCCAGATCAATTCTGCCTTTTCTTCAAAGGATGTATGAATGTCTAGGCCAAGGTAATCTGTCCTGTCTTCACTCTGTTAAGCCTGTGCTTGGTCTTGTGGTGCTGCTGTTATAGATGTCTCCTTCCTGGCTGCTGCTGAGGCTCGCAGAAATCTTTGGAAAAGAGAAACTGACAGAAAAACATCTCTGTTGCTACAGTTTTTCAGGGGCCACACTGCAATCAGACTTGCTGTGTCATTTATTGTCTTTCTTTTCTTTTCCCCCCTGGAATTTAAATTGTGAGCAAAGTTTGATGAAATACCAAAAATACAAAGAAAAGTTGGATTAGACAATCTAGTACCTACATGCCTTCTACAGTCAGGGTTTGACTTAGAAACATTTCCAGAAATTAAATTAAAAATGCTTTAAAAACTTGTTAAAAATAACATGTTTGAGCCATAATTATTAATTAAAACCATACAACAAAACCCCAAAAAGAAAATCACCTTCACCCCTCCTCCATTTGCTATCACAACTCCCAATATGATTACGTCAGAATAATGACAGTTGCAATAAGTTGATTGATATCAGCCAACAAATAAAAAGGAAGAACTACTGTACCTTGTATTAATAAAAAACAATGGCAATAATGGAGTCCACATCTCCTGCTGGCCAAGGCCGTTCACCTAATTTGGTCATACAATGATGTGTAAGATCTTTACGCCGGTAATTTAAATCTCCAGATAAACAGTATCCACCAAATGAAGATATTTAAGAGAAGCATCATGCCTGTATAAAACGTCATCATAATCCAGTACAGATGTTAAAGTAGCTCCAGCCTGTTGTTTTTGGCGTCAAACAATACACAAGACTTGATCCCGAAATAAAATCCCTAATTTGATTTCAACTTCTTCACCAACTTTTGAATCCAGTGTGTAAAATACAAATACTCAAACCTCAAAAATCATTAGTTAAAAATCTATGATTCAATCTCTTAAACTTATTTTTAGAAAAGTATTATTTTTTAAAATTTTGAGAACTTTACATACATTTTCTTAGTGTATATAAGAATAATTCCCACACCCACAAGTCACAACAATCCCGTCCAAAGCTCAAAAAGCATAATGTGAGGCAGAATGGTTAATTGCACAGGCAACATGATCAGTGGAAAACTATTCAAGCCTGCTGCTACGGTGAACAGGAACTTCACATTTACAAATCCAAAGACTTGCTTTCCATTTACATACTTTCCACATTTTACCTTTCGCTCAAACAGTTCTGTGAAAAAGAAATCCTGAATTTTTCAGTTTGATTTGCAGTGAAAGCAAAGTAGCAAACAAAACCACTAGTTTACAGACCCCTGTGAACATCTTTCTGCTCTTTCTGTGCTTTAATTGATCTGAACCTTGGCTCATGGGACCTGACTGGCAGACAAGACATTTTTTAAATGACTTGTTGATTTTGAAGAGGCAGTGATACATTAAATGACGAAACAAAGTTCTATTTTCCTGTGTATACTTAACATAGTCAAAAACAGATCGTATCTGGGTCCTACTGGTTGGCGAGTTTAGCTTCCAGTGTTTTTCTGCGGCTGAATAAGCTCAAGCTATAGAAGAAGAATTACTTTATTCATCCCAGCAGGGAAATTATTTCGCAGTTACAGCAAGAATTTTTTATACACAGATTAACACACACACACACGACAGGAGCTGCGTCTGCAGGCAGCCAGCTGAGCTGGTGCCATTTTTGAAGGAGGACATGTGGCAAAGGTCGTCGGGACCGGGAGTCGAACCCGCGACGTCCACGGGTCTAATGCCTCCAAATGTGGGGCGTGCTAACCCCCTGCGCCACCACAGCACGCCCCAAATCACCACCCTTTCTACTGAAGGTCTGAGCAGAGACAACAAAACACTTTTTTTCCCCCTCCCATACATGACAAACAGGAGATAAAAGAAGCAGGCATTTCTGTTCTTTTCTTTTATCTTGAAGGTGGTTCAGATACTCTTTCTAGTTTGTCCCATTAACTTTCCTCTGCTGTTGTCTGTCAGCGCTAACGTTGATGGGATCTGATGTGCTTCAATTCCAGGCCAAAAAACACAAGAGGAACAGTTTTCTTCTCATCCACCAAGACTTTGACAATAAATCCTGACACTGATTATGATCTGTGTATTATCTGAATTACATATAAGCAGTGGGTCGTGTAAGGATGACTTGATATGTTCTTGGTGTGCAGAACCTTTAAATTGAAACCCTTTTCCTTTGTTGGATTTGTAATTTTTTGGGGCGTTACACAGTCGTATCTTCAATTTCAAGTACTGGGGGCTGATTATTGATGACGGTTTTTTATTTGTGTTTTTGCTTGCAGATTGAAAAACAAAAACACAGTCTGACTAGCCTCAGCATGGGTTCTTCTTGTCTTTTCCTTCAAGACAAATGGCATAGCAATCAATCAACAGCAGCAGTCGTGCTCTCCTTTTCACTGATGAAATATTGACAAATGATGGCTTTTGAAATGAGCGATGGATAACCCGAAAGGCACTAAATCTATGAACACACTTGTTAGCTGTCCATGTCATTCATTGTCAAACACTTCACCGTAAAAATTCCTACAAACAGCACGCCCATCACATTGTATTGCAGCTCCGCAGATATTGAATTAAAAGTAGCAATATTAACGAGTGTACACTAAGTGGCCACTTTATTAGGTACACTACTGCCTTTTTAAAGTTCAAACCCGCTGTCACTAGATCTCGATCCAGTAGGGCACCTTTGGGATGTGGTGGAATGGGAAGTTTGCATCGTGCAGAGCCGACAGATCTGCAACAACTGCTATCCCTGTCAATACGGACTTAAATCTCAAGAGAATTGTTTCAGACACATTGCTGAATTTATGCCGTGGAGAAATAAGGTTGTTCTTAAACATCCAACAAAACTGCCCTCCAGCTGTTTTTCCTTTTTTTTTTTTCTCTCTGGAAAACAGCTCCCTGCTGTTAAAAACGTTAATGACCGCAGTGAAACTGGACGATAAGATCCCCCCCGGAGGCTGCGAGTGTCATGTTGAAACCTATAAACAGATAACTAGGTGGCTTGCAGTTTTGTTGGCATATAGTACCTTAAAATTTGGATCCATTTCTGAATGTTACTTCAACGTTTTGTACACAACCAATATGATGAAATACACATAGTGAATGGTTAGGAGGGAAGTAAGGATTAACTTCATGCCAGCATGTCCAAACAGAGAATGTTGCCAGAATGGATAAAAAAACCCTCCTAGCTGAGCTCAGATTATTCCGCTTTGCTATGCTTTCCTGTGGCATTCGGCACCATCCTGTGCTCCACATTGCTTTATAACTCCATTTACTGTTCTACAATTCCTTTTCTAATTTTCCCTCTTCTTCTCCCTTTATTGTCAATGACTAAGGTTTTAATGATTACATCTGGTGGTGCCACAAATTAATTCCTGCCTCTCTGGCAAAAAGCAGCTCTCCACCTGATTATGCAAAGCAGGCCTACATTCGCTGCCTTTGAAGTGGAGGAAAAGCTGCTTAGAGATTCTCCCCTTGAGGAAACGCAGCAATATGGGCACCATCAACAAACCAGGGTTCACTCAAAGGTCAGCAACATAGTTAACCCCAATGAAGCGTCGCATGATCTCCACATCTCGCCGATTTTAATTGGTGTTGCCGTTTTCGTGGTGTAATGGCATTCCCGTTTCAGACAGGAGTCACTTTTCAATAAAAAAAACTGGAAAAGTAAAGAAAAACTGGGGCAGTCCACAAAAATAGCCATATAAGTGCAGCAAATATTGCTTGTGTCTATATGACCAAAAGGAAGCAGTGGATGAGGCTGTTATGAAGCTCTTGCAGCTTTCTTATTTCAGCAATCATCTCTACGACTGTGTCTCACGGGGATTTGCTCTCAAACACCAGCTCTTTTATATTTGAGTGCACAGAGTTTCCACACAACGCTACCTACGCAACAGCATACTTTCTCGTCCTGAAACGCTCAGAATGTGAACTACATGCATTTACCTTAAATGCACCTTTGCCTCAGACCAGAGCAATTACAGTCTAATGAAAAGCTGCAGCGCCACGATGAAACTGTGTCTACTTTTTGCTCAAGCATGACTCAAGTGCAGTCCTTCAACTTAATAACCCACAAGAGATGATACGATCGTCTCTCCGCTGCACTGAGAGGAGGTACAGTGTAATAACAGACCTGACAGATGTAAGATTACCGACAGGGAAAATTAAAACCTGTGTTCATTCAGACAAGAGCAGGGAAAAGGAACAGATAATCTTTGTGACATTTCTATTTATACTGATTTATCTTATTAAACGTACACCTTTGTGAGACATTCTTTATGCCACTTTTCAGTTTCTGCAATAAAAATAGCCTGTTGTTTCTTAAAGATGTTCCGTAGGTCACAATATATAGAAATGCTGAGATGATATTTAGGTTTCCACAATGTGGAATGACTCCTGAGGGACGATGCCAGTCTGTGATTTTGCAGCGACTCTATGAATAAACATTAACATTACATTGTTGTAACTAATGGAACTTTTTTCACATAGAAGATTTATATTCCAGGTAAAAGGGAGCGCCTGAAGACCAGAAAATAAAGGAAACGCGTATAAAGCGCCTTCATGAAGATAAATCATCACAGAATGGGGCTAGTATGTATTTTTTCTTCACATTCAGCTGTGTCTGAAATTTGGAGAAGGTTCAAGCAAAAATGTTCATCACATCTTACTACCATGAAAAGAGCATTGTATTTTTTATGGCAGAAACGGAAAAAGAAAATGATGCACAGCAAGACTCCTTCCTGGAAAACTCATATCTCAACTGTTATTAAAGAAAAAGTTTTCTGTACACAAATGTATATAGCCATATAAGTGCATATAAAAAGCTTATTTCTAGCTGTCCATGACTTTTCAACATGTAGATATCTACTCTTCTGTGGATAAGAAATGCTTCACATAAATTATTTTGATCCAAAAAACCCAGTCTGGTCCAGATTCAGACTGGATGGCAAACAAGTGAGCTTTAATGTTCCACAACTAAAACAATCCTAATAACCTTAATTAGAATTTTCTGCTATTTTATGGGTAAAATCAGCTCTGTTACCGTCACATGATCATTTGCTGCATCTTGATTTTAAACACCGATTAGCATTCAGCAAACACAAATCTGTCTCTGATGAAGATTGCAGGAGGTATGAATGGGAGATAAGAGCCATGTTTGCTTTTTATTTGCTGCTTAAAGGTAAAATCTCACACAGCACTCTTAGACAGATGAACTTCAACTACAAATAGTGTTCCTTACCTTAGAAATTTTATAAAACCTTTATGCTCTGATGTGTTTACATCTGAATGTCTAAACTTCTATAGTTTTGTGCTAAAAGACGTTCAAGAATTGATACAGGACTCGGAGAAGTAGCATTTCACCTATCTGCTTTGTTCTGGCGGTCAGACTCTATCTCTTTTTTCTAATTCGAGACAAAAACATTGGCCCCCAGGTCCTGCCAGGCTGGGGAACCACCAGAATGCCGAGCTTATGATGAAAAGTGGATGCAGAGCCAATCAGTGGATGCAGGGACGGCTTGGGCTCTGTCTGTTTCTGACCAGGGAGTGAAATAACGGCAAAGTATTTTGACAGAGGCAAAGCGATCTCTTCCCACAGATTTTCAACTTCAGCATCAGGGAAGTCTTTCAGCACCGCCTCAACTACAGCGCAGTTCTCCAAGCTTGACAGTGTGCAGGTTGAGTAGACGACAACACCCCCCGGACGCACTGCAGATATAGCGGACCTATAGGAGGCAGACAAACAGTGTTTCATTTCTTTTTTATCACACTTTATCGATTTTACACAGTACAAAACTGTTATGTTTCAGCTGCTCTGAAGGAGCAGTACACCTCGCAGGTGTTTTCTATGTCTGGTGTTATTGGGTTCACCTTAGAAGCTGAGTCTGTAGCTCCGGCAGCCTGGCTCTGTCTTCTAGTCTCTGTTGCCCCCGGAGTTTGTCGCTAGAATGCAGCCAGCTCCTGTCATTAGAACAAGGAGCATCAACTAAAACCTGGGACAACATGAAATATGGACAGCTCAGAGTCACAGTCATTCTTTATACAGATAATGACAAGAACAAAGTATCCAATAATGTCTGAAAACACAAATTTATCGTCAGATCTGATAAAACAGATTATTTTTTCCCAATTATTTAATATTGTTAATAAAATAGAGCTTAGTGTTGGCTAAAAGGGAGGAGGTAAGTCAGTGGACTCCTAGTCCTAGAGTGGAAAAGTCTGGAAGGTTGCATCAGAAAAGAAACTTATGGATCACAAAGGACAAAATTAGAGAGGAAAGGCTGAAATAGTTTGGACATGTGCAGAAGAAAGGTAGATCTGGTGGACAAAGGACACTGGAAATGGAGCTGGCTTGGAAGAGGCAAAAAAAGAAGAAAGGTAGCTGTGACAGAGGAGAATGTTAAGGACAGGGTGGATAATCTGCTGGGGAGACCTCTATAGGAAGCAGCCAGGGAGAAAACGGCAGCACTGTTGGCAAAAAACTGAGAAGGCAGCCACTCTTTAAAGGTACCGTAATCATTTTTCTGTTTTAGTTTAGTAACAAAAACAAAAAAAAAAGAAAACACTGAGAGGACACAAAACTCTTTAAAACATTTGTTCTTTTTTTTTCTCTCTCTTGAGAAAAATCACTGTTAACTGATGCATTGCTCAGTAGCAATATCGGTTTCTTTCAGTATAGTCCTGGGTAATCCCTGCATTATATAAACCTAATTTAAATTTATAAAGTATGTAAAAAATTGCTTAAAATACAAAGATTTTCCCATTGATTTTTATATATCTTCAGGTCCTTTACCAGATATGCATTCCTTTTCTTTTCTGGTAGCAGTACTCAGTTTGTCATTACATACAGTACAGACCAAAAGTTTGGACACACCTTCTAATTCAATGGGTTTTCTTTATTTTCATGACTATTTATAAGGCAAGAAATCCCACTTATTAACCTGACAGAGCAACACCTATGAAGTGAAAACCATTTCAGGTGACGACCTCTTGAAGCTCATCAAGAAAATGCAGAGTGTGTGCAAAGCAGTAATCACAGCAAAAGGTTGCTACTTTGAAGAAACTAGAATATAAGGGGTATTTTCAGTTGTTTTACACTTTTTTGTTTAGTGCATATTTCCACATGTGTTATTCATAGTTTTGATGCCTTCAGTGTGAATCTACAATATCAATAGTCATGAAAATAAAGGAAACTCATTGAATTAAAAGGTGTGTCCAAACTTTTGGTCTGTACTGTATTTCATTCGACCTGAAGCAAACTGCCTCTTTTCTTAATCTAGACTTTTAATGTGAACATTTAGAATAATATGAATTTATCCATATTTCTGCTATGGACTTGTTTTTCTGCTTTGGTGTTATTAGTGTTTATGTTTGCATTTTCTGTAGAAGTGTGTTAAGGTCCAAACACCACTTGCATCCAATGTTTTGCAGTCTGATGACATTTTTATCTGTGTTTTTTTTTTTTACGCACCAACGGACTCGTAAGAGCAAGTAAGTTTGTACCGGAAAGCTCACCAGTGTAAACATAAACTTAATGTTTATTAAGAATGTTGACATTCTTTATTAACCTGCATGTTTTAATTGCTGTGTATATGATTTTCCATTGGATCTGATACCAAAACAGATCCGGTGTGTTTTGGCCCTTTCAGCTCTCAGTTTTCCGACTCTTGCATTTTAATATCTTCCTTTTGTTTAGCTGCAGGGTTTCCTTTGCTATGCTTATTGATTCAAGCCATGGTGTCTGTGGATCAACCATGTGCAGCAGCTCTTAAAAGTCTTTTTGTAGAATTTATGAATTATGGTTGAGGGTTTAAATATGTGTTTTATCTAAATGATAGAAAATTATCTCATTAATTTATTTTATTGGCTACATATGAGGCATGTTTTACCAAGCATGTATCCTTACAGGATTAATCCAAATTTAGTTTGACATCACTATATATATTTTTTAAATGCAAGACATGTTTTGAGATATTTTACATTTGTTTGTGAACATATACATTTATTCTTACATTTCTTATATGATTTACACACATTAACATACAATAACTTAATGACCACCTCTAAAGGTGACTTTAGAATCATTCCACAAATCGTCCCAGGAATCTTGTATCTGTGTTATAACATAGCAGCACAATCTGTCACTTCTACCTTTCAGACAGGTAAAAGTAAGCCTTTTTATTCTCTGCTCTCCCTTTTTTTATGATGCTGCACCATTCTCAGCCACTTCCTCGCAACCATTGTCTACCTCGTCTCAATTTCTGTTTTGAATAAATGCTTTTCTTCTATTTCTGCGGGGCTTATTAGCTTCTGTTCAAAGGCTCGCCGCTCTCATTGATTCGTTACCATGGAATTGGAAAATAAAAAGTGTATCACCCTAATTTGTTGGATGAGGAGAGAAAATGCAATTACCAGTGGCTATGAACACGTCAGGTGTACTTTGCTCACCTTGTCATAAAAACCGGCTTCGCTTTGCCCAACGAAGCGGCCGTCCTGTGCAGACACCATCACTCTGCTGCAAAGGGAGGAAGGCAGAAAGGACTCCAGGGTTTTGGCCAGCCAGTCCCGTCTGTGAGGATCTGGCTCATTACAGCAGAGAAGAGCTGCAACATAAAACAGGCAGAATTAGTGATTACCAGTAGTTAATAGGATAGGAAACAAGTTGATCATTGCAGAAGCTTTGCAACACATTTTAGCATTAGGGTTTTTGTGAAAGGCTCTTGTTGTAAAACACCTCCAATAATACACAGGAATTAGGATTTTCTTGTATTTAATTGGTAATAAATAAGCTCAAAACATGACAAATTTTCAGCAACAATCCTTTTTTATTGTAATAATCAGTGCAGATAGTAATGCACAAATCTCTTTTATTTCAACATATTAATCTCTTTTGATTGCACTCCTGCTAGCCCTTGTCCATGATATAATGAAACTCATGTCATAGCTACTTGTTTACCTGGAGTTGCACTTTGCATTATGGCGACAGCTTTGCCTCCGGGGGCAGAGCACAAATCCAGAACCTTATCACCATCTCTCACTTGCAAAGCCAGCACTGGAAGAAGCGAGGCAGCATTCAGGAGGTAGTACTGCTTCAGCTGGCCCGGCCGGTGGGCCTGCGAGGGAAATCGCAGGGGGTGTGGGTGGACGTAACATTGTAATGAGGAAGGAGGAAATTTGGGTGGACGCTCAGACTGATGGGCCTGACTGAATGCATGAGAGGTAGTGTAGGGCAGGAGACCAACGTCCTCAGGAGGGCGTTTTGAGAAATGAGGTGAGAGAGTGTCTTTTCCTTCCTGACGTGGAGAATTAGACACAGCGGAGTCATTGTTATGAAGCAGCTCTGAGACGTCTGTCTGTGGCAGCAGTGATGAAAAGCCCTGAGACTGAAGAATCTGTGTGATATCTGTCACAGAGCTGAAGCGGTTCAACATGACCCCATACTGCCAGGACGGAGGGTCCAGCAGCACTGCTCTGCAAGACAGAAGGGAAGACGAGAATGACGGTTTTATCTACTGATCGGGAGAACGCTGGTAAATCATTCAAGATAAAATTCACCTTGCAGAGGCCCACAAGTCTCCCAGTTCTTCACTGTACTGCTGGTCAAAATGATCGAGGACTGCTGGACATGGCTGTCTCCTGCTTTTACCTGTGTTTCTTATCTAAAAAAAAACAGACAAACAATAAAAGAGAACATCCACTATAATGTTGGCACCAAGAGATGGAGATCATTTTTTCACACACTGTCCTTCTGTGCGTGATAGCAAAATAAACGTGGGATTTGTCTTATTTTTGCTCTGGTTCCAGATATTTTGTTTTTAACCGATTATGAGCTATTTTCTTAACCTCATTTTGTGAATTATGCATTTATTCTTCTGAGGTTAGTATGACATGTTTTTATAATTTTTGTATTAATCTGTGTTCTTCTCAATCAATGTATCTTTCTACTCTTTGCCTTTTCTGTTCACATTATGCCCTTTTAAAAGGTGCATTTTATAAAGACTAAACCGAAATAAAGATGGTTACTGTTTTGCATTTCGGAACCAGTGCAAATCAATCTAGCCTTGATAATGTATTTTTGTAAATAGTTTACAATGAAAACACACATATCTACATCAGATTTGAAGTTAATATGCTGCTTAAATGTTTTATTTCAGGCTTAAAAATTGTAATACACCAGCGCCTCCTGGTGGAAACAGAGGATAAAACACTCCGGGAAACAGCGGACACAGGTACAGAAATGTTAAAAAAAAGAGGAGCTAAAACATCTAAATGTACAAGTTTTAACTTCGATTTTAAACTTCAGATCAAATATATCCCTCAGAAAGACTTGATAATTTAACAAGCTGACTTGTTACATGTGCTGTTTTAAAGACAGTCTATCACTTTTACTTTTAAAACTATTAAAATAAACACAATTCGTGAAAGCTACGCGTGCTGATTACCTTGTTTTTCAGAGATCGTTGCTGTTTGTTTTGCCATGAAGAACCATCCGGACCAGGCCGACAGGCAAACGAAGACAGCCACCGGAGAAATGTCCGGGCTGTTCTGGGTTCCAGACAAATCTTCCTCCTCATAATGTAAAATCGCCGAACAAGAAGCACTGTTGAATTCTCGAAATGCCATGAATTTACTAAATGATCGCTTTCATTTACATTTTTTGGGGGGAAGAAAATAGGTGACCCCTGATAGGTACGTTCATTAAATTCGTCCCCCATAGCTTTACAAAATACAGTTCCATTTCGAATTACAAAAATAATCGGGCACAAGTTATCCAGTATTTTATATTAGCTCTCGTTTACGTACATTTAATTGTAAGATAATTTTTTGAATTAATTCAGAATGTTTTATCACGGATGTTCATGTTGTGCTTTTGTGAAATTCTGTTGCTAAAAATCAAGAAAAATGGAGCGGATCTGAAAACTGGATCTGCATGAACCAACATTTCGTTGAAAATCTATGCGCAGTATTCAGTAGTCTTGTGTCTAAATACTATTAAGTAGTTTACTTTCAGCACAAGACGAAAAGGCAATTTTCTTTCAGATTTTTTTCTTAAGGTTAAATCTTTAAAACAAAGGCAAATAAATGTCACGCTTTTTTTTCTCACTGACATTTTCATGGCTGCCTGTTGAAACCCCACTCAATATAGCTGAAGTCCTGTCACTAGTGACCACTATGGGAAGCACATTAGTATATTTTTCTGCCTTAAACTTAGTATTTCTGTTTTTATGTCGTAAAGAAGGCACTTTGAACAGCCTTGTTGCTGAAATGTGCTATACAAATAAACTTGATTGATTTAAGACAGCTGTTTTTTTTCTATACTAAATGGCTGGGAAAACCTGTGCACATTGCTCTCATCCTTTTGCCTTATATGTCTGTGTGCTGTGAACACTTGAAATCTGACGTTTAATTTATATGTGCACATAATTTTGGCCAATAATGCTGACCGATTCAGTCACATGAAAACCCATAAGAGGAAGCGGAGGAGTATCTTTGGTATTCTAAATCAGGTTTATGAAAAACACAACAAACAAATGAAGAATTAAGTGTTTTACTTCAATTACAGGCTGCATGTTTGTTACCAAACCTTTCAATTAAATACACAGTAGTTTAGACCCATCATGACAATGATTTGAGTTTAGCAGAGAACCTCAACACATTAGCAATCTTCCAATAAACACTGATAAGATTTAGACAAAATGAGCTGAAATCATCCTTCTATTCCAACTGCTGACTCTTGTTAACATTATGATGTGTCCTTGTACAGTAAGGGCCAAGGTGTTTACATGGCGAAAAGGATGAGGAATGCAACCATCAGACAGAAGAGACCCATAGCTTCAGACAGAGCAAACCCCAAGATGGCATAAGAGAACAGCTGCTGCTTCAGAGACGGGTTCCTGTTGAAAAAATGGGCAAAAAGCAGGAGTTAAATGTAATGAAAATACACGTTGTTAATTCAGAAAATAGATTCTTATGTCCATTTTTCTTGACCTAAAAAGAGCTACTAAATGACAAAGAAATATTTTTGCGATTCCTGATTTGTAAGGCTGTACGACAGATGTAGTCACGAGGATTTATGATCCTTGTGATCAAAGGTGGATACCAAGTACTGAAGCTTCTATCCAGAACATATGAACATTTATTTAGCTTTTATAGAAAATGTACAATTCTAAACTCACAACAAAGGAAAGTTGAAAAATATTTAACCACAATAAATATACCAATAGACCCCTGGCCAGGAAAGTATTTGCTAAGGAGGTTAAAACAGGCCCAGATAGGGGTTTATGAAGCTTTAAAAACATCCTTAAGTCATACCTAGCATATCCAATAATGAGACTGCCGAACACCGTTCCAATACCAGCTCCAGATCCAGCCACACCAACAGTGGCAGCTCCTGCTCCAATGAACTTTGCAGCTGTGTCAATATCACGACTCACAGCACTGGTCTGGAATCCCCGCACTGCCACCTGCTGCTGGGAGGCTGCAGGACTTGGTGGTGCCAGGAGTGAGGCAGTCTGCCAGTGTTTTATAAAACATAAAACAAAAAGTTAGATTTACACAAAACTCCACCTAGTCTTTCTATACAATTTAGAAAAGGTAAAATGTAATTTCAATGCTCCTATTTTGTTTTTGTAGTTCTAAATATACTAAAAATGCAAATAAAAACTCAAGTGTAGAGGTTGGAAAATCCTGTTTAGCATCTCGTTTAAGGTTTTGATGTGGATTAGGATTAAAGCCAACACCTAAGATCCTGAATGTATTAAAATAAAAATCTGCATTTTATCTTGACATTTAAATAATTTGTCTTATTTAAATAACTCAAGACTGACATACAATTAAGCAGGCTAAAAATAAGCCACAAATAACAGACTATTCTTCAGGTTGCATTAGCCTTAGCAAAATGGAATACAGGCATTTTGTCTGCCTCTGCTATAAAACTCAAACCAGAGATACACAAATTATTTCTGAACTTTAGCAAGGTTCAGGTAATCTTACATGCTAATGCAGAGGTGGCATTTGTTTCAGCTTAAGTATGCACAGTATATTACATAACCTGGAGAAAGCTAAAAGCAAACTTAATATGTTTTACATAATTCCCAAAGGAAGAACGTATCCATCCCCTCATATTTAAATCGTAAGTGGCTAGTTATTTGAGTACGAGTAATGAATCTGAGTAATGAGTCATTTGCCACCAATTCTTATACAGTACTCAATTTACTTTTCTTGCACATGAAAACACAGTAAATTTGCTATGATGTGTTCTCACTGCCCAAATAACCTGTGCCTGAAGACTGCCCTCACCTCTGCTTTTCTGCTGTCAGAGACTACTGCCGCTGAGAGGGGTCTGTAAAGCACCCGGGATCCAACACGGACCTGTGAAGGAAGGGGTTGATAAAAAGTTTTTTAAAATAACTAAAAAAAAAAAGAGAGAAAAAAAACAGCAAGTACATTGAATTCAAATTTAAATTAAAGTGTGAGAGTTGCTTGTGGTCTCTATAATCAAGGCTGTTGACTTTCCATAAGTAATAGAAGAGCAATATCCAAGAATAGACGAATGGAATGACATCTTTATTTCAAGACAGATCAAACGATACGATACATCAATACATGTTAACAGAAAAAAAAAAAAAACACATAATCAATTACCATGTCAATATTTTTTATTGTTGTTGTTTCATTATATGCCTAACTTATCTTGTATTTAAATAATGTCTATGGAGTCCATTAGAAAAAAATAGGATTCTATTAAATTATTGAGAATTTTTTAAGTAAAAGAAATATTTCTAAAACCGTTTTTAAGATAATCGGTTTATTTTTTATTATTATTTTCCCCATTTGTCTTAATGCGTGATCTTTAACCAAATAGTCAAATCTATGAAGGCTGAGAATGAGAAAAAAATAAAATGACACACTCCTCAATCCCCTTTTTTTTCACTAAAAAGCTCTGTCAGGTGTTGAGTTTTATTTTTTAGCTTGTTTTTTTCCCCCAATTTTTGTTGTTGTAGCTCATTTCAAATGAAAATCCCAACAATGGACTGGGTCTACAAATTAACTGCTTGGTTACTGGAGGAAATGTGTAAAATTATTAAACAAAAAAAATGCAGCTTTGGCTTAATCTGGCCATCATCTGGCCTTAATTCATTAAATTGGTAGACACACGTTTGCTTTATCGTCCAATTTAAATATATATCCAAATAAATAAACTGGTAAATTAATTGAACCCAGGAATAATAGCAACACTGACCAAAAGTTACTTTGGACCAACTGTTCCAACAAAAAGAAACCTGCAACTAGAATTGGGCCTCAACTACACGTCATACATTTGCTTTGGCTGCATGTACAGTATGTTTATATCAGTGTAAAATCACAAGCCACGGTTCTCCGTGTGGCTACAATAGACAGGTGGGGATTTGGCCTGACTGAAACTGCTTCGTCCTTGCAGATATGAGCTCAGCTGACTTTAGCAGAGGGTCAAAGCCAGCTTGGTGGCAGGGTGTTAGCAGCGTTAGCTGCAGAGTAGCTAGTGACCGTTCTGTCCTTACAGACCGCAAACTACACACCTGCTTTCTGTCCCGCTCTGAAAAGGCGCTGTTTAGCGTTTGCAACTTTGATTAGACGCCATTCATTTCAAGTGGACTCACCAGAGAGGGCGTGGAGACGAACTTAGCACAGGCATACATCACGATGTATCGTTTGGTTCAGATGAGGCAGGGCAGCCAGTAGATATTTGATGTCTGCAAATAAAATTAAAGAAGCGATTTAAAGCTTATATCAATGAGTCAGCTTCGTTTGGTGAATGATCAGACTAATCATTCGGCTTGAGCCGACACGCAAAAAGGTCAAGCTCGGATGCAAAGACCGCACAGAGTTACAGGAAGAAGATGGTTAGTAATCAACAAGAAGAAGCACTGCAGCAGATAGTACAGCTGGGAAATATCGAACAGAAAGCTTTCAAAAGTCATTGAATCTCAATTTCTCAGGAAGAGACTTAGCACTCACCGGTCTGTTGTAGAGGTCGAACAAACCAGAGGTAGGCGCATGCGCAAGTTTCGACTTGTCTTATGGGTTTTCGGTAGACAAAGGGCATGAAGAGCTCACTTCTGCCCCTAGCAGGTAGGCTACTAAATTACATGACCTATTTCTCTTCTCCGAGATATCAAGAGGCATTTTATAGAGAAAGATTAACAAACATAACATGTATCTAATAATTAAAGCAAGCAATAGAAATCAATAGGTAGGTTAATGTATTGAATTACACAAGGGCGTTTTCTCTTGATATATTTTTTTTTATTTCAGTTACAGTCGTATATAACTTGGCACAAAAACTTGGGGGAAATAGAGCAAGCTTGTACTGCTATGCAGAAAACTGTTTATGAGTTTAGCATTTGTGTCATTTTTTATCCAGCTATCATGTCTTTCAATATTTTTGCTCAGTGCACTTACACAATATAAAAAGGGGAAAAACAAGGTAGCGAAAATGTCCTGGCATCAAAAAAGCATTTTGTCGGATGTTCAGACTATTTAACCAGAGACTAAAGGCATAAAAATCACAACTGCAAACTCTGAACAGTAAACATGAAGACATTGTTGCCCTGAATAGCTTGAACTTACATGTCGCTTGAAAGCCAAATGTGGCCTTCGAGTGACGTTTCTTTTTCTTTCTACAGCTGCATAAAAAAACTAATGTGAGTTTCAACAAAGTCTGCCACAAGATGGCAGCAACACAATATAGGTTAATTTTCCAAACTGGCGCGTAAGAGATCACCAGAGAGAAATGTATTAGGTCACTTTTTGTTCATTAGAATTTGCAGCCTCAGTTGACATACTTTGATTCCTGACAGGGATCAGTTTTGCTCTTGCAAGGTCAGGCTAGACAGGTAACAGAGACAGCAGCTGCAGGTTATGCTACTGCAGCGTTTCTGTCATTTTTGAAACAGGTGGTGCCTGGGGATGAATGAGAATTAGCTGCTACGTGTGGAGAATTTCTATGTGGTTAAAATCTGTGGCATGTTTATATATACAGTATGTAGCTATCTAATAAGAATTAGATTTTTTTTTCTCCCAGTGCGCACGTGTATTTGGCCATTTTAACTGCAGTACTATTAGAGAAACAAAACACTGATATGATACTTTGTTAAACCTCACATTTGAGTCACAATAAGCCACACACCCCAAATATTAAGCTCCATCTTGATTTCACAGTGAAGATTGAAATTTCATTTAATCACTTTTATAAAAAAAAAAAAAAATAAAAAAAACATTAACTTCGCCCACAGTTTGCTTTTAGATGTGGTGTTCAGCTTGCACGTCGCAGAAAACTAAACAAGATTCAACAAATTCCAATTTTTTTAATAGCTTTTATACAAAACGTGCATGCCTCCCTCTTTAAGTGGGCATCCCCTCTTAAAAATGCATCTCTGGCCGCCCCCTCATCTGTGAGCTCCATTTGGTGCTGCGGAAGGGAGATTCCTCAGCCCTTCCAGTCCTACACCCCCTCCTCCGCGTGATGTTACCGTTACGCACCACCATAATAAATGGAGACGTGACTCTTCTGGGCGAATCCTTGCCGACGTCACTCCCGCTTGATATAAGAAGCCTGAGCAGCACCTCTGATCAGTCTAAAGCAAAAGCGCCTTTTTGACTGCAGCGAATTTCTAAAGCGAGGATTACGGGATTGCTATCAGGATTACAAGATTTATTTATCAGCCAAGGGTAAGTGTGTTTTTAAAGCTAGAGAAAATGTGAAACTTTAATTAATTGGCGTGTACAAATCAGCCATTTTATCTCATTGCATGACTTATTTTATTGCCTGAGCGTTAAATCTCTTTTCTATCCATCGTGTTAAACTTTACTGTAAATGTGATTCATAATTCACATATTTACGCACGGCACTTCTGCCCACAGACCCTCGGTACCCACACAATGACTTTGAACAAGGGTGACAAATTCCGTAACATGGATAAGAGGAGAGGAAGCGTTCCGTTCCCGATGAACCTTCCCAACCTGCACAGGAGAAGCATGCCCGTGGACGATCGGGATCTGCGCGCCACGACGCCGCAGACGGGGCAAACCGACGAGCTTTCCAACCTTTTGCGCTGCACATCTTACTCTCCGAGCGACGAGCACCGAGGCAGCTGCGCCTCGGACTCTTCTGACTCGGTGATCTCCACCGGGAGCGAGACAGACTCCCAGGTCTACAAGGTGGTCCTCCTCGGGGAGCACGGGGTTGGCAAGTCCAGCCTGGCGCGCGTCTTTGGAGGGCTTGAGGACGCCGGTCACGACTGCGATGAAGCAGGTAAATGGTGATGCCAAGAATGAGTCATCAGCCTACATTTATATACACACTCTCACTGAAGACTTTCATTGATACATTAGAGTGTGACGATTGTGTGGTACTTTCCATGCATTTAAATTTGTGAGAATGGGAAAATGGTTGTTGTATAAAATAACCAAATAAGCATAACGCACAATTCATTTCACATTGACAATACAGTGAAGCGTCTTTATTTCAGACGTCTCTAATGTCTAATCTGATTATATATTTTGTGCTGCCATTGAACTTCACTAAAACATGTACATGAAGTGTATATTTCCATCTTGAGTAGAATGACAGACCAAACATTATAATTTAAGGGGAAAATATAGAAGACAATATTTGCAGGCATGGCCAACATTTTACTTATATTGAGAGAACTAAAACAATGTCTGAAGAAAAATAAGTCACATAGATAACAGATAAGGTTGCTCTGCTGCCAGAATGTAACACAATATTTATCCCTTCTCCCCTCAGGAAATACTTATGACAGATCTATTTTTGTGGATGAAGAGGAGGCTTCCATTTTGCTCTATGACATCTGGGAGCAGGTGAGCGTTATATATTATTAATGCAGTGTTTCCCCCCCATTGATGGATATCTTATTTGTAAACTGGCCAAGCCTAACATTGGTTTCTGGTTTCTCTTCTGAAGGATAATAGCCAGTGGCTAAAGGAGCAGTGCATGAGGATGGGAGATGCATACATCATCGTGTACTCAGTGACGGACAAGTCTAGCTTTGAGAAGGCATCAGAGCTCCGCATCCAGCTGCGTCGAGCCCGGCAGTCGGAGAACATTCCCATAATCCTTGTTGGCAACAAAAGTGACTTGGTGCGGTCCAGAGAGGTGTCAGTTGATGGTGAGTTTAATCAGTGAGGTCAACATAAGAAATCGAAAACAAACATGAGAGCTAAGAAAATAATTTCTGGTCTTGAATAGTGCCCCTCTAAATTATTATTTTTTTCCTCACCTTTGTCGGGTTACAGAGGGAAGCGCCTGTGCCGTGGTGTTTGACTGCAAGTTCATTGAGACGTCTGCATCGCTTCACCACAACGTGCACGCCTTGTTCGAGGGCATCGTCAGACAGATCCGTCTGAGGAAAGACAGCAAAGAGGAAAACGCAAGGCGCCTGGCCAACTGCAGGCGCAGAGAGAGCATCAGCAAAAAGGCCAAACGCTTTCTGGGTCGCATGGTCGCACGCAAAAACAAAAAGATGGCCTTCAGGCAAAAGTCCAAGTCCTGCCATGACCTTACGGTTCTCTGAGTAACACATAGGACAGAAAGACTAATTTATGTTCTTTTTTTTCCTTTATCCTTTGGCCTCTGAAGACCTGATCCTGTGTGTGTTTTAACACTGATCCTAAAGGACTAATAGAGCTGTACAGAATATATTTTTGTTTTTTAATGCACAAACCAAAAGCTAAGACAGGATGTGATTTGCAAAAAAATAAAAGAAAAAAGACTGGCATTGTAAAATGATATCACAATAATGGTCACATCTTCTAAAGATTTGCAAACATTTTACTTTACAGTCTGCCTTAAACATTTTGCCATCATATAAGGATTCTTTTGTTTAAAAGATTTGATACCTTATTTCTAATCAGGTGCAAAGATTGTCTTGCTGTTGGGTTGTTGTGCTCCACTGTTGAAGGGGATTGATGTATATACCATAAGTAGGCATAGTGCGGAATGCAACAAACATCTCATCATTATTAATGTCATGTGGGGTTTTAATATATACTTGAATGATGGTGCGCAGGTTCGTGCCTTGGTCAAGTTACTGAAGACTACTCTAAGCTTAGGTAAAACCTCTTTTACTCTGTGTTGTTCCATGACATTGAATTCAGGTTGTGAATGTATGAGTAAAGCAATAAGTTAGTAATGTGAGCCTTGACATTGTTTGACTTTTTTTGTTTACATCGATTTTCTTTTTCAATAAAATTGAAATAATAATAAAAAAGAGTATTTTTTCCCCCCCTCTCATTATTACCATGACAACGTAATACGGAGAATGCAACTAAGAAGAATTAGTTGTTGTTTTGGTGAGTTATCTGCTCATGAATATTTATTGATTCAATCAGTGGAACGGAACTTCTCCGGCTACTGGCTCTAAAGGAAGGAAATAGGGTAATTAAGTCAGTTTTTTTCCCCCTCCACTTGTTAAACATTAATCAACCAAAAAGAGCACAAGTGTACAAATTTTCCACCCAATTCAAAGTTCTCTCACAGCTCTTAGAAGTAGGTATTGCAAGCATCACCTAGAGAAGGTAAGATGATCATTATTTACTTTGTGTGCATGTATGTAACGTAAATGTTTATTCTGGTTTAGCATCATCTGTTTTTGATATTCAGGTTTTGTTTTTTTTTTTAATTTACTATTCCACTTTGGAGTTGGAGACTTTGACTAGCCTATCCTTTTAGATGGTTGAGGACCATTATATCCATTACATGTTTCTCAAACATTAAGCAATTGCTGGGTTATTCTTTGAATTCAGTTTAGCTTTGGCATGTACCAGTGGGACTTCAAACTCAAAGTATGTTTTTGTTGATCTTCTCCCTTGTAAACTGAGCTTTATTTTTGGGTATAAGGTTTAGAAAAATACCATGATGAAAAACCAGTAACAAAGACAGTTTTGGTGTTAATTCTTGGTAGTAAATGTGCCACATTAACAGGAACAGATGGCCGACAGGAAAGTCCCACCAATGCGCCTCGCAGTCTTTTTAGTAAGTTTATTTTTTCTCTGTTTTGTACATGCGTTTGTTGGTTGTTTGTACACAGAAACTAAACATGTGAAAAAAAATATTAGTAAGACACTTATTATACTATTTCATAGCTTTCAGGGCTTCACACATTTGCACCATGCTCAGGGGCAAATGTCAAAATTGGTGTTCCTGAAAACTACGATGGCATTTTCCCGTGGTATCTAGCTAAGGTAAGGCCCCATAATTTGCTTGAAGTTCACTTTTTTAATGAATACAAATGAAAGCATCAGATAACAAAAACTGAAATAGAAGATTAGTTCCCATAAAATCTCCCCTTTACAAAAACATGTGCTGTACCAATGAATACTGGGTTGCAAGATAAAATACTAATTTATTTTCTTTTCTTGTTTACAATTTCATCATTGCATAATGAAAGACTACAATTTCTCCACTGAAAGAAAATGAAGATGGATAGTGAGTCAAAATAGCATCTGTGTCTCTTTTACTTCTACCCTTTTTTCTGCACTCAAGGTTGAAGATGCACGAACATGCTGGCGTCATCGCTCTTCTATAATTGGCATGTTCACAGTGCTTTTCTGGCACCCGACCCAGCCTCTGCTTTTAGTCCAGCTAGGTGGCAGGTGGGGTGTTTTATTCATACGTGTCACTCAGACGTCCTCAGGATTGCGCAGCTTCATGAGTGCATGCATGGCTCATCGATTGGCTTTACAGTGGTGCCATTTTGCCCTACATAATAAAATATCCACTTTTTTTGCCAGACTTTCATTAACATGACATGCTCAATACTTTTCTTGGGGAATAATAACCATCCTTTGTATTATAAATGGATTGGATAAAATAATAGCTTCAGATTTGCTCAAGGTAAAGAACCCTTTCATTCAGTTCCATTCGTCACAGAGCGGCCCACTCGTCTGTTTGCCTATTTAGAAGTCTCCCACGATTCATTTTGCAAACCTTACTCCAGACCACGGTTGATATCCTTTACAAATCATTAAGGGTGCTGTGAATAAATACTTTCAGGGCTGATTTATTTTTGCTTTGACCTTCCATCTGTTTTCCATACTTGCTTTGTCATGGTCAGGGTTTCACGAGGCTGGAACGTATCCAACAAAAGAGGCAGAGTAGATCCTGCGCAGGTCACCAGCCCATCTCAGGATTAACTGGGACTGAGACGCATGCTTTTGATATTTGGAATCACCACACACATGTCTACATGTTCTTGAAAAAGAACTCATATTCCTAGAACAAGTTTATATTTCCTTACATTACCCGCACAAACATACCTGTACATTGTTGGGATTTGTTTGCGATAATCCAGCGCAAAGTAATGTACAGAATTTGAGAATGCAAAATGATTGCTTGCTTTTCTTTCTTTATAAAAATGTAATTGATAAAGTGAAAGTAAAGAAATTGCATACTCGCTCAAAAATCTATGGAAAAATCTTTAACCCTCTGATGCATGAATTATGATCCTTTGTGTCAGAATTTTTTTTCCATTTTTTAAAATTCTTTTCTTAAGGCATAAAAAAGGTAGGAAAATTTTTTTGTAAAAATATTTTTATTTTTATTTTTATTTTTTTATGTGATCAATTGTAATTTTGTCCAAATACAAAGTTGTTATTTGAAAAATACATCAGTAGTATTGTTCCTTAGGGGTTATCTGATGTCACAATATTTTTTTACTTGCAAGAGTCGTCTACAGTAGAAGGAGGGACCGGGTCGGTTCTCATGCTTTTTTGTCTGTCGGCCATATTGTATTTAACAAAAATAATTTCTTGCATTTGCAGCTGATGGCCAGTAGTTGATGGTATATTTTATGATGCATTAGTGTCCACTTCAGTGGTCTGTGTGCATTTATAACATAAAAATCCACAGGAAGCACAAGAAAATGGCTTATAGAAAGCTGTCCACTGTAGTGACCACTATGCATTAAAGGGTTGACATTATAGCATTTACACCCATTTTATAATTGCTGGCCAGTGTTTTGCATGTTTCCACAGTTGACGATTTAATTTTGGTGATGAGCTCCAAGGCTTTGGGATTGGAAAACCTCCTTGCAGCCACCCTAATCTTTAGCTATGACACAGATTCTCTACCAAGGATAAGAGTAACTTTAAGCTTTGGGCTAATGTGTAAATTTCAAAAGATTTGTATTTCATCACTGTAAAAAATTATGGTATCAGCCTTTAGCCCGTTTTACATGGTTTTATGCCTCTTATAAACTCTTCAGCATAAACTCATCTTTCTCTTTTCTCTCTTTTTCTTTACAGATTCACAACCTGCCAAGTAATTATTCTGACCTGGTGTTAACTGGAGACGATGAGGGCATATTTGGAGTAGATGCCCAGTTTCTGTATGCAATAAAACCACTGGACAGAGAGAAACAGCCATCTTACTCGTTGCAGGTTCTACACTATATTGTCATGTTTCCGTTTTCCATAGACTCCTAATTCTAGATCTAGTCACATAAAATTCAAGAGATTTAAGTTTTAAGAATTTAAGAATTAAGTTGCTTGACACATCTATGTGAAATTGCATCCATCTTGTGTCTAGTGTTGCAGAAGGGTTTACGATCTCTGCTTAGATTGTGAGTAACTGTGTCATGCTGAAACAAAAGCACACTGAGTTCAGGGTGATGGTTTCTATCCTGCAGGTGTCCTTCAAACCATCAGGCGTCATTCAGAACATCAGATTGTCAGCTCATCGACAGACGTTCACTGTGGAAGTGTTTGTCATTGACAAGAACGACAATGTGCCCACCTTCATTGAAGAGAGCATGAGAGGCAGTGTTCAGCTTGGGCTGCTCAAAGGTATCTGTCAGTCTGCCCCAGGGCAGCTGTGGCTACAATGTACTAACTCGCTACCATTAATGTGTGTGAAAGGGTGAATGAGTGTGTGAAGTGCTTTGGGGTCCAATTGAGGCCATTTACCATTTATATGAACATCATGTTCATCCATGACCATCTATTTTTATCCACTGGATGTTTTAATATGTCCAACATGATGAAAGAAATACCCCAACCTCCACTTACAGTACAGACCAAAAGTTTGGACACACCTTTTAATTCAATGAGTTTCCTTTATTTTCATGACTATTGACATTGTAGATTCACACTGAAGGCATCAAAACTATGAATAACACATGTGGAAATATGCACTAAACAAAAAGTGTAAAACAACTGAAAATACCCCTTATATTCTAGTTTCTTCAAAGTAGCAACCTTTTGCTGTGATTACTGCTTTGCACACACTCTGCATTTTCTTGATGAGCTTCAAGAGGTAGTCACCTGAAATGGTTTTCACTTCATAGGTGTGCCCTGTCAGGTTAATAAGTGGGATTTCTTGCCTTATAAATAGTCATGAAAATAAAGAAAACCCACTGAATTAGAAGGTGTGTCCAAACATTTGGTCTGTACTGTATATTTATTTGGATGTATTTCTTCAGGGAGGCAGCTAAAGTCCACAACAACTAAATCATAGGAGAGTATATGCATCATATTAATATAAAACAATATTTTTCTTCTTCTTTCTTCTTTCTGTAAATTTAATGTTACTCCATGAATACTTGTAACCATTAGCCTTAAGGCTAAGGTACTAAGGTTTGATTGCATCAAAGATTGCATCAAAGATCTTTTAGCACATTGACATATAGGAGGTGGCACTGTGGTCACATTAATACTTGCTATTAGAAAGTAAATTTATTCTATAACCCTGTAAAAGAAATTACAGGTAAAAAAATTACAAATTAAATAAATGTAACCTCCTTTGTATACATGTATATGCTAAACTTTGTCTTTTTCAAACAAGTAATATTTGTATCCAATAATAATCATTGATACCTGTCATACAAAATATACAAATATACCCAGTGGTTGTTTTAGTTATTCTCAACTTCCTCTGTTGTCTCTGCATTCTTTTTGTCTATTAGGCATCCCATTCATGCGAGTGGAAGCGGTCGATCGCGATGACCGTAACACTGCTCATGCTGAGCTGCGGTTCAGCATGATGGAGCAAACTCCCAGGATTCCCTCTAGTCAAATGTTCTTCATTGACTCCATAACTGGAGAGGTTTCCCTCACTGAGGAAGGTCAGTTGATATAGTTATATAACCATCACCTGTAATTGGCAAAGAAAAAGTCAAATTTACTACTACCACTAATAATAATGAAACTAATAATAACAATAATATCCCAAAGATTACATTGTGAGGAAGTAGAGAAATCTTTAGTCACAAAAACAATCATAATGTAAAACATTTCCTCACTTTCTACCAATCCAAAACTTAGGGAAACAAATTCAGAGAAAGAAATTTTGTAAAACACTTTCAATAGATCTTTCAGATCTTTACAGGAGCTACTTTTCAGCTACAAATTGCCATGTGTTTACTCTTCCTTGCAAGGAGATTTCAGCCAATGGACAACATGAAGGAAATTCATTTTGTTTTACTCCTCATTTTCTTTTTGATTGACCTCATGTTCAACACAGTAGATTTTTTTAACACTGTTGTGTTGAATCTCCTCATTACATCACTACTTGAAATATTATGAAAACAGACTTGTTTTAATCTTTTTTCTTGCATTGCTATGATATGGTTCCATTTTAATGAGAAAGTTAGTATGAACTCAGTGACTCTCTAAGGAGTTTTCTGAAGCAGCTACTTTTCTAATTTAGCCTCAAAAGTGGACTTTCTCTATGACAGATCCCTTTTTTCTAACAATGAAATGTCTGCACAGTTAGACGTATATAGGGCTTTTCAAAGTCTGAAAAAAAATTAACATAAATATATGACATTAAATTTTTAAATAAGCTTCAAACCTGTGAAATAACATAATTCTTTAAAATTTAAGGTTACTTTTTTATGCAAGCAGACACATCTTGGCATGGATTCAGTCAATTCCTGTATGCTCATTTCTATTTATGTGGCTGTGGTGTTTCCCCTTGTAACGGTTTGACAGGAGCTGGGAGACGTTCACACTTGCTGGTCCTTTTCTGCCCACACAGCTGCTGATTTCCAAGTGGCAAGGAGCACTAAAACTGCCTCCTTGATTTTTCGACTTCATTTTCAGACAAGCTGAAATTGGTTATGATTGCCTTTGCAATTACCTTTTCAAGCATTTCCTCTCCTCCATTTATGTATTTGATAAAAACAGCATCCATGTGCTTTTTTTTTTTTTATGAGGAAGGACATATTAAATGTGTGATGTCTTGTTTGTCCGAATGAGTATGTGGTCAGTGACTGTTTAAGGGGGTTTGCATTGAATTGCTTTGTGTTCATTTATTATCTAGGTCATTTTTCCAATAGATTTTTTTTGTCACTCTGGGGTTTTATTAATGCTCAGAGATAAAAAAAAAAAGTGACACAGTGTGCTGTTCAGCTGCCTTTGGTAATAATGTCAGTGCTGGAAATAAACAGAAAACGGTTTCTTCAATAAAATATAATCTTTTTGTTCTCATTTCCACCATACTGTGACTCTCCACACACCCCTCCTTTCTCAGGAGCCTCTACTCTGGACCCAGAGATGTGTGGTCGTTATAAGCTGTCAGTGATGGTGAAAGACATGGCTGGCAGGACTAATGCTTTCTTCACCTCTGGCATTGTTACTGTTGAGGTTACTGGAAACACTTGGGCATCGCCAGACCCTGTGCGACTTCAGGAGAATCTTCCCGGTCCTTACCCCATTCCCATATCTCAGGTGAGACAGAAAGACCCGATCAGCAGCAGTGTACTGAATGTTTTTCACAAAGCAAAGTAAGGCAAGTTTATTGTAGCAGCATTTTTACACAAAGTATTTCAAAGTGCTTTACAACAAAGGTGAATGTGTTTATGTTGAAGGAAAACATAAAAACACAAAATTGGAAATACATATTTCAATTAAAAAGAAATAAAATGTAAATGTCAACATTTTAAACAAGTGCTGCACAAGCTAAGACATTATAGATATTAAATTTGACTTTTATGGAAAAGCTGCTGTAAACAATAATGTTTTCTGTCCTTACATTTATAGGAACAAAAACATTGACCTTTGTCTTTTCTTCAATCTGGAGGGAATTAAGCCCAAACATTTTATTTGTATGATGGACAGACTTAGTGAGTGACTTTAATGCTCATTGATCATGTGGAACATAAATATAAAACTGAGGGTCATCAACATACATATAAACTTGATGGCATCATATGAACAACAGAGAAAGGAGAACAGATCCTAACGATACTCACTTGTGATCTTTGTTTGCTCAGATTTATAAATGACATAAATTCATCTGTTATGTGAGATTAGAGCTGACCAGACAAATCCAACCCCTTTTGCAGTCTCTTGTTATGATGAGCAACGCCAGAAGCAGCATTGAGATCCTGCAAAAACATGACAGATATTCTTGATGCATTCAATGCTGTCGAGATGTGTGTCATTTAAAACCTTAACGTGCGTAGTTTAAGTGCAGGGCGGAGTGGAACATCTGACTGTAATAAGAAGCAAATCAAAGTAAATGAAAAAAAAAAGTGTTTTATACTACTACCAAATCCTAAAAGCATGTTATCTATTGCAGTATTGTATTATAATCAAATGAACATGATCAATAGTCAGGATGGAGTGAAAAGGTATCCCTTTGCTGATTTCTTTTTTTAGTATCTCTCAAAACCTAAGTGATCAAACACTAAATTATTCATACTGCATGACTGCAATGAATCCTTTCCGACCACCTCCTGCCTGACTCACTTTAATGTCTATAATCCCTCAAACACTTCCATGTTATTTTAATCCTACTGTACAACACAGTGTAGACACTTAAATGTGTTTTTGGAAACAAAAGCACTTATTGTTTAAATCACAGTAAAGAATGTATGCATGTTTTTCTCTTATGGTCTCAGTTGTTATTTTTGCTTCTCCAATATGAAGTATTGTATTACAAAAGCTATTGTGCAACTCATTTATTTATGTTTTCCTGTTGTAGTTCTTGCTGAATGTACTCTTTATTCTATTCTATTTTACCTGGAGGTGCAATTGCTCACATTAGCAATAAGTTTTAGTTGCTTTTCATTGTGAGAACCACTTTAGAAGCTACAGCGAAAACAATGTAATAATATTTTGAAATCTACACTCTAATTAGTTCTCCATAACTAAATATATGCAAACTCATTGCCTCAAAAAATCTTCTTTAAAAGAACTGATTGAGCAGCATTACCTTATGCAATTCTGGATCATAACATAATAAATCTACATATGTTGTAATTACTTAAATAACACCCAGAATGTAATTTTTTAGTATATGTAAAATAAAACTCAAAGATTTCTGAACACTTGCATTTTTTTAAGTTGAATCTAGCAGAACATTATTCACTGTAAATTTGGAACAACAGTCTGAAAAGCATCTTGGGGACTCAATCTATCCATTCCCCAACATGTTACAATATAATTTAAAACTCTAACATAAAATGAAGAGCAATACACCCAAAGATTCCCTGAACTTATTTTAATTAAGGGTTAGGTGTTAGTAGTACCTTGACTCAAGGTATATTCACTTATATTTTTTAATTAAATTCACTATTATAATTTACAATCTAGGCAAAATTTTAAATTTGTTGTTTAGATAAAATAACCCAATTTTTATTTCTCCCTTTCTATAACTTATATGTAGATCCTTCACTTCAGTAAAAAAAAGAAAAAAAAATGTATAATGCTTTCAGATTCCCCCTGTGTGATCTTGGTATGATCTTTTTTTCTCGTTAGTGTTACTCATGTAACCTCTGAATCTATAAATAACTCAAACACCCTCCGAGGTTTTATGAGACATGGAATAAAACGTATTGGTTGGAGGTCAAAATTATTCTCTTTAAATGTCCATCTGTGTTTTCATAGTAAGGAAATATCCTTTTTTTTCTTTCAGTAGCGGGAAATGGAAATAAAAGAAGTAATGAGCAAAATCAAACTCCACATAATTGTTTTGTGTGATTTCTGGACAGTTTCTATGGTAAAAAGGTAGATGACAAAACCTCCCCCTCCTTTTGTTTTTCTTCCACCTCCCCCACACTCACCCTCAGCTTCTCTTTCTCTCCCACGCCAACATCCTCCTCCACCCACAGAAAATGTGTGATTCCACAAATGGACGCTCTTCATCGTTATTGTAGTAATTTCAAATGTTCCTTCATATATTATTTGTTTGTTTTTGTCAGATAGCATTCATTCTTTGAATCAAATATATTTTTTGTTTTGTTTTATTACTTAATGTCCTTAGTGATTGATGATGTCTGAGTGAAAATGGATTTGTGTCAAAACACTTAGATGAAAAAAAAAATTTCTTTACCTCTTCATTTAAAGTCATGTGTTAATTAAGTGAGAAATTAAAATTATTAACTTGTTGGCTGAAACATAAAAAAAATATAAAAATAAAAAAAACTGGTACACGGTTCCAGCTGCTCTCCTCTTAAATCTAAATCTGAATCTGAAGCAGATTAGGCTGACAAGGCGCTTACTTGGGGGAAGCCTCATTTCGCCTACGTAGAGTGATCATCCTGCAGCGCTCAGTGGGTGTTGGGACTAACTGCTGCTATGACACATACAGAGATAGTCCTGTTCAAGGGAGCACTCAGTGCATTCCCATCTCACTCACATTTTTGCATATATGGAGCAGTTATGTCCACACATCCACTCAGCTGTGACAAATGTTCTATTTTTCATGCTGCTATTGTCCTTGGTGTGAAAAGTTACCCACTCAATTTGATGCATTTCGCTCCTCTAGCTCTCCCTGTAAGCTAATTATAGAGATAGCTGTCGTGGTGAGTCCTATAAGATCAAATCAACCCCAGACTGTCAATTTAAATGTTAAAATCTGACATTTGTTAAAAGTTCTTCTTCATCAGTAAGTCCTAGGAAAATCATTTCAGTCTGTTACATTCTGCATGTTTCTGATTGTCTACAGCTTTGATTGTATAATGCAATCAGCAGAAGTATTTGAAATCATGCGAAAAAAGCTATTTAATAATACATTTAAAGCAAAGCCACGTACTTGTTTCTGAAAGTAAGAAACTGTCTCCTCATCTCAGTACTTCTTGTGTAAGCAGATCATTTGCAAGAAGACTGAATGTGCTCTGCAAACTCAAATACAGACAAAAGCAAAACAGATGACCTCATCTGTGTTTTTGTATGTACCTTTAAATAGAGCAGTCAGTCAGGATTAATCTAATATCTTCAAAGTTCAGAGGTCTGGAAACACACCATAACACAGCCAGATGTGTGAACTGGACATGTGTATATGAAAGCTCTGAAGTTTGGTGGCTTTCTCCATAACAGAAATGGCTGAGGGAGGGGCGGATGACAGTGAGCTGAGGAGATGCATATGCTTCGGTGTGGATCAGCTGTGCTGTTTCTGGGATCCTCTCCTTGTTGGGTGCTCTGGTTGCTGGGGTTTTCTGTGCAGCCATATAACAGGGGTTGTAAAACAGAGTGGAAAAACCCCATTAGGCCCCCTCGTCAGTTCTGGCTGTGCGCACTGTTCCTCATAATTTTCAATGTGATTTGTCAGTCCTATGTCATATAAACAAAGGAGCTCAGATAATAAATTTCGCTGCTGCACCCGGGAATCAACCATTACAATTAGCTTTATTAAGTTAATTCAGTTTTTTTTTTTTAATGCCAGGCACTATTTATAGAGCACTGTAGGCATTAAAATGTTGTTTGTATGTATGTGTCTGCTGAATCAGGTCAAATGGAGTGGAAGCCAGGCAGCGTACAGTCTGGATGGGGAGTTTCCAGAGATGCTCTTTACCATCAGCAGAGAAGGTGTCATCTATCTAAACGCACCGCTGGACAGAGAGACACAAGACCAGGTCTGAATCTCTCTTCACATAATTTGAACATATAGATGCAGAAACTATGCAGTTCCTTGAAACAAAGTGTGAAGATAACAGCGGAAGATGACCTCTTTCCACAAAATGATTGCGTGATTGGCAACAATAATTCACACAAACAGTTTCAAATTGTGTCCAGCCGATGAAGGGTGTTCATGTTTGCTATGATTACAAATTAAACTCCATCTGTTTGGAGTTTGCTCTTCAGTTTTTCATTGAAATTAAGCTCCTCTGAGCTTTGAATGGCTCAGTGAGCAGTACATTCTGGCACAAATGCTCATGTGGCCAAAGAGGAGCACAAATGACATGAGCAGCATTGGTGAATGTGAGCAGTGTGAAGATAAATGCTGCTAGAACAGAGCATTTTCTGTCTTCTGTGGAGACTCTTCACCTTTTCGCCCTGTGGGTTTAGCTGCTCACAGAAAAAAAAGAAAGATGAAATTACTTCTGCTTCTTTGTGTGTTGTCACACTCAGACTATGTAAGGCATTTAATGAAAAATAATAGATTGGTCAGAGAAGTAAAAGTTTTTTGCTGCCTATTGCAACTACAAACTTACTACTACTCCATAAATTAGAGATTGCAGCAGTATTATTCAGTGCTGGAAATCTGTTTTTTTTTTCCTTTTTTTTAGTGGAGCTTCATGGATTCGTTTGTGATGGTATTAGAGGGCTATTACCTTGCACACTTTTTATCTCTATCTTTGTTTTCCAAACTGTTCCTGTGGGGAAGTGTCCCACCATGGTCTGGTAAAGTTAAACTGGCCTGTTTTAACATACGTGTTTTGTTTTTTTTTTACCAATGAAGTTTTATCTTAAATTATCAGGTGTATCTCACTGATAACTATTAATTAAGGTCACAAGTTTATCGTTTTATAGTATGTAATCAAACAGTAGTTTCTTTTCTCCCCTCCAGTTTCACATCAGCATTGTGGTTGAGCGTCCAGATGGGAGACAGATTGCCAAGCCTGTGGAGTTGAGGGTGATGGTGGGCGACGCCAACGATAACAGGCCCACATTTCCTCAGGCTCAGTACCACACTGTGGTCAAAGAATTGGCTGCTCGGGGTAACTGACAGCTTTTAGATATCTACTGGATTCTTTCAAAATGTCACTTTTATATGACTTTCACTTCTCAACCTTAAACATAAACCAGAGCTTGCAACCCAGCTGATGTACTCATGAGCAGTAAATGTTTGCAATATTTCTGCAGAGAAAAGCTTACAAAACTCAGAAATGAGCTTTTTTTAAGTGTTCACAAAAAAAGATGATGTGAACTATTTCAAAATTAATTAATAATTCAAATCTTTTCAATATCACTAGCAGAAAAAAATCACCAAAGTGAAAGCAGATTTTTTAAAAAACTAAAGGCAGATGGATTATTTAAAAGAAACATACCATTCTAGTCCATCACACGGCCAATACAGAAACATTTGAGCAAATGACCATTTCATGCATCCACTAACTCCGAAGGGTCAGACTCTCCACTTTATGTAAGATAACCCAAAAGAGATTATTTTGCATACCTCTTTTGGGACAGAGGTAGAAAACTAGAGAAAATCCAATCATGTAAAAGAGAGAAAGGTCTGAGCTGAGATTTGAACCCAGGGCCAAATCTCTGGGCATGGTGATAGGAAGGAAAATGTTTTTGTTTCATTCAACAACTGAAATGTTTAAAACGAACCTAAAAGTTTAGATCACTGTCAAAACCCTATTTTTTAAAACTCCTATAGGTAGTTTTTAAAGACATAGGAAATGTAATTCAGTGGTAAAAAAAATACTGTTCTTTCAAATAAAATCTCAAAATCAGTTTTAGCATTTAAAATTCATATAATCTAAGTTTATATATAAATGAAGTGCTATTGTGTTAAAAGCATGGCCAGGTAGCTTTTGTGAAAGGATTGTGGGTTTTTCGCAAAGACAGTGGGAAAGCACCTTCATTCTTCCCCAGGATCATAAAAACCACCTGGTGACATATTAGGCCCCGGCATAAAAGCCTTTTGTTGATGCTTTTAAAGCGATTTGATTCTGGGAAACGAATTAGACGGGACAATCTGTTAATCTAAATGGAATCACTGAGTGAGTTATAAATAAGAAGGTTATTGTTATAGCCTCGCTCCACTACTACTTTCATATAGTGGAGCCTGCACACTGTTACAGAAAGTTGACGTTGTTTCTTCTTCATATATTACCGCAGGGACAGAAATCCTGACAGTGCAGGCTGCCGATAATGATGATCCCAAAACAGACAACGTACGGATCTTCTACCGCTTGGTCGGGCAAATTCCAGAGAGTCCTCGTGCCCTTTTCAGAGTGGACAGGGACTCAGGAGTAATTTCTGTCCAGGCAGACAGTATGGAGGGTACAGCACCTCAATACACCCTGACTATCACTGCAGAGGATGCTAAAGGTAATCATAAAGGATGCCTTCATTTATTTCTGGTGTTGTTTCCTCTCTCCCCCTGTGTCACACGTGTGTGTATATATGTATATATATAAGAAAAATATGTCACATACAGATAACATAAACTACATCAGCCTTTAATTCGGTAGCTTCATTGATAAACTGGGGTTAAATGGATGTATAGATGTAGCCTCTGGGGTGGCAGATGATGTGATCTCCATGACTCAGACTCAGGGTGTGATGGAAGCAGGAAGAGGTACTTGCTGTTCTTTCAGCATGTTTTATTTGTATGAATGGCTGACCTGAGTCACTAACAGAAGCTGCGATCGTGTCCCTGGCAGGTCTAAACAGTTCATGCACAGTGGTTGTGACGGTACAGGATGAGAACAACAACCCACCAGTCTTCTCCCAGCATGAGGTATGGCAGTACAAATTGAACACACACACACACATTTTCACTTAGATCAAGACATAATCCTGTTCTATGCTGTGGCTTCTAAAGACTACATGAACAATAGCATAAAAAATTTCAGGGTAACCATCATCATGACTAAGTGGCTGCAAGGACTGTAGACGGTAAAAGCGCTCTGAATGTGACGGAGGTAATTTTCCTGCCAGGCAACAAAATGTGGTCTTTCTTTGGCTTATAGTTCTTTGTTTTCTAAGTACACAATGTTTTCAGAGTTTATTCTAATCACTATTTCAGCTGGTAACCGTTTATACTTATATTTATCGAGCTGAATCTACATGATGAACAATTTCATTTATTTATGATTACATTCAATACATTTACTCAGGTATTGATCTGAAGTAAGATCTGTTTGTCACTAAAATCCAAGATCCAGCAGTGATTTTACGTCTTTTTTTTTCTTTTCTGTTCTGCTTGGAAACAATAAATACTCTCTTACAGAAAATCTCTTTACTAGTGCCCACAAGAGCCACATAATAGAGCACACAACAGAAAACCCAAGCTGGTCGGGAATTCTGTGGGAAGCGACAGACTGTGATAATTGGGAGTGGTTTTCGGTCAAACCAATCTGGAATTAAAAAGCTACGGGTGGTATGAGCAACTGTGAAGGAATCTTTTATTTTAAGCAATGAAGATGGACTTACTGAAAATTTGCAAAGTGATGCAATTAAATTCAGAATAATTGCTAACGATTCACAACTCATCGTCTCGTAGCAGATCCTATTCACATTCAGTTAGATGGAATCCATTTTAATCCAAAATTGATGAATTCAAGTCCAACTAATTACAAAACAATCTCTCATATAGTCAAGTTTATATCCATAATTTCTCCATTAATAAAAAAAAATAGTTTGGTTAATGATTCATTATCAATTTATTAAGAGTTCTCTGTCTCTTAGTAAAGACAACCGAGACAAATTTTTCACATCATTGGCTTTGCAGCTATTCTTCTTCCTGACAAAGCATGTGCTGATAGTGGAAAGACTCCCTGTTAACAGGAAGACACCTCAGAACCGGTGGGGGTAACAATTAAGAGGATAAAAGGAGCAGAAAAAGAAGACAAAAAACTGGTTTAGTGCTATTTATGGGAAAGAAAAACAAACACTGACTACAAAATCAACTTCCATGGGAAGACAGAAAAACAGAGAGAATACAAAGTTAATAAGGAAATGATTGTTATTATTTTTACATTGAGATTGCTTAGAATGATGAGGGAGATCACCATCACACCGCCTCCGCAGAAGCATTTTTCTTAAAAAATAGGGGTGAAATTAAGGGGAAATGAATAGCTTTCCAATTGTGTGGGAGTTTTTGCCAAGAAGAACTGTTATCGCAAAAACTGATCAAATACTAATTTCCTAAGCAGCTAATGCTTATAAAAAGTATTTATTCGCTATAACATCAGTCGTCAATCTATTTTATGTCTATGGCCTATTAAATGGATGTCTTGTAAACATAGCTGAGTGCCTATTTTCAAGCTGTTAAAACAAATGAACTCTTGCTCCCACAGCCATTCTAATACACACAAACACAGAAGTGGAAAATACTCTTGAGCAGGTCACGCCTGAAGAGAGCAGCTTTTTCCATGGCAATGTGAAAGCAGTGCTCCTGTTGGGTGGGGGTGGGACCAGAGTGGTGACAGGCCTGGGTTCAGCAATGCTGTGGATGGGGCAGCCAGATCACAGGCATGGCTGCTTCACTGGAGGACATCTGTGAGTGGCAGATTAAATGGCTGTCTAAACACAGAGAGGTTGGTGGATAAAGGTCACTTAGCACCAGGAAGGCAAGAACGTGGAAAGCTTATTCTCACATGCAGTTACATTTCATCACAGCAGGAAAGTGACCAAACACTAAATGGCCATGTAAGCAAATATCTGTCTGACAAAATGCACTGTGATTAAAAACAAACTGAAATATATGTTTGTTTGTTTTTTGTTTAGTTTCAGTAAAATATTGTGTATATTTATTAGGTATACTTCTTATCCTAAGCAACTACACTGCCTACATTGTACTCTATGTCCATTTTTATTTTCTTTCTTTCTTTATTTCAAACATGTTAGCAGAATAAAATGACACACATAAACAAGGAATGCAAGAGAGGCATATTTTTTCAAAGAACATACATTATTTCAAAGTTTATAAATTAGGATTTTTAAAAAATTTGTTTAAAATGTTTTTTGTCTTATGCAATCTAAAATTTGTATAAACCTATTCAAATGAGCAGCTTTTAACAACCACCCCCTTTACCTTTGTCTCCCTCCTCAGTATGGACCCTTTCACATCCCTGAGGATGCTCTCGTGGGCACCACGGTCACATCTGTGTTGGCAAGGGATGCAGATGTTCGAGGCGGAGACAGCTGGCAGGTGGACTACCGTTTAGAGTCTGGAAACGAGGAGGAGGTCTTTACACTGGTGACAGACCGACAGACCAATGAAGTCTCACTCATTCTCTCAAAGGTGAACGGCGCTGTTTGTCCTGCAATGGCGATGTGCACAATTGGCCCAGAATGAACATATAACGCAGTATTGGAATGCAAAGCTACTGTATAGTGTAAATACAGTACATTCTGTTACAATATAAAAATTGCATCAATACTGTATTTGATATAGTATCAAATACAGATGTGAACATCTGTGAAGTTGTGAACAAAGCTACATCTTAGAGACCCAGAGATTAATGTCAAGGACAATTTTTGCCACGGTGGCTTATGCTTAGTGTGATATTCAGGACAAGTACCAATATAAACAACTGGGGTAAAAATGGCACAAAAATAACATCAGGGGCCATTTATAGGTACTGGAAATACAAATCACATTACAAAAATGAGATTGCAAGAAAATGGCATGCATACAATATGACAATACAGCAGTCTCACGTGTCTTGTACAAAGGGGAAAAATTGTCCTGATGATAATGGAATGCTCTAGCCCAGTAATCTCTGCCGTACCCAGGGTGCATCACCCTTCGCCTGACTCCTGTAATCCAGCAGGGCGTTTTGGGCGAACTCGCTAGAATGAGTGCGTGTCGGCGTGTATTTTTGTGTGTTTGCTCTAATGGTCTGCTCTCCGTAAGTGGGCCAGGCAGGAGACAGTCTATTATTTTCAACCTTACTGCTGGAGACTAAATTTGATTGAACTGTGTGTCGCACATGCAAGGCTGAGATAAAGCAGACGCAAAAAAGCTAAAAATGGAGCTTGATGTATGATTGGAGATGAGCCCTCTTTTTGCAAGGATGATGTCACTCTGTCTTTTTGAGTGGCTGTGTTCAAAGCTCACTGTGACCTTGTTAGATATCCATGTAATTATGTATGTCACTCGAAGGGTTGCAGTTGTTTATTTAACTTAATGTGATTTCAATTAAATCTCACAGACTTTCCGAGTGAAGCTCCAAGGGATTACAATGTGCAAAGATAAAGTGTGAGCTCAGCATCTGAAAGCAGGAACATTTTCCATAAGGTTTGCATAGAACAATAGTCATTTGAGTCTGCCACTACACAGGATGAGACAGATTTATGTTAAAAGAAATGTTTTCTGACATTACTAATAGTGTGAGTTCTTGGACTAATTGCATCCATAAAGCTAAACAATGTTTCAGATTCCTAAGACAGAAAATTCTAAATACTGTTTCAGAGTCCAAATTCCCATTGAAAAACACAAATTCTCAACATGAAATAAAACAAGCATTGAAGTTAATTTGTCTTTCTGCTACGGATTTACACACGTTGCATCTGCGTTGCCTCTTTTATCATCAAAAGTAGCTATTTCTGAAAAGCAGAGGAGCAAGTTCAGCATCTTTTCCCAGATAGATTGGCACTACGACTTTAATGGCTGCAGTCTTGACATGATTCAGCCCTCACTCTAACTGTGTTGCCATGGCTTTGCCATTACTGTCAGAAGAATAGCAAAGATTCTTGCCTTTTATGAGCCACTTTGTGAGTAGGCAATGCTTTTGTACTCGACTTTCTCTAATTCTGATTTTTTTTATTGTGCGTTTCTGTGGTAACATAGGGATAAAGCAACAAATATGAAAGGAGCTCCTGCATATGTATCACTAATCAGTCTTTTAAACTGAGTAATGTGTGATAAGAGGGTCAGGGACTGGGCGAGTCTATATTGCAGAGAACCAATTCAGTGATCAGTAATAGAAAACATAAGCAAACAAAAAGTAAAAGAGTCCTGCCCAGGGATTAGCCTGTTACTCTGAAGTTCTCCTAATATTAAAAAGAATCATACAGAAATGAGAACTAAGTCTGAAATGCACCAGGTATCCAAGATTTCAAAGATATATCCCGTTTTTGCATTTAAAATGTTCATATTATCATAGAAATGTTAAGTTTCAACAAAGATAACTATTAAAAAAAAAAAAAGAATTTTAAAAGACTTCGATCATCAAGAAATCACTTAAACAGAACGAGTCTGGCAACATTTGGTGGTCTAAAAAGGTCTTTAAAAACATGGCACCATAATCCCTTTTCTTCTATGTGGGCTAAACAGATAACATCCACATACTTGCGATGGAAAATGGTTTTCCCTCTTGTTTTCTAACAAGAGGACGATAATTTTCATCTTCTTAATTTCAGCAGGTAGGAATACGTGATGGCATTAAAATTTTTATTTTATTTTATTGCTTGTATTTGAATACAGTCAGAAGTTTCATACTAATTTGCAGTGAAGAATGATGTGGCAGCTGTCATCTTAACTGGTCTTGAGAAAAAAAAAAGCATCCTGTCCATCTGAGACAAGAACGAGACTTGAGTTCACAGCACTAACCCATACAACTCAAAAGTCCACACAAGATGAGTCTCCTCTTCGGAATGGTTGTGGTTTTAGATTTTACTTAACTATGATGAGTGTAAATAGTAAACTGTAGCAGAAAATGAACAAATTATGCTTAAGAGACAACAGAGGTTCAAACTTATAGGTTGTAACAGCAAAGCTGAGAATGATAATACCACTTTTCTGGCTCAAAGGAATCCTTGGAGCAAAGACAAAATCTGTACCATCTGACTGATGTAATAATACGGTGGTTCAAACAGCCTGCAGAAAGTCTTGTACTTACTGATACATGCTGAGTCTTTGGATGCGTCACTTTCATTTAACAAAAGCACTCATCTATTCTCCAAGGTTTGCACTACTTCTCCATGGAAACGGAGGCACATGTTGCATGATGTGAGCAGGTTATCAGCCACTGACAGTTTTTAATGTGTTTTATTTGAAGACAGAACAAATTTCAGAAAAAGTTTAAATAATTTAAGATGTCTTTCATTTACCCTACTTTCTAACGTGTGATAATGCTTGTAAATACTGTATATACTATGAACTCCATTTAAGTTTTTCACAACTTTATTATAGAAATAAGGGTTTTAAACATATTCAGACTTTGTTTAATCTATGTACATATTTAAATAAGCTATAAAACTTGTAATAGTCATTAGTTTTTCTTTTTTTCCCATCTATTTCAAACATTCCATTGAATACCCTTTAATTTCAACATTTATTTATCTTATTTGAGTTGGAGGGAGGAGTTGTTAAGTAGCAGCATCATGGAAAATATTTTATTAATGACAGGAAGAAACTAAAGTTTTTTCCTGTGAGTATCTGGTTTGCATTACAGTACAGCAATACTGCCAGAATTTCCAGATTTCTTGGAAGTCAGATAAGCAGAGTGGACATAAGGGACTGCAATGTGTCCCTCTGCTGCTAGAAGGGAAGTCTCAATGCTGTTTGCTTTAAATAATCCTCCAAACATTGACTCCATTTGAACAGCTCTGAATTTCTATTAATCATTTTGCCGATGAAGCTATTTGGCAATCGGTTTTTGTTTCTGCCTTTACAGATATATAAATATATTTTTTAAATAATATATTGGTTACTGTGGATAATTTTGTGTTTTTCCTGGTACCACTTGTGGCTAAACCCCGGAATGCATGTGCTCACAGGTTTTAGACTTTGAACGTGAGAGTGAGTACATCCTGGTGCTCAGTGCCCAGAATCAAGTTCCTCTGGTCCGGGGCCGCTACGGCCCTTTATCCACAGCAACAGTCTCCATTTATGTTGACGATGTGAACGAGGGTCCAGTCTTGTCTCAAAGCCATTACGAAGTGACGGTCAGAGAGGGAGAGGAACCAGGCCGCGTCATTGCCACCATCCGGGGTTACGACCCTGATTCCCACCCAATTAGGTAACTAATTAAGGCTAATGGAGGCACTAATCATCAAATTCCATTTTTACAAGATTAAATGTATCTGTGTTTTAAGATATTCTCTTCAAGGAGACACCAAGAAGTATTTCTCAATAGGGAAATATTCTGGTGAGCTAAAAACTGTGCAAGCACTGGACAGAGAGGAAAACAGCACATACACCATGGAGGTCATTGCAGTGGATGGACGTAAGATAACTGACATGGATTTAATACTTTGTCATTGAAGAAAATGTCCTTGATTGTCCTACCTTGAATATAACTGATGTTCATTACCCTGCTCTGTTTATGACACCTGCATGTTTATCGTAGGAAACTCTTCCTTATCTGCATCCACCCTGGTGACTGTCCAAATCCTGGATGTGAATGACAACAGTCCAGTGCTGGTCGGAGACTATTCCTGGAAGTACCTGTGCACGCCTCGGTGGGAAGACCAAGCTCTGGTGTTGGCATCACGCGACAGTGACGGCCCACAACACGGAGGGCGACTCAATTTCTCACTCCGGAGTGATGCCACAGTGCGACGCAACTGGAAGTTAACTCCCATTAACGGTGCGGACAATGAGAAACCAGCTTAACCAGATCATCGTTCAGTAAAAACCCTTGGGATGCTGGATGAGAAGAGAAGAGAATAGAAGAGGAAGAACATGACTCAGTTAGGAGAAGCTATTTTAAGATTCTTATTTAGCAGAAGGACTTTGCTAGGGTTAAGTGTCCTAATCAGACTTTTAAGTGGATGTTTTTCTCATTAGGTGAAGCATCAATTATATTCAAGTACTGTGTGACAAATCATCCAGAGTACAAAAAGCTGACCTGAATGACATCATAGATTCAACTTGGTGACATCTCTTGCATTGTAAATGCAAAAGCAGAAGGTATATTTAAGTAGTTCATTACTTCTCGGTTGATGCAAATAAAATAAGAAGGTGGTCTTACTGGAAAACACTCGTTTAGCAATGATGTCATGCAATGTGACAGATGTTCAGTGATGTCAGTAACAAATAGATGTTCAAATTACTTAATGCCCGTTTGCCACAGTGTGGTGATTGTTTGAGGTGATGTTGTCAGAAGCAGATTGTTATGGATTCAGATAAAGAAATCAAGTAATCCGATCCTTAAGGCATTCAAAATTCCATTTTGTGTTTCACTCTGCATAATTTCAACAGCGTCTAATAGGAGCTATAATGAAATCAACTCTCTTTACAGTTTTGAGCTGTTAGTGTTCATTCAGTTACAGCCATGACGTCTGTCATTAAGTGATTCAAACTGAAATGCTTCCTTCTCAGTATTTTTTCTTCCTGCTTCTCTTTCACTCTCCTGTTCCTGTTGGTATTGATTGAGCCCAGCTGTAATTATATCTGCTGTGTAATTTCTTTGGCGTCACCGCTGGTTTCCTGACAGCTAATGGGGGCTAAAAGAAGACTCTCCCAGAATGCTTTGCACCTGGTTACAGACAGCAATGTTGATCCCAATAATTGTGAGCATGTACCTCTTTATAGGAGAATGTGTATAAGAGTGAGAAAGAAAACATTTATGTCTAAAGTCTTTTAGGCACATGACTGACAGTTCTTTTCATGAAGAAACTCAGTTATTGAGACAGCATGCTCTTGTCCCACTTTATTGACTTGGAAGAAAGAGATCTGGCACATCTAGCCTCCATTTAACATGGTGACGTGCTCATAGCACTGCACAAAGTAATTCTGGGTAGATAGGTGCTCACACACTCAGCTTGAATTAACAGCCTCTAAAGAAAGGCTGTGAAGGCTGTGGTTCCTTTGCTGACAAATGGAACATGGAGGAGGAGTGATGGGAAGTTGATAGCGCAGAGTTAAAGTCTGTCAGATAAGCGTTCAAACAGCTTGATAAAGTGCTCCTTCTAACAGGACCGGGTTTGTACGTCATAAAGCCAGGCTTGTGTTTTAGTCTGATTCACAGAGATAAGATAAAAACCATCGGGCTCCACAGTGCTCCATTCACAGCTCCATTTGTCTCTCTCTTTCTGTTTGCTGTGGAGCTATGCAGTCATTTAGGTGCCTTTGGCTTACGCTTGTTCCTCAAGAGATTGTAAAACATTTTGAAGCTCTGAATGTTAACAAATGCAGATACATCACTGTGCAACAGTCAAGGAACATCCCTTGTCTCTGAGCGTCTTAGTTTTATCTTTTTTAAGTAAACAATATATGTACACATAAATTCAGGTAGAAGTTAAAGTCATCGCATTTAAGCTTGAGTCTTACATAATATCGTTCCACAAACTCCCTAAAAGAAAATAACCTCTTACTCCCAGAGGTTACTTTTATCCCAAAATCTCTAAAAATACAAATATCTTCATTTTAATGTGAAGTGCTCTGAACAAGAAAATCTTGCTGAAGTTCTTAATAAACATTAATAATATATATTTTTAAAACCTTTATACAATCCATTATTTTATGTGTAGATTGCTGGTATGTAAATTCTTGAATGTAAATATTTGCTGTTCAGTAGATTGTCCACATTGAGATAATATTTTAAACATTTTTTACCTTTCCAGAAAATATCACTTCAATAATAGTTGTGTTGTTGTGAGTTGTGAATTCAGTAAAATCAGTATTTTTGTTCTTTAGATTTATTCTTTTACGTTGCTATTAATCTAATGAAATTCTTAGTATTATGCTTTTTTTTATTAACAAATTAAGTGATACAATGATTGCTTTATTTTTCCTCCTCTAATATTTCTATTCTAATTGAACTGTAATAAGTTTAGTGTTAATCTGAAACACATTTATCCAAAAAAATAATAGTACACTAATTATTTATATTATTTTCTTTAGATACTCACACCAACTTGTCATTAAACATACCGAACCTGCCCCCTGAAGTCTACATGGTGCCTTTCACTATTTCTGACAGCAGCTCTCCTCCTCGGAGCACCTTCATAAACCTGCCAGGTAATGCTCACATGTGGCTCACAAGGAGCGTGAGGGACGAAAGCTTTGGAACAATCAATAGTGATAAACCTCTGTGTGAACGCTTCTCCTCGTCCTTTCTCTGTTCTTGCTTATTCATGATCCAAAAGCACAAATGATTTTTTTCCAGACATGTGACTGCACAGCTCTCATCAGATTGTGCTGTGCCCAATCCTAATCTTAATCTTGCTGACACCAGATATTAATATAATCATGCATGCGGAGTTAAGGATATTGTTGAGAGGACAAGGTGTTGTGCATAGATCATTATTTTCTGACTGTCTCTTTTGTAGCTGATTCATTTTGATTGACTCTAATATTGCATTCTCTCATTCTTATATTTCTCATTCTTATTTTTTTTTCTCTTTATACTAATTTACTGGAGACAGATGTTTAGTCTCACCCCTGTTATTATTCTTTTAACATTACACACTAAGTGTGTTTTTATGTGGCCCTTTTTTGTTAATTTTGTCAACAATTTCAAAAATATAATATGTCTTGAAGTATACTCAAACCATTTTCAGAGTAATTGTTGTGTGCTGTGTTTTATTCTGTTACTAGAAGGGATTGTGTTTGTCTGGTTGACACTTTATGTTTCTCCCGTTAGTGACAGTGTGTCCCTGCAACGTCAGAGGAAACTGCAAGATAGCTGCCAAGCCGCTGCAGGGCATGCCAACTATCCAGTCTGCAGTGGGGCTTCTGCTTGGTACATTTGCAGTCATAGGTGAGCAGTGAGGTTTGAATGTCATAAATATATCATACAAAGCCATTCAGAGAATGGCACATTATAGAACCTGTAATTGTAAAATAAAACAATAATGCATATACGTCATGAACGCTTCACAGACCAGTAAACTGTAAAAGTATTCTTTATGTTCTAGGAATCATCCTCATTGTTATTTTCGTCAGACTGTCCTATCAAAACCCCAAAGAGCCGAGCAAAACCAGCCAGGAGAGGGTCCCACTGAAGATATCCATCTAACTATAATTAATATTGTACATAATTACTGTCTTCACTCTATCTGCACCAATGTAGAAATGTTGCTTCAAGTTCTATTTAATGCATGCAGTGTGTTAACGCCATGTTCTTGGGACATGATTGTAACTTATGTTTGCCTTTTTGTCTTTTTTTTCTATAGAGGTGTTGCTTAGCTTTGAGATATTTTATATATTTATGAAGCCGCACTTATGAAAAATATGAATAACAAGAATAGAAAAAAAGTTTAAAAAATAGAGATTATTCTTAAAAACATTTAACCTTATACATAAATGTATTTCCAAAAACAGTAGGCTCGCTAGTTTGTAACTAACGTCTTACAAACACATAGCTGATGGATGACGCTTTCTATTTTGTTGTATTTACAATACACTGCAGAATAATTCATAAATCAAAATAAAAATCCTGTAATTAGTGTAATTTTGTAGAATTTCACATTTTAATTGTAATAAACAATTCCAGAAGTTGCAAATAGTGTTATCATTCAATTATAGCTTCTAATAGCAACACTTTTGTCTTCTTTTTTATCCGTTCTGTATATACATTTCACAGCACACTTGCCTCTTCACAGGTTCTAGTTTATTATTTGGAGCTGTCACTCCTTACACATCCAAAACCTTTAATCTAATGAGACAGCGAGAACTCTAAAATTACATTAGGTGTATGCTGTGGTCCTGGCAATTAAGGGTTTATTTTTTTTCAAATGCTGACCGAGATGACCTAACAGGCAGGCAGAGCTATATTCAGACAAAAGTGTTGCTAAAAATAGTTCAGGAGCTGAAGGTCCACTGAATAACACTGCCCAACAAAACAATGACCTCTCAAACAGTGAAGCTTTGTGAAATAAGGTTATCATACATGTCCATTAACACTGCTATGACCACATTTCAGTAAGGCTTGGACACTCCTTAGTAAAACACAGCAGTCATATTATTAGTCCTGCTTTAGAAAAACACAAAAAGATTCACAGTTCATATCCAAGCTCCATAAATCTGGCCTCCATGTAACAGTGAAAGTAAAAAACGGCCCAGAAAACCATTACTTAAAGAAACATTTCAGAATTGTTTGCAGTTTGCAGCAAGCTTTGAAGGGGCCACAGTAACACAGCAAAGAAAGGATTCTGGTCAGAATAGAGCAAAATTTACCTATCTGCACATTATCCAGAACACATAATGTTCATGATCATTGAAACATGCTGGTGGCAACATTATTTGTTGGGGATACTTCACCAAGGAAAGGGAAACTAGTAGCAAAATAGAACATAATACACTCGGTGACAGAAGTAAACAATAGGAAGCTGGAAGACTAGTAAAAACCAACGAGTGGTTGCCAGGACAAAGATTGAATAGAAAAAAACAGGAAAAAAAAAGTATTGTGAGACCACAAGGACAACGACATCATCTTCATCAACCACAAGAATAGAAACAGCAGCAGCAACCCTACAAAAAGATGAGATGCAGCAAACAATAATACTCATAGCTAGGTAAAGAGTGTGCATGTGCGCGCGTGTCGGGGTGTATGGACTGTTGGATATAGCAGGGACAATCATGGGAGTTCTGTAATTTTGCAAGCTGCTGTGATGCCTGAAAACCAATAAACCAGCTTTGTTTGCTATACAGCTAAGTCTGAGTGATGACTTCTCTTTTCCACACCACACCTCTTACTGTAACAATGGTTAAACACATTAATCCTAGATTTATAAAGCAATTAAAGTCAAAACAAAGCAAATTTCTTTTACAGAATGTTGTGAATTCAAAAATGTCAAGAAAGATTCAAAAGCTAATTTCTTTGATGTACAGATCATTTGCATTCTACTTTACAATTAGCAAACTGTGTTGAGAACCATCAAACATTTCCTGATCAGCTTATTAAATGTCTGAGTAGGGGTTCAAGTAAACAGGGAATAGATGGAAAGTCTACAAAAATAAATGCATTTACATATTCTTTATCTCACACGTGTTATGATCAGCACTGATTCACCACATGTACAAACAACGCTGCTGACGGAGTACACACACACTGTCCCTTTATATTAGGATATTTTTATCTCAGACTAACCGTTCCAGTCAAAGCCAGTTCCAAGCATAAAAAAGAACTGTACACTGAAAAGCACCATGAGGGAGATGCGAGAGCAGGGAAGGGATTAACTCATGTCATGGGGTCAAAACTTACATTTGGGAGGTAATAAGCCTCCAACTTCAGCTGTGATGGACTCCTGTTCTTGGGTTTCTCTTCAGAGAACAGAGGTGGCTCAAATGACTGATTTAGGGTGAAAGGTTACAGAGAACATTGAGGACAAGATTTGCAATCACTTCAAGTAGCTTGAGAAAGAGAGATAATTCACAGCATATGAATGGAAGTGTTAGTGATAGAAAGAGTGAAGAACTGACCGGTTTTCCCCCAGTGGGGCTGACTTGTTTTCCACTACTCAGTTACTAATGCAGACAAGTGTTTTTCCTAATTCCTTTTCCCTGTGGAGTGAGTTTCCCCACAGCTTTGACTATTTTGGGCTTGTTATAATATGGCACAGATTCACTTTGATGGCAAATATGACTCCCAGTGAAATTTCAGAAGCTTGCTCTGAATGTGAGCTGAGTTGTTACTCAAATATAAATCTGAACTTTCTTTCTGGGTCACAATTAGAGCATTTCCAAATGATGATTTAAGAATTCATTTAAGAATCAACAGAATGACAGAAATTAGACTTGTCTATCTAATTTATTCTCTGCTAAACAAACACCACCAAAATACTATCTGGTTAGAGCTTTCAATGAAACTGAGCAGAAACTAATTTATTGATTTGTTCTTTGACACGATTTACTTTAGCTGTGACCACGGACAACCACACAGGAGTGTTCTTAGTTTCACAAAGGAACTAATCCTACTATTCATTATAAACAATGTTTCACTTTAAGGAGTGAAGAAGAAAAAATATTTCCCACAAAAAAGATTACAACACAAAATGCAATTACGGTACATTTATTTGAATAGAAATGCAAACATCTGCGCTTCTCTGCAGAATCCTTTGGTATTCACTTCAGTGAATACTAAAACTCAAAAATATTCTTTCTTCCTTCGCTTCTAACTAGAGCTGCATCCAAATAAATTAGATTTCATCCCTGACATCTCTAAAACCTCATCAAGCAGTGACGAAAGCAATAATAACAGACGAATGCATTGAATACGTTTTGCTTCTCACCAATATAAATGTTTATAAGTATTGTATAAATATTTATTTTCCATTATTAATTGGATATAATAGTTTATTTCTGAGAAATAACCTTACGAAACTGTCCAAAAAATGTGCACAAAACTAAAGTGCTGCAAGTTGTTTTGCCTTGCACTGTAAGCAACTTAATACAAAATCCCAATGAAAGACCAGTTGAGTGGTGTCACCAAGCTGTTAGGGTTTTCCTTTGTGCTAGATAAGCTCAGTCACTAACAGGAATGGTGCTGCCTAGCAGAGACTTAGATTGCTGATGTGTTAAGTTGCATAACTGTGTCTGATGTACTCCAGCTGCCTATCTTTACGGGAACTGCTCTTTAATGGAACAAAATGTTGGCCTCACTGTGGGTACCAAACAAGAGGTTCTTGTGATTTCAGGGGATTGTTTGGTTCAGCTTTTTTCACCTTTTATATAGGTCAAGTAGAGTTGACTTGTGATTCTCACAAGATTCTGATAACATTAGCCCTGCTGGAGTGAGAAGCTGGAAATGCTGATTGCAGTGGCACAAGTGGTACTTGAGCAATGAAAAAATAAATAAATTTTGCATGTACCATGCATACAAAGTACCTTTACTATTTGTAATGGAATTGCAACTTTTGATGAATTTTCAATATAAATTCTGGCTAGAAATATTGATCTTAGGCACTGTCTTGAATAGTTGCGGTAGTATTTAAAGCATGTCCTTGAGATGTCTCAAAATCTTTAACCTATTTTATTTATATTATGTTCATAGCATATGCAAGCTGATCCTTAAAAGTTACACATTCAAGAAACATTAAAACATTACAAAATAAGCTCATAATTTTATTTGACTTTGACTTTTGCAAAAACATCAAAGAATTCTTCAACAAATATATATGCAACCACTGCAGTGACAGGTGCTGTTATGAGGAAATAAGCTATGAAAAGAAGAGGACAATTACATATATCTATGAGTGAGAAGAAGCTGTAGTTTTGTAAAAAATTGCTTTATTCAGAGAATTTATCTGTTTAATCAGGTCAGTCAAAATGTGAAAAATTGGTAAAAATTAAACTACAATTTGTGCTACATCTTAAAATTATTTATATTCTACACAAGCATTCATTCAAAATCCAGTTATTTCTTCCATCTTCTTTTCTGAAAAAGAAAAACAAATTTTCGACTAACATCTATTCTTACTTTATGCGTCCATGACGCACCAAAGCATATTATTGACATTTAAATTATTGCAACTAAAAGAGATGGACCCAATGCACACCAGAATTAAAATATCTGCATTAAAAACCCACATAAAGAAAGGGGTCATTGTTTTGTGACATTTGTTTCCCTTTATTTATTCAATACAGTAATTTGATGTTCCAGACAGGAAAAACAGCCAAAACAGCTTGTCAAATAAAATGGACATTTGACAGACTGTGTGCGTCACTGCTGCTATTTATGGCATCTCAGAAACCATAATCACCCCTACATTTCAGAATTGATCAAAACAGGAAGCTGGAAATGAACCCGCATCTGATTCAAGAATCAGGTGCAATTCACACATGACAATTAACTTAACTCCCTCACACTTTGCAGTGCGTAGGTGTTGCACGGATGCATTTTAAAAGCAGTGGAAGCTAAATCAGTGCAGGTGTATTAGTGATTCTATGGTTCAAAAGATCTTTTTTGTGCACTTACGTACAAGGATTATCAGTTCAGCAACATAAAACTGCAACATATTAATCTACAGAGTAATCACAACAGCCACCAGAAATCTCTTAGCACTATTTGGCAAAGTGTTAACATGCCTACCCTCCTTAACATCTAGCAGCTTTTTTAATAAAATACATGTATTTAATTAGCACACATCACCTAATCAGTGGCAGTCGTTCACAGACAAATTACATAATCAGACGAGCCGGAAACGTGTCCTTTAAATACAGAAATCTGGCAGTTGCAGTCTGAGTCAGGCTTCAGGACAAAATACAGGCAGGAAATGTTTTATAAATTAAATGAAAGACAAACTCATCCTGTCTGTCTTTTATTTTCTGAGAGAGTCTAATCGTAAAATGGAGCAACATACAAAACTTACTTTGTACTTGGCTTTAGTCACTTTTTAAAACAGCAGGGAATTGACTCTAGATCTGGTTAATCGTCTAAATTATCTTACAACACAAATTTCATTAAATGGCCTTGAATCTCAGGTTAGTGGAAGAACACAGTGATGCATTGATAAGGTCATTATTCCAAATGTAGTGGGATCAAGTCATGTGAAAGGGAGATAAAGTTAACATTATGTCCACTGCAGCAAGAGAAAACCATCATGGTGATTATGGAATAGAGTTCACATGAGGAAAATACAATATTGCTTAATAAATTTAATAGGTGCTTGAAAGAATGTTGTTAAAAGTATTTCTTCCCACTGCATAGATGTCAAACTAACAGGTTATGAAAGAAAATTGATAGGATGTGTTGTGTGAGTGAGTCTAATAATTTGAAAACAGAAAAGAAACATTAAAAAAAACAGTCAATCTTGCCTGAATTTTTTTGGGGGTACATTATAAGAGAATGGACTTAAAAGTCAGAGTGAACATATAAAAATAGAAGCTGTATTATATACAATATCTTTGAAGAAAAAAAAAAGATACATTTCACATCATGACACCGCATGTATAATCCATTACTTTCAGACTCACTCATCCCACACATATTGAACACTAACATATCTTGGCAACCCCGTTCCCATAATAGCAGGCCTGAGACTCAATGCATCGATACAAGGATCAGTGTGAGAGAATAATAGAAATGACCACCAGGTCTTTGTAGTGTGGTTCAGAAAGAAACCTGATGAAAGCACCAGCAGACCCTTAGTGTGACTGTCTCAGTCATGAGGACCCAGTTTAGCAGACACACACACATGCACGCACACACGCTGTCCACCTACACTGTGAATGCAGTTTCTGCCATCAGTCATGAACTGATGCCTGAGTGGGATGAAACCTACTGTCCTTGTGTGGGCAAAGCTGCTCTGAACTTGATTAAACACATGAGACGAAAGAAGAAGAGGGAAAAAAGGAAAAGGGGGGAGGAGGAGAAGAAACACACTCAGTTTTTCCACAGGGAGTCATACTGGCTCTTCATCCTTCTCCTCTGTGTCTCCTTTAATATGAAGAGAAGAGACTATGTTCTCTAACCCATTAATCTTCACTATCTGGAATCACAGCTAAGTCTGCTGCATCAAAATATGATTCATTCACAGATAAAATAACAGGATCGTTCCAGCCAGAAGAACCTGAACAGTTGAAGCCCCTTTTCCCTGACGACAAATCTAGTTTTACCTGGATTTTGTAATAAATTCAGCCAAAGGGTCAAGTTACATACTGACAAAACGTATAATAAAGAAATCTTTTTGACTGCTATACTGAATATTGCCTACCAATCCCTAAACCTAAGACACAAACATAAGCTTACCACAACAAATGAAAACATAATTAAAATGGGCTACATAAAACGTTCCAATGATACATGAACATGCTGGGTTGTTAAAGTTTTAAATTGTTAATTTATATTGCTTGTTGTGGTTCCAAAACCCATGCGACCTATGGTCAGTCAAGGGATGTTAGAACCTTAGCCCAAATGGCAAAATAGAATAACACAATGCACTAGTTTTACTATATAAAAGCTGTAGTATTTAACTTTTATAAGACATATGTTTTTTTACATATTTGTTAAAACTGTCATCATGTTGAAAAATTCAAGGTCCTTCACCTCCTCCCAGAGCTACCCCTGGTCAAAAACAGCCAATCAGAGCCAGGAGAAGTGTTTTAGCACTGTCAATCTCGCTCATGTATGCACTGCTCAATGTGCTAATGGTGAGAAACAACTTAGCGTTGCAAGAAAACTACTTATCTGCTGACATCAGTGGCCATGCTAACTAGCCTGAGCATTCATTTCAGGGTCTCCCCATAGCTCTCTGCTATGTTGTAACAGGAAGGGTGTGAGCAGTACATACATAAGCCTGGTTGACACCATTAATACCACCCTTCTGTATCTGATTTTTTGCTTCTGATCGAGCTGTGCTTTTCTGCAGTAAGCACTTGGAGAAAGCAGATCAGCTAGATTTTCACAGATTATCTGTCTGATACTATCACAACATAGTGACAGTTTTAATATGTGAAAAACATATTTTTATATAAGTTACATACTATATCTTTAATTACTACAATTTTGAAAACAACCACTGTACTCTAATAGTGCAATAAACTACTTTCAGAAGGTACCTAACATCCCTAATAGGTCTCATACGTTTATTAGTGAACAAAAAGCATTATAAAGGAACACAGCAGAGAGTTTGGAGAGATTTAATACAGGGATAAATTCTAGATTAAATTATAGATTATAGTTTTCAATGTCTAATGGAATAGTGTTTCTTTTATGTACCCTCCAGTTTCTTGGAGGTCTACCTGGTTGATCCTGCCAGTATGTGTCTCCAAGATTAAGCCATGCAAGTCTAAGTACACACAGGCGATATAGTGAAACTGCAAATGGCTCATTAAGTCAGTTATGGTTCCACATTAACTGAACCATATTATCTAAAGATGGGAAGAGTGAGACACGTCTGCAAATCTCCCTCACAGATCGGCAGGCGGACAATTGGCTACATTTTTGTGAAGTGTGACATAAACAAAATGTAACTAATTTTACCTAATTTAAAGTAATTTAGAGTTGTTATTGATAAATCATTTACAATGTGAAGATTCATACAATAATAAGTGTTACACATGTCTGTGCCTAAGTTTGTCTGTGCCACATGTTGAATGCACTTATGAGAAAGTGACAGAAATCATGCTTCCCAGGAATGTAGTCAGTCAGTCACCTTTGCTCCACATGCAAAGTGCAACTGTAAGATGAAAAAATAGGTCGGCAAAACGTGACCCACATACTGTAAGTCAAATAAAGCACACAAATGGAAACCTTTCTATTTTTACATCTTTCATTTAACAATAGTTCTTGCATGTGACGGATGTAATAATGTCAATCGGGGTTTAACAATAGAGGACATGCTTATCTGTCATCAAAAGAGAGCTCCATAAACACTAAGTAGATGGAAAAAATCTGAGAGTGGGACCATCAAGCTGTTAACTCAGCAGCTGTTAGGCGGCTTGTTTCTCTGAGGGACGCAGGCTGGCAGTGCCATGGGCCCACTGATTACTGTTTCACCCCTTGGTGCTTTCCAGCAGTGGGCCAAGGGCTCGGCACACATGTGACCATGACTGGAAAGCTTCGCAAGTGGGAGCTGTCAACACCAGGACATAAATAAAGCTAAAGATAGGGTGATGGGGTTTCAGCTACAGTTTCTGGTCATCCAGGAGCTTTTTATAGAAACACTCTGGTTTATAAAAGGCTAACAGACGCTATTTTTGACCCAGCTGACCTCAGGAACAGGAACCTTGGAAACTTGTGAGGCTTGGGGTGAATAACTGACCCCTGTGTGTGAATGTGTCAGTGTTAGGTGGTTGTGGGAGTTTCAGATAGTCAATGCGGCTGGGATCAAATTGGCCGAGGACTGTATTATTTTCGGACACAGTCCAGAGACACAGACATGAAGATGATCACATGTGCTTGTCTCAGAGAACTGTAAAGTTATCGGATCACTTTTCCAGGGTATTGTCTGGATTAAGGCCTGACAGCCTTATTACAATCAACATTTTCCACATGGTTTAGCTTAATGTGGCAAAAAGTAAAATGTATCAAGTTTACTCTGGAAGACAACTGCTGAGATTTTTTTCTAGCTTGGTTCTCAGTTCTCGTCCTCAGTCTGTCAAAAGCTCAAGTAAAAGGAAAGGAGAAAGCGATGGCATTCATTAAAATTTGCCGCTGATATCCACAGTCTACATCCTGGACAGGTCACGAGTCAATTACAGGGTATCACAGAAGGAGACAGGACAAACAACCATGCAACCACACACATCTCTAAGGCAATTTGGAGTTAAAATGAGTTAGCTTTGGAGTGTGGGAAGAAGCCAGAGGATCTGGTGAGAACCCACACCTTAAAGGGGAGAACATAAACGCTCCCAGGCAGGGAGTTGAACCCAGACCTCTTTTTCTGCAAGGGAAACAAGTGCTAAGAACTGCACTTATGTGCAACTCAATTAGATCATAATGTTTTTATATTATGAATCGTTATGCACGAGGTTTGAGTCCAAGAATTTCATAACTTCTTGGTGAATTTGCATTCAATTTAGATGTATTTAGATTCACATCCAGATGACTATGTCACTACATAGGTGTGTGGCTGGGCTGGCAGTTTTGGCGGGCCTGAATCGCTGCCAACAGAAAAGTCCGGCTCATCTCCAAGACGACGAACAAAATATGCGTCCAGTTTTGGGGTTTTTTTGGCTTTTCCTTGCTCTCTTTTTTCAATCCTTTTCACTTTGCCGCTCCATGAGGCGCCACTCATGCTAACTTAGTCCGTAAAAATGCTCTAGCTAGTTTGCCTTCTGTTGCCAAGTGACTGGTGATGACGTTGGTGGACGGCTGGTGACGAGTTTTATATACACTTGGAGACAATATGGGCTATCCACTTGTAATTTTGCGTGTCATAAAGTGAAATGTAAGAGTGAAAATAAGGCCAGTCATGTAGCACAACATTTTATTTAATATTTAACACTCACTACATAACTAAAATTATTCGGTCTTGTAAAGTTTTTAGCAACCATGAGTCAATCCTGATTGGGCAACCTACTGTATATAATCCTATATACAACGTATTTGTTATACGTGACAAGTTTAGATTTAAGAAATACTGTTCCGTTTCCCATCCAGGTCTTCTGGGTTGGCTGTCCTCCTAGACCCGTCTGGTCTTCTGGGTTGGCTGTCCTCCTAGACCCGCCTGGTCTTCTGGGTTGGCTGTCCTCCTAGACCCGTCTGGTCTTCTGGGTTGGCTGTCCTCCTAGACCCGCCTGCAGCTTCGCCATGGTAGCATTATTGAATTCAATTTTAAATTATGTGCTCTTATTCAAAACTATTTATGAAACAACAAAAATATTAATAATGGCAAACCTGTTTGCCTTTAAAGGGTCATGGAGTTCATTCACACCTAAGCAAGCATATATTACTAAAATCCCTTATTTCCATTCCTAAGATCTGTACTCTTCCATATAAAGCATTCACAGATTGATGTTAGGCCCTGAAATATTTCTGCTACAGAGTTAAAATATATTTAAAAATGGTACATGACAACACAATGCCTAAAAAGGTTTGGTCTGTTAATAATTTACACCTGTGAAGCTGAACAGTTTTTCATGTTTATTATAATAATGGGTTTCTGTGAGTGAAGATTTACATGACCTCTTCATATGTGATTGAAACAGCTGCAATGCTTCTATATTTCTGACCGTCAAGTCTGTGGAGTCAGTGTTGCATTTCTACTCAGCCGGCCAAGCAGGAGCAGCGCTGATTTTAAGCAGACGTGTTTGAAATAAATAGGGGTGACTGAGATCTGATGCAGTGCCGGCTGTGTGAGTTTCCATAGACACAATGCAAACACTAGCTCTCAGATTGACTCAGGAGTCTGGAAGGGTCACTGAGTAGAGACATTTGAGCTTTCTGAAGACCTTGTGGGTGTTTCCCGCTCAGAATATGTCATGACTAAATCCTCGGAAACCCCACACTGGCATGATCTAAAGTCAGAGATCAGGACCAGGAGTCATATCCTGCACTACTCTGGTGTATTCTGATAATCTCAGGTTAAAAATAGAAACCGAGGCTGAAAAAATAGGTTTTACAGATAAAAGGCTCCATAAATAACAGCTTTTATGGTATATAAGTTGACACTAATGTGTTGGATAATGGATTGTGACCTCTCTCCCATGACAATAAAGCTTTGTTTTCTTTATCCCAACCAAGTGGCTTAGAGGTACCTTTGTTTCTCCTTCAGCTGTGATTTACAGTATACTGAGTAAAGCAAGGCCACCATAGCTGGTGTATATACATAACCCTGAAATGTTGTGTACTGTTTGGCAAGTTGTCATAGCTTCATCTCAAACGTGACCATGAGCAACGATGAAGGCCACAAATCATCAAACGCAGGTGATGTATGTGTGTTTTTCTGTCTGATTTGGACATGACCAGGTGTCCTCACGGAACAAGCCCAGATATAAAGCTAATTAAAGCTCCTTCATGAAAAGAGAAAGCACACGTGCCACTGTGGAGGGCAGAGTTAGGCATCAGATATTGTCATAGTACGATTTTATTTTCTGAGAGGGTGATGGCGATGCATCACTGGCTCATGGACAAGTAGGGGCGATATGAGCTGGCCAAAGCATTTGTTTGGTGTGTGCTGTTTGAATCCATGGCAACCGTAGCATGGCTGCGTCCTCTGTTAGATAGAATCTCTATCTTTGGCAGTGTGGAGAAATTTAACGACTCAGGAGCTCAGCATCCTTTCTTCATCTGTAGTGATGGAAAACGATGATTGTAACTACATCTCTGGGCTGTGGACTTGAAGGTCAGATTTGTAGTTCAGGTCAAACAAAGTTAGGACTGTGGTTCAGTAACACACGCGCCTTTGCATCACCATCACAATAAAAGATACATCATTTCCTTCTTATCAAATTTTGTGATTAATACAATAATCTTGTTAAGTAAAAAGATTAAGTGGTCACAGTGTTGCTCTTGCATAAGACTGTATTGGTCCAAGTAAACAGCGCTCACAACAAGAGCCCAAAATCCTGCATTCAAAGTTTTGCCCCTAATAGTCCTCAAGTTTGCAGCTGCAGTAAAAGATGACACCATTTTTTTAAGAAAAAATGTGTTCCTACAGCGTTTAATGGTGCCTTGTGTAGATTTTTGGATATGTTTTGTGTACAAAAATTAAAGATAACTGTGATTTTATGAATGCTGACCATTTTTTTGTTTTGTTTTGTTTTGTTTTTTGGCATGTACTCACTGGTTGTTGTACTAGATTTTGACTTTAGTTTTGATTTATCTTTGGTGATGAGCTCAGAGTGTTTGAGCTTGTGAGGCCTCCGTGCCAGCTCCCCAATCTGCAGGCTCCATTGCGGATTTTTATTAAATTGGAGCCTCTCCTCCTCAAAGTGTAAGAAGAAATATGTTGGTAAATTTTAAAAAAAGACTACTGTCAGGGTATGATTAACCTGGGGCTTAATTGTACGCAAAAATCCGAGTTTACTTAACAATTAGGCCTGTTAGATAAATAGAACCACACAACTTTGTATCACAGCTTCAACATTAAAAGGCACTTTTTTGAAATTAAAAATTTAGAAAGCTGTGATCACAGGGGAAACAACAACATAACAGCATACTTCAATAAAATTACAGAATGTGCAAACTCCACATAGAATGTACATGCACATTCACAATCTACTTTTTTTATATATATGTACGTATATATTTACACTTATATATGTTCCACAGAAATGCAAATAACATTATTTTGGAATGTATTTCTGCTGGAAACAGCACGTATTTCACGGTGCTGTTCAGACTTTGCTGTATGTGGGGAAAAAAAGTCACTATGATAAGCAAGTAGATAACGTACTGCTAAAAATACATGTGACTGACTCTATTTCTGAGGTTTGACTGTAATATCATCTTACACGGCACATCGATTGTGGCTGAGGATGATGTGCCCGCTCAGGTATTCTCTGTCTCAATAAAGCTCAATGATGCTATTTTAGATTTATTATTTGGGAATTTATTATGAGGGAAATATACTTCACATACCCATTTGCATCCTTAATATATTATCTGCACTCTGACTGTATTTATTTTAGGGAGACAACACATGAAAATAAAATCAATCCTTGTAACGTAACCCTTTTGACTCAAGCAGGGATTGCACACATCTCAGAGGGCAGACAAAGACAAGGTCAAATGTTATTGATTGAGATACAGAAAAACAAAGCAGCCACTGAAGAAATAGCATTTGCTTTCGCTCTACTCACTCTATTGATCTTTGGATCATTTTATTGTCCTGCCTATATAACCTTAATTTTAAATATCATGGTTTTATTATGTATTTTATTGCTCGTAACTAAGCTAGTGAAACATAGATTGGTTCAAGCTGCTTCATGCAAAACACATCAAATGTTGCCACCTAGAGGTTGTTCTAAAAAAAATTATAATTGATTGTTTTTACACAAAAGACACACAAACACATGAAAAGAAAGTCTGCTTATTGTGAATTACAGAAATAACTATGGTAATAGTAAAGTTATTCTGATTTAGCCTGTGATGATTTATTTTGTGTGTGTGTGTTTTTTTATTGGTTTGTTGTGGGGGGGGACTTTTACCTTTTTTCTTAAGCAAAACACTTTTTTGAGTTAATTTCCCTATTTAAATGGGATTATTTTTTTCTGTTTTTAATATGGACTTAAATTTATTTTTTTATATACACATCAAAAACATTTATACAAAGGTACAATTTCCAAACATTACTATATCTTGCCATCTGCTGGGCCAATAATGCTATAGCTCAAAGACAACATGCTGATAGAAAAAGATAAAGTGCTCCATTTGTTAACTCAGTGAAAACAACACAAAATTCATTCAAGAGAAATTGTTTCCTTTTTGAAAAATAAATATCATGTAATCAAATATGCATATATGGATGACCAGAACAACCTAAACCAAGAGCAAACACAGAAATGTATAGCTTAAATATTTCAATTGGGTAGTGTGACAACAAATTCAACATGGAGGGCATACATTTCCATTATTACATAATTCTTTAAATTATGAATTACAAAAGCATTAGTTACTATCCACACTGTATTTTTGCTCTATTTTTTTCTAGAGTACAACACAATTTTATATTTTTTTCAAATATGTTTTCTTTGTTCTTTGCAGTCCTAACACAATTAGCACAGCATTTTATTTTTTTATCAGAATATTTTAAAAATACTTTCCTGTCTTTTATAATCTTTAAAGATGCATTTTCTCCAAGGATATCCTTCCTGTTGCATTTTCTTTCCCAATTGATTTCACTAAGCTCCTTTACTTCCATCTCTTCATTCACATCACAGCGTTAATTTGCAAAATGTAAATACAGAGGCGAAGCCCTGAGGCAGTTGGCTAACTTGGCTATCTTTCAAACTATATTCTGGGCTCTGGTTTTTACCAGCACATCAACAATGACCTGAAGGTGATTCATAAAATCAATGTCTGTGCAGCTTTTTCCCAATAAAGCCACAAAGACATTTCCTATAAACTATAAACTGCAGATCTTCATGCACTTCTGGGATCATAATTTTGATTAAGACAACTGTGCATTTGAGTATGTTATGCTATGATTATCCAACCATATTTAATCTGTTTTTAATGTATGCTTTTGTAAGTTTATCGTCTTTCCATTCCCAACAAATCATTATAAAACAAAAAATGAATAAAAGCTATAATTCTCAATGCCTCTTTCATGAAAACAATACTGCAAAGGCAGGACGGCCTTTAAAATCTATGGATAATGAATGAAGGGCAATGAGAGGAAACCTGCAGGAGGAGCAACTCTCAGAATCAGCAAACAATTTACATAAGCAGAACAGGGAATCAAAATGCAAACAGCAAACAACCTGGAGGGAAAGAGTTCAGATTAATCAGGTTCCAGGGGATAAGGTTTCAGGGAAGCATGACAGAAACATGTTCAGGGACTATATACCAACTGATACAGCTGAAATGCTGCCATTAAGCCTTTACTAATGTTTTATTCAAATGTCCATTTACAATGTTTTTGATATGTCAGCACTTTTCCATTCATTAATGGGATACACCTTTAAATATCTTTAAAATGAACATGTGGTGGCCACAAAAGATTAATCTTTCACAAGTTTCTCATCTTCCCTGATTGGTGGGAGTTTTGCCAAACTAAAGATAGTAGAGTAGCTAAAAACATGGAGGGTTAATTGGACTGCACCACCAGTTCCTTATAAAGAGGGGGAATATATATTTTTTTAAATTTAAATACCTTTTTGTATTCTAGCAGCAATGACTTGTATTTATTTTGTTTTCCCTTCATTTGAGTTTAGTTTATTATTATTAACTAAACTCACTGCCATTCTCTTATAGTTAGCCATGCATGTCCTGAGTTATATTATTTGTGTTAATGTGGTGTGATCAGCCATTACAACTCCTTGTATGTCATCATCCCTTTTAATGATGAACTATGTTTTCCCTGCTCAGTTTGTTTGCCAAGTTTTTTTCTTTTTTTGCCAGTGTTTGGTTTTCTTTAACTTCTGTTACGAGTTTGGCATTTATTTATGTATTTTTTTTGTACTCAAAACCCCAGAACAACTTAAAGTAACAAAGTTGTGTATTCAGTCAGTAAATAACTGGCTACAGTGTATGCGTCGTCTCTCCATCATACATTCCTCCGGGCTTGGATTTGGCTACTGATTACCTTGAACTCAGCACTGGTTCTTGTCACCACTATGAGGGAGATTAAACATTTGCTTGAACAGCCTCAGCTTCAAGAAAAAAAAAACCCTGAATTATCTGGAAGAAATCTGTTTGTGCTATTTGGTCAGTTAATATCTTATTAACAGAGTTTGGGGCCTTATAAGTCTTCAATCATGACTCACATGCTGGATAGCAATGTTCCAGAAAGTGAAAAGTCAAACTTCTGATCCTTACAAAAAATAGTGGAAAACTGAGAAAAGGATATTTAGAATTTTATTTTCTTCAAGAGAAATTTCAGATAGATACATTATAAAAATCTTTAAGCCACCCAGAAATTACATCTCTTGCAACAAAAATACAATAACTTAAGAGCCACTTCTCAGTTGGGTGTCAAACACTGTTATTGCCACCACATCATAATATATCTCAAAAATAGATCTTGTTAGAAACATTTTAAAATATTTATCAACAAGGTACCTGAGAAATCCATGTCCCATTTTGATTTATGGACAACAGAGCAGTTTAAGCCACAGGCTGGATAAACAGTTGATAAAGGATCAGGCTTTTGGCAGCCTGTAGATCTGGCTGCTACTCATTTCACAGTGTTGCTTGCTTTCTTCGATTAACTGCTGCTGGCGTTGGAGTGCAAACCAGGCTTTATCTTCAACTTAAAGGCTTAAATAAATTTCTTTTAAAATTTAACAACAAATTTCTTGTGATATCTTTAAAACCTTTTAGAAAATATTATTTACAAATTCTCAAAGATTTCAGATCGAAAAAAAAAACTGCATTTCTGTTCTGACAGAAACTTACTCCTGCTAATGTTACTTTGTGCAAAATGGATCAAAAAAGCTTTTGGAGAAACTACAACGGCAGTAAAAGTATACTTGCAATAAAGCACGCCCCATCCCACAAACACAAAAACTGATTTTGACTTCTACAAGTTGATATGCACAGAGGTGAACTTAATTGGAGGAACGTACTAGCCTCTCTTTGAGAGGCTGAGGAGGCCTGAAGTTGTTTTCCATGCGCATCCTCTGACCATCCTCTTCACCACTGAACTGGAGCAGTCGGAACATCCCCAGCTGCACGTTTAGACACAAAGACATGACATGTAGTTTTCACCATTAAATTCAGTGCAACATATTTAGGCTTCTATAGTAACACAAGTTGAATTATAGGGCTAAAAATCTGCTTCCCTCCTCCCTACAACAAAACATTTCCTTATTGGACTCGCATCTTGCTGTGCATGAGTACCACCACATGAATGAACATATTACTACTATCAATTTCACGGTATGATATTTTAGTTTAATGTTTAACAACAACAAAAAGCGATAGTGATAATTCTACATACATCTGTAAATTATTTTTTGTGATAATAAAAGAAAAGGCCACTTCCCACAGGTCCACCATTTCTACCAGATGACATGACATGGATTAAAAACAACAAATGTCGTTTGAATTTAAGAGTTTAGAGATAAACTGTTGGGAATGTCCTCACTTGCTTTTCCGAGACCACGATCGGCTCTTTCAGGACAATCCAGATGACGCTCTCGTGTAAGGGAGGTGTGGTCAGTGACCCCAGGTAGGTCCAGTAGTGGAGGTTGCTGGGTAGGAGGCACTTGGGATTGAAACCTTTGAAATCTGTGGAGCTGCCCTGTAGGAAAAGTAAATAACATAACCACCAACAACAGCTTTTAAAATGCGCTTATAAGGGAGAGAAAATGTAATAAATGTAAGCAGTAAAATACGAGACTCACCTTAAATTTCACCATGTACAGAGCATCAGTTATCATGTGAAGCCATCTGTGGTCATCACCTAGCTAACAGAACAGACTGGTTCTTAAAACTGATATTTGTGTATTTAGAGAAACTTTTACAATCTTTTTCCTTCATTTGTTGGTGGGCTAAAAAACAAATTGCATGCGTTAATTTTGCTAGATCGTGATTAGGTTTGATTAAAAGATATAATTTTGATTGGGCTTTTATTTCCATTCACACTGGATTAGATGAATGTTGGATCTCCAAGCCTTCTGCAACATATTGCAAAGACTGTCCATGGGATCAAATGCAACAGTTAAAGCAAAAGTGACGACTCAGACTTTACAAATCGGGTCAAATGAATTGCTCACGACATTAAAATGTTGAAACAAAAGTTAAACCAGATTGCAGACCATTATATTTGAATCTTTCTAAAAACAGATCTGATATCTTTTCACGGATAGAGTATGATAAGGCTGCTAAAAGAATAAGTCATGCACAACATTAGATATGGGTAAGAAAAAAACTGATAAAGTTTTGAAGCAGTTTTACGATTTGTCATTTTAACCGACAGTATCTGCTTAGCCAGATCCAACTGATTATCATTTCCTACCAGACAAACTCCATCACCTACCGAGCAGCAAAAGCTATTACGCCAGCTTTGTCAGATATTTTAATAATCTAAACTGAAGTACAACGTTTCTTAATAGTGTGGGAGAAAAAAAGTCTAAAACCAATACACAAATTTATTGAATTTACAACACTCACACCTTAAAAACTTCAAAAATATGATGGGATGAAACTACAATTGGACATGCATTAAATGTTGTACCTTTAAAAAGATGCCAAGAACAGCAAGGCCATCAGGAGCCGTTGCTGCTTCCTCAAACGTCTTGTACTTGTCAGCATTCCAGTGAACTAAATGCAACTAAAGAAAGAAATAAGCAGAAAAACTAAATTAGGAACAAATATCTGCTTTCTCTGATGGGGTGACATGTCCATAGCAGTCATACATCAACAGGATTTTATGAAAATAAACTAAAATCCAAAAAGACCTGTCTTTATTCTTCAATTAACCGTACAAGTTAACAGATGTTACCCATGTCTACTGGATCTATTTAGTTACCAGCAAGCTAAGAACTGAAGGTTTTAAATCCAAACACAGACCTCGGATGCATAGCCGGCTCCGGCTACAGTGTGCTCAGATCCTTCACATCCCTTTTCACCCCAGTGGAAGTGAAACTGCTTGAGTCTATAAGGGTTGTCAAGAGGGCCTCCTTGAATCACTGTAGGCAGAAAGAGGAAAGTGAGAAAAATAATTTGGAAGTCACACATGACATCAGCTGTGCCTTCACACTCTTTCAGGAAGTGTTATAGAAATGCCTTCCTGGCACAGAGTACCATGTAAAAGGCATCAAACACAGCCTGGCACCTTCCTCCAGAGATGCAACAAGACGAGTCAGTGCAGTAACATCCATTAAACCACATTTTTCACTTTATGTTTTTTGCAGTTTTCAGTTTACATGAACACTGTCATAATAAACATCATGGAAGATGATGCCGATTCAGTCCCAGTATATCGTCTTTCCTTACCTCTGTGTTGCTGACCTGTATGTTCTCTGGGTACTTCATCCTCCCACAGCTTCAATTTGGGAATAACATGGTTATACAAGTCAGGTTCTCCGTCTTCCTCAATAATCTAAAGTCATTAGTCCAGCTTAGGTGCGTCTGCGTGGTTCCATTTCTTTATTTTCTTAAAAGCCACTGATAAAACTTATGCCAAATATGCATCTTTCTCTTGATGACAAAGGTTACAAAGGTGCAAAGCAGAAACATTTAGAAGCCAAGTGCACAATGGGATCTTTCCCAAAGCACTAAAGAAACCCCCTTTTTTCTGGCCATATTAAAACAATTATACTTATTGCTGGCAATCACAGTTGTTGGGATTACGTTTAAAATTTCCAATAAGAATTCATTCACATCTGCAGAAGTTTTAAAGTTTTCCCACACTTTGCAAGTTGCCAATACACATTTGAAAATAACATTACTCTTCTGGTAAATACTTTTATTTTATATTTTGACCATGTATGGTAAAATGTAGACAACTCTTCCGTTAACTCAAGTTTTGTTCACTATTCCCTATGTTCAGTGCCATTTTGATGTTCACCATCTTTGTTTGGGCTCCTCAGTCATAAACATCTATATCCGACCTGAACAACAAGAGAACCATTAAAAATATTACCAACTGAGAAGAGTTTGAAATCATGGCAGCTAGTGTCCACAAAATGTTACACTGTGGTAGTTCTTTGCAAACATTATCTTGCACATTTACAATTGTGATTTGTTACACTGTTCAGAACTACTGCAGATTGATATTCTTAAAGCAAATAAGCCATATTTTGCACATCTTCGCATTGGAACATAATTCCTTGACGCTAAAAGCCGGCTCAATCCCTTTGGCTGCACTTCAACAAGCTCATTGTGCTGTTGAATTCTGAACTTCAGAGACCACAATCAGGAAGGACTGTTAATAAAGTCAGGCTCCATCACAATCAGCCCTTTCTTTCTTACCTCGTTTGAACATTAATGAGTTTCCGCACACAAATTTTTAAAATTTGCTTATGATTTGACTATGGCAGATTCCATAGGCAACACAGAGAAACAAATTACAAAATATACATATGAAACAACTCACACTTTGGCACATGAAAACTAATTACTGTCTTTAAATGTAAGGAAAGCTAAAGTAGTTATCACTGAATTTATCAACACTACTACCTGGAGTTTTGAGAACTTTCTACTTAACACCGATGAAAAATTGCAACTGTTCTGGTTAGCTTCCCAAAGACAACAACTTTCCATGTTTTGAGTTTAAAAATCAACAACAGGCAAACAATCTAAATCAGGTTAAAACCTAAAAAAATAAGACGTTCATCAAAAAGCTCATGTGAGAAAGGTAAGGTCTGAATATGGTAAATATAAAAAGGCATGTGCCTCAAAATGTTCTCCCAGCATGTGAAAAATAAAAAAAAGTTTTGATAATCGTTCATGCATGAAACTAAACGTGATCCAAGAAAATAAAAAAGCCTGATTTTTTTTGTATGAATTTACCCATTATAATTTTAACTTGTCATCATTATTTTTTATCCATAAAAAAATAATGGGTAATTATTTTTTACCCATACAAATTAAAGATCTTGATAAATGTACTCAATTGGCACCAATTTCATGTGTTTTGCAAGTGGTTGTGTGTGCTATAGTTGTGTCCAATACTGAAATGCCACTTTTGCAATTTGTCTGAATTATTTTCCTTTTCCCAGATAGATAATTTCCCAAAATCACACTTCATATCCCAAAGCAACTCGCAAGCAATTTGAAGAGTTTGGGAGACATTGGAGAAGACTCAGTACTGCTTGTGTTTCCTTGCTGGTCATTTCTTTAATCCATTATTTCCATACATTTGCTTGCCTTGTGGAAATTCTGTGTGGAACTGCCCAAGCTTCTGTACTTATCATTCATGGTGATTGCAGGGTGGCCATCACGCATCCAGCCAGTCATAAAAACAAGCATTGTCATAATAACCACTGAGATCTCCGACAGGTTATTATATCTTTTGTCCAGCAGACAGATCTTCATAAACTGTTAGCTGCACTTTCCTGCCTCGTAATCAGAGGTTTATTTTCAGCCTTTTATTATGATCAGTAATACACCTGGTTTGCACTTTGCAAAACTTGTTGTCCTTTGCTTTCAGTACAGATTTTTACAGCATGTTTGCAACAGCAGATAAGAGAGTGACATCATCTCTGAACTATGACCACCATTAAAAGCTGCAAGGTGATCTTTAAACATTGTCCCTGCAAAGCAATGTGACAATTTCAGAGGCAAAAAATTCTGACAAAACCTGCAGGGGAAAATAAGAATGTCAACAAACAGATTATTCTCACCTGAGCGGTCATCAGAGTCATTAAACTCCACAACTACAGAGTGTCCATTGTTAGCGATGTTAAGAGATGTACACCGGTCATACTTCAGGAAAATAGGACCCAGGCTGCTGTCACGTCTAGCCTCATCAGGAATGATGTCAATGGGAGACTGGCGGTTTCCTTTGGCAACTGGGAACTGTCTGTGCCATGCTGAAGGACCTTTAAATTACAGGGGTGAGGGGGATAAAACCCATATTTTTACAAGAGCTTCAATTAATTTAAGGCATAAAGTAAAATCATGTCCCTGCACATGCTAAGATCAAAAATAAAATAGTTTTTCTTTTGTCCCCGTGACAAAATAAAACCCATACCTCAAAATCTACCCTAGAAATTTTACAATTCAACATCAGACTTGTGTGCAAAACAAATGAGTAAAGACTCACTCATTCTTAAAAACTGTCAGAAATCATTATTTATTAGTCGTTTCCCCTCTCAGAAGTCCAGGGCAAACTCAACAGCAGATTCTCAAGTTAAAGTGACAGCGGTCACCCTGTAAAGCACCGGGTTAATCCCGGTTTAACAGCCGTCTTTGCAGGTATCCTTCCGGAGAAGCAGAGCAGGATCCGTTTGTGCAGCTAAGAAACTATTTATCACGCTGAAATCATTAAACATGTTATAGAGAGTCTGATTAAGAACTTTTTTCTTTTTTTTACCGTCCTCTTTTCCGTATCCCCAGTGGTGTCCTGTCATTGTCCTTGTTTGCGGCTTAAGTCACACTTAATGACGGCCACAGAGATCAGCCGGTGCAGCTATTGATGAAGTTTATTAAGGGGGACGGACAATTACTCCCGGTGAGACACGCCCCCTCCCGACCTCAAAAACAAATCAATCAGTAATTTATCCATTTATGGACAGACGTAGAGATTATAATTCAAGAAAGTTTGACAATTTTTATATAAATGTATCATGATTATTGTGGAAAATGTAATGAACCCTGAAATAATAGGCTGCTTCTTTCTTTTTGTGTACTGTCAGTTATTTGATAGGAAAAGTAGAAAACAAATAAGATGAAAAACAGCTTTTCTGGGTTACAGGATTTCTTCCTGGAAGGGCTTTAAGAAGGCTGAAAGGACAAAAGTAAATAGAAACAAATCAATTTTAGAAGTATTAAAGTTTGATTTTAAGTAAAACACGAATAAAGATTTGCTGCTAAGTTAAAATTTGCTGCAAATAATGACTTTAAAAATTAAAACTTTGGGGTTGTTTTTGCTCGTTATGTTCTATAAATGTTGTCACTAGTATGATGTGCTCACATAATCAATATGTGGGCACCAATTACTTGTCAGCATATAGCGAAGTTTGAATTGCTCAACACATCCAGGGCCCATGAAGCCCTTTACAAAAGTTGTCATCAGATGTATGAAGTAAATATTGCAATCTTTCGAAAATCGTACATCAAACCAATTTTCTATCAATGCATTTGCGCCATATATTTAAATTCTGACCCAAAATCAATGCCTCTTATTAAGATGTTACTTTTTGTCAAGTTAAAATGTTGGACCACTTTCATTTATCAATTTCCCTATTTTAAATATTCTCACGTTGAATTAAAATATATTTTTCGAGCAAAATGCAAGAAATTTTAATTGAAAGGAAAAGACAGTTACCAAACTGAAAAAAATCTACAGTAATTACATCAAAACTTTATACTACAGTACGGAGCCCTCTAGGGGACATGGGAATTTTTTTTTTCTTTTGCGTTCCCTCGCAAAACTTTGCTTTCCTTTGCAATACTGTACTGTTCCCGATCAGTTATGCGGCATAATTGAATACTATAAGCCTTTCTTACGGTGGCCAAACAGTTAATAATAATAAGTTTTAATAACTGAGGCTCTGTAAGAGCCATATGAATGAAATAAGTAATTATTGATATGACAGGAGCACGCGACTTTGACACTTGGGTGGTGGGTGTGTCGATGTGGGCGTGGCTGTCATCAAGGATGAATGGGAAGGTTACTGGCCTGCTGGCTTTGTGTGTATGAGGAAACGGATGAGCGGGGTGGTCAGTCCTTGCAAAGTTTGGAGCATGATAATCAAAATGGATTAAATCGATAATTCTGACATAACAAAGAAATGGTTTGGAGTTTGGACAGATGAGATTCCCCGAGTTAACCTATTGCGGCCCTTTACCATAATTAGTTTGTCCTGTTTTTAATAATAAAACGTGTTTATTATTATTAAGTCTTTAGTGCAAAAAAACTGATTAAAAGTCGATTTATTCACTGCATGTTTATGTCTGCTAAGGTTGAGATGGAACTGAACATGAAAACGGCCCTTGAAACCATTCAGGCAACCAGCACAACAAAGACACAATTAAAACTGTCAGATAACTTATTACCCCGCGATAATAACTCAGAAATAGTCCAAATTAGGATGTATTTTTTCTTATTTCTTTCCTACTTACGGGAAGTTTCTGTTTATATCATAGGTTTGTGGTGCCTTTCTATCCTAAAGAAAGATATAAAACTTCAGATATTTCACAAAGAGATATTAACATTCATGGAAAACCCTCACATAATCGTGTATTAAAGCAGTAAGTACGGCGGCCACCGTAAGAAAGGTTTACAGTATTCAATTATCCCATATAACTAATCAGTACAGTATTGCGAGGGAACGCAAAAGAAAAAAAAATCCCCATGTCCCCTAGAGGGCTCCGTAGTACCGTACCGTACAAATTGGCCACCTAATTGTTAAAAAAAAAAAAAAAAAAACCTAAGCTTTAAAACTTCCCTGGATTCACCACAAAATCGCACAGAATTTTATAAAGCATATTTTATACACTTTTGTGCAATATTTATTTGTCTATGATTTGATGCTTTCCACAATATGTACTCGTCTTTCAACCTTCACCTAACCCAAGTTAAAATAAAATACATTCCAAAATAAATATATATATATTATATATAAAAATATATCTATAAAAATATAAATTAATTATTTCTAAAGTTATTTCCAGTATTTCTTTTGTCGAAAGTGCGCAAGCGGATCATCGCTCAGCCACATTCGTGTCGAATCTGACGTCGCGGAAGTAAAACTAGAGTCATCAACGTAAGTCATTTTAAAGCTATCATGGCAGCCACCAAAGGCTCCAAAGAGCAAAAATACGACAGACAGCTGCGGTAAGTTTTATAAGTTTCTTGGTATTTACTAAGAAACAGGTCTTTGTGTAGGTACATGTCATGGATAGTTATTCTCGGAGGTATCAGAACACGTCGTTAGACAAGCTGAGGTCCCGTGTTAGCATTAGCTTGCTTTGCTTTATTTTCTATCAGCATCGTTGGCTTTGAGGTTGATGGGATAAATATCGGTTTTGACTTTGGTTTCAATCAGAGGAAACAGCATTTCTTCTACCATTTGTTTCCGCGTTCCAACCTCCAAATACTGATGTAATGGTTTAAAATAAATATGAATAGAATAAGAGATGATATCACAGTTGTTTTTGCAAAGTGTATCGGCTGGACATGATTGGTGTTATTCAGTAAAATGAAATCACATGTTCCTTGTTGTGTTTCCCACCATCAGTCTGTGGGGTGACCATGGACAGGAAGCTCTGGAGAACGCTCATGTATGTCTCATCAATGCCACAGCCACTGGAACGGAGATCCTGAAGAATTTGGTGCTACCAGGTAAGCAGATTATGTTTGTGATGGGTGCTGCTAATGGAGACAAAAACAGTTGTCTGATTGGGTGAAATTATATGTTTGACAGGGATTGGAGCTTTCACCATTGTAGATGGACATACAGTTGCTGGGGAAGATGTAGGAAATAAGTAAGAGTTTATTATTATTAACAGCTGAGCTGAAATGTCTAATTACAGATACAGTTTAAATAACTATCTTTGTTATTTTGTCTTGCAGCTTTTTCCTTAGCAGCAACAGCATTGGAAAGGTTGGCATACATGGAATTTTTCCGATTGAAGTTCTTGTTGTCACAGTTTCTACAAATTGTCTGTGTATCTCTGCACATATTCATGCTTATGTGTCAGGTCGTAATGTTATGGTTAATGGGGAAAAATTAAGTGAAGTTTGACGCTGAGTGGTGTTTTGGTGTTGCAGAATAGAGCACAAGCTGCCACCGAGCTACTACAAGAGTTGAACAGCGACGTGTCGGGAAACTTTGTCGAGGAGGTTTGAATTCCTTTCATTTTGACAACTTCCAAAAACTTAAAATGTGAAATTCGGAAAGGAACAATGTATTTAGATTGTTGATGTTGCAAAACTGCAGACATGTTTTGGAAGAATATTCTTACATGGATGAAAGAGCAAGATTATGATAAAAGATTTAAAAATATGCTGTGTATATATAATAATATATTACTCTTGCTTGGGTTTTCTATTCCTACAGAGCCCAGACAAGCTTCTGGACAATGATCCGGAGTTTTTTCACAGATTTACAATAGTCATTGGAGTCCAGTTGCCAGAAAGGTACAAGATGTTATCCAGCTAGTTGGGCAAAAGAGCCTGAATGGCATGTTTTTTTTGTTTTTTTTTCCTGTCTGCTAACTCTCATTTTCTCTCCCTCTCTCTATCTCTAACCCGTCAACAGCACATGTTTAAGGCTCGGCTCAGTTCTGTGGAGTGCCTCTGTACCTTATCTAGTTTGTAAAACCTATGGCCTGATAGGCTACATGAGGCTAGTAGTGCAGGAGCACACAGGTAAGAGACTGGGTTCCTTATCTTAGAACTTTCTGTTATGTCACATTAACAATCAATAAGAATATTTTGATTAATGATGCTACATTAACATCTTACTCGTGCACATATACATGATCATGTGTGTAGTTAATTTGCTTCTGTATTTATAAACTATGAGTTTGCTGCCTCTCTTTTTAGTCATTGAATCTCATCCAGACAACGCATTGGAGGATCTCAGATTAGATCAACCTTTTGATGAGTTTAAGAACCACATAAACTCCTATGACCTCACAAGCATGGAAAAGAAGGTGTTGATTTGAAGTTAGCTTTCACATTAAGAGCCCTTTAAGTTATTTTTGTTCTTTTTATAACTATCAATTTCCCCTTTTCTCTCTGTTTTATTTGTAGGATCACAGTCACACCCCATGGATTATCATTGTAGCTAAATATCTGGATCGGTGGCTCAGTGAGGTGTGGAACTTAGATCTGTTATCTTTTCCTGTAGGCTCAGTTTTTATTTTGAAAGTGTTTTGTTTTCTGTCTGATACGCTTGTGGTGTTTGTGGTTGTAGCATGATGGTCAGCCACCAAAAAATTACAAGGAGAAGGAATCCTTCAGACAAATGATTCGGGAAGGTATCTGCGGACCCCTTTATTGTTTTTGTTGCCTGTTAGTCAACTGACTGAGATTTATACTTGTTTAATAAGATTTATTCTTTATTTACTTTTGTTCACATTTTAGGGATCTTGAAGAATCTGAACGGTGTTCCAGAAGATGAAGAAAACTTCGACGAAGCTATTAAGAATGTCAACACTGCGTTAAATCCAACAAAGGTGTCAGATCCTTCTATTTCTTCTATTCTATTTTCTTCTATTTAGTAGATCCAATCGGTAATTGGATCTACTTTATTTCATAATATCTCTGGTTTCTGCAGATTCCAAGTGCTGTTGAAGATCTCTTCAGTAGTGGACAATGTAACATCACAGCACAGGTTTTCTTTTTGTTTGTTTGTATCTCTGTAAATGCAAGCATTGTTAAAGGGCACAACAAATATATGTTTACATTACAAATGATCTGCATTTTAATTTGTTTCTTCCTGTGTGTTTAGTCTCCATCCTTCTGGGTGATGCTGCGAGCTGTGAAAGAGTTTGTTCACAGTGAAGGCAGTGGAAACCTTCCTGTACGAGGCACCATCCCGGACATGATAGCAGACTCTCAGAAGTTTATCAATCTCCAAAACATGTAAGTTGTGGAACATTTGGACTCCAGCTGTGAGAAAGGACTTACTGATCATGACTCAAGTTTTGAAAAGTGGCTAAACCTTTATTTATTTTATCTCAGTTACAGGGAAAAGGCCCTGCAGGATTCAGCAGCTGTTGCTAAGCATGTTGAAAGTCTACTACAGTCTGTTGGAAAGGTCAGTCATAAGTCCAAACTGTGCAGGATTATTGTGTTTAACTTTAAGGATTAAAACAAATGGACATGCATTAGCGTGTCTGTGAAGGTTTCAATAGTCTTTATTCTGTTCCTTTTATCAAATGCTAACTATTGGTACATCAGAAATGTTGTGTAGGAACCTGTTTCCTGCAAGTACTTAAATAAACAGTTATCTTCATGTGTCAAATACATTTGTAAGCCTTGTATATTAATCCAAACAGTCTTAATCACAATTTCAATTTATGTGGATCGTATTATATTTTATTTTAAAATATTCGCTTCATTTGGGACAAAACATTGTTAGCTGCTGTTTTTTCCCTCTTTTTTTAACAGCCAGCAGAGAGCATTTCTGAAAGAGACATCAAGCTGTTCTGTAAGTACTCTGTACTCAGCATTTGAAATGAAGTATATTTTCTCTGCTCATATTAATGCAGCCTTCAGCAACTTTAGTAGATCCAATTACTAATAATATTCTTTACAGTTAACAGTCGCACTGAGAACATTTAAAAAAAATTTTTTTTTTAATTCTGATCAGTTTCTTTTGCAATTTACTTGATGTCTTTTTGTCGCGTTAGCTCTTTCTGGTTATCTGAAATTATCTGCACTCAATTGAGTCCAGATCAGTGAAAATAGTTTAGTTGTGACTGCTGCACCTGCAGGAAAAATAGTTTTCTAACTGGAGGCATTTGTTTTGGTGCGTAGGTAAAAATGCAGCCTTCCTTCGTGTTGTGTGCTGCCGGTCTTTGGCTGAAGAATATCACGTGGATTCAGTAAATAAGGATGAGATAAGTAAGTCTGAGAGAAATGTATTGTTTATATAGTTTGTGTTGAAGCTGTTTCTTGAACCTTTTTCTTCACTAGTAAAGTGAAAGTAAATGATTGTAAATATCAAAATCTTTTCTCAGCTTCTTGCATGGACAGTCCAGACAGCGAGATGGTCTTCTACCTCATGCTCCGCGCTGTTGATCGCTTCTATCAGCTGCACTCTCGCTACCCAGGTATGAAACGTATTCTTTTTTTCTATTGTTGAAACGTTACAACATTTTGTCTCCTTTTTCATTTCTATGTTTTGTTTTATTTTTTCCTTATGAAAGGAGTGTATAACTACCAGGTGGAGGAAGACATCAGCAAGTTGAAGCTGTGTGTGAACAGCCTGCTGCAAGAGTACAACCTCAATGTCAACATAAAAGATGACTACATCCATGAGTTGTAAGTGCTAATCACTGCTTGACTGGCTGCTCAAAGTAGCCGTCAGAGCTGACACTAATTAGTCATAATTTAACCCCTGCAGTTGTCGATACGGTGCAGCGGAGCCACACACAGTTTCCGCATTCTTAGGAGGTAAATTCTTCCCCGAAGCATTTTCAAATCATATCCCTATAACCAATATAGTTGAACTCCTCTGTGATGTCGGCTAACATATTTTGTCATTGTTCTGTATAGGATCAGCTGCTCAGGAGGCAATCAAGATCATCAGCCACCAATTTGTGCCCTTCAACAACACTTTCATTTATAACGCCATGTCACAGACCTCTGCAACATATCAGCTATGAATACAGTCGGTATCTTTGCTAACGGAGACATCTGCAACAGTGGCAGAAAGGATGAACTTATCGTAAAAATGATTTCCATCCTTCTTGTAAGGAAGAAGATCATGAAGATGTTTTTCCTAACACCCGTCTTCACCACCTTTCTGTCCTGGAGAGATATAAACAAGCCTGATAGCGACACTTCGTTAGTTTTTTCACCTTTGTTAATACATTACGGTCTCTGCAGCACTTTGTATGCTTTCATCCCAGCTGTTTGTCATTGTGTTTGGAGCAACATCTGTAAACACATGTCTTGCTGTAAAAGATTCCAACAGTTCTTGAGTGTTGTTTGTCTTCAGTACAAATGTTGTCCCCAGCTGGTCTGCTGCTTTTAAGCAAGATAAATGGCATGTTTTGTCTAAGTTTTTTTTATTCAATGATTTCAAAATAGTCTAGTGAAAAGCTTCACTCAACCAGCTCTACATATGTAGAATCCTTACATACCTTATACAATATGCTTCACAGAGATCAGAATCAAAGGAACAAGACTAAAAATACCAGGAAATGCTGAAGTAAATATAATAGACAACTAGAATGAAATGTCTTAACAGTGGGGAAAAAAAACTGTAAAGTACTGAAAAATGATCTTCAAAAGACAAATGTAAAACATTAAATTATATCTATGGTAAAATCTAATTGTAAAACTACAGCTATTTTAAGCATTAAGTTCACATATACTACAATATAATTATTGAACAATAAAGACAATTTTTTTTTTTTTTTACTGTCTTAGAGATTTTTATAAATGAGGGGGAGGAAGTAGTATGTATTTTCCAGTAACTGTTTTCATATATAAAAATGCTGTATATCAAACATAGCTTAAAATAAATTTGATTACTTAAAATTGGCCTCTGTCTCTAGCTCGGCTGGAGACTGCAGCGCTGAAGTGTAGACTTGTGGAAAAGGCGGCACTTTGTGAGTAAGCTACAGTAGGTACTCTGTCCGATTGGCTACCACGGAAAAATTAATGACTTCTCAAACATGCATGACGGAATACTCCAAGTATGTATTTTAATATGGGAATAGCATTATAGAGTAATATAAAACTCAAAAGAGTCTAATTTACATAACGCTCCCCTATAATAGCGATCTACTGTTAGGGTTGCTGAGTTATATTGGTGTTAACCACAAGGGGGCGCTCTTTTACCACTTTGGTGTCAGAGTGGATTCCAAAGTTTAACAATCCTGACCAGAAAACATCAAGTTCTGATGTAATAAAGCGACAGAAACTTGACATGTTGATAAACATACTTTTAAAAATATTTTTTGAATAAATTTTGTGAAATGAAGAGCGTTGTAATATTTCATACGGAGAAAAAGAATATCTCCAGAAGTCTATTCGATGGAAATTGATTTTTTTCTATTACTTTTTTGTCAATAGAAATACGGCCTCAGAGGACCTCCATTCAAATGCCTATCTGCCGGAGATTTTCTAATACCTACGTCCGCTGTTCTGTCAGGCCGTAGGGGATCAAGCTGGAGGCCAGAATGTACTCTGGCAATTTCCTAAATCTAAGATTTTGTCCTCTGCCCCCAAAAAGATGATTGTGTCTCTATCCATCTATCTGCTTCCTCTGAGGATTACCACATAGCAGTGCCAGGTTCATCAGCCCAAAACTGAATCTCTTGCTTCTTTTAAAGTTAAAACGTTGCATATAGCTGTCTTTTATCCAAAGTGCCGCACATTGACGGTTTTTGCATCACTTGTTCTAGTTCAGAGTTTTTACAGGCTTTGAGACACAGAAATTCAAGTTTTTATATAATTTCTTCCCTCAAAAATGTAAAGGGTAGGAACTAAAATGTTAGCATCTCAGTTTAATTTCCATGTGTACCCTTGCCATTTTCAATCAGTCTTGGCTACAGATGCTGCTCTGTATTTGCTTTACACCGAGAGTCCTGTGAGGTGTTTGCTCGCTTCCTTGTGACCCAACACCCACACTCTTCTACAGATGGTTGCTGATAAGAGATAACGCTGAAAGAAACAGCCCAAAGGGACCTTTTTCACATGCAACATATCTGGGGCTCTTCTTTTTGATCACTTTTTTCCCTCTTTCTTTCGAGGTTTTTATTGAAAACAAAGCCAAGCACTATATAAAAGAAAACCATGTTTTTCCCTTCAGAGGAAAAAAAAATAATACAAAATTGTTCATTGTTTCATTTTTGTCTCAGCATAGAAAAAGTGAATATAAGTTCATAAGCAATACGCTTTCACAAGTCACATATACAACTGTTGGAAAATTGATTGATTTTGGATTTAGAATAATTAAATTAACATCCAAATCAACCCCTGAATTAAAAATAAATCACTTAAAGAGAATCTAAATGAAATATGCTTTACTTTGTTAATTTTTAACTCCATGTACAAAAAAGCTGATCCATTACAGTTTTTCAGCATAGTTTACAAACCACTTTATATGCAGTTTAGTGGAAAATATATCTAATATATTACATATTTTTAGTTATTCTGCACATTAAAATTGATAGTTTTTTTATTCTCAATTTTTTACAGTAACCTGCAAACATTGTTTTAATGTTTATGGAAAAATTGTTAGTTTTAGTCTAGTGCAGGGTTTAAAAAAAAGAGCATATGACAACATTAAGAAATGCCTTAAGGTATCTATTTCTTCTCTTTTCAGATGGCTCATGGTTTCTTAGCATTTGCTTCTCATTATCCACTGACTACTAAGGAAGTCTAAAGTTTCTTGTGATTATGTACGGCCCCATTGAGGATTTCATTTTGTTGCATATTTCTATATGTGCTATCCTGTACATATAAATATGTTCCAGCTGATCTTTGTACGTTTAACCCTGTGGCTCTCACATGACTGCAGGAGAGACAGCATGGTCTGCATCATGATAACTGGAAATTTAAAAAGTTAAAGAGTGACGGTTCATTGAGCCTGGAGCAAGTATGAAGACTAACAATGCTGCTGGACCTTTGGCAAACACTAGCAGAGTCTGAAACCAGGATGTCAGCAGTAGATCTTTTGGGCCGTGTGGATTTGGATTTCCTCCCACAAAGGCCCTGAGATCCCATCAGATTTGTATGTGGAGAACTGGTCTGCTTTTAGCCTTTCCCAAGCGCTTTCTCTGTTTCCTATTGTGCTCCTACAGTGAACCTCCTTATGCAGGAGTTTTGCAAAGTATGAGCTTACATTTATCCTTATTTTCACTTTGAATTGTTACACTGCTTTCACTTTAAACATTGCTATCTACTTGGGGGTGGGAGGGAATCATGTGGGCTTGGAAATATTCTGTTAGTGACCCAGATATCTTCTGCTTCTGTCGGGCTTCTGCACCTCACACTTTAGCTGTTTCCATTTGGATGGACGGTTTCTTTGCTCTCCCTTGGATTAACTTTGACTGCTAACACTTTAATGGGTTTCCATGCTTAATCACAATTATTATAATTTTAACATTAGCCCAAATAGTTGTGTCACAATTATTTTCATAAACAAGCAACCTTTCCTAAAACAAGTGGAGAAATTAGAAACGGTGCATGGTTTATAGGAGCCCCAGCCATCACTTAGTGCATGGGATGCTTTATCTTCAGCTGCGTCAAACACCCAAGAATAGATGTTGTAAGAAGAGGAAGGCCATTAAGGGCAAAATCAATCAGTAAATCAAATGTATCGCCTGCACAAGAGCCATAATTTCAATATCACTTTTGCTGGAAGCTTCTAGCAATAAAGAGAGAGAAACTGGGTGGAAACAACTGGATGAGTCGGCATAGGTAGATGGAAGAATGTGCACAGTGAAGGTGGCAGATTGATGATGATATTTCCCAAGGACGAGGTTGTATCTCTTCTTGTCATACCCTGTTACTGCAAAGAAGATTGCATTTTACATTATGGAGCAAGAGAGGTCAGAATGACTGAAGGGGAGAAAGAGAGAGAGTTCGATATCTTCTCAGTGGGAACCTTTTACCTGGCCAGGATCCAAAGAGGCCCAGTTTAAATTAAAACCAGACTGGATTATAACAGAATAAAGCCGAGTATTCCTTGTGTTTTTACAGGGAGACAGCAGGAGGCCGGCATGTCTAAAACCCCTCAGGGTCTGCCAAGGGCCTCTTCAGTCCTACTACAAGCATATGGAGCTATTACAGCAGCATAAAGTGGAACACCTGTGCTTTCAAAGGGTATTATGCCTATGCTTCAAAAATAACAGTTGTTTAGCAATTAAACATTTTTTTAAATTCTGGTTTAAGGTGTAGAACGTGTACAACACTGAAATATGCTTCACTTTTGACAATAAAGTAATTGTACTTCTTAAGGACTAAGACTATGGGTTAGGGTATATTGAATAGAATGACCAATAAGCAGGACTATTTCAAATAATTAAGTACTGTAAAAGGATCATGGAGTATGTATTTTCTTTGCATATATTTTATAGCACAATCAAGTAATTCTGTTACCTGGAGTTGTTATGAAAATGCTATCGTAACTTAAAAGACATATGACTTCATAGCTACCTGATGCCTTGTAATTTGCCTCTGTCTCTTTAAGAAGCTTCTACTCTTTCTGACACTCCCCCTTCTGGACGTTATGACAGCTTTTCCATGCTGTCCATTGATGGTGCTTACTACCACTCTTAGGTGTGTTGGACAGAGAAGTAGTTGGTATGATGAGCTCAGCAACAACTAGTTCCATCAGGTGTTGGCTAATTGCTGCTGCTAGTCTAGAGGAGCTGAGTGGGATAAATGAAACATCTTGAAGAGCATCCTAATGAGGTGAAAGGCACCTTAAGGGGAAAGGAAAGGCAAGCTAAAGACCAATGGTTTCAGGTGCCTAATGTCGACTAACGAGCCTTTCAAAACGAGACCATGGCAATTTTGATTTTGAGGTGCTAGGTTAGGATTTTTATAGGTTTATGCTTCTTCCTATCCCATTTTGAACATAAAACTGAGCTGTAATTAGACTGAAATCTATATTTATTATGCATGTTATTATTTATTTTTTGTTTATTTTACTCTTTTGTTTTCAAATCAATCTCAAAATACACTAAAAAGAAAATAGCTAAATATATTTGCGTTATTATGTCAACATGGTTTCATTCCTGAAAGTTTTTCTGTTTTCACATTATTGCTCCTTTTTTCAAACAGGTGGGCAACATTTTCTTTGCATATAGAGTATTTAAAAATTCTGTTTCCACTAAAACCAGTGGCTGTAAAAAGCAACACAGAGAGGTTAAACATTTCTGAATATAGAACTAAATGACAGAAACCCTGCTATGCAAAAAAAAGAACAATGTAACACTTTTCCCTCCATAGTCACTATTTTTACCTTGAGTGCAGAACTGCTAGATTTTTTGCTATTGGGTATCTTAAGCATGACTGCTTCTGAATCTGTAAATTAACCTCCTCATACAAACAAAACCAAAACATTTCAGTTTCCACTAAGTAAAGAAGAAATAACTGCACAGAATTGTATGAAATTGTGTTTAGATTGTGTTACCAACAACAATGTGTCTGAATAGGTCAAATTCCTTTTATTTTGTTATGTGGACAAACATGCCAAGTGAAATAAATTACTGATGTGTTTTCGCTTGTCTTTCAGTGCAGTTGTTTCATTTAAGGGACACAAAGGATTTGTCATTATTACTTGTATAATGGTATTTGAAATTAGAAATAAGGGAAATTACAAATATATTTATTGTCTATATAAATAGATGGTAAACTTATGGAGATGAGATATTTGACATCCTCTGATATTTTGAAGTTGCACTGTGAAGTTTGCAGTTTCACTCAACAGCAGGACATCTCAGTCAGACCATGAGTGCTTGAAGCTGATCCAACCACTATGTCCTAATATTGATTTTACTTCTTCCAGATGACTTATTAATGAATTTATGTAACACACACATGCATGCAACAGCTGCTGTCCCCTTTACATCAGTATATGCAAAAGGAAGTAATGAACATGGCCTTCTGCTAAAATTAAGAGTATAAGGTCATTGTAGCAGTACTCTAGTTCCTTTTGTTTATCTTGTAACACCTTTAGAAATCAGTCCAATAGGCATCTGAAACGTAAAGTCAAATAAAATTAAACTTTTTAAGTTTGTTTTGATGAAAGACAAACTTAAAAAGGTACAGCTCTGTCAAAAAACTGTTGTTTCCAGCATACCTCAACAAATTTTAAAAAACAAAGAAAATTACAGCATTCAGGAAACCCAAAATACCAGAATGTGCATTAGAAATTCATATTTCTGTAGTCTATGCTTTTAATATGTGTTTGTATATTTAAATGAAACAATAATTTTAACAACACAAACAAAATAATTATTTTTGTATTATTAAACTTTTTGCTAATATCAACAAATTAGCCACTAATCGACTCTTACAGTCAATTGTAACATAGATTGACCTTCCACAATTTTTGTTACAGACCCCGCCATATAATTATGCACACATACACTGTAGCTTTTAGTGGAGTGGGATCATAACATGTGAAAGTGTTGACAAAAATCTCTTCAGGGAGAGTTGGTGGTGGGAAAGTCACTGAAAAATGTAAGCTGCTAAATTAAATCCAGAACTTTCAGCTTATTGCATTCTAAATCTCCACATTTATTGGACTTCGTTAGTGAGAAAAACAATGGAATAACAACATAATTCATGATCCATGTCACACTTTAGTGTGACATGGATCATAAATAACTGATCTTGTCAGACACCATCAATGTCAATGATTAAATGCGGCCATGATTGCAAACATTTCTATGATTCTTGACTGGCTGACATGTACACACCTGAACAAGAGAGTAAATGGAGTCAGAGAGTCCATCTGGCTGGTGAGACCTGCATGTTGCATTACCCTCCTAAAAAATGCAGACTCACACACAGTGTTAAACTCACTAACACTGGATAAATAACCAGATTACCTCAGCACAGAGCAAAAATTGTGATCAGTCTTTCCAGTCTTGATCAAAAGAAAAATGAGACTGAACATGCATTTATTTACATCAAACTTCCCTTTCTCTAATGTCCAACCTGCTCAGACAGGAAGGTACACAGTTATACAGTAAATACTTAAATATATTTTATTGATGTGTGCCCAGGTCCAGTCCTAAAGAGCTATCATGCTGCAACTTTTAGAAGAATCCCTTCTCCAGCACACCTGAATCAAAAAGCTGGATTCTCTCACCATCAGTTTTTCAGCTTCATTTCGAGGACCGGACTTGGGCACCACTGATTTACATCAAAGACACACACCTACGTGCTCCAGATCACATTCTACCATTCTTATCTCTGTTGTCACTTTCCTACATTCTCCTCATCGTTGGGATCAGTCGGAAGCTCTGGAATTCCATTCTGACGGAAAACACAGTTTTACTCTGTGGACACGTCTGTCTGCATTTTATCAGATGGAGATATGTTCGCTGCACGTACAGGCATATGTTCCATATTTTTTTAAAACCATTGTTGGTTTATGTCAACCCTGAAGACATTTTTTACACATCAGAGCAACATATTTTTAAGAACTATGAATGCTGCAGTTATTTATATTAATGACTTTTCTGGGACTTTAAGATAAAAATTTGAAAAAGTGAATTATTAACGATCATCAACACTCATTCATTAATGAATCAAAAGCTTTCAAATGACAAATCACAATGTTCCATGATAAACCATAACAGAGTGTGCAAGCACTGTGAGGAAGCATGTCAACTACGCTATAGCAAAGCAACAACAAAAGTATCAGATCAGTTTAGAATAAGATTTTGACATGTGCTGAACAATTAATGAGCTGGCTAGTAAACAAAAATATGACCTGGAAATGGAAAATCGCCAAGTATTCACCACGGCTTCCAACAGGAGAGCACAGCCAGATGGTCAACATAATGTCAGAAGCATAATGGGTAAGTATGATAAAAACTGTGAGGAGGAGAATTAAAGCTAGCGTACCGACAGGATTTCATATAAAGACAGACAGGTTAAAGATGGGATATCAGAAGTGTTGTCAACAAAAGAACACACCGGTGGACGCTAAGGGGGAAAAAAATCTCCACACAATGCTGTGTGCAATTTGTCCTTTTCCCATCCAACCTAAAATTAGATTAAAATAACTTTTGATATGCATATTTTTTTTCCATGCTTTCCACGCTGCCTGTCGCCCAATGAGCACTGTTGATGTAATCATGCAAACAACTGAATTGCCAGATTGCTAAAAGGTAATAAAATGGTTACAAATAAAAATGTCCTTGCCCTGCCTTGTAGATAGGCCATTTTGTCAGTGCTTTAATGTTCCAAACTAAGAGTGACACAAAGGTTACTGAGTAACATTAAAAGACTGTTGAAAGTGAACTTCTGGACACAAAAGAATACAAAACAAAATCCTCTGCATAGAAATGTATCATTTGATACAGCACTGTTAGAAGTCCTTTCCATACAAAAAGAAAAGAAGCAGACCATTTGAAGTTTATGAAAAGTTTAAGTGGAATCTGTTGGCTGTGTAAATTTCATGTGATGGATTTTGTTTTAGTTGTGTGCGCTCTTGTTTGGGTTTTGGTTTCAGCTGTTTCTAAAGCAAACTGACCACACAGCATGAAGATTTACAGGGGTGTGTGTAAGAGGAAAGGCAGAACTAGAAGGGAGAAGCATACTCCACAGGGGAGTGTTTATGAAGCGGAGATGGTTGGAGCGAATTCCTCAGATAAGTGACATGGCCTCTCACTGTCCTGGTCAGAGAGCTGAGTGAGCTCGGAGCTGAACGTGGTTAACCTCAGAGACACATTCATGCGCAAAACGAGGGCCAACAAATGTGCTTTTGGAAAGTGTGCAGTGTTGCAAGACAATTCTGTCTTCGTTTTTAAACTGAAAGATGGCTGAGGTTCTGTTAAACAAATTTCAACTTATTACAAATAAACCCCAAAAGGCCATGTTGAAATTCTTATCCATACTTGCCTTTCCACCCCAACCCCCCACACACACATACATTGGATGTGGATGAATCAGAACCATGGGGCCCTCTACATTGTGTCAGATCACAGCATTGTTCAGATTCCGTCCTGAAATTATACTGGCAGCCATAAATCAGCCATTTGTTGTTTTTTTTAACCAGAAATGAGAGAGCACAAATTTTCTCTTTTAAACCACACAGTACCACCCTCTACATGCAGTTGAAGGCAATCCACAAGTAGCTCAAATGCCTCCTTGCACTTCACTGTGCTTGTTTAACAGCAAAACACTCAAACATGCGCCACGTCCCAGGTTTATGTGCTTCAGTGTGTAGGCACGAGTTTATGGCCCAACACGATGTGGAGGTGTTTAGAGGCTGTTTTTGTGCCGCACTTGAATGCTTGTGCCTTGCATGTGTCAGCAGGCTAAGAGACGCTCAGACCACAGAGAAAAGCTGCAGAGGCCCATAAACGCACCAGTCCGTGTGGCTCAGTGGAGATGAGGAGGAGGAGGAGGAGACATAAAGGAGAGCTGGAGAGAGGGAAAGGAAGGGGTAACCTCAAGAAGGGATAGAAACAAATATGTGCAGACTAATCCTCGCATTAGACAGCAGGGGGTGCGTGGCTGCAATTAGATTCAACTGGGGAGTTTTGCTGCCATGTTGGGAGTCTAAAGCCTGGCAGAGGACAAGGGAAGATGTCTGCAGCTGTAAGAGTATTATCTAATCCAGACAAATGCACATCATCTTAACCAATCCCCACAAAAAAATCACAAGACAGCACTTTGCAAAAGAGAGCAAATCCTAATTTGCAAACATGAGTTTCTTGAGTAACAGACTCCACACAACTTCAGGAAGGCCATGCCAATAAACATTAATTTGTCATTGTTTACTTGTAAGCTAAATTTCAACTCACACTGCTGTGTTCCAAACTTGTGCACTGACACATTTTATACAGTGTAAATGTGCCTCTCAGAGTTAGCTGGATACAGCCAGAACTGATTCCTCTTCTGTTAAAAGTGATAAAAAGCTCACAGTGCAGTCGTTGTTACCTTTGAAAATATTGCTGCAGTGTAGATTGTTTTCTGAGAGAAATATTCAAGTTAAACAATTCTCAATTTGCTGCACTTATTCTGAACCCCCACTGAACACTCATTTACAAGCAAGCCTTAGAGACATTCAGCCCAACATAGCAGTTGTTTTTTACTGCTTAATTCTATGAGCAGTAAAAAAAAAAAAAGATCAATTACTATTGCCTTAACCAGTAAGCTTTTTGTCATAGTCCTACATATTTTGCGCGCATATCTAATCTTCTTCCTTATGTCATAATGTTCACTAAGTCAAAGTAAAGTAGACCACTTACAGCCAGACAGAAAGCAAGCAGATAAAGGATTAGCTACTGTCCCTCTTTCATTTTTTTGAAGAAACTTGTTGGGAAATGTTCCATTAGATCACTTATTGGAAGTTATTTGCTTGGATAAACAGACTCAAACACGTGCAAAGCAGTTTCCCTCCTTCCCTCTGAGTTGCATCAGCTGAGTTGGCTGTCCTGGGTAAATAGTGCTAAGGAAGCTGTTCCTTCCTTCCTTCTGAGTGTCAGTAATAGTTTGGAGTGACGGCACCCCTGACCTACTTTACTTGACACGTCTCCATCAGGAAAGCAAAGCAGGGGTGGATTTGGTTTGTTTCCCTTGGGGTCCATGCTGAGTCATGCCTCCAGTTGTTACTGTTTTATCTACTGGTTGTGCTGTAGACCAGCAGGCAGCATAAAGAAAAAATAGACCTGTTAACTTATTTCTCCATTTCACTTTTCAGTTTCAAAACAGTGATAGTGTTTTCCTTCATTTCACGTATTGATTTATGTTCATTAAAAAAAAAAAACTTTTTTAGATTTAAGAACTAAAAAAAAGATTCTATAAAATAGATAACTGTTCACCTTAGAAAAGCAGCCACAGGTTTTAATTGCTATATTTCTTGCTATACCCCCTAATTCATGTAATTTGAATCCAGGCTGAGGATCTTTCAGTGTCCCATAAGTACATTAGGAAAATTGATTTTTTTCTTTTTTTTTTCTGGCTCTAGGGGTCATTAAAAAGCAACTGCTTGGCAGAGAGCAGCAAATGAACGCTTGAGCTCAGGTGAAAAGAAATAGGAGCAGTGCAAAATTTTTGTGATATTCCTAAAATGAAATACATATAGACTATATAATATTCTGCAATGCTTTGGTCTGCTGGAAAGCTTTGTTCTACAGGTTACAAAGAATATGATAACAATCAAGAGATTTGACGTTTGTGATGAAATTTGGGAAGGCGTGATTTGATGAGTCACCATGATCAGTTACAGGCAGAAAGGAAGGAAGGACATTTCTTTGTGCTGTTATAGGAACAGACTTTCCATTTGACAAAAAACTGAAAGTAAATGTGCTTCTGAATCTCTCCATATGTTTCCGGAAAATTTATGCACTTGGTGAAAGTTGAGTAACCATCGCACTAAGCCATTTGTAATCAGAAAGATGAATTTACAAACATAATAGAGGCTGGGAGGTCTGAGCAGTGCCTGAAGGGATTTCTGTTTCATGAGCCTATTTCACTTGACGAAAATTAAATTAAATTGAAGCCTCTAGCAGAGCCTGCTTCACTTCAACAACACCGACACTAAGTTGGGTGATTGTTTATAATTGCAATTTTTTCCATTTCTCTTCACAGACAAAAACTGTTAACATCGAGGCATCAAGTTAGCTCATGTTTGACGGGATGGGGCATAAAAGTCTAATATTTACATTTCTGTTCTGTACTAAAATGTTCATGGCTGTTTTGTATAAAACAGGCCTTCCAACCCACTAGAGAAAAGTTAATCAGTGACTTGTTGTTGCCAGAGTTTCTGTGACACTTTGAACTGCCGTATTGACTTTAGATCATTCGATTATTTAAAGTCAAAAACTAAACCAATTGTTTGAAGAAAACAGTGCTATTGCAATCTTTTAAAATGTTCTGGGTGTTTTATAACTGTAGTAATACTGAGGGGTAAGCCTCACATATTAAAGGAGGCGTGTATCGCGTGTGTGTGTGTGTGGGCGTGTGTGTGTGTGTGTGTGTGTGTGTGTGTGTGCGTGTGTGTGTGCGTGTGTGTGCGTGTGTGTGTGCGTGTGTGTGTGTGTGTGTGTGTGTGTGTGTGTGTGTGTGTGTGTGTGTGTGTGCGTGTGTGCGTGTGTGTGTGTGTGTGTTCAGAACAAAGCAGAGCGGAGCTGCCAGATCCTCCATGGTGGACATATGGCAAAGCATTAGGCCTGGGGCGTTATGGGGGTGCATGCACAGGGCATTCTGGGTTATATTTATATATATGTGTGTGTTGAGATAAATCTATGAGAAAGTTAAGAAAGGATTAAATATAGCATGCAAGAGTTAGGCGACATAAAAGGGGGCTGAGGCCTTTCATTTGAATCTTTGTCCTTGTTTCTCTAATAATGGGACTTCACCAGGGTCGCTTTTCCTGTGTTTTTTAATCTCCTTTTATGGACACTTCTTTCCAAAAGTAATTATTACTTTGAAAAATTTGATTCACTTTGATGTTTAAGATTTTTTTTTTTAGCATTATTTTGACCAGAAACAATTAAACAATTTGAAGCCAAAAAGAAACCACCTTGTTGTGCTGTATGGTTTGTGTTTGGTATATGAACCAATTAGGATTCCTTTTTATGTCTAATCAGAACTGAACACCATAAAAATGTAGAAAATGTCAGCCTTCAGCAGATGAACACTTACATTGAGTTTTCTGATGCAAGCTGTCACATGACATTGCCCTTCTAAAGCCTGAGTGAGTTACAGCAATTTTACTTTATACACCAATATTTTCCAAATGTGTGGGAAAATATCTTTAGTGTTATTGTTCATTCTTATAGTAGTGGTCATCAAAAAAAGTCATCTCTCATTTGCTGAAAAATATTTCCTATTGTTTATTTAGGAATAACCTTTGATTATCTCTAGTATAAAGTCTAACATACATAGATTAGTCAAACCTCAACAGGATTAACGTACCATATGTTTTTTTATATACATATTTAATCTTTTTAATAATTTATTAAATTTAAAAATAAGCTACACAATTTTTTTTCTTTCTGCATAATAAGCTTTGTCAGGGTGGCTGCTTGCTGTGTTCGTATGTAGAAGAGATAGTGATGGGGGGTTGAGGATAGAAGGAGAAACTCGCCCAAGACCCCATTCATGCAAGAGCCAATACTGCCTGTCACTGTTCTGAATAGATTTCAATCTCTGTTTTCACTTCTTTGTTGCCAGTCTGGAGGATGATCGGTCACACTGCTTCAATGTTCCTTCAGAGAAACGCTCATGCTGGCGAAGTTAGATCAAATGAACACAAAGATCATACAGTGCATCCAGAAAGCATTCACAGCGCTTCACTTTTTCAACATTTTGTCATGTTACAACCTTATTCCAAATTGTATTCAGTTAATTCTACACACAAACTCACATCATGACAATGCTGGTTGTCATATCTACAGTTTAAAGGCTCTGTGCAATACTTTGTTTCTACCCGTCTTCTGGCATGTCTGTCTGTCTGGACTCTTCTCACACAGTATGATAAGTACAGTATATGCCACTGTGTGAAGTCAGCTAGCTGAGCATCATTTTGTAAACATGCAGAAGGAACGTAAGAGGAGACCCTCTGCTTGCTGCTGTCAGCGCATCTTCACTGGAGGTGAAAAATGAGTTGAGCTGCTATGTCCAGTTAGCTCCTCAAATCAGGAGTTTTAACATCTACCTGCCAAAGATACCCTTTCATTCTTCATTAGATTCAGTTGTATGATCAAGCAGTGTAAACAAAGACATTTTTCACTATAACAATGGTACACGGTTGTGTGTGTGACCCAAAATGTAAAAACTGGGATTAAAGAAAACAGTAGCATTTCAAACTGTCATATTGGAGCCACTCTATTTTTCTTGTTAGAATATTGTCATGCGCTGCTCACTTCCTTCTGTTTTCCTTCCTTTTATAGATTATTTGACATTAAGTTTGGTATTTAGTTAATGCTATGCAAACTCTTTATGTAGCTCTTTAAAATCTGGAATTATTCAAGGGATGTAAATTATTTTGTAAGCAGAGTGCATAAAGATGCAGTGGTTCTTGAGAACATTTGTTGATTTGTTGTCGTTCTGGCTGACCTATATTCGTCAACACTGAAACAATTTCGAAGCACTGACATAAGATCGATAAGAGTGATCTGCTGCCTGTAAAGCTGTCTTTCAGTTTCAGCAAAATAAATCAGAGCATGAGCGCTTACTCTAACAAGCAGTCGTCTGAAAGGTTTGCAGGCAGTAGAAATGTTCGATGGCTGTAAACTGCCATGCCTTTAGGTCTCCAGCCTGCTTACATTTTATTCCTAAGATTTCTTAGAAAAAACTAAACTAAAACAGCAACGTAAGGCAAATTTAAAAATCATTAGGTGTAAAAAAGCTGGTGTAAGAAAAAGCCACTCAACTTCTGTCACCTTTCACCTTTCCTGTGCAGCACAAACCCCCAAACAGAAACAAATATAGAGAGAAATGCTTCAAATATCTAAAACTCCTGCAGGTTTCTGGTGAAAGCTGAGCTATCAGTTTCTCTATAAATGTCTTCCTCTTTCCTCTCTGCCAGCTGTAGTTCTGCTCTACAGCGTGTGCAAAAACAGATTTAAACTATTTGTTTTCCCTGCAACCTTCTGTCTGCCTTCCCCCCTACCCGTCACTCAGTCCGTTTTGTCCTTGCCCAATCTCTACTGGCTTAAAAGCGCCAGAGGTCATTTCATTTCGCATATAAATAATTCACCAGGAGCAAAGTGTGGAGGGGCAGCACTAAACAAGAAGAGGCTTTGATTTAGTTTTGTTTGTAACCAAAGGCAAAGTGAAGGTCGTCTGTTCTCGGTGGACATTCCTCGGCGGCCATAGTGCCTGGCACCGAATCAATTTAATATGGGAATTTTATTTCAGCTGCACAGAAATTACATTAGAATGTGTTGTTTTAAGTAGAATGTCGTAAAGTGCTTTCTGTCTGCATTATTAGATTTCCCTTTCCACTGTGAAATGACAAACTCCCATGTCAGAGTCACAGTAGAAAATGTGTTTTCTTTTTTATTTCACCTTTTTATCTATGGTATACACTTTGGAGGGCTCAGGTTGATAGCGCACAGATTAGTTTTTATCTTTATTGTAAGACACAAACATATTCTTAATCAGAAACTCTTCACTCTTTTAATGATTATTTAATTTTTCAATTAGCGCTGAAAACATAAATGTCTTCATGTCAGATTTCAGTAATGAACTCGGTCTTTGTTTTGTCATTAAAACACATTTAGTTTTGCCTTTGAAAAAGTTTCTTTGGTTATCCCTTATGATATTATGAGTTCACTGCTGAATGGAGAACTTAACTTTTGTTTTGAGGGTTTTATTGCTTAATAGTTATTTTAAGCTAGAATCTATTTGTCATAAATGGCAATAAAGGTTTAGTTTGTTGCAATCAGGAAATGTATCTTTAAAGGGACAAAATATTGTGGAGCACAGAAACACCTCAGATAATCTGGTTTTGATCTTTTTATTTTTCAGATTCAGCTTTACTTATTTAAAACAGGGAGAATGCATGCACAGTATTTGCAAGTATGCCAGATTGCAGCCCAAAGCTACTTTCCTTCTGCCTAGCAGGTTGAGCTGAAGACATGACATATATAAATAAGACTGAAATCACAAAATCAACATAAAACAATGAAACAGAAGGTTAAACATCGCTGACACTGACAATAACGGTCACAGGGCAAGTGAAGCCAATGAAGGCCGGACACTTTCACCATTTAAAACATGATCAGTGAACATATTGCCATAGATCAGGGGTGTCAAACTCCAGTCCTCGAGGGCCGCTGTCCTGCAACTTTTAGATGTGCCTCTGCTGCACTACACCTGAATGGAATAATTAGGTCATTAGCAAGGCTCTGGAGAACTGATCTACACAAGGAGGAGGCAATTAAGTCATTTCATTCCAGTGTTTTGTACCTGTGGCACATCTAAAAACTGCAGGACACCGGCCCTTGAGGACTGGAGTTTGACACCCCTGCCATAGATACTGTGCATTTAAAGTGTTTCAGATTTATGCTATACTAAATGTATTGGACATGTGAAAGACCTTCTGCACATATTAAGGATGATCTAAGGACTTCTGCACATTTGGAAAATGCTGAGAGTAGATTAGTCCCTGCCAGTTGTACATATTAAACATTGTCATGTTTAATATGTACAACTAAATATGTACATTTTAGATGTTTATAAAATTATAAATATCCTATAAATTTAGATATTAACTGTTATTGTGTTAAGCACTGAATTTCCAGCTCCATCTATTCAGTGGATAGATGGGAATGTGAAAGTAGTCCCAGTTGGGTGGAGGTAAAAGACAATAGCAATAGTTTTTCATCTTTCGGTATAATGAATTTTTATTTGCTGTCCAGAGAGCCGGAGCTTTAATGCCACTCAAGGTCTGTCTCTGATTGGTTTATCAGGCAGTCAATGACTTCCCTCATCCTAAAAGCCGGCAGTGCTGAGTGAGAACTAAGTGGAAGTTGATTATGTATGAATGAACCTCAGAAGTCTTCAAGAAGCTTCATCAGAACGACGCTTGATCAGCTTGTCAGATTTGTAGTGATACATTTTTTTGTGTGTAAACTATTTTTGTTTCTGTGAGACTTTTGAACATTGTCCTCTATGACGTGGAGGTGTGCTTATAGGCTCTGTAATTATCAAGTAAAGTCCTCTCCAAATCCAAGCTGATTTTTAATCCCTGTCTGTCAGATCAAAACAATGGCTGCTTATTTGTCAACCCAGCTTAAAGATGGGGTGATATAAGTAGGAGTCCAATTGGGTTTGTGAATGAGACAACTACCCGATTTCAGAAATAACCTCACCTGGTTATTTCTTTAGAAACCGAAAAACTTTTTATTGTTTGATCTATGATGGGTTTAATAATATTTTGAGCATTCAATTTCCTAATCATGAACCTTCATTCGTTTTAGTTGCAGTTGTAGCTTAGAGTTTACACTTTTCTCTAAATGAGTTGGTGTCTCTAGCTTGATTAAATTATTAGTAACGTGTGATTATGTTGACTATCAGTTCCAGATTATTTGGCATATAATCATTAGCTGAAATGTTCATTTTTGAGTGAATCCTAAATAAATTTGTAATGCTGAGAAACTTACAAAAATCTTAATTCATTTTATCTGTAATAAATACCCTGCTCGTACAAATATAGTCACACCATTAGTTTCGATTACAGCATTGATTACACCCTGAGTTGTCTTCCAATCTGGATATGAGTGTATGAATATGCTTACACTTATGACTCTAACTATGCTCATGTGTTTCTAGTGTAAAGTGCTTTGAGTGCTTCTAACAACTAGAAGCACTGAACAACATATTAAGCAATGGCTGTAAATACTTACACAAAAGTGATTTCTTGTTTTTTTGCTTTTTAAATACATTTTCAAAATACTCAAAACTTTTTTCAACATTGGGAAACTGGGCTATTGGCATGTCAAATTTTTGAGGAAAGAGATGAATTTAGTACAAATTGGAATAAGCCTGTAGCATAACAAAATGTGGGAAAATGGAAGTGCTATGAATACTTCCTAGATACAATATAGCTGTCCGTTTTCCTTCTCACTCGTGATTTCCAGGTTCAAACGACTCTCTTTGTACAACCATACAGCTACTCCGAGATATGAGAAATACCAGGGAGTTATAAAAGTAATATCTTAAATTGGCAGGGTCTCTAAAGAATAAAGCAGAAAACAAATTCATAATAGAAGTGCTTTGAACAGCATATTGTCCTCCCACGAGTTCAGAGCTGCATTGAAAGGCTGGGCTGGAAATGAAGATATTTTCCACTCTGACCAAAGGATGGGCGCAGAAGATGGATGCCATCTCAGCTTTCATTTTGGAGCTGTGCTCTGTGTACACTGCAACACCGAAAGCTTGCTGATACAACACTTAACTCTGGAAATCTCAGCAGGGGTTGAGCCAAAGTGAAAGGTGAGCTAATGACCACATTGATACTTGCTTTGTTTTGTGATCTCAGCACCAGAGCAGGGCTCTTGGAAAACAAAAGTCTCTGCTAACCCCAAAACTAAGACTGTACTGAAAGCAGTACTCTGCCACAGCAGAGTGGCAGGGTGTTTTGGCTGTTCTTCTCTTTTTTATGATATTTTATTACATTTAGTGAGTAATTTATCAGCACAACCTGCTTCCACAGAGTGTAATGTGTAGTTTCATCCCTGTCTCTCAAGCACACGTTCACGGATGCAGAAAATGGGCCGCTTTAAGTGCTCACTCTCTTCAGCAGCCGCAGCTTCAGCAGAATTTGGACACAAGTGCCTTTGTGTGTGTGTGAGAGAGAGAGTGTGTGTGTGTGTTTGAGAGACAGGGTGTGCATGTGTAAGGAGCTAAAGGTGATGGGATCTCTGGACAGACAAGAAGGAATCAGCATCCATTAGACCAGCGCAGCGGATCAATATTGATTCTGACCACCACCAGGCTCTTTCTAATAGGGTTCTGCTCTCCCTGATACAATGACAGCATTAGCACACATGCCCACATCAATGCATCCAGGGCTCTACTACTGTCAGAAGTAGAGATAAATAGTCTAATTTACAAATTAGTGGAAACATTAAAGCCTTAATGTGTGTAAAAACAGACATGAAGAAAAAAATAGAAAGATTTAAACAGAAATCTCTCTTTTTGCTTCTGTCAGCACAGGAAATGAATTTATTTTTGCAGATCTTAGTGCATCACTTAGTGAATCTCCTGAATGTTTTACAGAGAAGGAAGGAGAGGAACTTCCTGCAGGCGCAATAACAAATGCCACATTTGTGGCATTTGTGTGTTTGTGTAGGAAGGGAAAGAGTCCCCCAAAAAAATGTACAGAGAGTTATTTGTTTTTGGCGATGCCTTGCTTGTGCTCTGCTCTGCCACCCTGTTGTCTCAGTAATAAGTGATAATGTGCTATAATTTAGCTGCCTGACTCTTATTATATCCTAAAGCTGAAATGGTGCACACATCACGTTGGAATATGTGTATTGTTACTTGTCTTTACAATATGCAGTTTTGCATATTTTTTCTAACAGGAACATTTTATTTAATTGAATGAAATTGAATTTAAAAATACTTGATTAATCCCGAAGATAAAATTTGCAACTCATCCAAGATTTTTCATAGAGCTGTTGTAGAGCCTGATGGCCGTGGGCATGTAGGATCTCCTGTAGTGGTCTGTTCTACATCAAAACTTAAGAAGCCTCTGACTGAAGACACTGTTGTTGGATGAAAGTCTCATGTAGGGGACGCTCAGGGTCGTCTGTAATCTTCTTCATGTCTTTGCAGAATAATTTCCAGAGGGTCCAGAGCAGTGCCAAAACAATGCACCAGCTTTCTTTTGCTTAACCTTTCTAAGTCACTGAGTCGGATGCTCTTACACCAACAGAGGCTGGCAGAAGAGATTTCATGCTACACAACATATTTAAAGAAGGTATCTGGCATCTTGCTGCAAACACTGAAGGACCTACATTTTGTTCCTCCACCACCTCTCTGATACTCCTGAAGACTGCAGAGTCATCTGAGTATTTCTGCAGGTGACAGGACTCTGACTTGTGCTGGAAGTCGGAGATGAACCGGATGAAAAGAACAGTGAGAGTACAGTGCCCTGTGGTGCTCACCACCTTAATGAGAGTAAGTTTAGAATGAGTACATGAAATACGTTGGTGACAAATCTATACAGACTGAAAACAACTGTTCTTCATTAAGTTGTCATTTTTGAAGCGTTGTCCTTTTAACAACCACAAAACAGCAGTTTTCTAAATATGAATTTGAAAATTAAAAAAAGCAAAGAAGATAAGATCTCATGATTTTAGTGGGTTTTGCAACATGACTGAATGTGCCTGTATTACCAAAATCATTCATTCACTCTTCTAGATCACTTAATACAAGACCATGTGTATAATTTCTATCTCTGTTTCAAACAAAAAACACGAATGGGTCACAGTAAAATGTTCCAGAGTCAATTTCTGGTGGTATTATAACAAAGTGGAAGTGACTGAGAACAACAGCAAGAAGAGGCGCGTTGCGCACAAAGCACGTTAACTTTCTGTGTCAGTACAGGCCTTCAAACTTCATGTGGTCTTAAGATAAACTCAAACAGCTTGTCGAAAGCTTTTTTTTTATTATTATTGAATTTTAAAGGCTGAGCAGCTGCATCCAGGAGCTCTAAATCCTTCAGCAGACCCGGACATTTTCAACAATTTCCTGCTCCCAGCTTTCTGGTAATAGTTTGCGGATGCCCCCTTCTTGTTCCAGTCTGGCTGTGCACCAGATCACATTGCAAGGTCCATAGAGACATTGATGTGTAAGTCTGGTGTGAGAACATGTTAATAAAGCTAAAGAGGGAGAGCTGGCATTATTCAAAATCGTGTTAATACATGTGGAAGAGGACAGACTAGTGAATATCCTTCACAATGTAAGGTACTGCTTCTTTTGTTGCCTTTAGCTGCATTGGCTACTGGTTATATTCAAGGCTCTGCTTAGACAGACAAATGTAAAGCGCTTAAATTGTGACACACTGTTAAAGATTAAGCCATGTTAAAGAGGAAGAAGTGAATAAGTTGTTTATGAGGAGGACCTAATGGAACGAAAGATCAGAAACCTGTTTTACAAAATAAATAGAATTTTCTGCCTTCGTGTTTGCACAGTAAAAGTTGAGAATTGAGTTGAAAAAGTTGAGAAAAGTTGAGTAAAAGGTGAACTCCAACCCTCTCTTTTATCGACAAATACAACTTGAATCAATAGTTCCGTGCCTTCAAGATTCGACCACACACACGCAAAGTTTGGATTTATTTCACATTTTCTTTCCCCCTTTGCTTCTCCGAAGCATCAGTTGGGGATAACCAAAGCCTTCAGGCTAGTCCTCTCACAGGGAGAGAGAAGCTGAAACACAGTCTGAGCGTTGTGCAGGAGTGTGGCTATAGAGCACATAGTGTCAGGGTAACCAGGCAGTGCAGCTGGCCTTTCACAAACATGCAACTTTAAGGCAGTGTGTAAATCAGGATCCAAAGGACAAGGACTCTGTTCTCCTACACAAACACACACACTATTTCTAAAGAAAATGAAGCCAACTGAACTAAGAAGTGTTGAAATTATACATCTTCAGTAATCAGAAATCTATTTATTCTAAAACAAAAGATGGCAGAATAAGCATATTAGGATTCTATATAGATTTTTGATTGGTGTTCTGTTTTGCTTAAGAATTTTCATTTGTTTTTTTTCTACATTAAATGTTTTACTAAAGGGAACTTGAAACAGCTTATAAAACTAAGCTGTCTCTCTCTTTTCCTATAAAGAATTAAAACTGATATAATCAATATGTTTTAGTATTACGTTCTGCAGCAATTACTTGAAAACAGAATGTGTCTCCAAAAAAATCCTCAAACAATTGATGTACGTGCTTTTAGTTCATGAAAAGTAACTGATTTCAGTTTTAATCATTTCAAAATCAGGATTCTCCGAGTGAAACTCGCAATAAAGTCTTTTTAAAAGCAAAACAGAAAACTTCCCAGGAAGTTGAGCGTCTCTGGCCTCAGACCCTCTCCACAGCATTCCTGTCGTAAGTATGCAGTGCCGCATATTTTTCTATGAAAGAGGAGAGAGCTGGTATGCGGATGGGCCCATTATGGAGCTGCTTATGGGACATTTGTATCATCACTATCAGATCTCTTTGGCAGAGAAAAATCAACACTGTGCCGAGTCTGTTTGGGGTTTTTTCAGAATTGGTATTAATTGGTATTCAACAAGAGATTGAGTAGTTTTAACTATTTTTATTTAACAAGTGTTGAAATGACTCAATCTCATGTTGAAATAACTCTGAAAGACTTAAATTAGCACCAGTTCTGAGAATGACCAAATAGACTCAGTGGCACAGTGTTGAGTTAATGCTGATAAAATTGATGTGCTTACTTTATGGTTCAGTGGGATTTTCAAGGTTGGGTTACAATACTATTTATTATGCTCAAACTCACTGTAAAACTGATTTGTAATTGTTATTTCAATAGATTATTCCGTAAAGGTTTAACACACTGTGGATAAGAAGAAAGTTAAAAAATAGTTGAGCATGTCTTACCGCAAAACAAAGCGCATAATACAGGGGAGATCAGTAATATTCAAACAAAACACTTTAGTCAAATATTACATATCAGTCAACGGGCTAAACACAATTGTGAAGATTAAATAGATTCAGAGTTAGTGTTAAATGGTTAGTTATAAAATCCAAATCAATCAAATTTACACACCACACAGGACGTTTAGGTCACAGAAGTAAGTTATTATACCAAAACATGTTTCAGCTGAGATCATTTGTAGGGGCAAGGCACGACAATATACTGGATTTCGTTACGTCCAAACGCATGATCTTAATTCAGGGTGTGAAACTGTGTATAAAGTGACCTTTTTTTTTAAACTCTATGCTACATCAAAGCCTTTGATCCCCTAAAGTCCCTCCCCATCCCAGCCTCTTCATTCTTTTCTCTGCCTCCTGCATGCATTCCTGCCCCTCCCCCCCTTCTTGAGTTCCCCTTCCCCAGTATGGATCTGTGAAGTGTTAGTATCGTGTGGTTCAGCTATGAGGAATGGCGATGTGACAAAAAAAAAAAAAAAAAACTGGTTTTGCTTCTGAAAATCCAAACATTCTGCTCAGTATGGGCACATCTTTCCGCTTGCTCATTTTTGACATGCAGGTTGCAGAACTCTCTCCCTTCCAGAGGTCTGACAGTCGGTGTAGACAATAATCACCTTAACTCTATCCATTAAGGCATTTATGAGCCACAGTGACAGCAAATGCCAACATGTTGTGTGAAATTACTAGAGGTGTCATCTTCGACATTGCTGCTTGGGCTCTGTCCTTTCAGAGCCCAAGGAAAAACACTGAGCTCATTGCTGCTCAACAGCCTTAAGTAGTCCACAAATAGAAAAAAAACTATTGAAAATTCTGATCTGAACCTCAAACTTCTGATGTTATTTGAGAAATTAATATATAAAATAAACAATAAATACATGTATTGTCATTTGGGTGGTCAGAAAAATAATGTCAAGAACATGTGGTGTTTATGTCACTATTTGGGTGACTTGAAATATATCAAATTCTAAATTGTAAATCTTTTTTTGATTTGGTCTACCAAACCTTTTTGCCTTGTCGCAAGAAATCATGAAATAAAAAATGGAGATCACTGTGGACTACAACAATCAATCTTTTTATTTTCTGTTCTGAACAATCATTTCAAAATTAACAGTCCTTACAAGTACAATTATTATAAAAGGCCAAAACATTTACGTCATGTTGCTTCATATAGCAATAGAAAGGATATATGAAAGTCTAAGTTCAAGAATATGCTACTAATGAATGTTTTTTTCCCCAATCACCCTTATCAGGTAATTAGAAAAATTACCAATTTTTCCAATTGCAGTATTTATTTGTCTCAAACACAAATGTATTCATTCATTCATTAATACCATATTTAATGTGTGTTTTTTGCCATGCTGTCCAGCTCCACTGTCTGTCTGCACCAAAAACACCGACTCAAATCTCTTCGTTGCACTTCCATCTCCATTGCGACATGTTCGTCACTCTCTATAAAGTGGTTGCTTTACATTTTTGGTGACCCAAGAGGGAAAAAAAGCATTTTTTTTTCCTGAGTTACCATTAAAGACAGTGCAGTGGTTAAAGCATTTCAGAAAGCGTAGCTGTCTGTGATTCCTTGGTGGTTTTCTCTCACCATCAAGTGATTGAACTGATTCACAGTGCCGTAACAAGGAGGCTTCAATTTAGACCGCCTGGGTGACCTCAGTGCCGAGACCCTCCACCATGTCTGAGACTGTGTCGGGAACTTCCTGGACATCCCCACAAAGGTTCACATCCTTTTTCAGTTCAAAATCGCGCTGCTCCTCCAAAGGCTTCTCCTCTGACTTTTCGTTCCCATTCACAAATTCTTCTGCATGCGAGGCCACGACATTAGTATTATCGGTGCACTCCCCGTTCACCGCTATAACTGGATCTACCCCGTTCTCCGTGGAGGAAGGGCTTCCTAAATCTCCGTTTTCCATCTTGCTTTTCTTCTCTTGGCCAGGCACCTCTTCCAAGGACGTCTCAGCTGTCTTATCAGATTCCACAGTCATGCTGTTAGCAGACGCAGACTGTGAGATGACAATCTCAGGTACAGGTTCTGCAACTTGTGACTCAATTGGATCATCGGAGCCCGGGGCTTCTGCTGAAGCGGATTCTTCTTCTGCATGATGATTTTCTGCGGAGGCATGCTCTACCACAGCCTCAGATGATTCTGCTTCAACAGTCTCAAGTTCAACAGTGTCAGGTGCTGCCAAAGTTGGTTGGGGTTCAGGCTCTTCTAACTGTTTCTTCTCTTTGAATTGCTCAGGTTCTGGCTCTGTTGTCTCTTTTGACTCTGGTTCTGTTGTTTGTTCTGGCTCAGGCGTTGGTGCTTTCATAGACTCTTCCTCTGTAGTTTGAAGTGTGTGTTGCTCAGGCTCTGGTTGGGAAACTAACTCTGCCACTGGCTCGGCCTCTGGTTCAGGTTCAGGCACTGCAGCAGCAGAAACTCTTTCTACCTCAATTGCTTCTGGCTCAGCCACAGTCTCTTGTGCAGGGCCTAGCTGTTGATCCTCAGACGCTGCCTCTGTGCGGACCTGAGCAGCATCTGGTTGTGGCACAGATCCTAGAGCAACAGGAGGCTCCTCCACTGGGGGCTCTTCAGGTTCAGCCTCAGCTTTCACAGGTTCCTCAGATGGAAAAGATTCTTCCACAGCCACTGGTGGCTTCTCTGTTTCCACTGCTGGAGCAGTTTCAGCTGCAACTGGTTTCTCTGCAGCTGAAGCTGGCTCTTGTTCTGCCAAAGGTGCTTCTTCAGCTGGTGCTTCTACAGGAGCTTGTTTCGCTTGAACTACAGCTTCTACTGGAGTTACTTCCACTGCTGTTACTTTCTGCTCTGTGGCTGCTACTTCCTCTGGTGGAGCAGATTTAGGCTCTTCTGGGACTATTTCAGCCACTGGAGATGCTTTCTCTGGAGATACTCCCTTTTCCTCTCCATCAAGTGCTTTGTTCTCTGATACTGCAACTGGTTTGTCGACAGCTGGAGTTGTTTCCACTGCCACAGCAGCTGGCTCTTCTTTTACTGGAGCTGCTTCTGGTTTTTGCTCCCGAACAGCCTCCTCTTCAGCTGCAGGAGCTTGTTCCTCTGTGTGGGCAGATTTAGGTTCTTCTGGAGGTACTGCAGCCTCTGTTACTGCGGCGTCTGCTGACACTGCAGTTTCCTCTACCACACCATCTTTCCCAGCACTCTCCTCAGCTCCTGTGGGTGGAGCTCCATCTTCCACTTTAGCAGACTCTTCTGCACCAGCACCACTTGCCGGACTCTCGTCTTTTTTGTCTTTGGGGTCGCTCACGTCATATCCTTTCTTCTTCTTGCTCAGTTTGCCTCCCATGGTGACTCCTGAAAGAAGAAATAAGACAAAGGTGTTTTCTCCTTTGGATTTCTTAAAGCGCAACAGCATTTTAGCACGCTTGTTATAAGTAAATTTAAGTTGAAACCAGATGACATTCAGCAACTTTCGTCCCATAAGATGCATCACAATTGTCCAATAGGATATTAAAGTATATCGATTCATCAAGAATATGATGAAGAAATAAAATAAAAGTAACATTTCCTCTTTTTCATCAAAAATGAAAACTTAGTTCCTTTAAATATAAAGGGTGTTTTTTCCACTTCAATAGAGAAGTGTCTTGGCTGGAAGAGAACCAAGAAGTTTAATTAGGAAACGGATCTCTGCCAAAAGGAGCCTGGCTTGAAAACAAATGTTAATGTATGGGAGCCTAAGGGAGGTCAGACAGCTCTGCACTCTCTGCAACCTTTCAGGAATGTCTGGTGAGGGTTGGTGCCAAATAAGTCCATGAGTCTAAGTCGAAAATCTATGATCTACATCCACAAATATTTCTTTCCTCCCATGAAAAATGTAGAAACTACTTAGCGCTTGGTGACCATTCAAATGCTGGCATATCTTGAACAACTGTCCCTTCTGTCTGAGCAGTGAGTCCCTGTTTGTGAATGGGAGCAAATGGGAAAGTTTTTTTTTTAAAGTTAATGTCTCAACACGGTGTTTCCTCTAGAGGAAGTGTATAGTGCAGGGATTGCCACAGAGTGCAGCAAAACCTCCAAAGAGAACAGGAAGTTCAACTTTGTTTTAAGGATAGTGTTTCAGCAAACGTTGAACAAGCAAGTCTGGATGTGAACTAGACAAAAACAAACCGAGTTGCCCATTGGTTCATTTTGTACCACAAAACCAGCAACTGTGTATCATCTTTAAAAGCTAAGTTTCTTATGTTTCAATGTCAGAAATGACAGGAACCACACAGCAGGGGGTGGAAAAAATGGGGAACTGTCCATAGTGCTGTCATAAAGCAATTAAGACTACTAAACTGGAATAAGCTTGTTCAAATATTTACCATATTGAAAACCATTAGTTACGCATAGTTCATATACGTTTCAGTGGATTACAAATCCTGCCGTTTTGGGGTGCACTCCATGTTAAACAAAGCAGTTTGGTGGGTAATCATTTCATCTTGCGTCTTTTCAACATTTAAAAAAAAAAAAAAATTATTCCAATTGATGTTTGGATAATTTTGGTCACTAAATTCAAAATGTAGACCCAGCTCATGTTGGCGAGATAGTCACATGCAAAATACAAATGGAGCCTCAGGCAGTCCATGCCGGCCGGTAACAAAGGATGAGGCCCCCTCCTCACCAGTATAGCTGCTCCCACTTACAAAGGCAGATAATCTGGCAGGGCGTGGAGGGGGGGGAACTCTGGCTTAAACATACTACACTACCATATATAAGCTAAAGCAGGTCTAGCTAGTGAAATTAAAATACGCACTCGCCATGAAATACATGAGGGTTGAAAACCTGTAACAGAGAGGTCTCCATCCCTCCCCCCAACCACTTCAACCCCCCAACCCACCCACCGCCGCTTCCCTCAGCTGCTCTGCCCTTTTTTTTTTTTCCCTTTCTTTTTTTTGTTCACGAGGGTCTGGAAATGCGGGAGCATAAATAATAAACTCAATTGTGTCAACTTTTATTTCAGGTTTGCTTTATTTCTATAAGGTTTGCGGTCGCCTGAACATGTTTGAGGAAGAAGAAAAAAAGCGCAGCTGGAAAGAAGAGGCTCTAATAGGTTCATTGTAACGGTGAAAACTAAGGAAAAAAGATACTGTCTATATACCTTTCTGATTCTCTTTTTCTTCTAACGTTCTTTCTATCTTTCTTTCTTTTCTGTCTGTTTTTCCTTTTGTTTCTATCTTAACATTAAAAAAAAAAAAAAAAAATTAAAAATAAATCCAGTTTCGCAGTGACTGACCTGTGTCTTTTGTTGGGGAACCAGTTGGGCTTCTTGTCCAGTCTCCGGGTGGATGTGATAATGGAGGTAAGCCTTTGGAGTGACAGCTGCAGATTCCGCCCCTCGCTCCTTCTCTATGAGGTGCAGTGCGCTGTTATGGAGGAGTGCCCTCTCTCGCAGTTTTCTGGACATCTGTCGCTATCACAATCCAGCCAACCCCAGGTCCGCTCTGTCTGCAATCTATACCTCCCAGTCTTTAACCCCTCCTTTCCCCTTTCCCTCTCTCTCTCTTATACACACACACACCCACTGCAGCGCATGGTTCCCTTTTTTTTTTTTTTTTTTTTTTGAACAAACACAGGGACTATAACAAAGTGACCACCTCCATTTTCTTTTCTCATACAGCAGGGGTTTTTTCACGCGATCTTGCTTCTTTTTTTTTTTTTCCCCAGCACAAATTAGTCTGGAAATTGTGTTAGTTGTAAATCCCCGGAAGTATTTGTGAAATGTAAATTATGCATGAAATGAATCATGTCAGGAAAAACCCTTGAGGACCTTACCAGACAAAACACAGGCATACTCATGTAAATTACACTTCCCCTGATGCCTTTGGCTTGCCTGTTGTGTAAGAATATAATAATGAATAGAAACAGAAAAAAAAGTGGCATTAGCTAACAACAGCTACAAGATGCTAAGGAATATTCTAATTCTTCCTAAACATTCTTTAAAATAGTTCAAAATGAAATAATAAAAAAGTCCACTGCCACAGTAAGACGCTTTCAATTTAAAAGATCCATATTAGATTGTATTTTTTTTCCCAGATAATAAAAGAAAGGGCTGTATGTTTGTCACAACCATTCTTGTGTTCTTAATCAATTGCACCTCTTTGCTATTTGTCTTCTGTGTGTTAATGGGACAAGCTGTCTGAGGGTGAGACCCTATGAAATTCAACAGCTGACCCTTCCAGATAATTATGTTGTCATCTTTGAAAATGTTGCTTTCCTGCTGCACGCCATGTGACGATGATGATAATCGGTCTTTCGGAAACTGTTGAAGCGACGATCGGCGTTCAAATTAAAACAGGAGACGCTGAAAACACCTCATGTGACCCCATTTAAACTCCTGGAAAATACCTCAGAAAATGCCACAGAGTCTTTCATCTGTCCCAGGACGGGGACTTTTGTGCGCAAACAATGGGAAAAGATCAGCTTTGTCCATAACCACTCACCCATAAGTGTCTGTCTTTTAAGATTTCTTTCAGTGGAACTGGAAGGAAGACAAAACAACCGGGTTAAGGTTTTGATTGGACCAATCAAAACTGCCACGGCTTGTATTTAATCACAGGTAACGGCAGCCAGATACCTGTATTGGTTTAGCTTGGTTATAGATAAATTTCAGGGTCAAACAACTGTAAGACAGTAAAAAGTAAGCATGTTTTATTAGAACTATATTTGCCCTGGTTCAGATGTAAAAGCTACATTTTGACTTAATGACCGAAATGAAAATGCCTTTGAACTTTCCTGAACAAGTGTAAATAAACTAAATAAACTAAACTAAAATAAACTAATAAACTAAATTGATTTAGTTAATATATTACAAATTTTTAATAGATTAGGCATTAAGAAAAAAAAAAGTTTATCCGTCGTTGTGGTTTTGGTTAAACATGTGATGAGTATTTTTGAGCAAACAGCACCCTCTTCTGTTCGAAGGTCAAAACTCTGAATTTGATGTATATTTTATGGGTTAGGGGGGACTCTCCATCTCCCTTTGTTGTCACTTTTGTTTTATTGTATGAATTTTTAATGAATCAACTTTATTGATCTCCTGGAAGTCCTTTGATGGATATCTACTACAAGTACCAGAAAAAGCATGAATATGTGACTGAACAGTGTAAATTTAACTTAAGAAAAATCTTTTTCATTCCCCATAAACAATCAGTTTTTTGGAAATAGAAGTTTTGACAGTTTATGAACATTTCATCTCCTTCAGTGAAGTTGCAGATGGCATGCATTTGTTACTTCAGTGTTTAACATACAACTATCACTTTCACAGAAAGTATCAGTTTTTATTTGACAACTCAGTTTGTATACATTGCACTTATTAAAATACAATGCATCTCGTTTTCAATTTACTCCCTTAACAAGTAAAAAAAAAAAACAAGAAAAAAGATTGATGTTTGTTTTCCCTGCTGACAGCAGGGCTAAACTTTGTCAAAAAGGGCTGAGAAGGCTCACATTCACATGATGCAAAAGCTCTGGAATGCACTCCCATGAGTGCAGCCTCCATCCCAGCCAACCATTCTGCTCCACATAGACAAGACTCAAAAGACGCTAGAGTAGGGTGGGGGCAGGCCTTGGAAAATTAAAGTGTAAAACTCGTCTGTTAGCTGCTCCTGGTTCAGATGGCCCTTACAGTACAATGGAAAAAGGAAAGACAAGTGGAGAAACAGGTGTTTGTTTCTACAAAACACATTATAGGCCCACCAGCAGGATCAGTGTGTGCAGGAATGTGGCAACTTGTTCTGCTTGTGTGCTGTTCCCACCACAAAACAGGGTATTTCCCTAACAAAGAGGTGTATTTCATGATGTTGCATTGAACAGAATGAAGACAAAATACATCTGATTTATGACAAAAGCAAAAATAGATTCATAATAAACACTCCATAAAGGGACCAATGCACCTTTCAGTCATTTACAAGCTCTAAGAAGCATGTATCAGAACAGAACAACGGTAGAGACAATGTGATTTGATAAATTCATGCCACATGTTTAAGATATAAAGAACAAGGACAAATCAGTAGAGTTGTTTTAATGATCAAAAATAACAGCTGTTTGGGGAAGTTTTCAACCTTTAACTATGCACTGAATCATGCATGTCTTGTTTTGAAGTTTTTAAAGATCCTGTCAGGTTTAAAATAAAAGAGTCATTAATATACATGACTTTCATCTGTCAAAGAAAAGAACACGAGGCATATCTTTGCCAACTGTTCCTGAATAAAATAATCATAATTTCTGTCAATATTATTATTTGATTCATCCAATCTTTTATTTAAAAAAAAGACATCTTAAAGTTAATGAAAATTTGGTCTACAGGAATCCTCTTCCTTTCTTTGCGTTCCAAAATGCAGAAACACTGCCATCTGCTTGTTATTTATTGTTTCACAGCAAACAGAGAAGGATCATGCATTAAATTGAAATGAAATAAAACATAAATAATAAAAATTAAAGAAACTTGGTTTAGGGTTGAAATATTCAGTGAGATTCACACATACATGTCCACGCTGTCAACCGCTGCACACACTAAACAAACTCACATACTTACATCACAAATTTATTATCTTTGTTTGGATTTTGGTTATACTTTACGATAGACTATTTCAATCGGCCTATATCTTTATCTGCCCTCATTTTAGTTATGAACCATAAACCGGCCTGTTACAAAAAGAACGCAACAGCTGCTGCTTATCAGAGAATAAAATAATCCCAGTGCTCCTTTAGTTATATATGCACACTGAGAGTAAGATATGTTATTTACTTAGAAAATTAAGTTATCTCAGAGATGAATATGTTTTGGTGCAAAATGTTCAGATCAACTCCAAGACCTTGTGATGATTAGTCCAGTACCAACACGGGCTGAAAAGCCACTCAGAAAGGAAGAAACCATTACTTTAAGGGGGCTGGGAGGGAGGAAATTATTCATAATAGCTGACTTGCAGGTGAACCTTGATATGAGCTTGTCATATGAATAACTTCTCAGTCCAATGTGCCAAAGAATGGTTGTTAACGGCATAATGAGAAGCATTATTGGAAAGAGTAGAAGCTTCTTAAAGAGACAGGGGCATGATTTTTTTTTAAGTCATATTTGATATATAGAGTTTTTTTTTAAACAACTGGAGGTAACATAGTTACTATATTGTGATATAAAATGACAGTATGTGGCTGGAAAATGCATAATACCAACCCTTTAAAAGCAAAATAAAATCCAGATTGCAATATGCACTCAGGGACATAGATGTTCAATTTTGGAGACATGTCTTCTGATTAAATTACATTTTTTTAATCCATAGAGATCACTCTTACATTTGGAGGAAAAGGGGCAACTGTAGCAACCCTGAGAACAGTATCTGATATGGCAGCGTCATGTCACTTGGAGGGACTTGCTGTCGAAGGAACTGGTCTTCTGCTTTTCCATTCAGTGGTCACCACCCACAGCAAATCTTCTGTCTGCAGGAGGAACTGGTGCACTTCACAAAGTTGATGGCATAGGAAGGACAAGGAAATAAATAAGCAAAGTCGCAAAATATCAGTCAAGAAGTTAGACTTTGGGTAGGATTGGACATTTCAAATGCAATGGCCCCAAGAATACTAAAACATTTGTTTCAATTGTGTTTAAGGCAGTAATCTCAAAGGGACAAATTCCTGCAACTTTTAGATGTATGCTTTGTCCTTCACACTTGAAATAATTGGCATAACTGCCTCACTAGCATGCAGTCATTAGCTCTGCTAGTAAGCTAATACTGGAGCCATGAAGACACCTAAAAGGACATCGGCCTTTAAGGACTGGAGCTTCAGACCACTGCTGTAATTACAGCAAAGTGAATCTTTTGGAGTGGCTTTTACAAAGTTTTGATCTCATTCCTGGTTAAATGTATGGGCAGAGCTCAAAAGGTTTGTGTGTGTGTGTGAGCAAGGCGGCCTCCAAACTTCACCCAGTACAGCAGTTTGGTCAGTGGAAGTTGTCCAAAATTCCAGCAAGCTATGACAAGAAGGCTATGAAAAAAACAAAAAAACCACGACACAAGCTACACCGTTTCAAAGATAAGTTGTCAAAATACTATGGAATTGTAAACTTCTAAATATGAAGAAATTAATAAGAAAGATTGCAAAAAATATTAAATAAAAACAATCAAAGTAATACTAACTGGACTGAAACAGGAAAGGTTTAACTTGACAGACAGTGACTGATTAAAGGTGTCTTTTTATGTCGTGCACGTAAATATCTGGTTGCCCTGATTGGCGCCCCAAATATATTTCTGCTCAGGGCCTCATACAACCTTGGGAACATTGAAAAGGTATCCGCCATCAGCTGATTAACATAAATGACATCATTTGTTGGCATATGGCCAAATGCTTATTAAAAGTTTGACCTGACATCTTAAGATGAAACATATACATATGCCTGTTAGTATATCGCAGAAAGTATTTATTCTTTTTTTAATTATTATTCCCTGTTATACTGTTAACTTTTTAAAATAGTGAAAGAAATAGCCGTGCCCTCTTGCTCTCTGTGCGGCGACGCAGTCAACGGATGTAACGTACAGACGGTTAGTTGGATGAAGGCGGTGCTAGCGGTGCCCAAGCAGCAGGGCCTCGCCTTTGTGGGTGTAGAAAGAGAAGATGGCTCCCGTTCTGGAGAAACAGCTCCCGGGTGCAGCCGGACTGGGCGACAATAACAAGGAAGACGAAGAAGGACAAACTCTTTGGCAAGTCGTGCTGTCTTTTAACGACTCCTTGTCAGCACAAGAGCGCCGTGGGACTATCGGAGCCGCGGCGGTTGTGCTTTGTCACTGCCGGTTGCTCCCTCTCACACACCGGCCCGGCTAGCTTTGTAGCAGTAACTTTAGCAGCAGCTGAACCTGAATGCTAACAGACGAGCTAACGTCAGCTAGCATAACTACCGCTACATTTCACCAAACAGGCTTGGCTTTTTTTTCTGATTGTGTGTGTATAGCGAGTGTATTTAGATCGGTCAGGTTTCATAGGTGTTAGTAATATTAAGAGCTTTTATTTAGAGTTTAGCCAGATGGAAGGGCTAGACACTAAATAGCTTCTTTATGAAGGGGACAACTATTGAACAGGAGAATATAAATGTTAGCAAACAAGCCTTAACCAACGAGATTAAGAAAACCTGACAATGTTTTGGGGTAGTATTGGTCAGTGCAGATCATACTAAGGTCTTGTCAGTTTTAATGATTTCGGATTCTTGCCTGCTCTTTTTCAATCTGCTGGTCAGTGGTGATAAATGATCATTTCCTGATTTTATGCTGTCGTGGACTCGTCTCTGGACTCCCGTTCCAGAACAGCTAAAGTGTCAATAAACTGAACTGTTTGTGAAGTCAGCACAGTCATAATTTCAACTATATTTTTTTTAGAAAGATACGGAGCTCTTGTCATTGAACAACATGACAGACATCCAGACCGTCCTGTTTTTGACTCGTTTTCTGTTTTATAGGTCCTCAATACTTAGTGAAGTTTCAACCAGGTCGAGTTCAAAGTTGCCATCAGGAAAAAATATCCTGGTATTTGGTGAGTATTTGTTGTGTCTGATCTTTCTTCTGGGCTGTATTTTCTTTTTTATTGTTGTCAACCCTGAGGTGAGTGCAGATAAAACATCTGAGGTGCTTAGAGCTGAATCACTGCATCTGTAATATCAGACATAACATGACATGGCCTTGTGATGTTTTCTTGGGTGGGGTCATCTATGAATAAGCACTCCTTAATTGTGAAAAAAAATGAGCAAAGATGGTTTTTAACACTGTTATCTATTCAAATGAGACCATGATTTGCATTAAGATTTTCACTCTTGAGTTTTTCATTTCTGCATCAATAAAATATTTTTAACTTAAATTTATGGGACGACGGCGAGTGACAAAACAAATGGAGAATACCAATTGCAAATGGACATATTTACTCTTCCAATACAGCTACTGATTATGATACAATGGTTAAACATCTTGCAGGTGAGGATGGGTCAGGAAAAACAACGCTTATGGCCAAACTACAAGGAGCTGAGCACAACAAGAAGGGGAGAGGACTGGAATATCTTTACTTGAGCGTCCATGATGAAGACCGAGACGGTGAGTTTACATGCTGCGACTTTTCCATACCCCTTCCAGAACAACACAACTCCACAAGCTCACACCCAAAGTATTGGAAAAGTGTTTAAGATTTGTGCTGTTTTTTCTTTTGTCTGTAGACTTGACTCGCTGTAATGTGTGGATCTTGGATGGAGACCTGTACCACAAAGGCCTACTAAAGTTTGCTGTCACACCTCAGTCTCTACCTGACTGCCTGGCTGTGCTCGTTGTGGACATGTCGCGGCCCTGGACCATTATGGAGTCGATGCAGAAGTGGGCCAGTGTGCTTCGTGACCATGTGGACAAGCTAAAGGTTCCTCCGGAGGACATGAGAGAGCTGGAGCAGAGGAGTGAGTTGGCATCTTTCCCCTTCCTATCCCAATAGAATGTAAACATTAAATGTAATGTGTTGTGAAACTGATTGCAAATCCAAATAAGGCATTTTTATGAACAAAACCTTTAGACTGACAAAGGAAACAATAGCAATTAGCTAAAAAAAAATGCAAAATCTATATGAAAAAAATTACATTTTGTTTAGTTTTCTATGGGAATTCTTTCCAATAAGTGAGACAAGCAGCAGTAAAGGTGCCTGAAGCATCCGAGGTTGGGAGCAATGTGAGTGTTGTGTAATGAGAGTAAGGCTTCTTGCTGACTGGGTGCCGAGGGGAGAAAAAAAAGGAAAGCTTGGTAAATGTGCTCTTTGGAAGGCAGATGCTGGATAACATTACACATTGTCATGGCTGATTCTAGGTCATCATCAGAGAGGCCCATGATCCTCAGCTGTGTGTTCCTTGCTGGAGGCGAGTTCTGCAAATCAATGAGTGTGATGCACTCAGATGTTTTCCTATTAATTTTAGATCTGGTCATCTCTCACTTATGAACTGTTCTTTTGTGTTTGGAAAGATTGTTGCTTTTCAGACTCCTTAGTTAAGCCTTTAGGGTTTTGTACAAACATTTGTTTGTTTAAAAAAGTCTCAAACTTGCTATTACTCTAAAGTCTAAAACAATTTCTTACACAAAATGTCTTTTTTTTTTCTTTTAATTACTAAAACTAAAATTCAGATACGTTTTTTGATTTATTTTCTGTGTATTAGATGCTAAAATAATACAACAGCAATGAGGAAGTTGTGTGATAGAAAGAGGAAGCTGTTGAGGGTTTGACCAAACTATACTTAAAGCTAAACATTTTGAATTGGTTCTCATCTCTGTAGTTTCATGAAGAATTTCCTTCAATTCAAATATTTTAATCATAAATGGTCATAAATAGTTACCTTCACATTTAGGTCTTTCATGTTTGATGCCAGTTTCAGGTTTTCATTGAGATTGCTGGTTCTGATTTTGACAGATTATTATTATTTTTTAATTTTGAGCATCCTTAGGGAAGGAAAAACTCATCCTTAATCTCATCCGCTGTAGTTGGTAGATTTTCATCTTGAGCCATAATTTCACGGATAGTGGAGAGTGATGGTATTAGTTTGCGCTGTTGCAGTCTTTGGTGGTACTAATACTGTGGTCAGTTCTTTGACAGTTAAGTTTCAGTGTTTTGTCAGGCCCTTACAGTGTATTTTCTAAAATAAAGCATCATTGTCATGTCAGTAACACAGTGGTGAGACCAAGTTATGCAGGCGGGCCAGCTGAAGTCTGGAAAAGTGTGTCAGTGGCTTTTGTCCAGGCAGTCTTGCACACGTCTTGCATCATGGTTGCCTCCCTTCCCAACAGCAACGTCAAGGAAAGGAAGTAAACTGAGTGGGTTTGAATTCAGTCAGTGGGCCGGATATTCTGACTGCTCTAGAGCCGTGACTGAAAGTAGGTTGGGCTTCTTGGGCCTACTCTTGTCAAATTACAGGATCAGCCTTTTTCTGCAGTACGGTGTTCTAAAACGACAATGTTTTTGCCCAGCTATGCTGATAATGGAGGGATTTTTGCTTCTTAAGAATATTTGAGAATGCTGCATGCACATACTTTCTGGCTGTGCAGTTTTGACAATGCAGATGAGTGTTCTTGTTTTGGTATTTAAATGAGTTACTAAGATTCCTTTAGAGTACAGATGCGTCTTGGCCTCACCTTTGTTTGTTAAACAGATAAGTAGGTCTTGATGGGCAAAGTCTGTCAGTTTGTGCTACCTTCAAATAATACTCGGTGATATAAAGTGAAGTTAAAAACAAAGTAACTATTTCCTTAAGAGTGAAATGAGTGCATGATTCCTGTTGCCTTTAAACCATGACCCATGAAACTTGTGGGTCGTGGTAAAAAGCCATGCACTCTTGATGCAAAATTGTAAATACTATTTATGCATGGTTTCTGGTTGTGTGTAATCCTTAACTCCACGAAGGATTTGCTTAAAGAGTGATTTGAGCACCAGTGCTTGTCTGATGTTCAGAATTCCCTGTTCATAGGAAAAAAGTTTGACCAAAACTGACAAGCTTGTCTGTTTTAATGGGCTCTTCCCAAACTGCATTCTCTAAGCGCCTGAGGAAGTAAGCCAAAGCTTCCTGCTTCATAACCCCCCACATCCCCAAACTCCTGCTGCAGCTTTGAAAATATCTGCACAGCTTTTCCAGCTCGACAGGGGATGAATGTCATTTCTAATTTTCTTCCCCAATTCTCAGTCTGTTATGAGTAGAGCTGTGTGATTTCATGAAAATGTAGATAATATTCACAAAACTTTTTCCAAAAGTCTTGGGGATCATCAAGACCATTTTTGACAAATGTGAGACAGGCCTTCGTGTCTTTGCATTTTTTTCATGCCCACAAGTTTCAGTTCATGATAATCCAATCATTTCATTGATAAAAACAAGCTATCTAAAACATGGTATGTGAAAAAGTACTGATAAAAAGTAATTCCCTCCTAAACCTAAAAAGTGTTTGTTCCACCCTTGGCTGCAACAACTACAATTAGGCAGTAGCGAGAACTGGTTATAAGTCTTTTACACCACTTCTTTCCATAATTATCTTAATTTAGCTGAATTGGGTATGTTTTGAGCATGAATGAACTGTTTAAGGTCATGCCACAACATCACAATCAGATTTTAGTTCAGACCTTCACACACAAACAGCTTCACCTTGGTCTTTCTGTGAGAGTTTTAGATCGTCGTCCTTCTTCACAGCCGAAGTGTTTCTGAACTTAAGGTCACAAACTGATTGTCTGACATTCTCCTTCAGGATTTTCTAGCACAGGTCAGAGTTCATGTTTCCATAAATTGTTGATATTGTTCATGTGCTGAAGATGCTAAGCAGCCTCTAACAGTCACTCTACTATTGCCAAATATGTCAGTATGTTATTTTCTTTTCAGTCTTTTCAGTTCACTCAATATTCTCTCAAAAGTTTTAGGCATTATTAATATATGTTTTTGTAAATCTGAGGTAGACCTTTATGGTGGTTAGTTGGCCAGCAGGTATTTTAATCATTTTAACCAGGGATTTTATTCATGGATTTATCCCTATGGATAAAACTCATTAACATTTACCTCAACTGAAGTAAGAGTCCTGCAGTGCTTTAGATGTTGTTCTGGGTTCTTTAGGGAACGATGTTGGATGAGTTGTTGTCGCACCCCTGTAGTAATTTTAGAGTAATTTTAAGTTTTGCACAATCAAAACATCAGTTTAGGTTCATAGATTGTTAGAAACCACAACAAGTGAGATTAAACTTAGCATTTGTATTTGGTTCTTTGGACAATATCTTAAAATTTAGTCAACTAAGCAAAATATTCATTCAAAGCCAGAACCTTTGAGTGCCCAAAAGAAACTCAGTCCAGTTTTGTGGGCAGCTTATTTCACTGCACGAAATAAAGACGTCAGACTACTGGAACTTTTGTGAGAGTTCAAATAGTTTGTTACTGACTGCTTAATTTCAGTGCTGTGTTCACCAATTTTGTACTTTGTTTCTTTTTTTCCCTCCCAAGTGGTGAAAGCCTTCCAAGAGTACACAGAACCAGAGGACGCCACCCCATCCTCCCCCCGACGGGCCCCGACATCAGGGGAAGACGAAGCTGTTGTGTTACCACTTGGGGACAACACACTCACACACAACTTGGGCATTCCAGTGCTAATAGTTTGCACAAAGGTAAACAACCAGTACAAAAACCCAGGTTTAATAATATGATGGCACTATAAGGTTGTAGCAATCTTATCTTCCAGACCATTTAATTCTGGTTTTAAGCGTCCTTTTCATATCTATGAATGTGATCATTTGTCATAGCCCTCTTCACAGTGTTTATATCTTTTTAAAGATACCGCTTTTATGCTACGTTAAACATTTAGCAAACTTTATATGTTAACTTTCTCCAGGAGTCCTATAAACTGAGGTAGAAAAAAACATTCATTAACACTAAAATTTAATCACCTCTTGTTGAATTATCCTTGCACTAAATGTTGCCATTATGCTTTGTTTTGATAAATTTTCCTACCAGAAAAGACATGTGGTTGCCGCAAGCGGAAAGCAGTGCATACTCCTTTTTATTGGTGTTGCTTTTGTCCCTTTTTTATTGTTGAAAGAAGCCAAATTACTCAAGGGAGGCCAAAAAGAAAATAGACAAAATTATGTGTTGTCTTAGCAGTTAATTTACATTTTTATGTGGTCATTAGGCAACACACTGTTTTTACTTAGAGCTCCCTAATATCTACTTTACATGTATACTGAAGTAGTTACCATCAGGGGAAAATAAGTAACAACAAAACATGTTTTTGAGGCCCTGTGATGTTGGAAGTTGGGTTTTTTGAGGACTAAAGGGAGAACGCCTTTAAAGATTCTGTGTGCTCCACCTCTAATGCTGCTTTTCCTTTTATTTCCATCTCTGTTTAACTTCATTCAGTGTGATGCCATCAGCGTATTAGAGAAGGAGCACGACTTCCGAGACGAGCACTTTGATTTCATCCAGTCCTGTATCAGGCGATTCAGCTTACAGTGTATCCTTGTTGTATTGGTTAATCATACAAATTTCTCAATTGTACACAGTTGTTTTGGGGGTGGTGGATTGTTTTATATGGGACTCTTTATGACACTTTTTTTTGTCATTAGCTTCCCTAACTAAATTCAACAGATGGCGCTGGGCTGATCTACACTTCAGTCAAAGAGGAGAAGAACCTGGATCTGCTTTACAAATACATAGTCCACAAGCTGTATGACTTTCAGTTCGCCACGCCCGCCTTAGTGGTGGAGAAAGATGCAGTGTTCATGTAAGTAAGGCATGTGATTGTTTGCCTGTTGATCACTGTTGTACAGCTGCTCATTTTATCACAGTCATTTAAAGTGAAATTGGATCGTTTGCTACCAAATTCTTTACGCCTCTCATTTTTCTTTCCGCATGTAAACGATCTTCTCCTTTTGTTCTCAGTCCGTCTGGATGGGATAATGAGAAGAAAATTGGGATTTTGCATGAAAACCTCACAACGGTCAGACCGGATGATCCGTTTGAAGATTTCATCACAAAACCTCCAGTACGAAAGGTATGGCAGAGCAAACGCTGGCACAATGACTGGTCAGTCAGGAAAATAAAAGCACTCTGTTATGACATTACAAGATGTCATAACAGATTTTATGACTTTCTTTTTTCTTTTAGTTGGTTCATGACAAAGAGATAAATGCAGAGGACGAGCAGGTATTCCTGATGAAGCAGCAGGTGAGCTTCAGCTCATTCTTTGTATTTGACATTTACATTTTTACTTAAAAATTGCAGCTCGCATTGCATCATGCTCACTTTGTATCCACTCATAATTTTACCATATTTTGTCCTTTGAGTAATGCCACACATACTTCCCTTTTTAAGGACACATAAAGCAGGAAGCAGTTAGGAGAAAAAATATTTTTAAAATGAGTTTCCTCCATTTCTCCCTTCTCTGTCTCACATGAAACAATCATGAATTCAGATGTATCAGTGGTTGTTGGAAGCCATTAATTCCTATTTCTGTTCCCCGCAGTCTTTGCTAGCAAAGCAGCCAGCAACACCAACCAGAGGAGCAACAGTGAGTGTCTGAAAGTCCCACCTATGTTTGCTGTGCTTTTATTTTCCTGACTGACCAACTAATCTCTTTTTAGGAATCTCCTGGAAGGACGATGTCATCGTCCCCCAGGCCGGCGGGTCGTGCTGGCCAACCAAGTGTAACCAGCTCACCAATGGCCTCTGTCAAAAAGCCTGACCCTAATATGAAAGGTTAGTGTGTGGTGTTTATTCCTCATTACTAAAAGAATAATTTTCCTAGAGTTATCGCCATTTTCACAGGATGACAGTGGTAGGAGTTTGTCAGAGGCCTTGAAAAGTGTTGAATTTCTCCAGATTTTTCCTCATAAGTCTTATATTTCCTTTGGCTTTCTAAAATTTGAACATGTTTCCCTGAACAGCAATCAACTGTTTAAAATGTTGTGACCTGGCACAGTATTTGGAGGAATTAAGGTTCTTTAATAAATAGCCCAGTGGGAAGGAATTAATCGCTGCCATTCCTGTAAAACTGTAGAAGAAATCTGCTCATAAAACTCTCTTATTTTTGTTTGAGTAGGAGTCATCTAGCTTTGCAATGAAAAAAAGTCTTTGTTTATCTCATTCGTATTGAATGAAATTCATTTGGAGAGCTGGAAAATGCAACTCACCCCTCAAAAACAAAAATATAGGTCAAAGCCTCAGATTTAGGAAGTTAAAAAATTTCTTTCACATTAGAAACCAGAGATTGTATTTAACAAAATCTGTGTTCAAAGGTGAATCTAAATAGTTATCCAGAACATATGTCCAAGATGCTTGAAACAAAAACACCTGCATAAGTTAAACATATTTGACTGTAGTTACCAAACATGTAACTGAATAAATCAGTCGACTTATTTCCAATAATTCTGGCAGGCCTTAAATTACATGTTTCTTAAAATGTTTTAGTCTTGAATTTTACCAATTAAAAGCTGCAGAATTCCAGTTTTACAATCGTCTGGTTTGATTGTAGAAATCTCTATAGCATTTCTCCTTAGCTTGGAAAATGTCATTTAATATAAATGAAACACAATGGATATATGTTAAAGAAGTAAATGGTCAATATTTGGAATCAAAAATAAACATTTGGTTCAGTTTAACGTTCCAACTTCAAATGGTAATAATGTAACATATAGAAATGTGGAGGATTCTAGCTTTTGTCAGGTCAAAATGTGGAGACTCTGCTGTAATGCAGAAACATTTCTGTTGCAGCAGGGGCTGCTAATGAGGGAGTGCTGGCCAACTTCTTCAACAGTCTGTTGAGTAAAAAGACTGGATCTCCAGGAAGCCCTGGATCTGGAGCAGTCGGAGCTGGAGTGCAAGGATCTGCCAAGAAAACAGGTATAATCCATCACTCCAGTGCTGAACATCTCTTTGCTCTGGTATTTTACTGTTTTTTTTTTTTTAACTTCTCTCACAGTTTGCAGTTGTCACTTTTGAATGTTGACACAATTAAGACTTTTCCACTAAAGAGGTTCCGGTTTTTAACCAGGAATAGCACTTGAGCCACTTTTTAAGCTGGTTTTTCATCTTGTTGATAATAAACTAGAAACTAGAGCAGAGGTGGGTAGAGTAGCCAAAAATTGTAATCTATGAAGAGTAGCACTACTTTCAAGTAGAAGTAAAACATATGGTGTAATAAGAATTCTACAATTTTTTTTTCTAAAGCAAGTAACTCAAGTAGTTGTAACTCTTTGCAGCGTACCTCAGAGACCGAGCCAAGTACCCCAATAATTACCTTAATAGTGGATTATTGGGTTGAATTATTGCTGTGGATTATGGAAAAGTGTACTGAAAACACATCTTCTTCAAATCTCCACTCATTCTGCTGCCTGCCCAAAAAGTGTCTTCACTAAGAAACAGGGAAAAAGCGTGTTTTATTAGCAACATATGACAATACAGTTCAATTAACAAGATATCGTGCTATATGGGATAAAAGGCGTTGACTGGCTTCACAGTATCAGCGGAATGAGGGAATCTTGTTCTGTGAAGCTGTGAGCCGCTCTGCTGTCTGAAGCTTTATGCCTCCAGCCTGAGTCAGATGGTTAAATCAGGACAAATGAAAAGGTGTCAACTTTGACCTGACATCTGACTGCTGAAGAGACAGGCCTGTATCCACAGAAAACATCTGTCACTGGTGTGTGCATGGAAACTAATAAGTCCTGCCCAACTAATCCACCTTTTGTTTTTAAGCCAGTTGAACTCACCAAGTTGCTGTATTTTCAGCCCTCTTCCATTTTATTATTGCTTTTTTTTCCATCTTTCTAAGATAATGGAGTCAAACATTGTGATATGACTAAAGTCACTGCATTACTCCTTGCTGCCTCAGATCATTTGTGTATGTTTTGCTCTAGCTCTGAGCACCGCTAACATCTGAGAGCAACCTGAAAGAAGTAGTGCATGAGTACAAGTTGTGGTTTTTATAAGTTTTGCATGGGTGTTAATGAGTTGCCAATCACTATCATTGTACTGCATCCCCATTCAAACTCTAAATCATCATCTTGCTGATTGTAGAAAATTTGCTTTTGTTTTTCATGAAAACACAGAAGCTACAGGAGATTACTTTTGGGTTTTGTCTCTCTTTCCTTTTTCCCAAGGGCAGAAGCCGGGTTTGACTGACGTCCAGGCCGAGTTGGACCGGATGACTCGCAAGCAAGACTCCGTGGTTTCAGCTAACAACATACCGCCAACAGAGAACGAAGCGTGAAGGCAACAAAACGGCTGCGTCGTCCACTGCGTTAATACTCTGGAAACAATACATGTACATGTGAGCATAAACAGAAAAGAAAAAAAAAATTTGACCAAATTCCCAACGCCTGTATCAGTCAGCACACACTGTCAGTTTCACCAAATGAGCTTCCGTTGCGATCAGACGGTGAGATGGGATGAGCGGTAACACAGACGGGTCTCTTAGTGAGATGAGGAAGTGCCGAAAGGCTTGGCTTTATTTCTGTCTTCTCTTCAACTGTAAATGCTATTTTGTGAGGGATGTCAGCTTTTGGAAATGTGTGCAACTCTCCCCGGCAGCCGGTCCGAGGCGCTGGGCTGCAGGCCTCTCCGTCTCTGGGATAGAACACTGTCCTCGCGGACTTTGAAGAGTGAAAACACACTCGGCCTCGTGGCCCCTGGTTCAGCTTATCTCACGGAAGAATCTTTGGTTGCGATTGGAAAGATATTTAAACATGAAATGTTAGGAAAAGTAATTGAAATACTTGCAAACAAATGTAAAAAAAAAATGTTGGATATGATACTGATGTATTTATACAAAGTTCCTCCTTTTATTTTCTGCACCATTTCTTGGTTTAAGGAAACATTTATCTGTAACATGTTAAAATGTCACTGACATCAAGACACTAATATGACATGTCCACACCGCTGATAGCATATCATTTGCCCTCGCTCATCTCGAAGGATTCTGTAGATATAAAAGCATCACAACAATATTCAGGTTAACTTAATTTTGTACAAAATGCATTTCTGTCCAAATAGTGAAAATAGCTTCTTTGACTAAATGAGACTGGATGGGATTTTTTTTTTGAAGGACTTAGAGGTTGCAGCAGCGTTGCTTCTTTAGGTAAAGGTTTGTATATTTTGGGAAGGGGTTGGGCAGCATCTTTCCTACTATAACTCCTAAGTGCCTCGCACAGTTAGCCGTTTGTGTCGTAGTAGAGGTGCTTGTCTACACTAGAGGAAATGCACTGTAGCACCACTGGTTCTAGGGCTTTTGTTGTTTATTTTGTTTGTTTTTTTGTTTTGTCCCCCAATTAATTTATTTTGTTTCATGTTTTTTTTTTGTTCTTTGTCAGCTTTTGAATTTTTTTTTTTTTTTTCAAAAATAAGCTGTGGCCTCTTTAATAACGTTTAACAGAGTAATTGCCTTCAAGTACACTGGCTGCTTATATCAAAAAGGAAAGCGGTGAGAGCGACTTTGGCTGAAACCACTTTATTGCAGCCAACACACATTCAGTTCTATGCTGTGGTTTGAACAAAACTAAAGATATCTTATTCTTCAGTGTTAGACGGCACTTGTTCTCCTCTGGTTTCACATTTTCTTCACGCTGTACTTTGCATTTCGGTTAAAAACATTCCTGTTTTCTACGTGAAGTCTGTGGAGAAACAAATGCATCCCTGTAGGAAACCTGTTGGTTCACTTGTTTTTTGTTTTTGTTGCTTTGGTGCCCATTTAAATGACGACCTTTTGCCTTCAATGTGCGACCTAGTTCGCTACACTAGGCCCCCCTTGCCTTCACAGGAAAGATCTTAACTTTGCGTGTCCTTAAGGGGTTGCTTGATTGTTTTCTGTCGTTACTGTTTTGAACTTTTACTTGCAGCAGGTAAACTGTACCATATCATAAAGTCAGTAAGTTTGTAGTTTGATACCATAATCCAAAAATGTTAGCGCAACCTCGTTATGCAAGGCCCTGCTTAATCCTATGGATAATATCTAGTGTGGAGTGGCTTTTATAGAAATAGATTGGGGAAAGCAGCCGATTGCTATTCAAGTGAGGTGAAGGGAGGAACGAACCGGTGGGAACTGGAACATGTAACCAAAGATGCTTAGTAGTCTTTACTTTCTGCATTTGTATGACTTCCATTAGATTAACCAGTGGCCTTTTTTCTGCTGCTCCTGCATGAAGCTCTTTCATTCCACTCATCAGACCTGCCTTTCAACTTTTATTAATATTCTGTAAAGTGGTAGAAAAAGCTTCATCTGTCCAACTGCATCTATCATTCTTTTGGGGGGGTTGGTTTAATGGGCTCTACAGTATTTTGTTGCTGTAGGTTAGGGATACATTTTGTAAACCACTTAAGTAACTTTTGGCACACAGGGTTTATCTCTGAATTTACTATTTTCTAAAAGTGTAATGGAAAATTTAAAAAACAAGTATCTACATTGGCCAACAGGCTTGTTTTAGCAGCGTCAAAAATTATCATAGTTATCTACTTTGCATTTACTTTACTAAAGATGAAGCTTTTAAAGTTTTTTCTTCTCTGTAGTTGGACTGAATGAAGCACAATTTGTAATCAACCAGAAGCAGCAGACATGTTTAATAAGCACTTCTCCTTGGACATTTATAGAAGTTCCTTTATCTCTTATTTTTGGTATATCTAAAAATAGGAGTGAATTCCCCTTTCAGATAAACGAATAAGGAAATTGTCAGAATTTGAAAAGGGCAGCATTATTAGTATTATGCAAGAATAATATGGAGTTATAGGACATTTCTTGCAAGTCTGCTGGTAGTTGATAAAATGTACTTGTTTGGATCTTTGCTCAACACTTGCCCTTTGTGCTTACTGTCAAATTAAGCATGTTTTTGTTTTTCTCAATGGTTTTGCCTTTCTGAATTTTCAATTTAAAATGCCTCCGCCCTGACGGACCACCCTGATTTGTTTGGATGACACACAGCCACATCAGCTTAATTTAGGCACTTGGCTGAAATTAAGCCACTTGGTTTCAGTGTCGTGCTTATTCTGTGTTGAAGATCGGATGTCGCTTTGGTCGATTGATTTGAATAAAATACCGAAATTAACTTTTGTACTTGGATGTGAGTGGAAATCAGCTGCCTTGTCACATCCTAACTGAATGGCCTTCAACCACTATTGACTGTCTACATCTATGCGAGACTACGAGCTTCTGCTTCCAGTCCTTTTATATTTAAGATACTGAGACATTTTTAAGCACATGGCCGGCTCTTTTGTGTCTGGAGTAATTCAGAAGGTTGATTGTATATTGTCTTTAACACAATTCTGTAGCCTCTAAGCTGCCATGTGGATCCTAGCTTCTTATGCTGACAAAGATAAGGAAAATGTTTATCAGACCCCTGGCTTCAATAAAACCAAGAATCCTATGTCTCTGTCTGATTTTTTTATTTTTTATTTTCTTATAAAGCTATTGCTTCAAAAGTAATTCTTCAAAATGTGCATCTACAATAGATCATTTGAATGTACATATCCAGTCAAATCTAAGCACATTTTTTATCCGGTGTTAATATTTTTGTATAATGTTTTAACTATAGTTTGTAAACAGTGGGGGAAATAACTTCTTCACATCCTACCAATTTTTCAAATATCCAAAACACGGAGAGGTCTGCAATTGTCAGGTACACCTTAACTGTGTGAGACAGTATCCAAAAATTGTATAAAATCCAAAAATATCTAATTGCATTGTTTTTAAATAACCAATGTGCATTTTATTGCACAAAATAAATTGACCACCTACCAACCAGCAGGTGTTCTGGTTCTCACAGACCTGTTTGTCTTTATTTGTTTTTTCCTGTTTCAACTCGTTCCTCCCTGTATAGATCACTACCGCAGACCCTTCCTGCCCATCAGCATCTACAACAACTCTTTCAAGTACCTTGAATAATATGAGTTGCAACATTTAATTTCCTTTTGGGATCAATAAAACATTTTGAATTTATTTGCTTCTATTTAATCAAATATCTATAATATTTCAAAATGATATGTGGTTTCCTAGATTTTTAAAATTAGATTTAATGTCTAACACTTAAGAATGAAAACTACAGAGCTCTCCAGGTTGTTGTAAGTGGGACAAGTAAATACTTATTTTCCTCTTTGCAAACAAAACTCCACCCCAAAGGACCGATTTTTATTTATGTATACATTTTAAACATGTCGATAATAACGGGGCAGTAAATGTGCAAAGACTGATTTCTTGTTTGACATATGCAGGTATGTTTCACATTTACATGGTATTTTAAAGAAACATTATCGGCGTTCTAGTTTCAGACTTTTAAATTTTGTAGCTTGTAATACCTGCTTTCACCACGAGATGGCAGAAAAGCGCAAGCAAACTGAACTTCAATGAGAAACTTGAGACTATTTAAATTCTTTAAGTGTGGTGTGTTGACAATTGCTTACTTTAACTTATTGGAGAGAAACCAAAATGTACAGAGGAAAATGTAGTTGTTTTCAAGTATTACATGAAATCAACTCTTTGCTTAGTAGGCCCCACAGATACTGCCATTAAACTAGGAGTTACAAAGAATTCAAAGGACAAAGAACTGGGGCAAAAGACTCCAGAATCAAACTGATAGTTTAGTAGAGAGATAATAGTCTGCAGCTATGCTCGGCTCCTTCGACGTGATCCAGACTGAAATGGTTTTACAGGCTGTTTGGGAATAAAACGGGCACTGAGCCTACTCAAGAATGTGCAGATTTTCAGAGGGGCGGGGACAAGCTGGCTTTCCATCCACAGCGAGCAAAGCGGCGACCAAATCATTGCGCGCTTCTGTAATTGACTTAGTTAGGAAGGCAACCGGGATCTCCTAGCATTCTTCAGCACCAAATTTATCGGATGTTTTTCTCGCTTATAAGTGGCACATTATCTGTGACCTGAATAATAACCAACCTCGCCCGGACTAAACGAACACTGGGACTCGAACTAGTGACCCAAGAAATAAGTGCGGCTCTCTCAGCCAGAAGGAGGAAACGCTGCAGCTTGCTTTCCCCTGCGCGTCGTGTTCCAGAGCATCTATCCCAGGATGAGGCAATGATAAGCGGACCTTCTGGTTGGTTCTCTCCGTCCACCTCTAGCCTGCATGAAACAAAGTCTGTTCTTCGCCACACAGCCTGCGCCGCAACGTAAACGCCTGGCGTGCTGTCACCGCCGCCCGTTTTCCCCCTTTTTATGCTGTGAGTAAACAGTTCTGCTGCTAAGGGTCCAGCCTCTCCCGATATCACAATGAGGACCACGGAGGAGACCGAGGGCTTTGACGGCGAGGCCTCCAACACGTCCATGATCTCCGGGGCCAGCAGCCCGTACCAGCCCACCACGGAGCCCGTCCTTTCACGCAACGTTTTGGGGGCGATGAGGTGCGACATGGAGTACCTCATGTCCTACTTCGGGATTTTGAAGGCGGTGGAAGTGGTGAGTTCAAGCAAACGTTGAGCTGCGCCGCTCACAGATGTGTATCTGAATATATCAAACTATGACGCACAACATAAGCCAATAACGCACTGAAGTTGGATGAAACATCCAGCTTTATAGGAATTTTTTTAAGTGTTACTGAAAGAATGCAATGATTCCTTGTCACCTCTCCTAGGAATTATTTAACTCACACATGCGATCAACTCAAAGCTTATTGCCAGAAGAATTTGTGGAATAACAAGAGCACGCAGAAGTAGTTACCCACATCAGGATCACCAGCCCATGAAGAAGCAGAGGTCACTTTGCAGGATCATGGAACTGCATTCCACTGTTAACAATTTCCCCGTTTCTATGTTAGGATTTTATTGTTAGGCTCTCCCTCAATGTTAAGCTGGACTTAGTTTGATAACATTTGGTGGGGAAGCTGTTCGTTAGTGTCACCAGAAATACTTTTGTAGACCAGTATGCTGTAACCAAACGTCTGAACTGTGTTCAGAGGGAACAACAAAGTAAAACGAGTTCTCCCAAAGATCTGATAACTCAGTAGTGGAGGAAATATCTATGAAGGCCTGACCATTTCTCTTCTTCTGGTGCCAGACAATTCGAAACAGCACACACTTGTGCACATAAAGTGTTGTGTGTCCAAAACAGGAAACATGGAGTAGTAATTACCTCAGCCAGTGTTTACCTACAAAACAAGTGACCTAAATAACCAAACGGTTGGTGCAGCCATCTTTTGTTCACTTTTAGAGCTTGGCTTGCAGTAAAACAAAAAAACAACAAAACGCTTAAATTCTCTGGCAGCTTGCTGGAGTGTGCGAGAAAATTACAGAAAGTCTCAGCTGTTGCACACACCTGCGATGTTTACCTTTGTGCATGTGAGAAAGGTAGTATAGGAAGCCATCTGTCATCAGTGTGGGAGAAGTTTGGAGCTTGCTAAGTAGATTTATGCTCAAATACCACCTGATTTTGACTCAGCTGCAGCACAAGACATCAGTTTATTTAGTTTTGCTAGAAACGCTTAAGTGGTAATGGACTGCAACACCAGACAAACAGCATTATTGTTTTTCATGAATATAAACAGGGTCGTGCTTGGATGCATAGTTATTACGTATTGCCCAGAACTGTGCATACATATATATGCAGCAAACATCCTCTCTTACAAGGCAAGCAGGACTTAGGAAGAGCTATGGATTTTTTTTGCATGCCAGACATAATGTCAATATAAACTCATGCACTGAAAGGCAACCATAATAGTTATTTAGCAGTATAAGCCTACACTGAAGTCCAGTCCTTCATTATTGTAAGATAAAGATTGGGGGTATATTTGTTGATGCTTAAAGTTGGATAATCTTGATACGAAAGTTCGGAATGTCAGTTTTAGAATAATAACCTGCTGCCAAAATGATGTAAAGGTGCACTTTCTAGCTTGAAAGGCTTTGCCTGTATCTATAATTCCCTAAATACTTTTAGGTAGATGCAGTTAAACTTACTAATGTCCTAAATGTACTAAAGTTTTCATATCTATGGGGATATTTTACATTTTGTCACATTACAAACAAAAGCTGGGATTTTTCTGTGGCCAACCCAAGAGAATGGTTTATTGAGAAGAGAAGTAAAAATAAGTTTTTACAAATATGGTGTGAGAATTGCAACAATATAGAGTCCTATCTAATTTAACCATCTTTTGTTGCTGTTACAGCTCGTGGTGTCCTGACTATCTTTGCACATCTAATGAATAAATTTTTGGCCTGTTCTTCCTTTCATAATATCTCATGTGTAGTCAGATGGAAATCATCAAAAGTCACGTCCAAAATTTCTCAGCAGGGTTAATGACTGGACTTTGACTAGGAAATTCTAATGCATGGATATACTCTGATATAAACCATTCCGTGGAAGGCCTGGCTATATGCTGATGGTATTTGTTTTTCTGGCATCTAGCATGTTTTCTTGCTGGATTGCACCTTTTTTTAGCCCCATTTGTCTTCCCTTAAACTGTACCCAGCTTCACAGTTCTCACAGCATTATGATGATCATATTTCATGGTGGGCTTGGTGTTGTAAGGATGTTTCCACAACATTGTGTTTTTTCATGCAGGCCAAAAAGTTCTTTTTTATTCACATGAGAATAATCTGTCATATGTTTTCTTTGCCTTCACGTAGCTTTTGGCGAACTGTGGAAGGGGAATCTTTTAGCATTCTTTTAACAAGTCAACAGTCTTACTATTCTCTCATAAAAGACAGACTTACAGAGTGCAGGATTGATACTTGTTCTGTGAATAGGCTGTTTCACTGGATATTAAGTTTTATTCAGGGGTATCAGAGTAAAAGGAGCTGAATACAAAGTTGAAACCCACTTTTATATGTAAAAAACCCCCAAAGTTATTGAAAATAATGAACTGCTTTTCTTCCACTATTGGTTCATCAGGAAAAATAAAATGTATTTAAGCTTGTAATGTGACATAATGTGATAAAATTCTGGGGTTGTGAATACTTTTTAAGGTAGTAGTGCGTATCCTCCTGCTACACTTTTGTCTTCGTTTGTATCAGTGGTTTGTTCCACTGCGATAATGATTTTTCCAGCTGAGGTGGTCATATTTGTCCTCCACCGACAAAGAGAGGACCAATGAAAGTCTTTCAAGATTACACTCAGTATCTCTGAGGAGCCTTACCGACTTCTAGCCAAGCGCTAAAAGCGCCATTGGCCTGTAATTTAAATTCTCTGTGAGCAGTCCAAGGCTACATGATGACCATGTTAGAGCTCGTATCAAACAGTGCAGAAATGGCTGCATGCAATGAAATGCAGGACTGTGATTTGGAAAGAGATCCTTGAGGCTGTGTCATTTGTAAATAGGTAAACTTTATCCAGTTACAAGAGGAAGTCATTACCATCCCCACAGAACAAAATAAAAAGTATTTCTTTACTAGGCATTGTAGAATATGAATCGTGAATCTGCATTATGAATCATAAACTCGTCTGGTTTTTAACCTTTTACACTGAGAAAGGAGTGTGATGGAATACCTTGTCCTCTCCCCATTTCAGTGGCTACTTCCAAGTGACTTGTTTCAAATAAATGTGTATTAGACTCAGACCTTTTAGACAAGGAGTTATAAAAGAAACAAATAAACAAATCAGTTTTTGAAATTAATCAAATAAATATAACTATTGCAATGCAGAGGGAGTTTCAGGGTTTGCAAATTAAAGCCTTTTCCTCATAGCACACAACACCATAAGAATTATTTTTCTTTTGTGCAGAACTTGTAATAATGCTGTATAATAGTGACTACAGACACATCAGAAAACTCATCCTATCACTTGTTTATAGTGCTTTGTTAGATTAATTAATGTTGAGTCAATGGAAAAACCTGTCTTAGTGATATTATGCTAAATTTTTCAAACCTACATTCATACTGTAGAACTATTTCAGTGTTTTATACAATATTTACTGAATGCTAAATACCCCAAGTGTACATCTAGTTGTATTTCAATGCAGCTTACTAGTCCATATCTGGACTGGACTCTTACATTTTCTGAAAATTTCTTGATACAGAGACAAACAGGAGAGGCTCTAGAAGGAGATAATGTGAGCAGCCAAAATTACATTCATGCAGGAACTGACTCTGCTAACATGACAAGCACAATGAAAGATTATCTTGGAATGCTCAATGAGCAATCAGAAAGATTTACTAATAATTTAGCATTTTTCCTTTCACTGGGGTTTCATTGACCAAACCTGGATTTTATGTAGATGCTGCTTTATGAAGCTGACCGGAGAGCATTTGTGTGTATTTGCATATCCCGTTGTGAAACTACAGCATAGGCTGCAGGTCTACAGTAAATAGCCTTTATGAACTTCATGTTCCAGTAGTAAAAATGTCTCAGTTGAATAGCATTGGCAGCACATTAGTAACAATACCTAATTATGATATTAGCTAGGCCCCGTTTTAACCTAACATAATACCACATATAAAAGCAGTGGTGGTACTTGCATCAGTGGGTCCCTGGGGAAGTTCCTTCATTGTACCCCAAGTTACTATACCTCTCAGAATTTGACTATATAAAAGGGTCTATGTTTGATATAGAATGATTCAGATCAGGCTTAAACCCTCTAAGGATGTTAAAGTTTAGACTACTTGACCGTGAAACGATGATGATAGCAATCATTCCTCTCCACGTACTGCACATGCAAATAAGCAACAGAAAACTAATTCAGGAAGCAACTGGCAGCATTTGTGGCGCCCCCTGGCAAAGCCACCCAGGGTGATGAGCCACAGAACTCATACTAAAAATTGCCACTGCACTAACGGCACTGGTTGTCTAGGTTGATGCTCAAACAGCTAAACTAATCAACATGTCATCATGCTAGTCTGGAGCAATTGAAATGCATCTGCACCAAGATGCTCAACAATCCCCTCGACCTCTCTGGTCTTCCTAAATGAATACATGGACTGAACCTGACCCGGGCTGACTGATGTAATCTGACCAGGGTGTGACTAGCGCGGCAGCAGGCCTGTCTTTGTCTTTGGGCTGTGACTGGGTCAACAAGCCAATATTCGCCACGTGTCCCTACACATACTGTTAAGAAACTGAAACCCCTCAGAGCCTGACAGTGCTCCCACTGAGCTGGAGCCCTCATGGCAAAATAGACACCACTGAAAACATTGTTTGAGATCATATTTCCACAAATTCTGATATCATATTGTGGTAAGGTTCTTTTCTGTGGATCTAAAGAAACTATTTACAATGAGAGAGACTTCTCTAGCTATCATTTGGTGAACATTTTATTTTCAGAGGTTGATATATTCCATTAAGACAGTAAACATGCACTGAAACACACTGAATTTACCAGCTTTCGTATCTTCAATAACAGCAGAAGAACATCATCCCAGCCCATCGAGGTGCAGCCTATAACGTAGCTTAGTAAGACCTCTTCATAACAGATGGTGTGTAACAAGAGGATCAGCATCCAATACGTCTATATACACAACTAGTGTGTTTAATCCTACAGATTAGTACATGCCTTCAAGTATAGGAGGCAAGAAGGAGACAGCTGGTGTGGATAATCATGTGTTTATACATGATGAAAGGAAGCTGCATATCAGTGAAGGTCGATATGAAAATCATTATAATATAATTTAGCATGGTCCTTGTACACCTCCTCCACCTCTCCTGCGATCGCCTGACACCTGCTACACAGAGACCTTGTGGAAGCAATATGCTTTCCTCTTGAGACATGACATCATCTCTCAGCTCAAGCAGCTCTCCACTTTTCTTTGCCTGCACTTATGCTGCAGTCACAGACGGATTGCCGTCCAACTACACACACAACTTCAGGCCCGAACAGATGTGCTTAAGAAGCTCTTTATCCTCACAATTGTTGGCTGAGAACGTTTTTCACTTTTTTGCACTGATGGGCATATTACTTATTTTTCTTTTTCTTTTTATTGGTTTAATATACAGTTGCTTCAGAAAAAGGGAAGATTTTGTTAGTGTCATCTTTTAAAAAGTGTGACATTCGATAAACTAAAGTCTCAGTTTTGAAATCTCGGAAACAGTCTTTGAAAATAACAGTGATGAAACATTTTCTTCTTCAACCGTACATAATCTGAGTCTCTTTTTTTAAACCTGGGTGATATAAACAGGTGGTGACAGTCAATGACTGTTTTTCAGATTGGTTGTGTGGCTCACTGCCCGGGATGCCATAGTGTCAGAGAGCAGCATGATCCCTTCACATAGACAGTCTGTTAATTAGGCCTGAATGGACTGGCTGGTGTGTGATTTTCTGATTGCTATTCATAGTTAAACTAAATGGGTATTTCACAGTTTTCAAGCAAATTGAACTGCATGTCAAGTTTAGTTCCAATTTTTTAATTTATGAAATATGAATAAAAAGTAGCTTTTCTTGCTATTAGTACCACCTTAGTTTGTAAGAAGTGTGAGGACCAAGAACTATCATGAAATTGAATGAGTTTTTACAGATCAATTTTTTAGCGTCCTGTTTCCCCCACACATCAATCTCAGGTTTTTTTAAATTTTTTTTATTCCAATTATAAGTTGAAAAAGATAAGCTGTCCACATTCCTAATCTCCCATCTGTGCAATTCCCCCGTTGTGCCTGCTCTGTGGCAAACAGGAAGAGGTTTCCTGTAGATATGCTGCTCTGCAGCACAGCTTGTTGCAAGTCTGAATGTTAATTGTGCTCAGTCAATGCAAAGGTTGCTGCCGGGTTGTCAGTACCAATATCTTATTTATACATACTGTCTTTTCTGTAGTTTGAAGGCTCATTAGTTCCTGTTTGACAATATATTAAACCATAAAGTCATCATCCATATTATCACTCAATCTATAATCTGATGCGGAAGGCTTTTTTAGGATGCAAGACATCATTTTAAGGCCACATATTTCACATTTACACATACTGTAGAGGCATCTAAAATGGCAGTAAAACTAGCAGGAACAACAACTTATGGATCAAAACTACCAAAACTGATCAATTTTGCTTGAGTCTCTATCCATGATTTTGGCAGCTGAGTGTCTGTATAGAAATGTCAGGCTTAGTCATGTGATATTCAAAAATTTCTCCTAAGCCAGTTATCTACTAAAATGTATTTTCTACAACACTTCCAAAGAGAAACATTTACTTGCATATCTTGTATTAGTGATCCCAGCAAATAACAAGAGGAATCCTTCACAACTTATTGACATGTACAACTTAGATTAAATGAATCATTTGCAGCCGTAGCAGAATCTTGCACACACACACACACACACCAAATCAACCTATAACTCAAATTACGTTTATTCAGAGGGAGAAAAATATAGATATTTTTCTTTTATCAAAATGTGGTAATCATCTGCATCCCTACCGTTAATACTGTCCATCGTCCCCTTTGCCAACAGGAGAGCACTTACAGTATTTTCTCCTATAAAAAAGTTGTAACATAAAGAGAGGACTCTTTGTTCATTTTTCTTTGGACAGCCTGTACTCCTTTCATTCTCTCTTTTCATCAGCTCACCCCACAAGGTGAAGGTCTGAAGGCAAAGGTGGGCATAGAACAAAGTCTTTGATTTTGTGCCTGAAATATTCTTGTCTTGTTTTGGTCATGTTTTTTTGTTGTTGTGGTTTTCTCAATCATTATCCAGCTAGAAGACCCAACAATGATCTGTTTCCTATTTTCTGTTTTCTGTCACAAGGTGTCAGATTTTTATAAGAAACCTTCAGATTTCTCAATATGTTTATGACACCATGCTCACAAGGACCTGTTCACAGTTTGATGGAAGGACAGAAATGCTTTTCCCTGGAAAGCCTACCAAGCATTTGTCACATAGATGAATGTAACGGCTGTCAAATACTTCTTTAAAAACTGTGGGCACTGCTAGTGGAAATATGGTGCTTGGTAACACACATCAAACATGTAATACTGTCCAAATATGACAAATTTATAAATAGGTGCAGATAATCCAAATTAGGCCTGTCACGATAACAAATTTTGCTGAGTGATTAATTGTCTCAAAAATTATTGCGATAAACAATAATATTGTTTGAAGACCTTTTTACACTGATTTAATGGAAATGACATAATAATGCATGCGATTTCCTGCCAAAGATAGATACACTTTATTTTCAAAAAAACACTTAACACTGGAACTGATGAACAAAATAAACAAAACAACCAAAAACAATAATAAAATATATTCTCAGTCTCCATTAACAAAATTTTACTTTAATTAAAAACTAAACAACATAAAGCCAAAGTGGAAATAAATACTGCATTCAACCAAAAGAGTGCAAATTATGAAGTCTGTATACTACAGTAATCATTAGATTTAAATAGATTGAAATATTTTAAATAGATTTAAATAGAGAGGATGAGCACATCCGACTACCTGATACGATAGTTCACGCTACACGATTTTTTGCCCCGATTTTTCCCTTATGACAATCTTAGAACTTTGGCCGTTCTAAGATTGTCGCTTGCGATTTTGTAACCGATCATCCTGTAGTGTGTGGTGTGTTACGGTAGATCGTCGTGGCCTCTCCGATCTAAATCAGGGGTTTTCCCCGACTGGGAACCAGAACTCAGCCTGTTGAATGTGACAGGTAACCAATCAGAAAGCACGGATTCCTCTCTATGCTTTCTGAGGGGACATTACGGAGAGGAATCCCAAACGCGCAACCCGAAGTCTAGCGGACTTTGGAGATGATACGTGGAAACAACATTAATGTTTATTCAACATTTTGTGCAAAGAATACAGAAATGACAAGGGGAGGAGTTGGAGCGAAATTGCTACCGCAGTTGATAAACCCGGTAACTTTTCAGCTGTTCTTCCTTAACGTGACATAAATAGGTTCTAATGATTTTCGTTCAGTCAGGACTTTACGCTGACACTAGCCACATGCATTGCAGGTAGATTGTAGTAAAGCATTGATTAATGCCTGGTTTTAAAATTAGTTCACTGGACTTGTAGCCATTATTTTGTGCCCATTATTGGACACCACACGGCAGGAACGAACCGTTATACTTAGGATTTCTGTCGACTAATGTGTGGTCTGTCAGGTTTTGAAAATGGGCCGACAACCTTAAGATCGTGTAGTGTGCGCTGGGCTTTACACTAAGGAAATGAGGGAGGGAGGGTCAGTGGAGAGCACCGGAGTTTAGCTTTTTTCATTCAGTGTCTTCAACAGAAAGAGAAAAAGGGCAGAAGAGACGATAAAGCCGATAATTAAAATGAGGTCGATAGTTGTAATTTATTGTGCGATTAATTGATTTATTGTTTATTGCACAGGCCTAATCCAAATGAAATGTTCTCACATAGATTTAATAGGATTTCAGTGTATGTTAGCTTAGCTGTTTTGGGTCCAAAATATGCATCTTCCTTGCGGCTGTTATGTCTCTTGGTTTTCCTGTATTTTAAAGCTAATCTGTAATCTGTGTGTCTTTTGGGGCTCTGGATGGCATAGAAACTCCTAAAGAGCAGAATTTCTTTCCCATTTTGTGGTTTGTTGATGGAAATTGGCTGCAGTCAGGCGTCCCAGGCTGCCAGCAGCAGCAGCAGCTCTCATGAGAAAAGCTTATGGTAATTTTAGTCTATTCATAGGACTCGCAAGTTTGGGATTCCAGCACAGTCCCATCAAATATTGAACATAAAGTGACCTTCATGCTTTAGACCAGCATTACCGCAAAGAATCTCTTTACTAAAGGTTGATGGAGTCTTGTCTTTCTATTCCAAACATTTGTTCAGCATGGATTTTAATCAAATGTATGTTTGATTTAATGTATGCTAAACATACATTATTATTAGTTTTATGCAAATTTTTCATATCATTTTAATGCCACAAACATTATCCAACACTGTATGCCCTGGATGTTTTTTTTCCCCCCAAACTTAACCATATCCTTTACTTTCTGTTCTTCCGATCTCTGCAGGTCCTGTCACTCATCAGTTTCATCTGCATAGAGACCATCATGATGTGTTCTCCCTGTGGAGGGGTCTACTTATTTGAGTTTGTCAGCTGCAGTGCCTTCGTGGTGACAGGAGTCCTTCTCCTGATCTTCTGCCTCAATCTCCACATCAAGGTTCCTCAGGTCAACTGGAACCTGACGGTACGTACCGAGGTGGGAGTGGGCACCAGTCTGATGGGTTCTGACTGTTAAGGTAGCTCTATTGATTTTATGGTATATATATGTCAGATTTATGTTTAAAGAAGCAGCAAGGCTACTTTCTGTAAATGGTGACGCGAATCCTCTTCGGAGCTGAAGTGTCCTATCATTCAAGCTTCTGCCTCACAGAGCACCGCCCCCCTCAACTGCCCCACTCAGCTCCTTCAGACTAGCCAGCAGCAATTAGCAAACACCTGGTGAAACTGCACATTTGCTGAGCTCATTGTAGGAGCTATTTCTCAGTGCTGGTAAAAATGCTGTTGAAGGGTTAATAGAGGAGTGGTGTTGTGATGACTTCCTGAAGGTGGAGTTTCAGAAAGGGCAGGAGTTTTTAAAGAGACAGAGGCCCAATTTCAATTTCAAGTAAAATTTATTTTAAGTCATATTTGATTTATGGCATTTTTATGACAACATAGGTACTTGATTATGTTATAAAATGGCTGTTTTGTTTGTTTGTTTTGGTCTCATAACTTATGGGAGGATATGCAAGACATTTCACCCATACAGTGCAAAGGCAAGTCTACAAATATTAAGAAAATGTAATCTTCTGACAAACCTAAAAGAAATAAGGATTTTGAAGTATTTTCACAGTAGAAACTGCACTACTCAAGTTTTACTTCTAAGAACGAATCATGTTATTGGAGTCCTGCATGTAGCAAGGCAGTAAGGCTTGATTCTTACAGCAAGCCATTGGTCCAGAGAGCCTGCAGTTTGACTACTTGCTTCGTCAGCTGTAAGCAAATGAGCTGGTTGGTGTTCTCCTGCAGATCCTGGCCGTGTTGCAAAACTGTCTCCAACAGTATTTCCAGGGGTCACACAGCTTACAGCGAATATCGTGGCAATGCAGTGAAATCAGATGTCCAAACCCAACCACAGGTATCAGATTCCTTCGTGGTTTTTCTCGTGTAGTGTTCCACCTCAAACATGAAGAGAAGGTGGGTTTTGGCTTCAGCTCTTTTGGAAGCAGTGCACCAAAGCTCTTTTACAGACTTTTGAGAGGCCACAGTGAATTAAAAAGCGCTGATTTAAGAATTTCTACCCAACATGTTTGACCACTGCAGTGCACATGATCTAAAATCCTCATGTTGAGACTTTTCACTTTTCATTTTCTGTGCCCGGTTCAAATTAATAGCTTAACAATAACAAAACAATAACAAAATTATTGTTTTGTTTGTTTGTTTTTTCTGATCAAAAATTAAACAAATAGGTTCTAAATATGAAAACTACACGAATTGTGTCTCAAACTGAGCAAATTTAAATACTTTACTCTGAAGTGGGCTGACTTGTGGCTGCATTATTATTTAGGAAAAGTGAGGGGAAGAAAATGTGTTGTAGCTTTGTCATTGTTGTAGGTGCTGCTTTCCATATTTCACAAGTTCTGCTGCTACTCCAAACCGTTATGTCACGCGAGCCCAGAAAGCTCAGCTGCACTGCTGAATGTCGGCTCAGCCTCATGCTGAGAATGTCTGCAAAGTTCAAAGCTGCCTCAGTCACATTTGGCCCCTGGGAATTTCACTATGAATGCACATTTCACAGACTTACCCAACAGTTATCCCTCCTGCTTTGCTTCCCTGTTCTCCCAACTACTCTGACAGTAGTCTCGTGTGGTGCTGAGCTGGTGTATGGTTTGGTCGAGGGTTTTAATTGTGCTGCGGGATTTTATTGTTTCAATTTGTCTCTAGTGACAAATTTGTCAGCCAAGAGGGCGGGCCTTGACTGACTCTGACTCCTTCCACAAGGAAATTAATTGAATCTCGGGACTTTCCTGTGAAGTCATTTGATCATTACCAGTGATTATGTTAAACTTAAGGATCTAGCTCTTCAATTCACACCACCTACCTTATTTTATTATTGTTATTTTTTTCAGTTCATAGTCAAAAAAAAGTGCCACACAAAGAAATTCTGTAAAGAAATAGGACAACACTAAAGGAATCAGACACAATTAGAGCAAAAAGGGGGGGCACAGAGAAGGGGAGGTCTCTTTTTAGAAAGAGAGCAGCAGTTTGGATAGTTTGGTTGTTTGTGAAACATAATCTGGTTTTGTTCTGAGAACAGGCAGCAACTAATCAAAATGAATGCATGACTGAACTTTGGACGTTTCAGACCGATGGTCGTGCCACAATGGTTTAGTAGTTGTTTAGGGGTCAAGACCAGTGTCTTTCAGAATGTGTCGCTACTGTTATTGGTCATTTTATAATTATTTTTACATCAAAACAACAAATTAATGCTTGAGTTTGAGTTTCTTTTGTTGCTTTACAGACAATTTAGTCAAAATCTCAGAAATTCTGAAAGTTAAAAGGTTTCTTTAGGAGCTACTGGGAATTTATGGAAATTTGCAAAAATGTATGAAAATAAACAAGTTTGAGTATATCTTTGCAATCACATGCACATAGCACGTTGCATGCCACATTGGTGTTAAGGCCATGAGATGATTTATCAAACCCTGGACTACTGAGTCACATTTTTGAATGCAGAGCACAAGCCTGGGGCTACCTAAAGTGAAGAAAGTTTTGATTATACTCCAGGGTAAATATATATAATGGTATTAATCTTTAATTTATATATGTCACCTTTATGCCTGCCCTAGACAAAATAATATTTAGCAAATTTATTAGAACAGGATACAATTGCACCCATTTTCCGTAATTCCCATAGAAATGTTCTTATTTTTATTATTTCCAAAACTCCCTTAAATTCTCACAGAAGTTTTCCTGACATTTTCCAGAATCTTTCGTCCCTCAGTTATCCTGTCCCCATGTCTGGATAAGTATAGAAACGAATTTTATACAAAATTGAATGTTCAGTTACCTAAACAACAAGATTTTGAATTTCTGTGACATACTAGACTTTCCTTGATTTTTATCTTTGTAACATTCTTATCATTGATATGCCAAATGAACCTTATGTTTTTGTCCATCTAATTGATAGTTCTGTTTTGAGTTACTAATAGGAAAAAAAGCAAATAAACAAATGCTAAAATGAAAAATTATATATACATATCTTCATGAATTTTTGACCCTCATAGATGAGTGAATCTGAACCTGTGATTTCTAAACTGGCTCTCATATAGATGCCAGATCAATCATTGAAACTTTTTATTGACTCATTTCAAAGATCAAAGTGATGTCGCAGATAACAAACTGTGTTTTCAAGAATCTAAAGTTATTGCAGATTTAGCCAATCTTTAACAGAGAATAAAACGTATTATAGATTCTGAAATCAGGTCTGAAAGAAGCAGCCAAATAGCTACCACTATTCGGGAACAGAACCCTATTTTAATATTCATTGTTTAATTGATTTGTAGAATCTGAGGTGAATGTTTCATGTCCAGAATGTTATGAAAAATAACAGACCAGAGTAATATACCAGCTGCTGAAGCAGTGGTATGAAATGACAATGTACAACCTCTGTACACAAGGGGAAGCCACCCTGAGTAATGTTTGGACACCATTCAGCTGAAAAGTTTAAAATGTAAAATGTGCTTACATTGTAGAATATCAAGATGCTCAGTGAGATGAACTGTAAAAAAAAACCCAATCTGTATTTAATTTAACAAATGTTTTATTTAATTTTATATAAACTGTAATAAAAATGCTGTGTTTGGATTTCATTGTTATCAGTCTGTTATCCCAATGTCCAAGATCCAGTCAGATGGTTATTTTTCTTTGCTTGAAAGTTTCCATTAAATAAACACTCAGTGAAGGTTTCTAGTTATTTATAACATCAGTTGTTAATCTGTCAGCAGTCCAGCCCAGACACCACTTTTCTCATGTCTTATTTGCTTTAGTAGAAGTGGAATCCAATAAAGGCGTTCTTGGGTTTGACAGCTGAAGTCCACCACCCAGGCAGACATAAGACACAGAAAAAAAAAAGCCTGCCTTCATCATTTTATTCCTGCACAAGGCTGCCTGGCCCTGTGAGGCTTGCAGAACCTGTCAGGAGAATAGATTTCATAAGCAGCGCTCTGCTGCTGCTGCCATTAGGGTTTCCATAGTTACACTTCAGTGAGTATTTCCACTTTCAAACCTGAGCGCTCACCAGCCACATGCAATGACAGGGAGCTGCTAACAGGAAAGAAAAAAAAAACAAACAGTCCCTTATTTTGTACCTAAGCCAGGTGTATCCTACAAACTCACAAAAAGAAGATTTGTTAGGCTGACTTTGCAGAGATAGACTGATAACCAACCTTTTTCCAGCAGGTCATTATGTCAAACAGAAATGTTCACCAGGCAGGAGGAATACATAAAGTTCTACCACCATGTTAGAATTTTACAAACTCTTTCAGCTGGTGCAGAAACTACTTTTTCTGGGAAAAATCTTGATTATTTCAAAGTATCATGATGTCCATGTCTTCTTGGATATTATTTAAGGCTCAGTTTATTAAAACCACCTTAAAAAAATATTCATACAGCCTGAACTTTTTCATTTTTTTTTAACTTTAGGATATATTAAACTGGCACATTTCTATCATTTTAGCCCATCTAGAGAACTTTTGCCAATCAGCTCAGGCTCAGTCAGGGCTCTGAGGCGTTCACAGATCATCTGTATTTGTACTAACATTATCTTACCCACAGATGAACTCTAGTTGTGACTTCTGAAGGCAATTCATTTTACCAGAACTTATTAATAGAACCATAGAAAATGGGTTTGCAAAAAATGTTGAAAACTGTGTCCCAGTTTCCTTTAAAATCATATGCTGCTGTTTTGGTCACATAAAATGTAAATGAAATTAATTTAAATGTGTTTTGTGTCAAAACGACAAAACCTTCAGAAGCCATATGAATTTGATTTTTAATCAAAATAAAGACCAAGCAAGCCTGCTTGTCTGTGGGAGTAAAAAAACAAAACTGTTAAAGGTTTTTTGTTATTGAAATCTAGCAAAAAGAAAACAAGTGAAAAAAAGCATTTTTCATGCAAAGGTCAACAGCTCTCTTCAGCTTTCATATTTCACAAATTACACGCAAATCAATATGCTGCACCTGCTGACATTGTTGGCTTCATTGACTTTATTAGGTAAAGTAAGTCATTCTAAATTGAGTGAGTCGAGCTAATAATTGTAAAATTCTCTGAAAAATGATGATAAGTTAATCTTTGTTTATTTCAGAACATTTATGAAACAGGCTTTCTTTGTGCTGCTTGAGCTGAACTGATTGAAAAGGGGTTTTCAATTGGCACAAAGGCCAGTCATAAAGTAAATACACAAAAACTGAACCTCAAATAATAAAAGGTGTGAACAAATTTTTCAGCAGATGAAAGCAGGGTGACTGGAAGGGGAATATTTAGGAAGCTACTTCACATCAAATCAGAAGTAGCTGATTATAGATCCAGCAGACAGATGGAAGTGTGTGCTGTTTGAAAGACCTGCTGTGTCGACATTCATGTTGGGCATTCTTTGGTCAAAGGTCTGGATTATAACTCTGTTGCTCATTTACTGTTCCACTTTGCATGTGGGGAAAAAACGACTACTGATTAAACAGCTGATCAGTGGAGCATAAACTGGTTTTCTGTTGTTTTGCCCTTCTGAGCTGTGTGTTTCAGCTGTGAGTTTATGCGCTCATGTACAGCAGAGTCCAGTCACTGTGTGGGACCTTGCCATTGTATAAGCCTTGTTGTGTCACATGACATGAGAGACCGGTCTGTAATGATTTCGATCATGCATCTGATCACAAGATCCGGGAACCCAAGTGTTTCACTATTAACCCTTTCCTGGCTGAAAACAGCAGAGGAGGACCTGAAACAGGAGTGTGTCTGTTAATTTTCCTTTTATGTAAAACAAAAAGGGTGGGGAGCGGAGTATGTGTGCAAAGAGGGTGTGTATGTAAGATGAGATGTTAGGTGGTTTGATGTTTTAGCTGTGTTCTGCTCTCACCTCCTGCTCCTTTTGTTTTCACGGCCATCGTTAGACACCAGGAAGCAGTTTGCTTGGTTGGAAGAGTGAAAGTTTGATAAATGAAGAACATTGTCTGTCTGTCTGTCTAACCAGAGTTCAGACTGATCATGCCGGACAGTAATGGTGAAGGATCTTTCAAACAAGCAAAAGGAATGAAAAGAAGAGAACTGATGAAAAGCATAAGAGAAACAAAATTTTAAAATGCATTGCATCAATTATGGTTGCAAAAGAACTCCTATCTCTTCATTACCAACGTTATTTCATTTTGGGGGCGAGTTTTCAACATAAAACCATAGACACTGAAAACTCACCTTTGACCTCTGTTCATCCAGTTGGTCTGGATGTATTATCATCAGCTCTGCCTTTTATGAAGGAAAACAGGGCTTTGTTAAAAAAAAAATTAGAAAAGCACCTTGGACCTTAGATGAAAAACGTAAATGTTTTAATTTACTGGTGGTGTTTTGTGTCTAAATTTGTGAAAGAAATCCTTTAGATCAGTACTAATAGATGTTGATGTCTGTGTGTCTTCCTTCAGGACCTGGTTAACACTGCTGCCAGCACCTTTTTGTTCTTTCTCTCGTCCCTTCTTCTGGTCTGCATCAACCACAACACAGGAGCTGAAAAAGCAGCAGTAGTAAGTTTCTCGGAAGTTTCTCGGATGAACACACCTTCAGTTGTAAACCTTCACTCACTAAAGGCTAAAAAGTAAAGGTCATTCAGTTTTTGAATAAACAGCTATGTTGCAGAAACATGAGCTCTGTCGTCCAAAAGTTCTCCTTATATTATTAAGGATTATGTTAGCTGCAGGTTTTACAGTGATAGCTTGTTGAAAGGTCAGCAGAGGCCAATTTAGAAGGCTTTAATCACGTAGTTATTTGGTTTCCCATTCAAATTCAGACATTGTTTTCCTGTTTCCACTTGAATGCAGGTCTTCGGCTTCCTGGTGACAGGTGTGTTCGGCCTAAACACCTTCCTGGCGGTACGGAGGTGGCGCCGTGGCAACGGGTGTCAGGGGGCCGCTCAGACCAGCGAGTACATGCGAGCGCGCACGGCATCTCGTGGAGAAATGGAGGCGCGACCTGAGCTCGCGTGAGAGCTCGTAGATAAACTACGCACCGGCAGCTGACAGAGATGGATGCGACTCTGGCCCGTTGAGCATAGTTGGGATTTGGACCTCTGCAGTTCTGATCCCTAAAAAAAGCTTTGTTTAACAGCCAGAGATGGGCCATGCAGTCATTGAGATTCCTTCTCAAATGAAACAGTTTCACAGGAAAAGCTGGACCAGAACTTAAGCCACGAACCACTTCCGTGTCTTGGAAGACACTGGTGACATTTGCAAGTTTTGTCTTTCACTGTGATTGAAGGCAGTGAGTGATAAGTGGTAGAAATATACCTGTGGACCAGGGCTCCACGGACAAGCAGCTCTTTCACCTGCAGTCATCCCTTTATTGTTCCATCCTGCAGCTTTTTGCTTCTTCCTGTGAAAAGACTGGTTGTTGAACATAATATCTGATGAAGTATGACTGTTTTCTTTTTTTTTGGCAGACTTTATAATCACCTTTTAAAATTGTAACCTGAAATCGGTAAAACATTTTGCTGCCAGGAGTCACACAGTGACATTACAGTGGGGGGGGGGGGGGGGGATTCTTGACTTGAAAACCCTGTGAGGTCAGATTTTATGAATGATTAGAAACGTTTGACTTGAAAACTTCAGTAACAACAGAAAGAGAATCTGTTTTAACTTTGTGCTTAGACAACCAAAATTGTTTTTCTAATCTTAGATTTCAATTGACATTAGTTTACTTTTTACTGTTTTGCTATAAAAGTGCATCATAATTATTATTTTTTAAACACATGTATTCCTAGCAACCTCTGGTCCAAAATAATTAATTATCATTTTTGTTTTTCTAAAATTAAAACAATCCGTGAAGATACTTCGACATATCCAGGCTACAAAGTGAATCCAAACCTTACTATGTGATGTGGATCAGTCTCCTCGGGCTGTAAGGTGCATCTCAGGTACAGACGCAGTCTTTTCCTCCTGTGTGATACTCAGAAAGCATCTAAATTTGATCACAGGGTGCCTCGACCTGAATGCTGTGTCTCTCCTTGTTGCGTCTGTTGGAAAGTTGCAGAGCACAAAGTAGAGTTAACATTCCTTTACTGTTATTTTTTGTTGTTGTTGTTGTTGTTCTGGCCAGTGTTTCTCTGGTGATAATGAAGATGTGTCTGGAAAAGTAGCATCATCTCTGCTTTTGAGGATGAAGGAAGCATTTTTTTATTATTGAAGCTGCACCACAATTGGACTACACTTCTGTAAGGTTTAGTTTCCAAAATGACTCAATGGCTCCACCTCCTGGTTTGCATTTGAACTGCGTCTCCTTTGTACGACACCAAGACAACTAAAAAACAGGCAACGTGAGGGACGGAAATCTGTGACATGCTGATGATTTGCCCAGGATCTCAAAGGACGGACAAGGATGGTATGTGACTGTTCGAAATTAGTTTAACGTAAAAGCAGAAATGGCAATATGAATGTTTAATGATATTTTAATGGTTTAATTAACATAATTATTTACTATTGAGATAGTTTTGTGACTGAAGTACATGCATCAAAGACAATCATGTTGCTATTTATGTTTGTAACCTTTATTAGTAAATTTACATTTGAGTAACGCTATAAGCTCATTTAGAGCGACAAAGTTAAACTAGTGTGTTATGCTTTTTAGTTATGAAGCTGGTCATCTATTTGTATATTAAAAACAGCCTGATTACAGCTCATCCTCTCTTTCAGTGTACAACATTGTGCTAGATTATGTCATTAAGAATCTGCAGGATAAAACAAAAAAGATTTCTGATTGTTTCTGGATTCTTTTGCACTTCCTTTTTTTATTTTCATTTGGTGTGGTTCTGGTAAAGGCGCATCCCAGGGCCATTCATGTACAGGTTGGATATTTGTATTGAAAATGTTGGAAGCATCCCTTTCCATTGGTGACTTAAATAAAGCAGCAAATATTGAAAGAGAACCTTTTATTCAGAAGAGTTTGCCTAAAAACAACATTACAGACAAAAGAGTTGATATTCAACAGTTTGTGAAAGCAATAAAACTATGCTATTACTGAAAAAAGTCATTTTCTCTCATCTTAAGAGTACAGAAATCAGTTGAAATTCAATAAAAGCTTTTAATATCTATAATCTTGTCATGAAAAAAAACTGCTGTTAAAAGCAAGTTTGGTAGAAATCTTCCAATATCTTTCAAGCATAAATCAGTATAAAATACAAACGGACAGACAAACAAAATCAGCAACATATTTTCCATCATCAGAGCTGGAACAAGGTTGTAGTGCAGTTTATATCACACAAAACAGTCACTAAGGCACTCTAGTGTATCTCACTGTTTTCTCAATGGTTGCTCTACAGACTTTAGAATCGGACACAGAGAGACATTTTAACAAAGTGTACAAAAAACAAAACATGTCTAAGAAACTTGATTACTCACATGGGTGATATTTCAGCTTATCTGCAACTTCTGCCTTTCCGGCTCTAAAAGGCAGAAGTAGCAGATTAGCTGAAACTGGATCAGCTGATCCGCTGTGTGTATGTACACATGTACTGTACACACAGTGCCCATGAAATGTATTCACCCCCTTGGATGCTTTACCATTTCTAATGCTTTCACAGATCACTCATGATCAACAAAATGTTGCTTTTTGGCAACATTTTGTTACAATAAAGGCCGTTAATGTCAAATTGAAAATTTAGTTATACAAAATAACAATAATTAGAGTAAAAAACATTCAACATGAAATAATTTCATGATTATTCACCCCCTTCAATCTTGTCTGATGACCAAAATAACCAAAGAACATTTTTCCACTTGAGCATGGAGTCTCCTGTTTGCCTTTTGGCGAACTCTAGTTGAGCTTTGTTAGGCGTTTTCTTCAAAAGTGGCTTTCTCATTGCCATTCTCCCTTAAAACTCTGACTGGCGAAGAACCCGAGCAACAATTGTTGTAGGCAGAGTCTCTCCTATTTGCTGAATTAGGTCAGTCACTTTAAAGGGAGTAAGTATTTATGAAACCACTTGTTTTATCCTAAATATATTTATTTAATTATTATTTTTGTAATAATTAGTTTTTGACATTAAATTGTTTTTTTCGTACATATCTCTTTTGAAAATCAAAATTTGTTGATCATGTTTGATTTGCAAAAGCAATCCAAAGGGTATGGGTGAATATTTTTTTATAGAGGCAGGACATCTTTCCTAGGAGCAACTTTCTTCTGATTACATAAAAAAATAACGAATTAGGAATGAATTATATAAAGTCGGATGTACTTTATATAATTAGGAAAATAACGAATTAGGAACATGCAAACAAATATTGACATGACAAAAAACAGGCTCATGTTGAACTCAAATAATAGGAAAAAAACTACCGTACATGCACAATATGATAGTTGTCACCAGCCAACCAAACATAAAGGGTTTTGTTAACCCTGTAGCAATGATTTTTTTCCCGCCAGTCTTTCTCTTTTAGATTTTACTGCAAAAATATTAACCAGGTTTACCAAATTGCTGCAAAGTCTCCACCGCACAAAGCAAAACATAAAGAAAAATCAGGATTGGCTCAGAACATATGCACACTTCTGCATCTCAAAGCAAAAAATTTCCCAAAAATCAATGTTTGTGGTGTATCCTTCTTGTGTTTTAACCGTAGAAATAGTTTCAGAAACTCAACACAGCACCATTTTACGGCTTTATAAGGCATTGGACGGTGTGAATGAATCGAATGCTTCCCTAAAGCAAGCATGGATTAGTAGCAAAGTACAGGTTTGTGAATAAAATAGAACAGGTCACTACTTGCATTATTTTGTAAACCAAATGCAGAGATAATAAGTTTAGAAATGCAACACCAGTTTACAGCACTGTGAGAAATGTGTTACAAAGAAATGGTTTCCAGACCCACAACTTCAGATAAAAGCATATTACTGGTAACCAGCTCCTACAATCCTGTCAGGATTTATGCTTTTCATGTACCAATGAAACATTGTGAAATGATGAAATTCCTGCTGGCCTTCATAGTGGCTTCTCAGCACAGTGGTCACGTTCTTTTGAACACATCTGCTTATGAGCTTCAATCTGAGTCTGAATCTGAGAAGTCATCTAAAAAGCAAAAACAACAAAACAGTCAGGTAAATCCGCATTTGCTTCCTGTGAGGTCAGCTAAGGAAAGAAATGGTACAATACATCCTACTTCATATGCAATACTGCTCAGTAGTGAATTTAAGTATTTAAATTTCCTCTGTACAAACTGGGTTATGAAAACTGGTTAAAATAAAGTCTAAGTTAGAGGGAAGGAAATATGCCTGATGTGCCTCTGGTAGAATCAAAACTAATAATATTTATATTTGATAGATAGTTTAATATCTATACATATAAAAATACAGGAATTTAATAATATGGTCTGGGTTGGCCCTTGAGCTTTTCTGCAACCAAAATTCCATGCAGGTCTGACATAAAACAGAAAATGAAAATGCAGAAAATGTTTAGATCTGTGATTCTGGGGGAATGCATCTCTTCCAAAGCTGATCAGAACTTTTTTTTAACAGTAATCACTTAAAGGTAGTTTGAAGGGTAAAGTGGGTGCCAATTTCTATTGGTCCAGCAGAGAGTAAAACCATACATAAGACAACATTTAATAAATATCTCAGTGTCATAAATGCAGAGTTTACAGTGGTATAAATATGCAAGTCAGCTATAAATAGCTAAGGTAATTAATATAGTAAAGAAACCAATGAAACTGTATTGGGGGACATAAAGTCCAGGACTGTTGTAATATTCTTATCCAGTCATGTACTTCAAATCTGCCCTTGTAGTTGGATTGAATAGTTGTTTTTTTAATAAAGTGCCTTCAGAGAGTTTTTTGTTTTGAGTTGCCACCATATAAAGGTACTTAACTGAATCAAATGTGTCATCATGATTATGACACAAGAACATATTTGGAATTGTTCAGTAAAAATCTTTTGGAAATCAGATGATATTACTTTCAGCTATAGTTCGTATCTAAGAACTACATCTGTATTACATATCTATCTACTTGAACACTGTATGGTAAATGTAACATTATGTATTGTATTCTAATACAACATTTACTTTGTTAATACCAATGTCATATGATTTCATTGCTTTGTTTACCACTGCTTTGTGTTGTTACCTCTCTGTCCTGCAGGCTCTTCATTTGACTCCCCTCTTTGCTTCAGAAATCCAGCAAGCTCATTGAAAATGACATAAAAGTCTAAAGCGAAAACAACAGTGGCGATAAACCCAAAGATCTGCAATGGAAGAACATTAGATATTGTTACAAACCGGTAAAGTTAGAAGTCTGTTAGCATTTGACAAGACCCCCTTTCACAAGATTCGATCACCTTTTGGTCTTCAGGTTTGTGTAAATTTACTGTGAACTCATGTGATTCTGCACACATATGTCTATATTTGTTTTTTGTCACCTGCCACTACGAGGCTCGGCCAAACAGCATCTCAACTTCCTGCCACAAATGTGAAAGTTAACCCAATTTGACATGTTGACATGTTTGACATTTGAAATGTTGCGCAATAGTTTGAAAACTTTCACATGGTTTCACGTTATCTTCTTGATGCTCTCCAGAGATCCTGTCCAAAGCCTGCAGAGACCTTCTACATCCTGGATAATCGTTTAATGTTTGGTACGAAGTGGTCCAAGGTTACAGCAACATCTATTCTGTGCTGGTTTAATGGTAGACCTTACCCCTGCAGCTTTAGAGGAACCATCTGGATATTTGGACACTGCCATTATGGAGATGATGAAAAAGATAATGGAGGATGTCACACACCTAATGAAGTCCTTGAGAGAGAGAGAGAGAAAAATAATAAAACAATCAAAAGCACAAAAGTCCACTAAATTGATAGAATTAACTTCTCTCACCATCAGAGGAAAGCAGAAGCCCTTGAACCTCTCATTGAATTTGGTAGAGTAGGCAAACAAGAAGAAGACAGAAGCCAGGAATGCCAGCAGGGGGACTGTCACAAAGGCTGCTGCTGCTGATGCAGCAAAACACACAAAGGATATGAAGGAAAGTGCCTGTAACGAGGAGAAAATGAATCTCAGTGCTTGCGAAACATACAAGTCAAAAATCTGTATTTCTTCTTATAATTTCTTGTTAAAATCAGAGGCAAGTTTAACAGATTTTTATTTTTTCATCCAAACTAAGCTTTTATCTAATTCAATCTTCTCCGCCTGAGGAAGCGGCAACTATTGGTGCAGCTTGCAGCTGTAGACTCACATCCTGTAGAGAAATCCAACTGCTTAAGTCAATGTTTATACTCAAAAGTTTTGTACACTGAATCCCACCCAGTAGCACAAACACGCATGTGCAAAAATCAAACAGGAACAATGAAAGAGGACGCTTTACAAGGACTTAATCACTTTACAAGCAGACTGAGCCTGTCTTGGCTTTGAAGCTTCGACTCGAGGAGATGGACAGAGGAAAGCAAGTAAATGAAAGCAAGACCAGACACTGTAATCTCAAACGTCCCCGGCCATCTTGTCTTTGTCTTGGGCAGCTGTTTTTGCTCCGACCTGACGGGGGTGGGAAATAAACCAAAACTGTTGCTCCTGTCGAAAACACTTCCAGGGAAAATTAACTGCATGCTTCATTACAAGCCGAGTCATGTTTCATGTTGAGCTCAAACTTTAACTTGTGAGTAAATTGTTACAACAAGAGATTAATACATAATACATTCATGTACATATAGCCAAGTGATAATTATTGCTATTTGTTCAACTGTCGTAACAAAAAAGGCAAAAACGTGTCAAATTTATGGGGTCGTCACTTGGCAGATGGTTACCAACTTTTATAAAATTGGATATTCCGACAAGACAATTGTCCCACACACATCAACACTTCCTTTTGAGGCAGGCAACATTTATGGTCAAAGTGCCATTTGGTAAAGGGCATTTTACCAACTCGTGGTGTATTTGTGTATTTGAACCTGCATGTACAGCATAATTATGAACCTGTAGAGATTTGTGAAAATCTTAAGTAAATTCTCCTGCTTTTATTTATGTCAGCTCTGATATATAATAATTACTGGAAATCAATGTAACAGTCATGCTTATGATGAGTGTGTGTGACGGACAAATGTCAGTTTTTGATCAGAACTGAGAATTAGGCTCATTCTCAGACATAACAAAACATTTTCTTTTACAAACACATCAGAAGCACAATAATTGATTCTGCGTACCCAGACAGGTCGGATGGCATCTGGGAAACCTAATGAAAAAACACAACAGTCCACTTGGTGACACTGTGTCTAATAATGCACGCTCAGCAGGTTATCAGTCAAATGCTGTTGAAAATGGCAGACCTAACATCTGCTTTCACTCAGGCCACTGTTTCTGTGTCAGGAGTTAATGAGGCAAAAAAAACATCACAGTGTAATTTTTAGAGAAGGCTGAATAAAACTCTCAGACAGTTTTCATTAACTACTTAAAGCAAATTGTGAAAAACATAGAAGATGCTCTAGAAATCCAAGTTCAACGACGACATATTGGTCAGAGTTAAAATAGAAAACACATTTCTTCACAGAACAGAACATTCAAATAAAAACTCCTTTGACTTTTCTTAAACTATTTTGAATCCGGGGACCAGAGCGAGCCTGCAGGAGAGACACATTCAATCGCATTCAATACCCTTTAAACACAGGGTAGTTTAAATCACAATTTTAAAGAAGAAAAACTAAAGTAGTCCTTGTTGAACAGTCCAAGATAGATCAGTTCAGCCTGAAGATGTTGTGGCTGGCTGGGTCTTTCAACAGCTAGTCTGCGTAAATGTCACAAATAATCAATCAAACAGCTGCAGCTGATCCAGAATGCTGCTGCTCGCGTTCTCACTAAAACCAGGAAGATAGAGCACATAACACCAGCTTTAAAGTCCCTACACTGGCTCCCTGCTCAAAGAATAGACTTTAAAATACTGTTGTTAGTTTATAAATCACTGAACGGCTTAGCACCACAATACATTAAAGATCTGCTGTTGTTGTATCAACCTTCCAGACCTTTCAGGTCTTTTGGTTCTGGTCTGCTCTGCATCCCCAGAACCAGAACCAAACGAGGAGAAGCAGCTTTCAGCATCTATGCACCACAAATTTGGAACAAACTTCCAGAAAACTGTAAAACAGCTGAAACACTGACCTCTTTTAAATCTCGACTAAAAACCCACCTGTTTAGGATTGTATTTGAAATGTAATCAATTACAAATTTATTGATGGAACCTGACTTAATGCTGTGTTTTGATTGTTTATTCTATCTTGCATTGTGTTTCTGTGTTTGTAATGATGTAAAGCACTTTGAAATGCCTTGCTGCTGAAATGTGCTATACAAATAAAATTTGATTGATTGACTGATTGAAATAAGGAATGGAGAGGCAGAGAAACAGTTTTCTTCTGTTTGAAAAACTTTCAAGTTAATGACAAAAGAAGCACAGAGCACAAATGAGTAAGAAACACTAACCACATTGTACAGACAAGACCCAAGAAAGATCTTTTCAATTTTTCCCCCCAATTTAAAATTACATATGTGTTTAATTTAAAAAAAAATGCCTATAACTTAAAATGACAAGATTTGCTCTTTTCAAACACTAACCACAGACATGTACATTTTGTGAAAAGTTCCAACAAGAACTCATGATTAAATGTGTGCTGTTAGCACATTTGCTGAGCACTAATTTCTTTGAAGATCACCACAATACAAGAACCATAGAGCATCAGAAACCCCTGAAGTATTCACTCCTCTGCAGCAGAAACACAACTGTTCACTTACTCGACTTCCTCTACAGACACATTTCTTTGAAGACAGATGTAGATCACAGCTTCTCTGTGAAGCAGTAGCCTAATGTGTGTGTGTGCGGGTGTGTGGGTGTGTGTGTGTGTGTGTGTGTGATTGCAGTTTGGGCTGCAGAACTTTGCAGACTGTGCTCCAGGCCAAAATGTGAAGGATGTGACTGGGGGGGAGGATGACTGATCTCCAGAAAGCCTGACCAGAGCAGTGTCACATGACACAACATGCTTACAGCACAGCGTGCAGTTCTCACAAGAAGAGCCTAAAATTCAATAATGCTTATGTTCATTTCCTGCCCCACCCATCGCCCCCATCCAACAAAACTGCTTATCAATTCCTGCTTTATTCAAACTCACTTTCAAGATGCTTCCTATGGACTGTTACTCATAAGAGGAAAACAGTTGAAGAATAGATCTATGACGGATTCCGCCCAAAATTAGGTTAGCAATCTCTATCAGTCTGTTTAGTTTACTCACTTCAGCCTGCAGGAAAGTGGAAATAACTTTTTGATTAATTCCTAAATGTGTGGGGGAAACAGCTTTTCTCTCTCTGTGTCTTTCTCTCTCTCTCTGCAAGAACTGCTGCCGCAATAAGTGCCCAAGACGCGCAAACTTGAGCATTCGCAAGTAATAAAGAGCAGTGTTTATTACAGATTTCATTTGCTGGCATGATCGCTCCTCTTATTTCTTACCCCTTCAGCAATCAGCAGCATTCCTTTCCTTGAAGTAGCAAACTCTTTGCTTGGAAGAACCGACATCAGGACGGACTGGCGCGGCTGGCTGGAGTCGGGCGCCTCGATGTCCCCCATTGTTGGAAGATTTAACACTCCCCAAACTGCTGAAGGCTTCAAGTTAAACTACAACGACGGTGTTGGGGCTAAATGAAAAAAAAAAAAGACAAAAAACTGTGCCTGTGCTGGGGGCGTGAGGCTGGGAGGAGGTGGAAACGGAAATAATGACAGCGCGGAAACCGAACTAGAGCTCCAAAAAAAAAAAAAAAAAGAAAGAAAAAAAAGAAAAGCGAAACATCTGTGATCTCCAGATGTGAAACGTGATGCCCGCTGCAGCTGCATGAACACACAGCCCCCAAAAAACACTCAGAGGAAACATAAAGCCCATTAAGTCACGATGGAAATCTTTATTCACACAGTTGAGCAACATTAGGCCACAAAATCAACTTTCAAGACATATACAGAAGTCACTGATAGGACAACTTCAGTTTAGATTGTAGCCATTATGCGCCTGGTAGAGAAAATCATGTGAAAATTCTCATCTGTTTTCCTAAAGAAATGTTTTATATTCTTTAAAAAAAAAAGTCACATTCAAAAATAGGTTCTAGCATTGAAATGCTCCTTTGGGATTTCCTTATTTAGCCACCTTTCACTTAGGACTCTTAGGATTTATTTTATCCGTGTCATTTTCCTCCCCTAACGCCTCTGTCTCATTTATGTTCCCATCAGATTAAAGGGTTCATGTTCATATTTTATACACTTTATTAATATGCAATTATAGGAAGTACACTGACATATTAATAACTTGTTTAAAATAGTAATACTCTTTAGCATATTTCATGCTGCACAAAGTAAAACACGTTTCAATAGGAATAAATGATGAATTTTCTGACAGGTTTCCCTTAGATGATTATATGATATAATTGTGTTCTGTGTGTATTTATTTAAGACTTATTCTGAACAAAATATTTTTTAAATATTACAAAAAATTACTCATATTGGTGTTACATAATGTAGAATATTGGGCCAGAAACATTGAAAAATATATAACGGTCTCTAAATACATTACAGACAAACTCTAGAGCTGATGAGGCTTGTAGCCTCCTTTAATGCTTTTTCAATAACTATGTAGCTTTTACTTATTGCTTTGATTCTGTGTTTCATTTCTTGGTTTGTTGAATGTGATGTTTCTGAAAAGTGTGTAGCTGTCCACAAATAGAAGTCCAGCTGAAATTAGGCTCACCGCCTGTGAATACAGAGCAGATATGAGAAGAGTCGCATTACATATCAACAAATAATGTAACATTTTATCTAATATCACAAACCTGCCGCAGACGGCAAATGAAAATTAATCACATGATGGATCGTGGTACTAATGTTGATTAATGTGCACTTTAAGATAAAGTTGAAGCTATTAAGTCTGAAATCAACAAGCCAATTTCAGAGCCACTCTAAGGTTGAGGTGGGATTTTATTCAAATTCTAGTTAAACTCCTGATTCATAAGCCACCACAGCATCACTATTGTTTATTTTAAATGTGGTTTTCTATTAAATCTTAATTCTGTGTTTACAAAAGCAATCCTCACCCCTCCAACCAGTGCTCCCGTGACAGAGCTTGAAATCAACACCATCAGGCTCAAGACAAGGAAGTAGATCGCTGCAAACACTGAGTTGAAAACATCCTAAAGAATGAAAGAGAAAAAGATGGTTAGCACCCCACCTAAAAATTTTAATCGTTTTTCATATGGTGTCTACAAATGTTACAAAATGCGTAAAGTGCAGTGCTGTGTGGTAAGGTTTCACTCACAACAATAGGCCAAAAGAGGAATGTGATCCTCTTGTTGAGTTTCAGTAGGTACAAAAGCAGCAGAAGTAGAGTGATTAGAAACTCCAACAATGTGGCCGTAAGGTACTTTGGTGTGGAGGCAACAGCGAAACACACAAATGCAACAAACAGGGTTCCCTGAGATAGAAAAGAAAATTGATATATGTGAGAACTTTCAGTGAACTTGAGAGTAGAGAGTACATGTGAGACCTGCAGATGGACTCATTGTTCATCTACAATCTGACAAACAGCTCAGAACTTTTTCAAAAAAATGTTACGCATTTGTGTCAATTTTTTCGACTTAGTCTCTAAAAAGCTTCCAACAAAGTGTACACTCCTGTTAACAAACTGCCTCACAAGCTGTTTCACTTCCTTCTTTTTACATGCGCAGTTCCATACAAGGCCATTTTAACCTTTTCACATCTCCAGCAAAATGCCAAATGTTACAACGGGATACAAAGATATCTCACCATCTCTGCCACTTTGATTATTCCCCTCCTGGATTTGAGAAAAGCAGCATCCACATCTACCGTTTTTTGGTTGTCGTTCTCTGACATGATGGTGTTATTTCATTTGCAACATGACAGTTCCGTCTACTTCCTGTAACATGCAAGTTATAGCTGCTTTGAGCTGGTAAAGGAAATGACTGTTAAAAAAAAATGTGTTTCTTTTCATGAGGTAAAGCTCAAGGATTTGCTGCAGAACGTTGATATGAAGCTTCATAGCGAGGATGGTGGCCTTTTCCCACACACATACTTGTGTCCAAATAATTCAATAGCTAATTCATTTTACACCATTACTGTCATCTGTATAGATTTTCTCTTTGTGGGTATTTTTCTAGCCTGTGTGATTAGCTGCAAATGTTAGCCTTGCTTTTAAAAACTTTATTCTTGTGGTTGTTTGGCAACTGCCTCCTTCTTTACAGTGACAACATGCTCACTATGAAGTAAAGCTGGTTTTAGCAGCACTGACTTTACTTTAAAACTCAGTGCTTTATGGTTCCTACTTTGTTCCCAACAATCCAACCAAAACATCATGTTGGTTGGGGTGACTGAACCTGCTTCCAACGTTTGCCGCTATGTTCTGCTAACTCTTAAATGTCTGACTTTCCTGGTTGCTGTAAATTACTTTGATGAAATTACATCTTAGAGTTCAACATTTACAGTTTCTACTTTTTTCTGCAATATTGTGAATTTTACCAAAGCGGTTTATACAGGCTTTAGAGAAGTTTTTTTTTTTTTTGTCAATAGTGATTCATGACAACTTGCAGAAAGTGTTAGGACCACCAGATCAGTAATTTACAGAAACATAGAACACTCTCCACACAATTTGTCACCTCTGTTATAGTTGAGTAAAAACTTTATCCGTTATTGCAGAAAACAAATTTTGGAAAAAAATAAACCCAACCTAAAAACAATATATATACATACATGCATACATATATACATACGTACAAGACATTGTGCTGCTCTCCGCATGCATTGCTATGGCAGGCCCCAATCAATTTATTGTTTTAATTTTGTTTTTAAAGCATTCTTTAAAAATATATAATACATGCTGTGCAATCACTTGGCTCACAAAACTATTACAAATATTATTGCTGTGAAACACTTTTTCAACAGATGAGAGTTGCACAAAATGGTTGGACAACATTTTGTATTTTTAAATAACGCAAAACAGAAAAATGAAACAATATCCCAATTAACCAGAAAGGACACATAGAGTAAAGTGAATGTGAATAAACAGAAGAAAAAAAAGCAAGTCTGGTTTCAAACCCAAGAATGAATGATTCAAAATACGTTTTTTAACTTGTACTTCATTTGTTTGCCCAAATGAAGTACGAATTATAAACTCTCTGAAGTTCGGAGCTGTTCTCTTCAGGACATGTAAATAGTTACAACAATCAGAAAGCATCATTAGTAAAGTCACAGTTTTGCCCACTTTTATTTACTGATTTTACCTGATAATGGAAAAGTCGATCAAAGAAAGAAAGGACCAGGCTATCAGAGCAGAAAATGAAAAACACCTTCTGTCTAAAGCTGTCTGAGGCATTAGTTCACAACTTCCCACAAAGTCATCATCTTCATACCAAAATAGATTTATTTTCTAGTGCAAAATGTGAAAAATGTCTGACTGAAAAATGTAGGGCAACTGATCCCTTTTTAGGCTCAATCAGCATAAATATATCATCCCTTTCAGCACAATTAATGTTTAGTTCAAGAAGCACCACATTTCCCTTGATTTATTCCCATATCATTTTCTGCAACAATGAATATGAATAATTTGGCAAAGATTTCAAAAATATACTTTAGTAAAAATATTTGTTCATAATACGCTGTAAGGCACATCTTCAAGTTTTGTTTTTCTTGTCCGTGCGTCTCAGTGTGGCCAGTTACACTTCCAGGGTGCAGACGCGGGTGGTTTCAGGCATTTTCCCAACTTTTCACAGCCAGGAGGGGACCAGTTCTGTACAAGGAAACAGTCAGAAACAAACTTATAAAATAATATGTAACCCTAAAGTTATTTCTCTTTAGAAAGACATTCACGTTATTTTAGGATTTAAGAGCAAGCTATTAGCAGAGTTTGCCTGCTGTTCTGTCCAATAACAATTTTAAGGACATCATAGTTTGTGTCTGTGCATTAATATGTACCCTAAGAATGAAAAACTAACTTTAATTTTTCTATAACAAATGGGGATAAGTATAATTACTTTCAAATCTGTTTCTTGTTTACAGATGCAATATTGCACATTTCTGTAGAAACTGGTTTATATTGCAATAGTATAACCAATGTTGACACTGTCATCTACAATTTAGTTGCTTAAAAAAATCAAACAATCTAGAAAACCTTTAAAAGCATTTTTATGTACAAACGAATCTCAATTAAAATGTAATAAATTTAGAATTTGTGTACATAACTTATGCTTATTTGAAAGGATATCTCCAAATTAAGCTCAATTTGCAGTTTATATCATGACAGGAACCTTGTTGTTAATATTCATTCTACGTGACTTGCATAAGAAATTAAGTTTAAAAGATAGAAAAGTTTAAGAAGCTTCCCTTCACTGGCCACAAGGTGGCAGTGCTGTAGCACAAATGAAAAAGAGCGAAGATCTTGGCAGCGTTCATTTTGTAATAAATATTATTTGAAGTGAGATAGAAAATTGAAAATATTGCTTTTAATGTAACTATATATATATAATCAGTGAAAACTACACATGGCACAATCACAGTCCTCTGAATACCTCAGGATTAGAAGTCATATCTGGATGAACTTTACCTGAGTGATGCACAGACTTACCATCACAGCGAGGTCACACATGTTGAGCTGTGGCATACCGGGCACCAGAGTCTTCTGATGCTGCTGCACAACTGCAGAGACACTGCACAGAACCTCCTGGTACTCCTTAGACAAAACACTGCAAGCATATATGATAAGAAATGAGAACAGCAACCAGCAACTGCTGACATTTATTCAATGAAGTGATGAGCGATGCAACAGCCGGGCTTTTCCAGGCCATGATTTCCAGTTTGCGGATTAAATTTTTTCTTTTCCTCCTAAGAGCTAAAACGAAGCAAAAATGTTTTACAGCTTTCATCAATAAAGTCAGAATCTTCGATTCCAGCAAAAATTAAGAAATTAAACAATTATCCTCATTTATACATTAAAGTATAGTTTGGCTGTAAAAAAAGCAAATTGTTAGTATAATTTTTATACATTTATCTTTTGCCATTCAGTCTAAAATAAACAACTGTGTGAAAGTGTGCACAACCATAAACTAAACTCTGTCAAGAAACTTTTGGATTTACTCTCAGCTTGTCGTATTTGTCTGTAATAATCCATCTGTAATCTACATCTTGGCCTGGTAACATTTGCCAACTCTTCTTTCTCCAGACCAATAGGATTTGTGAGGATATCTCTCTTCAAGTCACTGCATAGATTTTCTGTGGGATTCAGTTCGGCACTTTGGTTAGGCCATTCTATAACTTGTGCTGATTAGGGCTCCTGTAATGCTGAAAAATTAAATCCTTCATTCGTTTTCAAGCAGACACCTCAGGAGTTTAGGTTAAAATTAATGGCTCAATTAACAGTTCATGATTTCAGCCTGACAAAAAATGTTGCTCCAGCAGAAAATTATAAGAATTATAACAACAAAAAGAACATTGTGCCTTCATATTCTCTCAAGCATTATGGATATCTTAGTTTTGATGGACTTGATACCTCAGATTAAAAAAAGACAAAAATCAGATTTTCCTAACCTGCCAATCCTTGATCAGAGCTGATCTCTAGTGATTGCTTGTTGCATGTCTAGGACATAAATTTTGAACAGCAAAATATGTATATAAAAAAACAAGCAGACAAAAATCATGGTCAGTACCTCATCCCAGAGCCCCATTTGACACTTCTTCTTTTTTTAATTCAGGAACCAAAACCCAAAGATACCTGATTTGCTCAGATTTCTGAGAAGAACAGATGGCAAAACCAGACATAGGAAAAGTTGTCTGTATTATTTAATCAAATTAAACTCAAATATTAATTGTTACTTTTTTTAAAGGAAGTGAGCATGACAAGCTCTATGGTGTCACACACATGTACATGAATTGAGTTTAATTTTTAGTCCTAATCAGGATACACATCCAAGAGTAGTTTGATCATTTATCTAATATCACACACACACCCCACACCCACTACGCACACACACACATTTAAGGCAGTTTAGCTCATTATATCAGCGATGGGATCAAAGAACTGAAACATAAATGCGTAAACACACACGCTACTCTGGCCAGCTCTGGCAAAGTACACTCAGCAGGGTGAACTATGTAACCCCCATCACATCCCCTGTCTCTCAATTACTGCTGTTGGACACCAGCGAGTGTGAGCACCTCTGTGCATTATTATATTCAGAGTGTAAAACACAGGGGCCCTGAAGGCTTTCAAAGGAACGCTGCTCTCAATAGGACCTGTAGGGTTAATGGGCTGTGTGTGTGTGTGTGCGTGTGTGTGTGTGTGTGTTGGGGGGTGAGGGGGAGTGGGCGTCTGGTGGCGTGACACAGGGATAGACAAATATCAGCAGTGCAATTACACCCCTGATACATTCGCCGGCAGCACCTGTGCCAGCCTTCCATCCATCCCTCCACTGCAGAGTCGAGGCGCTCTGATTGGCCCCTGGGGAACGTGTGCATGTGTGTGAGGTGAAGTGTCAATTAGAGTAATAACCCCGGGCCCTGTCCAGCTCACACCTACCCTCCCCTCTTAGATCTCCCACCGGGTAGCAAGGCTTCCTCCATCAGCAAGCACCTGCTCCTTTTCCTTGATACTCGTTCTTTACTTCGCCTACAATTACTTGGCTGGTAGTGTGCTGACTGCAATTAGTCTCTCTCCTTGTGTGCCACAGAGCATTGTGATTCAAGAGGGAAACAGACTGGTTAAAAAAAAAACAAAAAAAAAAAACTGAAATTGCAGAAGCTTTCTCAAATTCTGTGCTTCTAGCTAATCTGATCTGTGCCTGTGACTTTTCTCTTCTTTTCATTTCTTTCTCCATGTAGGTGAAGGAGATTTCATCAGAACAAGTGGTCAGGCACAGCAGGGGATGGCTTTGAGAAAGTAGCATGGCGTACAAAGTTTTCTGCTGTTTTGTCTATGCAGGGGAAAAACTCACGGCGCGGAACTCTAAATCAAAAACTAATAATATCATTTATTCCTGCGCCCCCTCCGCATACAGCTAATGAAAAGCTCACAGTCAGCACAGCTCATTATCATGATTATAACCCTTAGCTTACTTGTGTAGAGGCAAAATCTGGAATAATAAGCAGGCTCTATGCAAATGCACTCTTTTGATTTATAATGTATGGCGCCCAAGGGGGATGAGGGCATTGCTCAGGTGTGTCACCGCTCTGATTACTGATTTATAACACTACTGCAGGAACACACGCGCACCCCCCCCCATACACACACTCATTTCCAAACAAGCACACAGTAGCAGAAGGTGGGGGAATTGAGGAGACAATCAAATACATCTGTCCTGCCCACCCCTCCCCTCCGCCGTCTTCTCCACCCCGGTGGAAATTGAGCTCTTCAGTGAGGACTATTGATTGGAGACGCGAGAGCTTGGTGGCAGGCAGCAGATGCGGCCAAGCCGACGCAGGGGCAGCCCCTGCGGTGTGGCGGCAGGGATGAGGGAGGGACTCCTGGGACGCGAGCTTGGGTGGGTGGTGAAAAAGTGGGATGTGTTAATCTCAGGGCAGAAGCTCCCAGAAATACTGAGCTGCGGGACTCTGGTCAGCGTCTGCCTCGCACTCCGAACAGATGGCTTATGTCGGGGTTCTCAGGTTCTGGCTGCAGTTACCAGCAGGCCAACAAACTTAAACGACAACATAAACTCTGAGTGATCTTCTGGTTTACGAAATCGTAACTAATGCCACTTTTCTGGTTAATTGGGGAATGTGTTTGTGTGTGTTCTTCGCCGTATCGCGCCTTGCGACAGTAGTGAAGGTATGTGTGCAGACAGGTCCTACATCATCTTAAGTGGCTCTTTAGGTAGTGACAGAGATTAATGATGGCCAGGCAGCCAGTCCAGCTGGAGGACCTAAGAGCACACGGACAGAACACACCCAACCAGGCTGGGGAAGGGCCCCATGGAGGCACCGGGACGTCGGCAGAGAGACGATCTAACATGGGGAAAGCTGGGACTCTCAGGATAGTTTTGGTCGTAATCAAAATCACATTTATTTATTAATCAGTGTGTTTAGGAACACACTAATTGATTTTTCCCAATTTCTGGTTATGTTTTTACGAATGAAACACATGAAAAGTGAAAAAGACACAGAACCTTTTCTTTCTGAGATTAAATTAAGCTAAACTCCAGAATATTTAAGGATTTTTTTGGTCTTGTCATTAAAGTTTTCATTACCAACAGTAAGATTACTGCATCTTTGCAACAATTTGAAAATTTGAAAAAAAATTGAAAATAAGGACAGATATTTCTAAGCTTTGCAACATCTGAGTTCATTGGAAGCACGAATATGTATTTCAAGACAACACGTCATACATACTTAAGGGGAAAAAGTCAAAGCGTGCTAGCCTGAAAACAACATCCCAACAGTGAAGCATGGTGGCAGCATCATGCTGTGTGGGAGTTCTGCTGCAGGAGGGACTGGTGTACTTCACAAAATAGATGACATCAACAGGAAAGTGTACAATTAGGAGGTTTTGAAGCAATATCTGAAGACATCAGCAAGACAGCTAATGCTTGTGTACAAATTAATATTGAAAATAAACAATGATCCTAAACATAGAGTAAATGTGATTTAATTAACCTGAATGAGATTTGTGAGGATATCGCTCTTCAAGTCACTGCATAACTTTGAAAACGAAAAAGAAACAAAATATTAATTCTACAACCCAAAGGAACAAAACAAAAGTTCAAGAAAGCGGCTTAAAAAGTATACGAGATTAAAGAGGTGGTTGAATTTAAACTGCAACCTTGGAGGCAAACTCATGACCTCTCGTTGCAGAAGTAAAAAATAAGCAATGTGTGCACATCTCTGCCAGCACTCAGCACATTACATGGCTGCATATTGATTGGCTCTTGCCTTTCTTTTTTTATTCTTCCAAGTGAATAGCGAGGCTAAAGGATGGACGAATGAAAAACAACATTAATGTTTTATCATCCAATCTCACTGCGGAGCGGAAAGGAGTTCGAGCCGGAAGCAAAGACGGGGAGAGATGAGGCCACAGTCAGAATGTGAAAAGCAGAGAGCATCAGAAGGCAGAAAAGAAAGGTCAGTGTAGGAGGTTTTCATGCCAGGAGGGTGCCAGAAAGCATAAAAAGAATATTCTCCCATCAAAGCGTTCTGAGATTATCTTAATGTATTAGTCATGGTATCAGGCTGAGCCTTTTTCTCTCTTAAAAGATCCCGTTAATAGTCTGCATTGAAAATAAACAGTAAGAGATGACGCTCGTTTATCTTTGCGTCCTTATTTAGTAATAGTCTCAGTCATCCTTGGCGGTTTGTGTGTCCTCTGGCATCAGCGAGTCTTAACTCTCCTCGTGGCTCAGACTGAGACACACAAAACACATTAAACAGCACTTGCTCTCAATTTAGACCTGAACAATTTATCTTGCAATTTTAACCTGCAAGGAGCCCGCCGGAGGAGGCCCGATGGCCAGATAGCAATCTTTAAGGAGCTGTTTGCAATCACAAAGAGGAGGGTGTAATCACGCGCGCTCCGGCTGAGTGGATCAATCCGCCGCCTTCTTTTTCATGCCACTGAATCTCCATTGATCACACACACATTCTGCTCAGCAGCCAAACAACATTTAAACTCCCTACCCCTTTAATCTTTATTTGCTCTCTTTTGCCAAGCTCTTCAGTTCCAAGCTTAAACGGTGCCCTGATCCTTTGACAGGTGACAGGTTTACATTTTATCTTTTGAGACAACTGACCTGAGTGGGTACTTCTCTCCAGGATCCCGCCCCAAATGGAAAATAAGTGGTTGAAGTGTGTGCTCTTTCTGATCATGAGTTGTCACACCTGGAACCTCTTGACCTGGACAGAAATTTATACCCTGCAAAGAAGAAAAAAACAAAGGAGGGTAAGCAAGAAGTGTCTTTATATTTTTCACTGAAGAAGTAAAACTTTCTTGTAATCTTTTAAGATGGATTTAAATGAATAATTCTTCAGTCTTTCTGAGGGAATCATTTAAGGTTTATCATTAGAATTTTCCTTTCAAGTTTTTCCCATTTAATGTTTAGTAGTCATCATATAAAGTGGGGTGAAAACAAAGAAAAAGTCAGACATAAGAAAAATGTTTTATTTGTATTTTTAATAGATTTAGCTAGAAAGACATATGAAGAAACTGTGTCTTTGTGACAAGTTCATGACAACATAGTGCAAAAAGATTATACTTGACTTTAGGAGCTTTTAATGCATGGATAAACTACAATTAGAATAAAAAAAAACATTCTGAAAATGTTCACAACCTGGAATTAAAATGAGAAAAAAGCAGCCAAAAGTCTGATGAAGCATTGCTGTCGCTCATTGACAAGATGACAACAAACTCTAGCTCTTTAAGTGAAATTAAACAATAAAGAAATAGCCAAATAAACTTTCATAAAAGACAGAATTATGCATCTTAAAAATAACTTTATGATATAAAATTAGACCTACAGTTAAAAGGTTGGCTGGAGAGGTTCAAAATTATCACTAATTTTCTCAATATTTTCTTTACTTGCGCAAAAGAACTGCTTTGATTTACCGATTGGAGGCCTAATATTTAAAGTGTGATAAATTCACAATCTGTACTCCAACACTATATCCAGTAAGTTGGACGGACCCTGACAGCTCCTTGCATTTTAACCAGATGTTAGAGCTAAGAGAGAGGTGTGGGGATAATATGACCACAAAAGGAAACAGGGGGATGAGGAAAATGCTAAAGAAAATCCCAAAGAAAATACAGTAATTACCAGATCATGCCTATTCATGCATCAAATGTCCCTAGATTTTATCTTGCTATGCTAAACTCAAGGCAAAGCACATCAAGAAACACATGCTTAAACACCAAAAAGATGGGAGTTTTTTAGTTCTGATTAAAAACAGATCCACAGCGGGGTAATCATCTGGTTCATCCCTTTCTGTGGACAAGGCACTGAGCGCCCCTTTGCTCACAATCAATTGATTCTCGTATGCGTGAGTCTATGATTGAGAGAAATCACTGCTCAGCCTTTAGCACTGTACAGATGAACACACATGGAAATGAGTGAATGCGATTTGTAATCAAAAGGCTTTGAGAGGATAACAAGATGATGAAAGGCCTTGTCATTTACATTAGGTCTTACAGGCACAATGTGCTTGCATGATGTAGAGTTTGCACTTTTGGATTCAAAAATAAATATGAAATCTAACTTGTTCTGACATAAGTAAGACTTTGGTTTGATTGTATAGAACAAAATGCAATGCCTACACACACACACGTACAGAACAGGGGTGCACCGATTTATCGGCCAGTCCATTTCCTTCATTTTGGGAGACCGGTGATCGGCCGATTTTTACATGTGAAGCCGATCTTATCCTCCAATCTTATCTAGCTTGGCAAAGGTCTAAGAATCAACCACTGTTCTCTTTTGCTGTCTGGTGAAAATGGTTTGACTGACAGAGCGGCCCACCAAGTTATGTCTGCTTGCTTATAATTAACAATAGTCATCCCATTATCCCATTGCCAACTCTACAACTTTCTTACTATATTGAACAACATTTCAGACAAAAAAATTGGTATTGGTCAAAATTGGAATCAGCAGGTTAAGCTATTTAAAAGATCAACAATCAGCCAGAAAACTGCAATCGGTGCACCCCTAATACAGAGGTATTTATTACATTGAGTAGGACACTGCATTTTGAAAGTCACATTCATAATTAGTAAAGTAAGCGCAAGAATGGAAAAGAATATCTTACTGCCAGCTTGTGGTCTTTAAACACGGATTATAAATCATCCAGATATCCAAGGGAATCCTTGGTTCTGCTCTAGTATAAAATATTTGACAGAAAATGGCAGATCTTCCCACTTTTGGCTGCAAAACGCTCATAAATTTCAAACAAAGGTCAGCCTGTCTCAAAAGAGCAAACATGAAGTCCGAGGTCAGTCTCTCAGGAGGCAGAAAAGCATGTTTGTGTTTTTTTTCTCCAAAATTCAAATCTTCGAAAAAAGTATTCAAACTTTAAGCTAACGTCTATCCGACGTTCTGTATTTGATCGTTTTCGATATTTTCAATAAACAATTACTTTTCACTGAAAATCTGCAGCAAACTGCAAAGCACTCCGCTGCAAACACCAGCGAGTTTTGCTTCCAGCCACCTGCTACCCTGAGCTGATTACTCATTGTTACACTGTCTATATGCAATATTGTCCTCCAATCTGTTGTGTTATTCATGGAGCGACTGCTGGTGCATCACAAAGGGGTGTTGGAGTCTCTGAAACTCAAGACTTTTTTCCTGCCTCCTCTTCATCTCCGTGCTCCTGCTCCCTGACGCCGTTCTCAGGAGGCTGGCAGTAATCGCAGCCTGATTGAGTCACACTCTCTCCTGCAGAAACCCGCCCCCCTCCCACACCCCCCAGAGAGCTGCCCCCCTGCCTGGAAGCACGAACACAAACACACACTTTCTGATGAGCACTCCTAATATTGAAAAAGCATTCATCTGTAAGGTGCTGTGGCTGCCCCCATCTGGGATCACTCATCGGCGCACCTCAAAATACATACAGAATGGAGAGAAGAAGCAAAAGTGAAGACTGATACCCCACCTACACACACACACACACACACACACACACACGCCTGTGAGCTTCTACCCATTCAGACTTGTCCTGCCTTTTGAAGCCAGCTGCTCAGAAATGCAGAGAAGAGTAAAACAAAAAACAAAAACACAGAATCTCATCCCAGAGGAGCAGCGTGAAAAGCCTGCTCTGTGTATCTGTCTGTCTCTTGTGCCAAAGATATTACAGCAAGAGCTCCATATCTCCCATGACATTAGCAGCACAGATACAGCGAGGCTACTTTCAAACTGAAGCACAGCAGTCGTGACAAGATAAGATGCAGAACCACCCAGGAGTGGGAGGGGGGATTTTTTTAAAAAAAAGGAAAAAGCAACACTTCGAGCATCTATTTTGGGAAAAATCTTACGAATATTGTGGATTAAGCATTCCTTCAATGGGTACTGTACCACAGCATTTATGGCTGATAGTAATTTTTAAGAAACAAAATTGTTTCTCATTAATAAAAAAGTTTTTTTCATCCATTTACGGGCATGAGTCTCATTAATTTTGGGCAATTATTAATGCACTTGAATCATCAACTTAAGTGATTTTTAAGAAGGCGGCGTCATGTATTTTCCAGGCATGTAGTGTCGCTTTATAGCACAGTCAAGTAACGTCACAGGAAAATCTATCAATGAGGAGAAACAGGGCAACCCGATGATACTCAACCCAAAAGTTGACTCGTTGAAACTCGGAGCAGAGCATCCCCTAAATGATTGAGTTCCTCACAAATAAACGTTCTGCTGCTTATATCCAAGGTTTCATTCAGTCATGATCCACATCTCGTAAAACAAGGTGAACATAGATGACTACATAAAAAAAAAATAAATTATCGTTAGTTCTGTAACCTCATAGGGATAAGACACTCCGTCAGTAGGCTTTTTGTGTGAAGCTTGTCTGCGTGTATGGATGGATGTGTGTGGAATATCATTTTTAGTCGATACACACACAGGCACAGTTTAAGGATCCATCCATTATAGCAACAAAGCAAAGTGGACATTTAACTTTCCCCTTGCAGAAATTCAAAACTTGCTCACCGACGCACAAACGTCTGTTTGTGCGTCGGTGAGCTCCTCACCTCTGCATGAGGAGCCACAGCATCTTTGTGCATGTTTTCTTCGCTGCTTTTTATCCCCCCCTCTGCCTCCCACATTCATACGCACAGCAATCGATAGGCAACTCACAGGCAATCAGACGCCATTATTTGTGAAGTTCCACTTCAGTTCACATGAGTTGATAAAGGGGGCTGCTATTGATTCAGCGGCCTTGAAGGAGAGATCAATTTAAGCGTCCGATGGGGCATAAAACAAACTGGATCGCAGGAAAAGCATAGCCAAGGAGGGAGGACAGGAGGACGTGTTTTTTGGGGTTTTTTTTGTAATGGACAGAGCGGAGAGAAAGGGAGACAAAAAAGCATCATATTCTTCTGCTTCTCAGGTGGTAGATTTCCTGCTTCTCCTGATATGTTTGATCCACACTGAGTCGGCGTGACTGTGATGGCGGAAGAACAAGCAGGGGATGGTGGTATGTAAATGGTTTGGGGGGGGCGGACAACAGGGGGTATTTCCACCTGAGATTAAACAAACAAGTCAACTGGTTGATGAACGACGCCAGTTGGCACATGTGGGGGTTCCTCATTAATATTCATTCCTCTCTGATGTACACAGCAGTCAATTGATGAGCCATTGTTGAGATAACATGAGCAACAAGGAAAGTGTTGGTGTGTTTCAGGAAGATTAGGAGCGGCGACGAGACGCAAAGTGACAGAGCAATTTAAGAAGTACGGAGACAGAGAAGGGACATTGCGTTGAAAGGAAGTCTTACATCTTTGAGCTCCTCCAGCGAGTTGCTCCAGGTCCAGTAGTGCGCTTTGTACTGTCCAAGCCTCACAGCCATCATCTCGTTGCCACGGTAAAAGAAAATGGGTCTATTGAGAAAGAAAAGGAGAAACGTAAGGTTCGATTTACACCTTCTTATACACGCTAACAAACTAGACAGAAAGAAAAATATTTCTCTTTTGCATATTTATTATGTCCTAATTCCACTTCTTTCATGTATCTTTAGGTTTATGACTCAAATGGTCATATTCTTTCTTTTAAATATGCAAAAACACAATTCAAAGTCATAGAAAGTCTTCCTCCACATACAGGATCACCAGCAAATGTGCTGTGTCTCCACAAGAATTAGAGCTGACTGTGACAGTTCAGAAGTCTAACAAGAATACCTCTGTCTAGGATCGCCTTTCTGATGATGATGAGCAAAGACAAAGTCAGACAAAGGCTGAGAGAGTCTGGAAGAGTCTGAGCAGGAATCAGTGTTTTTATTCACCTGTTGTCGAGTTGGTGGGAGCCGTTCAACAGCACTGGCGTCAGGTCCAGTCCGTCCAGCATTCGGTCATCTGGGGGGCTGATCCCGGCCAGCGCTAGGCTGGTGGTGAAGAGATCCATGACGTTGGCAGGCTGCAGACTCACCTGCACCGGGACAAAGGAATAAGAAATCTGAGCACAAATCAACAAAACGAGGTCTGACCTGATGTTTCAGGTTGTCTTTCTAAGAATCATAACACATATGAGAAAAACATTAATTATACTGTGATTAATTAATAATACTTGTTCTTTGATAGAGGCAGCAGTTTTGAATCCAACAGAAATCAGAACAAAATCATCATTGAAGTCTCTCATATTTATATAATCTTTATTTAACTATAAAATTGTGCGGCAAACATTTAAAAAACTGAAACAGTGAGAGTTTGTTAATGTATTTATTAAACTGGATAACAAATTCTTTAGTCACTAGATTTCAATGTGGAACCGAAGTTCGATGGAAGAATAAAAAAGAAAATAAATCGCAGCCGCCTGACTCTTCAACACTCATTTCCCTTTACTGTATAATAGACTGTACACAGACACTAACATGCACGTTACAGCATCATCCTATTCATTTCTCAGATGAACTTTATAATTTGTCACTTGTCGACTCAACTCTCTGGAATCAAAAAGAATTTGTGGTAACATTTTATTACTACAAAGGGATGATAGGACGCCCTCATGAAGAAGAAGTGTTGCATTTCTTCAGTTTCCTCTCTAATCTCTACATGCTGGTTTACTATCAAAACTCCAAAATGCATTTCCTTCCATAAATGAGTTTTTGGAGAAGGAGGAAAAAAAGAGGGAAAAAAAAGAAGGAAGAGAGGAGAGGAAGCATGGGATAGGACACGGCCCGGGCAAGCAGGCTGCCGAAGCTGGAGCGAGCTGGTGTTTTATCTCCCTCTCCCAGTCGCTGTGAAAAGCTTTATTTTATTTATAAACTTTGAACTATTTTCAGATAAAATGCCATTTTTTCGCTGTCATCCTTGATCTTCCGTTCCATTCTCTCCTGAGCGAGCCTTAGAGGGAGACGGCACGCTCACAATCAGATAGTGCTATCAGGCCCGTGCAGCTGCAGCGCCATGTGCCGTTGCGCTCCTATCGGCGGCCAGCACACATGCGGACGCACACACAGCGGAGCACTGGCGCGCGCGTGTTTCTCCTAAGCACTGAAATGAATTCCTCTTTTCGTCTGTATCCACAGAAGTAGCCACAGAAAAGGTTCTGCAGCGAGTTCCATGATCTATCTGCACATCCAGACACTCTCTCTGAAAAGCACAAACACCAACAGATTGAATTCTTCACTTCATTTTTCCTTTTTTTCAGATCCTTGCAGAAACATCTGCCATTAAAGGAAACAGCGCGTAAAGGGGGAGAAGCAGCACTGACATTTGGTTGGGAATAACTTGCATAACAAAAACTCAAAGTTTCAAACTTTGAGTGGTGAGACAGATGACCTGTATCAGTCTGTCCTGAACTTTTTTCTTTGTCTCCCCTTTGTCCCCTGTTTGCTTTGTTCAAATCGTCACTTCCTAAACTCTCGTATTTTCATTCTGTCCTTTATTTCTTTGCGGTAACGTTGTCTATCGGAGGACGTAGCACCTTCATCCCCATCTCCACCATCGCATGAATGCGTGTCTGCCACTGATAAACCAACAAAAGGGATTGGGGTGCTTCATGATGTTGCAGGGCCTGACAGCCCACCCACTTCCCCATCCCTGTTCATACAGCCACCGCCACTTATCATCCTCCTCCACCTCCTCCTCCTCAGGAACAAGCAGAATGCTGAATCTGCATCTGCTTCGAGACCAACCCCACCCGCTCATTCCAACACACCCCCTGGAAAACTTCCTGCACACTAATTGATAAGTTTTACCTCTCTTAACTTTCCTCTTCTGACAGGGGAGATAAATCAGTATGCCCTGATTACAAGGGACCTGTTGAAAATCCCCTTTTCATAAAGGCTTTCTTATGTGCCTCCAGCGTTTATCTCCAACAGCTTTCAGGGCTTTCACAAAGCACAGATCAGCAGAGATTTCAAAAGACTACAGAACAAGCAAGAGGCCAACCTTGTGTCTCGTCTGTCCTCCCTCCAAAGCAACAATGCAACAGCGATGAATCCAGATCTGTGGAGTACAGTAGCTCCAACAAAGCAGCTTTGTCATCACAGCCCAGCAGAGCTTCAACATAACTCTTTCAAACCCAAATGTAGCTGGATTCAGAAGCACACACAAATATCTGTTTGCATTGTTCTGCACAAATAGAAGGATTTATAAAGTTATCTATTTAGTAAGTCCGTCTACAAAGTAATTCTCTGTTGCATACGCAGGTTAATCAATAATACAACATCACAGGGGCAACAAAGGTATTGCGAATGCATTGGCATTCAATATGCTGCATCTTCACCAATGCTCTTTCTCTTTTCTTCGCCAGCTACCTATTTTACTTCTTCCCTTGCTTCCTTTCCTGCAGCCCCCTCCCGTCTCCCCGTTTCTTTATCCTGAACGCCTGGCATATTCAGATACTGAAGTCCTCATTACGGCTCAATCCAACCTCAGCAAACACACAAACAGATTAGCCGCTTAAGACGCTCCCAATCCCCCTCTCCCTCACTACTCCGCTGCGCTATCAGGGCCCAGCACAACCCTGTGAGATGAGCCAGGGGCAAGGCTTACTGCAGACTGCAGCCTCCGCTCGCTCCTCCACAAAATCCCTCTGCGTCACAGCCCCGTGTCACAGCTGCCCCTAATACAATTAAAAGTCATTTGCAGAACGCACAGGCTTAGGGGATCACGGTGCGGGTGGGGTGGGCAAGGGGGTTGTATTGGGGAATAGGAAGAGGAAAAAAAAGAGAGAGAAAGAGAGAGTGGGGGCATTTATTTCAGCTAAAAATATTTGAGGGAACAGTTCAAAGAAGGGCCTGCACGCTTTGTAGCTGAAATCACAGTTTTGATAAAAGTACTGTGGTACTCACTCAAAATTAATTGTGGCAGTGGATCAGAGTGTACACATGTAAAGCCCTAAATGACACAGAATAAATCACAACACCCCAAAAATATCAGTTATTTAAAGAAGATTAGTGAAATAATTAGTTATTCTCTCACAACCTGGTTTATAATACGCCTGCCTGCAGCTTCACCGAGAACAATTCTGCTTTCATGGCCAGAAAATTGGGGAGCAAAAACCTTCACACATTGTTTCCAGCTCTTTCCTTACACTCACGACTGCCGGATAGCAGGCTTTAATTTGGCAGAAAGTTGGAGGTGGGCTTACCGCGCCTCCCTTGATGTGCCCAGGCCACCAGGCGATGGCGGGCTCCCTCATGCCCCCCTCAAACGTTGTTTCCTTCCCACAGAGGAACGGCCCGTTGCTGCCACCTGAGGAATCAGAGACATGAAACTGCATGAATCTCATGCTGACACAAATAAGAAGAAATTACTTAAATCTACTTCCAAGTCAAAAAATGTAAACATACTTTCTTGTGGGCCCGACATTAGAGCTGCTCCGTTGTCTGAAGTGAAGAAGACAAAAGTGTTCTCCTCGATGCCCAGATTCTGCAGCAGCGACAAGATCTGACCGATGCTGTAGTCCAGCTCCATGACGGCGTCTCCATAGCTGCAGCACACAGGGCAACACAGTCCTCCTCACCACATGCATTCACTTACTCTATGAAATGAAGCTCAAGTATGTTTGAGCATCTGTTGAAAAGTTGTGTTTAACCTATCAGTAAACCGCAATATCAGAAAACCATGTAATTACAATACTATTCCTAAACATCGCAAAGATGCTACAGGTTACATTAACCCGCATTTTTTATCTACTGTCATGCGCACCGTGCTGACCCAGTAACAGACCACTTATTCAGACAAATATACAATTAGCACGCAGAGTGAGAATGCATAATACTTGTAATATTGTACAGTAGTATTAAAAAGGCGACTGTGATTCATTATCTTGTGCAGCTTTGCCTACCGGCCTCGCTGACTCTTCCCCAGGAAGCTTTTGGAGGCGTAGACCGGGGAGTGAGTGGCATCAGCGGCCCAGTAGAGGAAGAAGGGCTGCTTGGCTTCAGTCTGACGCCGTATGAAGTCCATGCCCTCCTGCAGTGGTGGGAGATTTACTGTCAGTAAAAAGTGCAATTCATATGCTTAGCATTGATGCTGTCGATGCATGCACCTTTTCAAATTTACAAAGTGAATAGTTGTCCCAGCAGCATTTTGAGGCAGTCACGCAGTGAAATGTTTCTCAAGGGGGAAGTTCAATTTTTGGATTATTTTTGTTTCAAATAAGCCAAATTAGTCATTATTTGTAAATCTATTGTTGATGTTTCATAAATTACTTAAGAAAGATAAAAACGATTGTAGTTATACAAGTTGGAGTAAATCACAGATCCGACAAAATTATGTTTATATCATATCTACATTTATTTATTTTTATGCATTAAAAAAATAGTTAACTGCTTAGCTTTTAAAAAGAACTTTTATTTCCATTTTTATTAATAAACTTAAGCTGGAGATTTTTGTGAAACATAACCAAAACAAACCGATTTTAGATCTTTTGAAGATGAGAAGAAGAAACTGTGCAACATGAACCTCATCTTATAAAAGAGTTATAATAATTAAACAACAGAAAACATGTTTTAAAAACAAACATTATATGTCTATTAAGAGACTAAAAGATTGCAGAATATTATGCAGCAAATTTATTGTGCATTCAAACAGATTGTATTGCAGTATGCTGCAGAAGAATTCAAAAATAAGAGTTCAAATTTCAGAACGTGCTTTTTATGTCCAAACACACTGTGCATCTGACACCACTCTAGCTTAAAAGACATGCTCCTAATGTGGAGATAAATTACACCTCTCAAGCATGCAGTGTGCCTCAGCATGCTGCTTTTGATCCTGTTATAGGAACATAAAAGGAGAGACTGATGTAGATTCATTGCAAGAGTGTGAAAAAGTCAATAATCCACCTCCACTGGAGAAAGCAGCGCAACAATAAAACTGCATTTTCTAATTTGTTACAGACAATTTGTTTCTGTGCTTTCATGTTTTGGTCAGAAACAGTCCTCCGTCATGCTGTTTTCTTTTCTTTGAATAGAAGAAAACCTGTATTTCTTTCTACAAAAATGACTCTGATGATCTGAGCCAGAAATTTTGGAAATGAGACGTTAGTAAAGTGTTCACTCACCATCAAATACATCTGAGTGAGGTTTGATTCTCCGGTCCGTAGATCGATCTTAAAGTCCTCAAAGTATCTGTGAAAACAAATGACAGCCATCATCCCAACTAAACAAAGTCTGACCTCTTCTGCTTACAACCTTTTACAACCTGATTTCTTTTCTCTCAATTGAGCACAGGAGCAGATGGGACTTTTAATTTCCTTCTAAAGTGACTTAAACTAGTGCAGGTAATATCATTAAGACAACTAAAGTTAATTTTCGACTTGTTGATGATGTTTGCAGGAATTGTTTTGGGGGGGGGAGACATATGTGCGAAGTCTCAGCAAAGCAGAGCAGCGGGAACTGTTATGAGGCGCTACTGAAGCGTGGAAGCAGTGACAGAAATCTCTCTCTTATGCTTCACTTCCTCCAGGTGTCCTCGCGCAGAGGCGGCGCAACCTGCCGTCTCTCGAGGGCGTGTGTGTCTCTGCGTACGCAGGCGTGTGTGAGTGTGTGCACATTTCTGTCCAGGGCCCAGGTATGCAGCGCTGATTAAACCCACGGCTAAGCGAAAAACACGCCCGGCTGCCGGCTCCAATGACCCTGAATACACATATGGCTGTTTTGGGGAAAACAAATGGGCGGAAAATGGAATACACAGGCCCAGCTGGTACAGAGGAGGAAGTGTAGACGGGGAGGAGGGAGTCACTGAGCTCATCCAGAGGAGCAGACAAACAAAATATACAACTGAGTCAGGTGGGGAAAACACACTTTTATTGAATTTTAGTTTCTGTGCCTGTGTGTGCGACGCTACCTTCCAATCATCTGAGAGTTGTTGTAGACGGGGATGTTGGGTCGGACGCTGATGTTGTAAGGGCCGAAGTGGCAGTTTGGGGAACCGAACCATTCATCAAAACCATGCTCCAGAGGTAAGTACTGCGGCCTGTGGCCCAGATGCCTGCATTAACAAAGAAGGGACAGTCAAATACTGTAAGACGAAAGTGACTAATGACTAACTCAACAGATCACGAAAATTTAACCGTAGTGCATATCATGTAAAGGTCTGTCACAATAATCAATAAATCAATTAGTCGCATGATAACTTAAAACAAACTCAATAATTTCCATTGACATGTTTTTTTTTTCTTTTATCTCTTTTTTCCTCTCTTTCGAAACACTAGATGATAAAAGTCTTCAGTTTGGTGCCTCGGTCTCCACTAGCCCTTTTTTTGAAGTACGATTTTGTTTACGAAGACTTCAAAATTCATTTGATTTGATGTTTTATCTATTTATTTTGGATATTTAAAATGTCTTCCAATTCCAGTGTTACATATTCATTAGAATTTAAAGTTTACTGATGTTTGAGAATGTGTTCTTGGATTATTATGTAGCCATTACCATTAAATTACTTAAAAATGGTCTCAAAATAACAATATTATCGTTTATCACAGTAACTGCTGGAACAATTTATATCGACCAGTAAAATTTGTTATTGTGACAGGTCTAATCATGTACAATATTTCAAGTTGTTTGTGTTTTCAGCTACTGTAATTAAGCTTTTAATCCAACACAAAACATGTAAGGCTTCTGCAATTTGCATGACTTCAAGGTAATTAGTTGCATAATCAAAGATTAGGCAATCATCTGTGGATAGTCTACATATTTGTTATACTTTTCTGTATTTTTGTCATAGTTGATCAGGCTCAGCCAAAATCAGGATTTTAATTTGTATTCTCTCTTTTGTTTCATCCAAAAGTAAAATAGTTACAGTTGAAGAACCAGAAGACATTAGAATTTAGCTTGGTTCATTTTTAGATAAAAATTAGTCAATATGTTGCTAAAAAAAAAAAAAAAATTAAAGTAAAACAACAAGTGAAGGAGGACCAACACATCCAATGCAAATAATACGGTTATTACAATGTTTAAAAAAAAGTAGAAAATGTAGGGAATAATTCAAAACTCACCACTTGCCAACAATCTTGCTGATATAACCGTTTTTCTTTAGCATTTCAGGCAACAAAATCTCATCCTTGGAGATTCCTCCCACAATCTCCTGTGGCGTGTAAGCTACAGGAATAGAAAAAAATTCATAAAAGCTTTTAATCACATGCAAACATATGTGACTAAAACACAGTGGTTTGAAAAGTGTTTCCACCTCACGTTTGATTCATTTCTGCTATTTTGTCACACTTAAATGTTTGAGACACAACTCAGATTGTTTTTGTCTGACATTACATATTGTTTAATGTTTTGAAAGATTTAAGTGTGAGAGAAAAGGGAAAGACAGAAGAAATTGGTCACACAGTCGGTATTTACACAATATAGCAAAAGAGGAACTTGTATGCAGCAAAAAAATATTATGAAAGCTTACCATTCCTGGCGTGAGCATTAGTGGTGTAGAATCCATTCCTCACAGGCAGCCTCCCAGTGAGGAGCGCAGCTCGCGCTGCAGACAAAATGAATATTAGGATTTTTAGCCCTTAATTTGAATGTTCTTATTGTCAACAAATAAATCTGTAAATGGGATTCTCACTAGTTCCTGCTCCAATGTGAACATTGCAATGAAGATTCTTAACATTCAAGAGCAAAAATAGATTAAAAGACTTGAGCTAAGATTCGAATTAAGGGTGCTGTTCAGGTTAACACTGGCATTGTTCAAATTCTGAGTATTGATTCCTGTCGTCCCCAAGCCTAAGGTCACTGTGACACCTGTATGTCCCACATAATATGAATTAGTATATACGTCCACGTAGCCTCATACATCCTCCACTGTCTAACTCATTCAGGTGTTGGTAATGACATTGCCCTTTAGCAGCAGCTGCTCGCAAAATCAAACCATTTACATGCCTGTGGTTGGTCTGCATGTATTAAATTATGTCTTCATCACATAATTTCTTCATAATTCTTCTGGCACCATTAGCAATGAACCATATTTATAGTTCATTACTAATGAACTATAGATGTTATTTCAGAAAGGGGATTTCACAAAGACAAGCAGACAATCTTCTTCACATATTAAAACAAATTAAAACAAAATCACTGAGCTGGTTTGGCAGGCTTTCAGGTCTGTCACATGCTAACCCCATGATGTATTGCTCTATAAATGAAGAATGAGAAGCATTGAACTTCAAAGCAATAAAAAAAAGTGCAACACAATGGTATTATTTATCAACTGTTCACCTGGCATTACACTGGAAAAAGAAAAAAAAAATATCTCTTTCATAATTTCATGCAATCATAGCAGACGGTTCTTTAACCACTGAGACAGACAAAGTTATACTCGTAAACAGAGATATCTATTCGGTTAATCTGAAAAACAAGCACAAATGACTCAGATACTGTATCACCATTGTTTCTGCTGACTCACATGGGGAACAAAGTGGGTTTGCAGTGTAGAAGTTTGTTAAAAGTATCCCCTGAGCTGCCATGGCATCAAGATTGGGGGTCTCTTTGGAGGGCTGACCAAGCACCCCTAAATCCCCCCAGCCCATCTATATAAAAAAAAAAAGAGCAGAGGAAGTCAGCTAAATGTTTACAGAAGAATATGCGCAAAAAAACAAGAAGTCAACACAGAGTTCATAAAGATAAGCCGAAAGATGCATTCATAGCTGGTTTTGTATAATCAGTCACAGATAAGTAACTTACGTCATCCATGAGCAAGATGATAATGTTTGGAGATGAGCCATTTGTCTGCTTTTCTGTCAAGGAACAACATATTGTTACGCTAATGAGAATTAAAGTTGGTGCACACACTGCGCGCATTGCTGGGTTGAAGTCATATGAGCACCAGCATCATCACGGAAGAGGATTGTTGCGTTGGCGTTCATCTGCCAGAGCAGTACGTACCAGAGGAAAGAAACTAAAGTTTACGTCCTTTATAGTTAACTTAGGAATTTAATGCGTTTAAGTTGTAAAGTACTTTATTTTGCTGTATTGATTGGTTAACATAAATACATTCCTTGTTTTGTGCTGCATTTGTTGACAGACACAGAATATATTAATGTAATATTGCTTTAAATGATCTAAATAAAAAAACAGACAATTTATCAACATTTAAATAAGCTGTTAAATATCATTTTATATTCAAATTAAACCCTATAGCTAGCGTGGATGCAACACTCTGAACATGAATCAGATTTTAAAACCCGTTTTCATTAGAAGCTCGTTTTTCGCCTCAGCATTTGAACGCAACTCGTCACGTGACAAAAGCTGTCAGCTCAGGGGAGGAACAAAAACATGGCGGTGTGCATAGCAGTGATCGCTAAAGAGGTACCAATTCTTGTTTAATTTCTTTGCCTGTAGCACTTTTTTCAATTTTACAGGGTTTTCGTAACGTCGTTAGTCGCCTGTATATGATTGTCAGCTTTCTGTCTTTCACCAAAATTAAGTAATGCAACAAAGCTAGTGCTAGCATCGATAATGGCATCCTGTTGTTACTACTTCCCACTCTTGTTTTTTGATACTTGAGCGATTTCTTTCTAAATACTGCTTTATGCAGTTTCATATTTGTCTTTTGATGTTTTCCCCCCAGAACTACCCGCTCTATATACGCAGTGTACCCTGTCAAAATGAGCTGAAATTCCACTACACTGTGCACACCTCTCTGGATGTGGTGGAAGAGAAGGTCTCAGCTGTGGGCAAATCCTTAGCAGACCAGAGGGAGCTCTACCTGGGACTGCTCTATCCAACTGAAGACTATAAAGTGTATCCTCTATTTTTAGACCTCAAATGCTAGCAAAACACTATGCCAAATAAAACGTAGATGATCGGTTAGGTTTTGTGTAGAAACAACAAATGTGTATCCTTGACTGTAAGAAATAGTTATGGGTATGTGACCAACTCCAAGGTGAAATTCGTGATTGTTGTGGACTCTTCCAATACATCATTGCGGGACAATGAAATACGAAGTGTAAGTAAATTTAGTTTTTAAATAGTTTTGACTTTCAGCTAGGAAACATGTTAAGAATGCCAAATTAGTGTTTGACCTGGTTGTGTTAACATTTACAGATGGAACTGGCCTTCTGTAGTTTATTTCCACCAGTCATATGCACTATTCACCTTTAGCCCAGGTCACTCTATTGACTATCTTAATTGAATGGTATTTCAGACCTGTATGCAACTTATACCAGTCATCTTTCCCAATGCATTAATCATACTAAAGGGTTTGGTTTCTTATGTCAAATAGGTAACTGACCTGCAGTTTGCATTTGTCTTTTTTTTTTTAAATACATTTCTTTCAGATGTTTAGAAAACTGCACAACTCATTTACTGATGTAATGTGCAATCCATTCTACAATCCTGGGGACCCCATTCAGTCAAAGTAAGTTAGTTATACATTTACAAACATGTTTCACAGGGTGGGGGGGGAAGGCTTTGAAATGCATTTTAACATTTACCTCATTATCCAGGGCCTTCAATGGTATCGTTTCTGGAATGATGGTACAGACAGGCTGACTTCCATTCCAGTTCACCCTCTCTGTTAAGCATCCACTGTACATATGACCCTCTCTTCTGTTTACATGTTGCCTTTATTCTTGAAAGAAATTGGTAATAAACTCAATTGCTGTTGGATACCAGTGTGTGTCTTTTAGGACACTTTGAGTGTTGAATTATTTTTTATTTATTCATGTAGCAAAGAGCTTGTCAATTACACACAGAGGGGTTATACATTACAAAACAAAACCACAGTTTTTAAAAACAGATGCAACTTGAGGACCGTCACATGCATTCACAGCAACAAACCTATATCGCATCAACCCCAGTCAGCTTTTGTCAGATCTGGCCTAGGATTGACACTGGTCAATCCTAGGCATCACAATACTTAAATTATGCTGGAAAGCATTTAGAGTTTAAAAATCCCTTCCAGCCAGCCAAAATCTGCTAGTGCTAACGCTGCTGAGGGTAGTGTTGTCCACTCGGCGCTGCCCCGAGATCCTCAGATGGTGGCGTAATGAGAAGGAGGCAGGGGTAACGTTTCGTAGTTTGTTCATGGTAGTCCATGTGACCCCACTGTCTCTTTCCCGCTGATGGTCCTCCATAGTAAGGGTGAGGGGACTGGTGCTGCGGTCTTGAAGACTGGTACCGGAATCTGCCTCGGGAACTGTTCTGGTACCTGGGGGGACGGTAGCCACGGCCTCTGCCTCTGGTGTGACCTCCTCTGTGTCCACCCCTGTCCGTGGTGCTGATACCGGGCATGTTGGTTCTCTTAGGCAATACCTGAGAGTCAAATGATAAATTTGTTAAAAGTTCAGTTAATTCTCAAAATATGTTGCACAACATCATTCATCAACTGACTGTAGCTTTTCACACTGACCAATTACATGAAATACACTGTAAATGTCATACTTGTGTAGCTAGAAAGAGAAGTCTTCATTTCATGACTGGGTTCAAGTATTGTGGAAACATTCCAAGATTTCAATTGTTCGAGTATATTTACTCTGTATGGTAACAAAAAAACAAGCTCTGATTTCAGTGGGCAGGAGCACAGCCTAATGCTACATTTCAGATGATGATATAGGCTTTACTTTAAGCTAACTAACCCAAGACATAGATGGTACACAATGCTTGTGTTCAGGCAAACTGCAAATTCATTCTCAGTAAAAACACTGCTTTAAAAACAGAAGTATAAATGGAGGCCAACATTATCAGTTTAACCCAATCTAAAAGAGCAGTATTTAAAAAGATTTTCAGGCCAGACAAAAACATTTACCGTAATTGGGCTGCACTGAAGTCCAGCCTCCAATGAAAGAGGAGACATCAGGGTTATAGTAGATTTCAAGATTACATTCATCTATGGTTCAGCAGCCTACAGCTGAATCCTTTCTAAACATGTTTAAACCAAAGGAAGCTGCCATTTCAAAGCTTTCAATAGTTTAATCCAGGCCTTTGTGAAAATTATCAAATTTTGCCAGTAGCATTCAGTCATCATATAGTCAAGGATGAACAAAAATTTGACCTTCCATCACTGGAGTTATGAGACAGCTCAAAGCTATCTTTAGGTTTGTGCAAGCCAGCAACAATCCCACTGAAGTCTGGGGGAAACGGGTGGAAAGCCAGTGAGCATCTTTCTAAAAGCCGACGTCAGAGTTTATAGATTCACCTTAAGAACCCGTCCTCTGAACACAGTCTCATGCAAACCAATGGCACTCTGCACAGAATCTCGATCAGAGAACTCGATGTAAGCAAAGCTGTAAAAGACAAGAAGGAAAAGCAGACTGTTACACATGGCCTGAATGTTTCCATTGACACAATAATAAAGGGTAAAGAATAGGTGGAAGATATAACAACTAAGTAGTTTCACCCTTTTGGATGGCCCGAGAACCTGTCGCACAGGATGGTAACTCTGTTTACAGGTCCACAGCCATTGAAATGGATCTCCAGCTCATCTGCAGTAGCTCCATAATCTACCTGAAATTTAATCAATGGGTCAAATTAGAATAAAAAAAAATAAATAAATAAAAAAATCATACATGTCCAAAATGGCACACAATCCTTACATTTCCAACATAGATTGATCGGTTGTCGGCATCTATCCTCTCTTCAGGAGTCATACTGTAGAACGGACCTGGGTTTAAAACAAAAAAACAAACATGCTACATGTCTTAATCACCTCTCAGTTTTAGCAAGTAGCCACTTTGAAATGTTGCCAAAAATGCAGAGACAAAAATGTCTTATCTGGTAGCATCTCAGTTCTATTGGAAAAGCAAAACAAAGGGAGACATGAGGAGATGCACAGAGGCAGAAAATAGCCACAGGCAACAAGACGGACACTTCTGGCTCTCTGGAGCTCACTGCTTCGTCTCATTGGGCAGTGATGAGGCACATGTGAACACCGTTGTGACCACAGTGAGGTGTCGCAGGTGTTAGCCAGATGGGGGAAAAAAATGTGGTTACTTTAGCCACCCAGAGGCTGCAATGCTACACACCTGGTCTAAAAGGAAAAAGTTACTTTACAGAGCCCCCCACCCCCAAGAGCATAATATGCATTTAGTTGCATACCAATAACGGCATGAAAAAAAACGCCTTACAGATCAGATGCAAAAGTCATCTTTCTTACCAGGCCGGGGACTGCTGGTCAGGAGCTGCATCTCCTCTGCATCACATCTCTCCTCTTCCTCCTTCAGTTTTTCAGTCTCTTCTTCCATTTCCAGCTCCTGAACCCTGGCCTTGATGGCCAGGAGCTCCTGAAACAAGGAATAGCAAGCATTTCAACCCACAATGGTGTAAGCTGACAATGTACAATTAAGTTGAATGAGTGCATAAAAGTCTGAAGCCAGTAAATTTAGAAATTTGACATTTTCTCATTCTTAAAATCAAAAGTTGTCAGTCCTTCTCTAACAGAGTACTCAATGTTAGCAGGTTGTGGCCTGAACCAGGGAGAAACCCATCTCAAATTAGATACAATTTGAAAAACTCGTCTATTTAAGCCATTTGCTTAGGTTTACACTTCATCCTATTCTGCACGTTTTCTTTTATGATTTCCGTATTCATCTGTGACCCATAATGCTATTTTCCTTTGCAATTATCTCATTTTCTTAAAGTGCTTTCCCAAAAAATAACTCATTCAGAAAAATATGTACAGATGTTTTCAAACATAGCTTGAACAGTCTCTGAGACTTTGATAGCACGATTAATAATTTAATAATATGGGTCAGCGCATTCCCTGAAGAAACCCCCAAACGCTTTAAGAATATTTACAGAGCATTTTAAGACGAGCTGCAAGGTTTGCATCTACATAGCAACTGTATTATTCACCTCAATCCACATCTAATCAATTGCAAGATAGCTGTGCATACTGTGCTGCATTTTACTGGAACATGACTGAATAGGAGGTCTGTGTGCGTCCTTTATTTCTTTCCCCCCTTTTTCATTCCTTGGAGCCTCGCTTTAATAAACACGCACAATGAATACTATTTTTATTGTCATCTTTTCATGTGGGCGAAAGTAAAATGAACCGTAGTGTTAATGAATGAACGGACATTGCAATGAGCAGCAGATAGCTCGTGTTGCGGACAGCTAATGCACCTGCTTGGCCTCTGTTAGCCTAGTGTCCAGCAGCATGAGGCTAGCATGTAGCTCCCACCTCAGCTTTTGACAACAGCGACTCTGCCCGCAATGCGTGCGCGCTTGTGTCGGGAGTGTGGCAATCATGGCGTGACGGCGCCCTTTATGCTCTCCACGCAAAGGCAAGATAACTCACCGGGTCCTCGTTGAAATGCTCACCCATAGGCTCGCCCTCAAGGTAGCGGTACTCCAGATGATTTTCCGCCATGCTCACTGCTCAGACATATTAGTACCTGCAAAAACCAGCTTCAGCTTACCGAAATGGTCACCTACAGAAAAAGAAAAACCTCTTTCACCGGAAGGAAATTTGGTTGGGAGGCTAATAAGCATCACCTGTGTTTGAGGCTCGTCATGACGCGCTGGAGGGACACAGTGGAGGCCACGTGACAGGGATGCAAGAGGAGGAGAATGGGAGAGGGAGGGGAGGAGGGAAAGCTTGCTCCCAGGGCCGTATCCATACCGTCTGAGGCTGGGGCCTGGCGCGGTGGAGAAGACAATACTCTCTTCACTACAGAGGGGTAAGGCTGCAAAATATGTCCTAGTTTCACCTCGATAGCACGCCCATCCCACAAACCGTTCAGTGTCCTGCCCTCCGGGAAAAGATGTAGAAGCCTCTGCTCCCGCACCGCCAGACTCTCCAACAGTTTCATCCATCAGGCTGTGAGGATGCTGAATTCCCTCCCCTCAGCATCAAAGCGGCCAAGAAGATGAAGAAGAAGAAACCCTGAACCTTGCACAACTGCCCTTCCTCCTAACATAGAGGGCAAATTCGGCATTTAAACTCTGCATTTCTGCCATTTTTTTTATCTGTATATCTCCATATACTTATATATAAACATATACATTCTCAGTTGTAAAACTTTTTACGCTATATGTCTAGTTATTGTACATCTATTTATTAATTGTTTAGGATAATTTTAGTTAGACTGTGTCTTTTATTGTTACTCAATGTTAGTAACGCCCTGTCTTGTATCACGGTGGGATAGTGAGAAACGTCATTTCGATTCCCTTGTATGTCTGGACATGTAAGAGGAATTGACAATAAAGCTGATTGATTGATTGATTGATTGATTGATTGATTGATTGATTGATTGATTGGTAGGGTTGTAATATAGCAGAGAGTGGAGGTAAATTGAGGCATTGACCCACCTTCTATATCCAAGATATGGACATTATGCGATGACACATTTTTAATGTGGCTTTTTTTTATTATCTCTTGCTGTGTCGAAGATAAGTAAGTTAATGTTATGCATACATTGTATAATTTTTATTTTTTTACAAAATTTTTGTTTTACTTATGGACGTTATTTGAACAGGGACGCCTTTTTGCACCGGAACAGACAATTCCACTTTAACTTGATGCCATTTCAAACAAGCAACAACTTAACATAAACAGGAAAAATAAAATATGCTGCAAATCTTTCAGAAGAAAAAACGCTGCCATATACAAAAGCACATACGTATATCATACTTTATGCCTCTCTGTGAATTAAAATATGAATGCAGCAGCTACAAAGAATCTTCTTAGAAAGCTGTCATTTCTCTCAGCATCAGCTGGATTCACAATCCAATAAAACTAATTTATCTATAAACTATTTATTAGCATATTAACCCAGTGTCACACATTGTACAGTATCTTCTAATAGTGAACATGGTCCTTGCATTTGTGTTTGGACACATAAATTCAATAGATCTACATTGCTATCCCACCTCTGAACCTCCACTTCCAACTCTGAATGCGGTGCATGGTCCCATTTGGGAAAACCTATACATTTATTTTAAACATACACATTTACACAAAAGAAACATTATTATAAAATAGTGCAGTTATTGAACGCTGAGGTTAGAAATGCATTCATCATCTCTGTTTGTTTTGCATTAAAATGTTTTCATTAGTTTAATTGCTTTGGTTCACACTGGGAAAAGGACTAATAAAGGATTTAACCCCAGGTGATCCACGAAATTCTATTGACTCAGATGAATTAACCACTAAGGTGGACCATGTTGATATACCTTCATTTTGTTCTTTTGCCTCTGGTCAGGAAACTCTTGCAGCTTATTCTTGACACATCATCTGGGCAGAACTTTGTCCTGTGTGTTGTCCGACAATATCAAACATACATTTTCCAGTATGAGGGACCTGTGAGGACTCTCCAAGTATTCTGATCTTGAATTCTTGCGAAGTATGAAATGTCTTGGACAAAAAAAGTGTGTGCATTCTTGTTAACTTAAGTAACAAATAAAAATTCCTTCGTTCTTGCAGAATATACAGTATATTACCTGTAGTTCATAAATATTTTAGAAAAAAACACTTAAGGTTTCTTTGCTATATTGTGGGATGTATTTAGGGAAATTAGTCACCCTCTTAGCTTACCTCCCTTCTTTTTGCAGAAAATGTTTACACTCACAGTTGAAAGATATTTTATAAAGATATTTAATTTTACTTTTGCATTTTGGTTTGTGCTTTTTTTGCGTGCTGTTTCAATGTTTGAAAGACACTCCTTAGACTTTCTCGTATTAAGCTAAATTGAAACTGTGATGTGTTAAGATCTATTGATATCTTACTCCAAAAATGTTAGAGTAAACTGATCTATAATAACCCTACCCCACTGATGACTGAGCTGAATAACAAAGAGAGAGATTTTCTTCTTCTAAAGATGCTGTTTTAGGAATACATCTTCATTTAAAATTAAGAAAAGGAAGGAGAGTGATGGATACATCATTTCATGTTTTAATTACACAGTTACATTGTTCAACACAGACAATAACCTGAATTAGAATGTTTTACAGCTTCACACATCCAACAGAGCGAACAGTTAAAAAGCAGTATTAGCAACAGGGAGAGAAGCATGCAAGAAATAAATACAAATCAGAATTTAATTCCTCTGGCACAGTTTACTTCATCTAAAAAATGGCAACAGGACTGTTGGAAGAGAGAAATGAAACGAAGCGGGAAAGATCTCGAAAGCGCCAACCTTCCCTACAGAAACATGTCTTTTTTTCTGCGTTAATGTATTGCACAGTACAGTATAGAAGGCGTCCCTACACATACAAAAGCATAAACTTCTTTTCACTTCAGTTTATGTGAAGTTTAAAAACAAGATCATTCTGAGCCATGGCTTATTGGGAAACGAGTGCTTTGTCCACTGTTTTGCCACTTCAGCTTTTTAGTCTTCGGAGCCTGTTTCACAGGAAGGACGTGTCACCATCGCACTGGCTGAGCTCTGAAACTTTGCAAGCAGATCTACAGGTTGGGACAAACACCAACCCTGCACTTAGATGTCCTCTCTGAATATGTGTTTTGCCCATATATGAAACATGGTTAAACAGATAAAATGTAGCTGATGTAAAAAAAAATTAGCAGACCCTTGACTAGCAGGGTGGTGATGCGTCTTGACAGAGAAAGTAACAGATATTTGCAATCTGCAGAATGACGACTTGAAGAGGGGTCACGGAGGGGGAGTGTCAGTTTTTTTTTGTTTTTTTTATAAGAAAAACTTAACAACGTGAAGAAGAAAAGATGCAGCTTTTGGTTGTATTTTGGTAATTTGTACACTGTATATTGGTTTTGGCTTTGTTTATCTGAGGGCTTACTCACAGGCAAGGAGGTTCACACAAAGCACTTCAAGAATTGAATGGAACTGTCACCCCATTGTGTTATGATGTGGATGTTTCTATAGACAAACCTGCACAAAAACTGCTGCTTTATTTATTATTTTTTTAAATCAATACATCAATGTTGATTTTCTTGAATGTTTCATTAAAGCTCTGAAGGTTTCAAGTAGTTTGCAGAGAGACATAAAGTTTTTTTGTTGCTGTTTGGTTTTTTTTCTTACTTTCTTTCTTTCTTTTTTGTTTTTTACTAAAAGACAGGCACGCCACCATCCGCAGACAGACACACACTTATCACGTACTCACTTTAACTCTGCAAGGCTTTGTAGCCATAAGAACACACAGTTGGCAGGCTTTTTCTAAAGGAGACGCTGCTGTTGTTTACAGAGAAGCACTGCTCAATATGTAGTCAACAAGCACTTTGATTGCTTGAGTAAGAATTCACATCTGAAACTCAGATGTTTTGTTTGTCGATTGGGCTCTCCTGGACTCTCCTGGTGTGTGTTTTTCAGATATACTTTGGTTGACTGGTTGCCATCTGTCATTACTTGCCATGTTACTGTCTACAATGGCAAACTAGTACTTTGGTCTGTGCTTTTATTGGTTTCAGACAGCAAATGACATGTCATCACTGATTCTGGGGTTGGTTTGGTAAAATGCAGGAATAACTGGATGTGTGTCTACCAATAAATCTCAACAAAAGCTGTTTTTTTTTTCTCCCCTAAAATAAAAATGCAGCTCAGTGAAAATGGATTTTTTTCCCACATCATGAGTAATGACAGCTCCTTTCAGCATGGATTCATTTGATCACCTGCGAACGTGATTGTGTGCCCATGTCTGCTCTCAAGCCATCTGTGTTTTTTAAAGACCAGGTCAGCCTCTCCTGGTGGTGCGCTGTATGCTCACAGGAGGTAGCTCGTGTCAACAGGGGGGATGGAGGGACATGTGGTGGGTCTGACTGACAATTAGACATCAGGGGAGAAGAAAGATGTCACAGAAAAACAACTGAGCTCAACACTACAACACAGTAATTATAAAACACATACATGAATGCTACACATAGATGCAGGGGTACCTTACAGCTTATCTGAATTTTAGCTTTTCCCAAACAGTCCAAAGAAGACCATATATTTCTGTAAAAAAAAAAGTTTTTTTGTTTCTCCAAGTTTGGTCCAAGTGTAAATGAAGCTAGCCATGTAGGGTTTACAATGATCAATATAAAAGGCAATAAGTCCGTATTGGAGAGGCTAAAAGAAGATACTAACATGTGGAATGCGGCGAAGCCGCTCTCTCGATCTGGAAACAAAGGCCTGTTCCACGTCTGCAGCTTATTTCTTAAATCACATGTTTAATAAAACAACAAAGAGATCAAATCGAAAACAGAAAATTAAATTGACTTTTGATGTGAGCTTAACACTGGCGTATCACTTTCCCCTACAATAATGGCCTGTCTTGCAAAACATGTTGATTCAGATTGATCAGAATGATCAGGATCATCACAGTCACTAAAGAAGATCTGACTGAAATAAGCTGATTTCTAATGGATCCTTCACTTTTAACCCCCTGTAACGATTGACTATATTGGGATGTCCCAGACCAAAACAGATAATGTTATGTCGCCTGGTGCAGGCTGGAGTTACTTTACGTCTGTCGCCAGCAGTTTCATGACACTTTGATTCAGCTTGTACGAGTGAAAAACAAATGTACTGTGAGAAAAAGTCATGTTCTGAACTTTAAAGGTTTTTGTTATTTGGCAAACACATTTTTGGACCTTTTTAAATACTATGTACATTCACATTAAGTTACTGATGTTGCTTTAAATATATCTATATGTATCTATATTATATGACACCCTATGGGCAGTTGCTGAGGTTCCATTCAGTAGCTGAATTCTCTTCATATTGCACCTCTGTCCTCTCACTGTCTTACAATGCGAGCAATACAAAATATTCTACAAGAGGGGTTTCATCTCATCAATATAGATACAACAGTTCAAACAATAAGTACAATGTGGGGCTTCCTTTCATAGACAAACATCCTTTCCCTTGCTGTGACTGCTCAACCCAAACTTTGAAGAAAATGAAAGGCAAATAACCCAAAACAAAGTCCTTTTTTTTGGATATACACAAGGGCAGCACATGTGGCATCAGCAATCAGGAGACATTTATGAAAAAAGTGAAAAGAGAAAGAATATCTACAAGTAGGTTCAACCCTCCCCTGCGAGTGCTTTGCAGCTCTGTCCAAAGCAAACCCGAGATTTTGGGGGTAAAACGTGAGTCCACTAGTTTGGGGACGAGCAAAGAAGGGATGAGGGGAGGTAGAAAGAGAGGAGAACAAAGTTTACACCGCCCTGTCGGCTCTTCTGAACTGCGAGTCATGCTTTGGAAAAGGAAGGAGTGAATGTAAAGGTAACAGCAATTCCTCAAAATGTCTCCTCCTTCTGAGCTTTTTGTTTTAAAAAAACAAACAATCAACTTTTAAGCAATCTCCTTGTACGTCTCCATAGTATGCAATGCCTTCTTGAACAATGTCTCCAAACTTGTGTTGAGGTTTTTGGGAGCTCCGTTGCCTTGTTTCTACCTCTGTCTCTTTTGAGGCCATGTAGCATTAATTTTTTCCTATTTCCCTCTTTATGTCCTCGCTACCATTCACAAAAAAACCACACTGTGGCAGGGTTTCCATCAATTTCATCAAGTGTTTCTTGTTGGCAAGTTCACAGCATTGTCCATATTCACTAGTCTGGGCCATCGCTGAGGAGTCGCTGGAGTTTTATCCGGACTGCGGGAGGCAGCTGCAGATCAAAGCAGGTCACAGTTTTGTGTCTTTTGTTTTTTTTAAATCTCGGAGTTGAGATGCTGCTCTGCAGCTCCTCCACGCCTGGTCCTATCAGGGCTCGCTTTTCTGCTCAGGAGGTGATGTTGCTTTGTGTTTGGTTACAGGATGAGTGCTTCTTTCTATCACTTATGTTTCTTTTTTTCACTTTGGCAGTGTAGTAAAAAGGTTTGGATCATGTTATTTGTTTCATCTTTGAATTTATTTGGGTTCATAATGGTGCAGAGAGGTGAGTCCGGTGTAGATTTTCTTGGCTTGCTAGCAAGGTAGTTAGCAGTTTAAAATTAATTTATTTCTCATATCATCATCAGTATCATCATCAGCGCTATTCTTTACTCAGAATATTTGGACTTATCTTTGTTTTCCGTTAAAGCCAGAAAGAAACCTTTAATAAATACTAAGTTGTGTTTCTGAGGAATAAATCGCATCACAGTTCGTATCCTTTCCCACCTTGGTTTTGGAGCAAGGTTATGACTTTTGCTTCTTTATTATGAAACTGCATAATAAAGTTTCATAATAAACAGTCTGCAGAGTTGTCACATCAGGAGACTGTTAGTGCACATTTCAGGGCTGGATGATGTACCTCCACTGGTGCTAAATTAAAGGGGAAATTCTATCAAGTCCTACTTATCTTTCATAAATGCTGCCTGATCACAGCCCCTAACTTCACCACGCCTACACAAATGAGGGTGAATTTTTAATTCAAAGCCTATGTTCTCAGCAAACAAATCTGATATGTTGAAGCAGACGCTGCAAGCTGCACGCTTTGCACCACGTTGAACCTCTGGTTGGAATCTTTCTGCCTGTGGGCCGGTCACCGAAGAGATAGAAAACATTATACATGGTGAGAAAAGCTGTTGGTTGTTAAAGGATTTATCACAGAGCTTGCAAGTAGAGCGTTATGAATAAGGGTAGGAGGAAAGGGAGTTGTGTGCAATGCGGATTCCTCAGTTTGGCTTTTTGTGTGGAGTGTGGGCACTGTCATTTCAGTACGCATGGACGAACAGAGGGCTCAGACGTCAGCGTGAGGTGGCATCCAGGAGGGCAGGGGTCGCTGGGGTTGTGGAGCGAGAGGCACTGCTGGAACTGCTCTCTTTGGGGCTGGCGGAGACGCTCCCGCTGCCGGCGCCTCCCGCAATACTGCTCTGGCCCGCCAGGGAGAGGGGTCCTGGAGGGGTGCTCTCTGAGTGGGTCGGTGGCGCACTGGAGGACACCGAGGAGGTGGAGGAAGGGGTGCCGAGGGGAACGCTGCTGCTCCCCGGCAGCCCCTGCAGGCCCTGACCACAGACGTGGTGGTGTTTCTCCCAGTCTTTGTGTTGGCAGAAGGAGCCGCAGTAGCGAGCTGTGTTGCAGCCGCTGCATGTCTCGCTGGCTTTCCTGCCGCAGTTCCAGCAGCTCTGGGGAGACAGAAATGAGAGACTGGATCAGGGGCCTGCAACATGCAACTCCAGAACCGCAGGTTTTTACCCCTTATGCGCCAGCTTGTACGTTAGACCGAAAAGAAGGAGGAAATCTGCAAATATGTATAGTTCACTTGTTTTAGGAAAGCCTAGTTTTCTCATCTGAGTTTATGAAATATATTTATTGAGTCTCCACCACAGAACGAGAAAGATATTTATCGTAGAGCTGCATTTATTAAATATGTAATTTTTTCACTTATTTAACATAAAAAACAAACAAGTTGAACGTTTCTTAAATTGTTTTCTTCGCCTTTTTTATCCAACTTTCTGGCAAACATTCAATTCAAAATTCAGTAGAAAAATGTTTATTTGCAAACATCTGAATTAAACTGCTGATAGAAAAACCACAATCAGTCAATCAATTTTATTTGATTGTGCGTTACAGTGTAAAACACCAGACATTTTGTACATATGTTAGGAATGACTAGATCTTATGGCTTTAAAACAATTCAAACATTATAATAAATGTGCCAAATGTGTGTTTATGGTGAGAGAAATCATACAAAATAAGTTTAAAACAAAAGAAAATTATTACTTAGATAATAACTGGACTTTAAAACTTTATGTATTTTATGAATTTGACAAATATGGTGTGAATAGTTCTGTGCTTGTATAAAAATACTTGCAATGGCTTAGTGGGATTTTTGATTCCAAACAAACATTAGAACAATATTAGATTGCTGGAGAAATTGATTATAAAGGTTGCAAACCCCTGGATAGGTCAGTTGGTAGGAAGTCTCCTCTGTGTTACATAAAAGTCCATTTCCCTCTTTTACACATTTTTTCCCCAAAAGACACAGAAAGTCCTTATTATACTTTGCTATAATTCGGATCCACAGCTGTTGTTGTAGTGAGTGAGTTTGGTCCAAGGCCAGCTGATCTGCTACCAGCAGGTGGTGGTCAACTGCTCCCTGAAGACATGAACCAGGCACTTTGCCCCAGCCTATCTGAGTCTGTCTACTTGTGTTCATGCAGGAACAGCAACATTTAGTATAAATTAAGCCCAATATAACCACAAGCTCTTAACTTTTTACATTTTTAAACCATAAAACCTCAGATAAGAGGTTTTAATAGATGACAGCATGGAGAGGCTGGCTTATTTCCAGTGTTTCTGTTCAACAGTTACTGACAGATTTTCTTTTTGAATTGAAAGCTGGCCATTTTCAGCACCACTCCTTAAACACAGAAGGTGGATTTGGATAAATATGCTTGACCCTCACCTCGCTGGAGTCTTCCTGCTGGTTGATGACCGTTAGCGCGTCTTCGGAAGCTTGTCTCTTTGCCTCGGCCAGTGCCCTCTCCATTTTGGATCGTTCAGCAGAGATCATCTCGTGAGCCTTCCTCTCTGCGTCTGACACCGCCTTCTGCAGCTCTGACATGGCTTGCCGCTTCACTTCATTCACCGCCTCCTCTGAGGAACACACAAAGAGACAGGGGGCCATTAACGACTGCATCTCACTGCGCCTGCAGTAACACCCTTTCTCTGAAGAAGAACTTCCTTCTTCTTCACTAAATAGATATACACAATCCAAGACATAAAAGTTTTGGCCAAAAAGGTGAAAAGGCCAGATTTCAAAATGAACTGAAAATTGACATTTCATTAAAAAAAAAGCCAATCTGATTTCATTTTCTGATTTGATGACTTTGTTTTAAGATAAGAATAAGCACATAAACTCACAGAAAATATTTGTTTCCTTTATTTATGCTTTTATTATGCTGAAAACCCTAGAAGTTGCATTGACTCCCATTTAAACCATGCCATCAATTTCCCATAAAAGGGGTGTGGCCACTGTACAAGAGTTTTCTTTTGTCTTTTCTTTTTCTTTATTCATCTACCCATCAATGCTGAGCAAGTTCCCTCCACCTGCTGAAGAAAGGCTTGATGCACAGAATGATGCTGCCACCACAATGTGTAACTGTGGAGATGGTTTGTTCAGGATCATGTACGTTATTAGTCTTCCACCACATTCTTTTTAATTTTAGGCCAGAAATTAACATTTTGTCTCATATAAGCAGAGGATCAAGACTGTGCTGCGCTCCTATGTTACGTGAAATTGCAAACTGCAACCGGGACATGATTAATAGTCGTCCTGTCAACTAATTTTCCCACCTGAGCTGAGAGTTATGACCTTTTGGTTGCTTCTCTGATTAATGCCATCCTTGAAAAAGTTGGATATGTATTGCTTTATTTCAGTATTGGTAGGAAGTGCACAAGAAATATAAAGCAAATTAATTCTCACTTTGGTGTGTTGGTCCAGCAACAAGGATTGCCAAATATATCCTGCTCATTAATTGAATGCTTTTTGGACACTTTGTCATCGTCAGATTCCCCCTGCTATTCACACCGTCGAAGACAGCAACATTTTTACAAACAATAAATGTTGCATCTTGCTCTTCCTCCAGATGTGCGATGGGCCTGCCAGGTGTGTTAGACCAACCAAGTAGGAGGTGAGGCTGATGATGTTCTCCCTGCCGCTCCCCATTTCCTCTGCTCCATGTTTGTCTGAGAGGGAGCTCATAAATATCTGTCACTTTTCCTTGCCTATCCTCTCAGCTGTTTCAAACTACTGTGCAGATGCAAAATAAAAATAAAAATACAGGAGAATCCTTATCTAAACCCTGCCATAGGTTTGCATGTGTTCCTACTCTGTGTGGAAAAATATTTACTCTCTTAAACCTTTCTTCTGGTTTTGATTTTTTGCAACACCTAAACGTCTCAGAATATCAAACCGATTTCAAAATCAGAAAGGATCATTACAAAAGGTATTTGTATAAATTATGATTTTATTTATTAATAAAAAAGGCTATCCAGCCTATGTGAGCTTGGGGAAGGTTAAATATTTTTTCACTAAGCTTAATTAAAATAAAAATCAGTATTTAAAAAAAAAAAAATCCTTAACACAAATTCACCCTTCGCAGGGCTTTCTCGCATTCTGCCACACTATATGCATTATTCCAAGCTTCTCAACTATCTGCCTTAATGCATGCACCACTAAGATTAGTTTGCAAATTTAATTAATTCTTATCAAGGAGACTGCATAGCAGATGCTGGGGCAATTAGCACTTAATGGAAAACACGGGGGCAGCAATATTAACGTTTTAATTCCCCAGAGATTTGGCAAGTCCCTAAGATGTGTTATTACTGGCTGCTTTTTCGCACTTCAGATCCTAGATCTCAACCTCAGCCAGACCAAAGACGACATCTTTGGTTTTAATTAAAGGCAAAAAGAGTGCCGCAGCTCAGCGAGACAAAATTACCTGGCTGCAGAGCCGGAGGTGACACATAGGCACACGAACACCGAGAGGTGAGATGCTGGGAGTAAGATGTGCTACTCACCCTGCTTGTTTTGGAGGTGCTTTAGAGCTGGGGAAAGCGGCATGCTTGTAGTACCTGTATGAAAAACAACTGCAATTAAAAGAGCCTTTCCTGCCGGTGAAAATGCAGCACAGTATTTTTGCCGACAGCAGCAGCATCTTCTCCTCCGCAGGGTATTGGAGTATGAGTGCAACATAATAGTGCTGGGACCGAGGTGGAACCGCGGCCGAACCGGATGACTCCTGGGATCGGCTCCGTCTAAAATACAAGGAGCCCATGCAGAGCAGCACTTTCAGCTGCTTCTATTTGGCTACATAAGGAGCCAGAAAAAATCATCAAGGGTTTGTATGTTTAAGCTGTTTGTTTTTGACTTACATAAGTCAGGAATGTAGGGGCAGGTTAGGATGAGGGAGACCAGGTAAGTTCCACCCTGCGCTGTGCTGCGCTGCTGCGACCCAATAAAACCCTGGTGTCTGCATTTTCACTGCAGCTTTAACTGCAGTGGCCTTTCATAGTGGTGACAAATGGAGAGCGTTTAGCCTAAATGACACAGAGGGCCTGCAAGCCTCCAGCCTCATGGACCTGGAGCCACAAGGCCTCTGCTCTGAATGTGTTGGTAGCCATGAAGAGTGATGGTGTGTGTTTTGTTAGCCTGTGTCGGGGGATTGGTCGTGAAGATGGCAGGACGGAGGATGACAGTCCATTCTTACCGGCTTTCCTCCAGATTTCTTCAGGCAGGTATCCTGAGGGAGGCCGGTGCAAGAAGTCTCTGTGGATCTCTGAAACATGAACACAGCCACCCAATCAGCAACATAAAGCATACACAGAAAATGCAAGAATACACATCCATCTACTTATAGTTTGCACATCTGTTTCTGGGACAAAAACAAATCATGTGCGTCAACATTTGGAGATGAACTGAATCCCGTTTTGTTTTCTTTGTTATTTTTTTACCGTTTCAAGGACAGAATACATTTCCAGGGATTACAAACGAATACAAACTTTAATGTGAACGAGGATGCTGTTAACATAAGAGTGCAATCAGTTAGTTAAAAATCCAGCATGCTGCAGGTGGATTTGAATTGCCTCACAGTGTGAGCTCCAATTTGCAAATGTGCTGAAAAACATGATCTTCTAACTGACTTTTTGAGTCTGAATTAGTGTATTACAGCATTTCAGCGTCTCCAATGAGCCCTACCTTGCTGTGAGTGTTTTGCTTTGCCAAACATACCCTGAGAGTGTTTGTCTACCTGTCTGTCTGCCTGTCTGCCTTTCAGCAGCCGAGGAAGTTCCTATGGGCAGTGACTCGCTGCTGCTAGCTGTGTTGGAGGAGGAGTTGTGGTGAGGAGTAGGAGGAGGAGGAAGAGTAGGAGGAGGGAGGCAGTGCTGTCCATTGCTCCCACCTTTTTTCATCTCCTCTACGTCACTGTAGCGGCGGATCCAGTGATTCATCTCCTCACGATCGGCCTCCTGGCAGCGGCGCAGCACCGTCAAGGAGCGTCGCGTCTTCTCTACCATGTCCATGATGCAGTTAAGGAGCTGCAAAGGCAAACACAGAAGAGATGTCAACTACAAAATGCAGTTTATGTTCTTTCAGATGTTATTACTCATCCAATTTTTCCAAAATTGAAAAGCAACGATTTAGAATGAGTGTTGATCTCCAGATCTGAGGCAGTCTAGACATCAGGTTAGAGGCTCGGTTTTGCGTCTAATCTGCTCAAGACCAAACCAATGGAAGACCATTTTCAACACCATTGCTGTTACAATAATAATTTTTGCAGTTAGACGTTTTATAGTTACACTAAAAAAACAACAACAATGTTGCAGCTGTAGTTTCGAATCGTCTCAAGAAAAAATGCAGAGACAAGAATGAGACCAAGACCAAGACTTAGTTCTGAAAATGTGATCTTACTGCTGGTTGGCTCCGATAACACTAATCAGAACTTGGTCAGATAGAAAGTGTATTATCTTAATTAATCTCTAACAGCACATCATATATCAACCAGGCAGCTTGTGTGTTATTATCTGTCTATCTAGTCACTGACTGAGTCCCCGTTGGTGAATTTCAGTGTCTGAGAGAATTACAACAATGATATTGTAACAGCTGGGCTGTTGATGAGAACTTCGAGCTGATTCCTTCCCCCGCTCGGCGCTGTTCCCTGCCAACTCAACAGATTTCCTGTCGTTTTTCCCTCTGTTGTAAACTGTGTCACTCTTCTTTTTTTTTCAAAGTGCCCTGTCTTTTCAGGCTCAGCAAGATCTGCTAAATAGGTTTAGCATAGTTGACATTCAATCCATCTCATTATTCCCATTCTCTCCCACCCTCTCTCTATCTCAGCTCCCTCCCCTCTGAGTTGGCTATATTTATTTCAGTGAAGTGTTTCTAATTTGGCAGGGGTCCAGGCCTGGCCGGTTCCCTCCACGACTGCAGCTCTTGTCTCAGCTGCTCTACCCAGCTGGAGTTGCTCTCTGCTGGGCCCTCAGCTCCATCTGGGGTCCTGTTTCTAACTAACGGAGTATGTGTCTGGGTTTCTAATGTGCACCGTTTTCGCTTTGTGGAGTTTGGTGCTAGGAATCTGGGAAGGTATCCGCCAATTTTCAATTCGCCGCACTGACGCAGACCTCTGTCAGCTGCTAACTCAGGTGGGACGGCGTCTGCTCTGTCTGTCGACAGTTCCTGTTGATGTCATGCGCCCGCCGTACTTAGATTGCTTTAATACTAACTTTAATCGCTTGCTGACTGTTGTGGTTTCCCGACCCATTTATTGTCAGTGAAGGAAAGAGGGTGGTTGGGAATAAGAAGGCTAATACATACATTATCAAGATGTTTCCATTCTTCTGCCCATTCTCGGTCTGTAAGACGGTGATCGATCACCTCCTCTTGGCGAGCTCCGTGCACCGCTGCAACAGGACATCTCCGTTATACTTGCTGTACAATTACAGCTTCGCACAATAGCAATTGTTCATAACTCCTAACTACAGCTTTATTTTAATAAGACAATTCAAAAGCTGGTATTAATTTTGGTTGTTTAGCTCTTTTTCAGTTTGAGGATTTAGCTGAATTAACAAAAACTTAAAATTCAGGCTATTAGATATTTAGATGTAAACGATACAAAATGATTTGTACAGTCTGTACAATATTAGAGGGAATTGCTATTACTGACGTAGACAAACTGTAGAAGTTAAGGCAGACATGTACAGGGATTTCTAAATGCTGCTGTAGGTGGAAAAAAAATCCAGAAGACAGAAATTGTAAATAAGCAAATGTTTCCAGCCAGAAAAACCTATTAACTGCAGATGAGCATGTGGAAACTGGAAAACATTAAAGACCTATGGAAAATATGCCAAGATTTCACCTACTAGACATGTACAAATGAACTTGCTGATGAAACAAAATACAACTGAGTTGAATTTTTAGAGACCCAACAAAAAATAAAACACTACGTGTTGTCAGGCTGCCAGTAACAAGTTTCAACAAGTTTCAACAAGTTTCTACATACGAAATTTATTGAAATTAGTTTTTTGAAGCATGCTTTTGTGTCATCTGTTATTTGTTTGAGGTCCTTTTAATGCCTAACTGATTAACAAGTCGTAGAAATTAACATAAAACATATTCTCCTCAAAATCATAACAGACAGATAACAGACTACAAGAAAATATGATTACATTGAAGTAAGGTCTAAAAGAAATGAGATACAGAAGTTTTTTACCTGCCTACAGTCAAAGTACGTGTTTGGCCAATTCCAGTATTTTAATATGTAGTAAATAATCTGATCTCTAGTGTGCAAAGCACAGTGCTATTACTTATTAAAAAGACAAAATGTAGAAATATAGAAAAACTAAATTCAAACAAAATTGAAACTTGTTTTCATAACTTTTACCAGTATTCAATTTCAATATGAATACTGAATCCATTTCTTAATTTACTTGGTGAAACTTATAATGACTTACACTTTCTAGACAAACTGTTTTGCTTTTTAGCATTTTTTCTTTCTAATTAAAAAGAACCACTCATGGTTGTAACTCCAGTCTAATGACTAAGTAGTAAAACGATGTCAAAAAGAATGACTCTCGTTCCCTATTAGAAAAGCAGATGATCAGCATAAAAGGGCATGTATGGCTTGGGTCCTTTATATAGACACACCGCCACGAGGATTATCCCACTTGCCCGACAACTGGCCTTTGTCCTACTCCCAAACTTCACCAATGTTAACGGAAACTCCTTCTGTCTCAACCACCTAAATGGGAACCAGAAACTCTATGGAGCCATGTGAATGTCCTACCTGTCTGCCGGTGTCTGTCTCGAGAGTCTCTGTGTTCGCTGTGTCTGAAAGCATCCCTGTACTGGTGTGCCAGGGCCATGTCTTCTAGGCGGTAGTGCTGGGGTCCCACTTGGGGGTTGGGCGGATGGGGCAGACCGTTGGGTGGGTGCGTTGGTAGGCCGTTGGGAGGCGGGTGAGCTGGGAGCCCGGTGCTGGGGCTGAAGCGTTGGCTGGGGCTGATAGTGCAGGGCCGCTTTGCCAGGTGCTCCGGGTGCAACCCATCTCTGTCGGAGCTGTCTTTGGTCCTAAACAGATAGACACAGACAAAAGTTGAACTTTGCTTCATTATTTTTACAGAAAACTTCCAGAATGTATGAAGTTCACTTTGAGTGAAAAGAAAAAAAACAAAAACAGTAGATGTGTGTCACAGATTACAGCCTCGAGTAGAAGAACTTTCCTGTTGGAGAAGCTCAAACAAGGAACACAAACATGTTTTCTTTTAAGTCCAACAACTCCCATATGGTGTCCGCCAGCACACACACCCCCACACGCACACACACGCATATAGAGCTGCTTGTTGTTCAGTTACAGTACAGTACAGTACGGCTTCTCTAAAGCTTTTCAGACAGCTGTACGCCATATGTATCTAACAGAACCAAGTCCAACTGTACACCCTGCATCCCATGCTCTTAATCTGAATATCCCTCTGCCTACTCTTTGACTGCAAGTGTCCCTCGCCCCCACCCTGTACTCAGGCTTAAGGGGCTGTGGGGGTTGAAAGCTGTGTATTTGACAGATGTTTGGTCGGACTTGTATACGCCTGTATGCTTGAAAGGAGTGTGTGGTTTTGAGCCATCTGGTCAGTTTAAATGTGAGCGTTGATATTAATCTGTTTAGCTGGAATGGCGATAGCCGGGCATTCGGATGAAAATCACTCTTTACAATCCTGGGGATAAAAAGTGAATAAATGCAATGCGGCGGCCCACATGCAGACACAGATGACGTTTCATGCACGTACGTGCACTGCTCGTGCATGTGTTTGGCCGCAGTGGCTAACAAATGAGAGGAACAGCTGGAAAAATGTTGCCTTCGTGCCCTTCCTCCCCCTCCACTCTGCACGCGGTACATAAGCCAGAGGTCGGGAGGCGGAGGTGTGCAGATTACAGCGGGATTGCACATCCAGCTTTCAACCCCTTGTTCTGGCCTATCCAAAACCGCCAGCCACCGACTTCCCAACACTCTCGCACAGCACGTCACCATCTGGACACATCTTTGACATATGGATGGCTGCTGGGGAATAACACATCACACAGAGAAGTGAAAACAGTGACCAGAAAAGGAGGGTAGTCCTGAGTCGGTCTTGTTTGTATTTTATTGAGTTTAACACAACTGTCTTATTTGCTTCCTGCTTCTCAGAGCTCTCTCTCTATTTTGCCTCTTTCCGTACTCTGTATTTATCCTCCTCCTCCTTCCCAGACAGCTGGCAAAGTCAGGCTGGCATTACGACTGTCCAGACTTCTGCCTCTTGCTCAGAGGATTTATCACTTCCTCCTGCTTGGTATTCAGACAAAAACACTAATGCACTAAGATGGCGCATTCAGGCCCCTAATGTCTCACCTGTCAGGAGTCCTTCTCTTGCCATGCTCGTTCATCTCTAGCATGATCTCCGAGGAGTCGAGAGGCGAGCTAGCGTTGGCGTCCAGGAGGAGCTGCTCGTGCTGAGCCAGATACTGGGCTGGAGTCTGTTTGGCCAGTCTGGCACAGTGGAGCAATTCTCTCTGCAGCAGGGGCAGGTTTGCCTTTAGTGGTTAAAAGAGGAAAGACAGGCATCTCTGCTTAGGCAAGTTGGAAGTTGCAGGAAAGATATAATAAATTTAATCAAATAACCTTTAGAGAAGAGTTAAGTGGACAAGAAGAGAAACTAAAACCTTTGGTGGAACATTAGGTTTATGGGGTCAGGGGCGAGGTTGATGCCAGATTAAGCTAAGGAGGGAGTAAAAAGAGAGAGAGTGATAGATGAAGAGACAGGATGAGATAAGACAGGTACCCTGACACATTCCTCCACCATGTGCCTCGCTCTCTTCGGGTTGTGCTGTTGTGTGTGTTGCGTCTGTGTGTGGGGGGGTTATGTGTGAACGTGTGTGTAACAGCGCTGTCAAACAGTTCTCTCAGACCTGTCGGCTTGATATAACACAGCCTTCGCTGCGATATCCCAGATGTGAAGGATCATCGCACGGCAGGAGGTCCAACACTTTCACACACACTTTCACACCTTTTTTTTAAAAAGATGTATTTGCATCCTACCAGTGATGGCTACAAGTGATGGATTCCTTATATAGAGTCACTGCTTACATATAGGTTTAATTAGGCCAGAGTTTCATTTACGATGCCCTGCTGGTGGGCTTTGTTGGAGGTGGGTCCTCAAATTAAGTTCTGCTTTGGGCCATCTCTACAGTGAGTGAGGTACCATGATTCTTTTCGCATAGGGACCTATTTCTTACATACACACATATATATGTATATATACATAAATATATCAATTAATATGTCAAAGGCCAAATAAGACAATGGTGAATTTACGATGGAAAAAAAAGAAAATAAATGTTTTGTGGAGTTTTGCTGCCCACCCATCATCTTTCATCTCCTTAGATTATTGCATGCAGAGTAGTATCAAAAATGGCAACATGCTAAAAATATGGCGTCAGCTGCAATGACAGCTACTGCTCCGTTAAGAAAACAGTAACAAGGTAAACAACTACTGAAAGTGATGAGGTGTAAACATATTCAGTGTAGAATTTGATTGAAATGCAAGAAAAAGATGTGGAGCTCCTCATCAATACTGATTGAAAAATGTACTCCTGCTGTTTGTTAGTTCTTAGTTCCTCTTTCAGATTTCACTTGGCTTCTTTCAGGTATGAAAGGTATGCTTTCAGACCTTCATTAAATCAGAACTGATGTTCAACACTTGACATAAAAACTAATGATTGATTATATTTTACCTTTAAGAAAGGAATGACAAAAGGCCTCAGTGGGAAGTTAGTGGCCTCGTGAAGTTTGGAGTGAAACTCTTCAATGGTGAGAGTGGAGTTCTGTTTAAAGCAGAAGTAATAGAAACATTAACCTCAGTTAAAATTTTCCACAGGACATTTACTGACATGATAATCAAAGCAATAAAGGAACATTGGGCTGCAATGAACAGATGTTTACATAACCTACCACCAGTCCTAACACAAGGCTGCGCACTCTCTCCCCAATCTCGGGGGATATGTCATTGCCGAACTGCTGCAGCGTGGTTAGGAAGCGCTTTAGTTTGCAGAGTTGCCGGGCGCCACAAGCCGGCGGAAGCTGTTGGTTGGACAAGGAGGCCGTCGAAGACATCGCCGGCCCGTTACTGAAGCCATTGGGAGTCGAAGGAGCACCGTTTAGCGAGGTAGGAGAGTGGCTGCTCCCGTTCAGCACTGCAAAAAAACACACATGGGGGTGAATAACAGTTGCCTGTATGGGGAGTCTGATAGATGTGATGACAGCTGAAGTAATTAAATCACTCTTATACATGGCCGCAATGACACTTGATGCTTAAAACAACCACAGGGATGCAACTTTCTACTACCTTCCCTCAAGCTGCATGTGTGTTTGCAGGAACTTCAGCTGTCTCACAAGTGCTACCATTTGACCCCTTCCAGCCCTTCCATCGGCCCCTGTATTAGCCTGTATTCCACCCTGCTCTTCACTCACTCAGTAGGGCGCAACTATAAGAGGAACTTGTTAAAGAGGTGCCAAAAATAGTCCAGTGGGCTGTGTTACTTTTATTCCAGTAGCAGGTGTGTTGCTAAATCAGGTCTTGCACATGTCCACCAGCTGAAAGTAGATTTGCAGCTTTGGGGTTCAGAATAGTCACACAGCATTCGTACACATATATGATCACACACGTTCACCTCTTAATGCAAGCCCAAACAAACTCGTAAATACCCTGGGAGCAAGCCTGAACTCTTCCCCTCAAACGCTGCTCTTCAATCTGTCACGATTTCTACGTGCGTTTATATGCATATCGGATTATATGATGATTGTATGTCGCATGCTTGTTTTTTTTTTCCCATGAAATCTCATGTAACTAGGATTGAATCATGACTCATGCTAAGCATCAGTTCATTTCTGCTGCAGCATCTCTTTGAAATGCACCTCGTCACCCGGTCCTTGTTCTGGAAGAAGCAGTCTTTAACCTTCAGCTGTTCCCTGTTCTTGTGGTTCTTCTCAGGCATGCTTGTTGCTCTAATCCATGGGTCGAAGGCCTGAACACATATGGACTAACCCATGTGATCCTGGCACTTGTGTTCTGGTTTTAGATGAGGAAGAGTCGTAAGGAGAGAGCCATGCTGCTGACCGCCAGCCGCAACAGGTGAAATAACATGGCCTGACGTTGCTATATAGGGAAGAAAGAACGCCTGATGTCCCTTGTACCAACCCGCCGCCTGACCAGCTGATAAACAATGCACACCAAAAGACACTTGTCCCGCCAGCAAGGGCATTATTTCCACCAAAAGACAGACAAATGCCACGAGAGACACACCTGACACACAAGTGACCAAAACACTTGCTCACTAGAACTGGGAAGGAGCAAATATTTTGGATTCCTTTCACTCAATGCAGATGAACAACCATCAAACTAGGTAAAAGGATTAGCATTAGAGTTGATTGTACGTGACATTTTGCCTGCAACAGAAACTTGACATGTTTAGTATCACTGACTGATTTGTTTCATAATCTGGTTAAAATGGTCGGTACTGGTGTGTAAAATACAGCAAGAAAAATAAAACAAGGCAAAAATAAAACAGGGCAAATACTACAACATATATTTACAAGAAAGAAATGTGTTGTAGTATTTTCCGAAATATATCTAGTAATACTAGATATATTTATTACTATATCTAGTAATAGATATATTTGACAACTTATGGAGAGATAAATACATATAACATGCTTACATCTGACTTTCTATTAAATCAGTTTGTATAATATTTTGGGAAATATTTGAAATAACACACCACTTCCATTACTGGTTGGTTTATTTGAACCAAATGGCTTTCATGCAGCATGATGCAATTTGATCCACTGATCAAATCAATGTAACCTCTGACTTGTACAACTGAAATATTGGACTCATAGAATCACATTTATATCTTACAGTATATTATAAGCAGATTTTAGAAAACTACATGCGAAAGAGCCCAAAGAGGTTTGGTGGTACGATATGATGCTTGGATGAAATCTCAACTGAATGTCACTACCTTTTCATTCCCAATATCATTGGGTAGAAAATGATAAAACAAAACTGAATAAGTTACAAATAAGTAGAAGCAACAATGGCAAGAGAACAATGCAAACACCTCAAAGCAGGACAAAACTTTAAAAATGCTGTTTGTAACAAATGTTGATTTTATGTTTTTGGTCTGTTGTTTTCTGGTTTCAATATCTTTTCCAAAATGTACTCTGGGAAACCTACTTTTAGTTTAATTGTTTGTTCATTATTGTCAGTTCTACTTGCACGGGATTTGATGTTTCATCCCCAGTGAGCTGCCTGCTCTCTGATATATCACCTGTCTCTGTTTTTCTCTCACATCTGCCTGTTTCTAAAGACCTTCTGACTTTTCAAGAAAACATCCATCTAACAGCAGATAAAATAACTCTGGTTTAAGCATCATTCACCCAAATAATTTACAGCACAACAAGGATGGATCACTGGATACGATTTGTAGTACCAACTACGCATCGTTGCACACAAGGGAGTCTTACTTGATTTACTGGTGGCCGGTGTGAATGAGGCGTTGCGACTTGTTGCTTGACTCACAGCCGGGGGTGGAGGAGGCATGGTAGGTGGGGTGGACCTGGGCTGGGTTTTCACATCCGCAGGTGAATCTGGCATTGTTCCAGCCTTCTGCACTCTGCTACCTGCCACATGGAAGAAGAAAAACACATAAACAGGTTAAAAATGGAGCTCCGGTCTTATAAAACCAGAATCTGTGCTGGGAGGAGACAGCTGGTTAAAGAGGAGAGCACTGACATTTTCACCTGCGAGCCATCGATTGTTTCCTTAAACCAAAAAGCCTCATGCAAAGAGCTAAAGGAGATCAATGCAGAGAGTGGAAATGGATCCAAACTTGTATTGTCTTTCTTGTTGGAGATTCATGGGGCCTGAGAGACCCACAGTAACACCTGCTCTCCCTCTCAGCTGCTGCTAACTGAGATCAGCGCTCCTCGCTGCCCCCCTCTTCCCTCACGCTCTCTCCTTCACACATACACAATCCGTGTAGCAATGACATCCCAATCAGTGCACCCCACTAACCCCACCCCACAAGTACCCCACTGTAACCTCCAACCCCCAGACACACACACACACACACACACCGCCTGTCCCTTCTCGTTCCCATGCCTAGACAGCCGGCTTGACAGCCAGTGACAAGTGCAGCTGGATCTGCTGCTGTCCATCACTGAGACTGGCTTTCAGCAGAGTTCTGTCTTACTACCAGAGGCTTCTCTGTCTCCTGCCAGACATGCTGCCAGGACCAAACAAGGCAAGGCCAAGCTCTGCAGCATGAAGGTGGAGGACACTTTCTCGGCTCTGACAGCGGAGAAAATGCAACAACAAGGTGGCCCTGCTGCAGCCACCAGCGCCTTTCAGGCTCCTGGATTGGGTATTATTCTATGCAGGTTGTAGAAAATCACTGTCAAACACAACACAGCATGCATGAACTTAAACTCAATCTGCATCTATCTATGGAGCATTGACTAGTTGATGTTTGTGTCCACCTGTTGGTGCAGCTGCTGGAACCAGATCCTCCTGCATTGCAGACCTGAGCACAGAGTGTGATGACTTTTTCAGCCCCTTGAGAAGGATGGAAAGCAGGTTATGACTCTGCTCCATATACAGAAAAACCAATGGAATAAAGTACATTTTTAATTATGCCCCGGATGGATCAGGGCATACATGGGTGGTTTGCTCACAATAAATGCTGCATATATTTACTAAATGAATATAAACATGTATCATAAAAACTTGTGCAGGGAAGTCATTATTCTAACTTATAAAAACAGATGTGAGCACAGAGTAGACTTAATGGGCCATTTGATGATTCTTCTGCTGAGACACCGTGAGCGAACGCATAAATTTTAAATGCAATTTGTATTTTCTTTTGTTTTTGTCTCTGTGGTAAGGCGTTATCTGTCAAAATAGTGCAAATAATGTCAAACATTCTCTTTTCTTCCTTCTTCTGGACATGCACTACATGTGAATCAATGAACATCTGTTTTTAACATCATTTTAACTGTCTACCATGTGAAAAAATGATGGAAAACTTGCCATTTGTTACCGAGAACCTAACTATATGATCAACAAAAAGTTTTATCCCTACATTGGTAAATAAGTTAGATAGTGCAAAAAAATCTTACTAAAATTGATGTTATCAAAATCTATTTTTGCAATTTCAAAAAAAGCTGGAAAAATCTATTGTTTGCATATACGGAATCAGATTTATAAAGCATTTGTAAGCCATAGAAGAATAAAGCATTTTATTTCTCATTTGTTATGGCTCCTGGTATTTCTCAATTTGTTATTCATGGAAGATTAAAAACAGAAATATGAGATGATATCGTAGGAAAACCAATCAATGGCACATATCAGTAAACCAAGTCAAACTGTTTACAGACATTAAATTCCCTCATTGTTTTCTGTATTTTGTGTCATTGATGATATCACCTTGTGTAGTATAAAATAAAATTACAACCATTTGATTTATGTTCTGTACTTAATTTCTTATCTTTCTGGAGATATACATGCACACCTGAAAATTTTAAACTTGAAACTCAGAACAACACTAAGAGATGGTTGATCATTTTCTCGCTGCCTTCTCTACCACAGGACAAAAAATTTATTTTCCTGTAATATTTTCAAAATGTCACAATCCACATTCGAAAACATCATATAAATGAAAGCATCTGTCATCATTGTCCTCTTTGTGGCTTTAGAGATAATCTCTTGAACCTCTACAAATAAAAGGAGAACCTAAACCCGGCATCAATACCGTTGAGGTAAATGACCTAAAGAGTCCTGACCTTCATGCTGTTTAAATCCTGCGTGTATATATTCCTGTATGAATGTATCCGCTACCATTAAATCACCATCGCACAATTTGTTTTTCATTTCATGTGTTTCTCTAAAGCACCCCCCACCGCCACCATGTCAGTTGGCCTCAGCTCGCAGTAAGCCTATTTCAGAGAGCTTCGCGTAGCAGCATTCAACAGCTGGTGTCTGTATTTAAAGAGCGCCACACTGGAGTATGTTGTACGAGGGCCATTGACACAGTGATCCCCAAGAACACGAGGGGCGCTCGGCTGTTTGGCCCATGCCAGACGCTCTCAACATAAACACGCAAAACAGAGGCAGACGGGGGGCAGCTGCCATAAATAGATGCAACCATTCTTCAATACAGGGTTACATGCAAAAGCAGATGTCCAAGACGGTAGATTTGTCCCACCTTCAGTGGTTTTGTTGTGTTTACAAAGTCAGATTGTGATACCTGTGCCCGTGTTTGTTAGTTTGAATACATACAGTTATACTTGATGAACAAATGATGAGGAGAAAGGAAAGGAAAGGAAAGGAAAAGAAATAGGAAAGGAAAGGATAAGGGGACCATCCTGTCTGTCTGCCCCCACCGTGGGATTATGGACAGCTGTTTAATCTGACCAGCTCCAGAGACAGGACACACATGCACATCATGCTCTGGATTTTACTTTTAATACATTAGGAAGTCTGCTCGGTCTGAAACCCCATCTGTGACCACCTGTGATTCCACCGTGCTATGTGCTGAAGAACAAAAGCCGTATACCAAAACGAGGAGAAGTGAATCACCTGCAGAAGTTGACCTGTTTTGGAGGTTCAGGTGTAGCTATTCGAACACGTACGTCTGAAAGGAGCCACTTTGAAACCAATGCAGGCGAAAATAGATCCACTCAATTCTACTGCCATCTGTCCTAAATACTCCTGCATATTAGGCTGAAAATAAACCAGCGTGGTACAATCATTACCTACCTTGCTGCTGCTGCTGCTGCCTGTGCTTGTTTGTCTGTGTTTCTCAGACTCTGAGAACAGCTGTATGTCTGTACGGTTTGACGTAATCGGGGCTAAAAGATTGCTCACCAAAGAAGCAGTCTGCAGTCTGCGTTCTAAAAATGTTCTCTGTCTTCTGCTCTCCCCTTGTGCCATGATGAAACGAGATGAAAAACAATTCACTGCAAGAGGCACTAAACCACAGAGAGCACGCCGAACAACTGGATGAGCGCAGTTTGGTGGGTTCTTCAAACTTTCTGAAGTCCTTCTGAAATCTTATTAAAGATTTAAAGACACAAGCTCTCATTGGAGCGCCATCAAGATAAACATATGAGTACAAATCGTTTTACATTAGACTGCTCTTCTGAGGATGGATTTAAACTCATTTTACATCTCATTTTGTGTGTGGACTCTATGCAATGTATATGTGTGCATGCCCATATGCATTTCCACTGAAAATACAGCTGCAGCTTATTAGCTCTGGCTAACCGCTGCAGAACAGTTCCCTTAAAACCCCCTCGCCTATTCAATCTCTTGTACTCCACAGAGACTCCGTCGGTGACCACATAGGCCTAAAACTCCATCTCTCTCTCTCTCCGTCTCTTGCTCCCGCCCTCCCACTGTAATTCCCCCAGTCTCCAGGAATGCTGTTGTTTTTAATTTCTCCCAGCTGCTCTGGCTGGCTGCCCAGCCGCCTGCCTTTCCACATCTGTTCCCTATCAGGCCGCTGTGGAGTCCACACAAACAGAGAATAAGCCCCCCTGCCACCCTCCCCCCCCCTAAGGTCTTTGTATCAAAACATTTTGGGATTGTAGCTCTGTCCCTTGGACATGAGACTTATGGGTGCAGAACCGCCCACTTTTTCTTACAGGCAGAAAATGACATTTTTAGGAAAAACAATACAGTTGGCCCAGAACCAAAACACCATCTGACAGCTACAAAGAGCAAAAACAAGCATGCTTTCTACATCTGCCAATGAGTTTTGTGTTTTAAAACATGCCTGCTATCTGACAGCGTTTGGATTCTATCACAGGTGAGTTGGGAATGTGTTTATATCCTTTCATATGTCTGCACAGGAAGCCACTCTTGCAGCAAGATCGAAGACTCTGGTTCATCTTGTGCTGATTTGGAGTTCGGAGTCTTTACAGCCCTCACTAATAACAGGGTGGGAGTCAGACCAGTACTTGCACATGCTTTTAGACGTTTGTCTGTGTAAGTTAATGCATTTCGGCTACTTCACTCCAATCTCTATAACAGGCTGTTCCTGTTGTGGAAAATCAATTTTTTTTGCTCATAAAACATACAAAAAAAAACAAACCCTTACAAGTCTACAAAATGCTGGTGCTTTTGTTAAGGACACAAACACAGACATTTTCCCGTGTTACTTAAGAATCGCTGTGATAGTACACAGAGCCGGCTGAACAAACACGTTGAGCACAAAACAAAGCTGGGGAATGGGAGGACTGGGGTTGCGAGGGTGTGTGTGTGTGTGTGTGTGGGTGTGTGGGGGGGCTTAGGAGGTCATCTGTTCTTCCCACTAAGCACTGAAAAAAACCCATCCTGTCTTTGATCAGATTACAGCAATCAAATCACCGAGAGGTCACCAGCTTTTTCAAGTCAAAAGTATCCAGATCTTCTTTTATTGGTTAAACTGGCAAGAAAAGCTGGACTACCTCGAGGACAAGCGGGGAGGGAATGATGAATCAAAGGCAATTTATCCGGGGCCAGAGGTACTAAGGTTAGAGGAGTTGTATTTCTGTCTCACCAATCTGCAGGGATTCTGTCATACCAAGCTTATATCTGCGAGAGCTGTTGATGTAATTGTATTGAAGTTCTAGCGACCATCTGTTCTCCTTTGGGAGGGCCTGGCTCCTCTTGTCGGCAGTGAAGTGGTTATGTGCAGCATATCACTGCTGCCGACGTGCTCACGGAGAAAAAACTTCCTTTTCAGATTTTCCCAACGGCTGCTAATAAAATCCAGATGCTAGACTGGAGCTGTTTCTGCCTCCCTCCCCACCTCCCTCTCTCCTCCCTCCCTATCTTCTGTCCCTCTTCATGTTTTCTCTTGCTCCCCCCACGCCTCCTCTTTGCTCTCCTGTCCTACGTTGCTAATCATTTATTAGGCTCTTTTCATCTACCTCTCCTCCCATCGCTCTTTCCCTCTCTCACTCCAACCATCCATCTATCCTCGCCTTCTTTTTTTTTTTTTCTCCAGCCACTAAACCCGGAGCCATTCCTAAATAAAGGAAAGTATTTGTGACATTTGGCCGAGGCAAGCCGTGCCAAGAACAACTCCTCAACTAGCCAGACACATCTGGACTTTGTTAGGACTGCGCAGGGCACTGGTACCGACACTGGCTACTCCATCACATGTGTGCACAGAAAATTCCCCATAAGCTTCCATACTGCAAGCTTTCTTATGAAGCTTGTTTTTTTTTTTACATCAGACTGAAAACTGTAATTCTCTCCAGACAAGTTTGCAGCTGCAAGCCCAAAGTCTCGGTTGTACTTGTTAGTGTGTTGTTTACACTTCCCTGGCACTAATATACAGAAAATGCAGTTTAACTGAATAATAGTGCAAGAACATGACTACTAGCATGTATTCTGTGTATGCATGTGAACTACATTTGGGAGCATCCTTGCGTGTGCCTTAGTTCTTAATGTATGTGTGGGTGGGTGTGTGTGTGTGTGTGTGTGCGTGGGTGTGTGTGTGTGTGGGTGTGTGTGTGCGTGTGTGTGTGTGTGTGTGTGGCTCCAGGGCCCCTGTGTGAGAGAAGTTGAACACCTGAACATCAATAACTGTCATGCGGGCCACCTGGGACCCCACAGCCAGCTTGCACCACGGGCGCACAGCCATCACCAGCACAGCTGCCACAGAGCGGGGAGGGGGTGAGGGTAGGGACAGGCAGAGAGAGGAGGGGGGGACATATGGGGGCGGAAACAAGACAGAAACACACATGAGGACATTACTATGTGAGTTTGTTTGCATCTGGGATCAGAGAGACAGACAGACGTAAGAGAAAAGTAGAATTGTAGCTTCTGCTCTGGATGATGGGGAAAAAACTCTCCTTTGTTCCCACTCATTTACATCCTCTCCTCTTAATCTTGTCAGCTGTGAGTCTAATTTTGCCAGCTGAGAGCTCAGCCTCAGGCTGTCATAAACTAACATTTGATCAGACTTTCTGTTCTCCGTTTCTTTTCCTATGAGCTCCATCAGTAGAGACATGCATCATCTTACCATCTAGTGCGGTCTTCATACAGTGGGGTGTGAGACAGTTGTGTAAAAGTGTCTAGGTTCTGGGCTACGTGGCGAAACTTGTTGAATAATGTAAAGGTATGTGAGGTAATAATGATTTAAGAAGCAGAAATCGACCCAGGGGGAAGGTGTTAGGGAAACACCTTCCCCGATTTTCTTTCAATATTCTGACAATAATACTTTTTTTTTACCATTAATTTTGATAAATGTGAAAATACAAAAGATTTGACAACCTCTTCTTACAAGTGATGCGCTACTGATACAATCAAGTTATAATGTAACTAACAAAACTGGTGTGATAATTTACATACATTTTCTTGGTAGGTAATCAAATTCCCACCAGTTTAAAATGTAGTACAATTATGAAGACCATGTAATGTCTAAACTAGAAGTTGTTTAGTTGAAACTGTAATAATTTTTTAAAATCTGTTCTTGCATTTTCTCTTACAAAAACAGATAAGATGTGCCATTTATGGCAATGACTGTTTAAGAGCTCTAAAATTTCGCTAGTTAGCAAGTTTGACCATAGCGTTAGCACTGACGTTAACCGACTTACAGCTGAAATTCTTGCTCCAACACAGAAACTTTCTCAGCGCGAGACATTTTAATTTTTCAGTAAGCTGATATACTAGTTCATAATACAACCCAGATGAATGTATCACGGTTACTGTCTTCAGCTGGACATCAGACACAGCAACTAATAATTGACAGAACCATTCAAAACATTCAGACAAATTCTGTTACAAAATAAAATATTCAAACTTGTTGAAATGCAATTATCTTGAACATTACATTTAAAAACTATTATATCATAGGGACATTTTTATTTTAGAGTAATTATAATATTTAACAAAACATCCTTTTTGATGGTGTAAACATTTTCCTAAACCTTCTGTTTTTCTGTTTTGGAAAGTCTGAACTGCTGATTGCAATTTTCATTGAAACATTTGTGTAAACAAAATTCCACCGTTTAATGATACAAATAATTTTAATGTGGAAAAAGAAAAAAAAGAAAAATGGGACATAAGGTCCTTGAAGGTGGTAGCAGCTCTAAATCCACAAGAAACTTAGAAACTTTATCTATTTATCAAGGAATCATTTAATCCATACACACCATAAAAATATGGTTTCATAATTGTCCAAGCATGTTTGCGGTGAGGGCAGTCCCACCAAACGAGTTCCCCCATCCAAACACCTGCAGCCTGAGCCAACGCCTATTAGCTCATCAGGCTTTTAATTACTCTGTTAATTGCACACAGGCAGCATGAAGGGCAGCCTGGGAATAGGGTAAGGGGAGCCTCCTGAGGACCTAGCCTGACAAGCCTGATAAACAAAGAGGAGTTTCTTTTTTTTTTCTTTCTGCCAGCAGCCACAACAGTGCAGTTCTGGAGGCTGGGAGGAGAAGACAACCAGGAGACAATAGCTGCGAGCGCCTCGTCAGAAGCACAGGGTGATATCACCTCCTGTTCACATCGGCGGGGTCTGCAGGCCGAGGCTGTGGGCTGAGTGAGGAAGGATGGTGGGGGATAGATGAGACAGATAGACTGAGCAAAGAGAGTTGTGCTACATCTGTGAGCCACATCTGGATTACTTCGTATTGGTCACAGGAGAGGCAGCAGGCGGGGGCTGGAGGGGTGGCTGAGCGGAGCAACCGTGGGAAATGTCCCACTGTAAAGTTTTAGGGCATGGGGGCTTACTGTATTTGTGGGAGAGTTTAGAGAGGAGTCTCCACAGAGTGACCCGTCCGTCACAGAGCTCTGCTTCTAACACAAACATCCTCCAAACTGTGCAAGCTGCATCCATACACACACGTAAAACAGCGAGGACGGCTTGAGAAACATTTTCCTCAGGGTTATATGGCTCGTATCCTTCATCCTTAGAACATGCCTGTGTTGATCTTTTCAGCATCTCTCCCAGGCAGCAGATGTCCTCCCTCCATTCCTTCCAGGAGCGATGTTTGAGGAGGTGTGTCCAGGAAACAGTGGCCGATGCGGGCTTCCTGTGTGACAGGTGTGCGATGGAGGCCTGACAGCTGCTGTCCTGTTCTCGCTTTCCCTCCGTTTTATTCCTCTCCCCTGTTCGAGCCAGCTGCAGCGGAGAGAGCGGCTCTGTTTGTTCTTACATCACCGCCGCTGCCTGCTGATTTATGGAGCACAGAAGTCTCAGATTAGACCCTGGCAACACACGCATCACAGCAAACGCAGCATCTTTTCATCTCGTTTCAGACCCCCGACTCTTTGCATGTTGAACCGCTTTGTGTGGCGGTAAAACCTGACACTGAGCTGTCACTAACCGCTAAGACAGGAAAACAAACAGGAGATTAGTCATTCTCCAGCTTGATGTCTTGTATTTCATTTCATTCTGTGTTAAATGTCTGCTCTGTCACTGTGGAGCTGTCAGCGCTGACAAAACTGTCTGCAGCCTGAACTGCTCCCCAGCCTGCCAGCTCTCTCATACCTCTTCATTTGGCCTGCAGGCACACCAACAAAAGTGGCTGACATTAGCCAGGCGTTGGCTGGTAGGGCGCTGTGCATCATCACACAGGATCCCATAGTTTTCACAGCCCCCCCACTCTCCTACACACACACACACACGCACACACACACATACAAACCACTAAGAAATGTGGTGGACTGCAGAGGAGGGGTGGGGTGTATTTAAGTGACAGGTTAGAGAGGAGCTTTGACAGTTTCTCCATTTAGCCTACAGCCTGCTCATGCTGGAAGCTGCCAAAATAAATACCAGCTATTCCTGCAGGACACAATCCGACTACAGGACGCCGCCACCGCCACAAAAAAAACAAAAAAAAAAAAACTCCCCAATAAAAGAGTGAGCTAGGGGAAGAAAGAGGACAACTGATGTACCAATAACATGCCGATTACACAAAATAATTGACTAATTAGCACGGCCCACTGTTATGTCACAGTCAGAAAGTTTACATTGAGCATCCTGCCACAATGAGGAAACTTATCTTTAGTGAATTTTGTTTAAATTTGCTAAATATATGGATCCAAAGGGCATAAAAATGTCACCTAGAAATTGTATGGAAGTCTAAAGTCTTAAATTAAGTTCAAGGTGAATGACAAAGAAAACATACAACTTTATATTGATTCTTTCTGTCAAGAATAAGTAAGTTACGAATCTGTAATATCTGTATCTATTCTCTGTGCCTCGACATATTACTAGATGATATCAGAAAAACATGGTGTTCCGACACTACTGGTAAAAACTGCAGTGGTAATACTGATTATGATGAACCTCTATGTTCTGATTCTTCTTTTGCTTACAGTTCCACAATGTTCCCATGCAGCCCTACTTTGTGTGCAAAATCTGGAGTGAAAACTGGCAAAGTCAGATTGGAAACATCTATTAATCTGACCTACATGTAAATGAAAGACATTTAAAAGTTTAAGTATTGAAGAAGTAATTTTGGTCTTTTACCATCTATTTGATTTTTGCCTACGCTCAGAATTCATATGGATCATTGTTGTGAAGTTTAGACTTTGAAGATGAAAACACAGTGAAGCATACCAGTTGTATATGACACCGGTCCAGTAAAACTCAGTTTTATTTAATTGAACCTGACCATAAGCAGAACCATCTAATGGTTCTAAAGTTGTAATTTTAGTAATAACTTGCTCATCAAAGTGACTGCCACTCTTTGACACATTCGAAAAATCTGTGACCTCTCTTTAGTACAGTGTATGTGTCTGTAAGCTGTTAAAACGTTTAGAGGGACAATACATTTATGTCAAAGGATTCAGTTTGTCTGAATGTGCTTTTTATGTGTGTGTGTGTGTGTGTGTGTGTGTGTGGAGAGAGAGAGAGGAAGGAAGGCTGGAGCCGAGATTAAGGTCTGTGCGACTAACTGGTAACACAACGGCACTCAGTGGCTCAGCTTCCCATTTGAAGAGACGGAACCATCTGTGTGGCACAGGATCTGTTTCCAGGAGATAACGGCATTTTTAATTTTGCAAATAATGTAAGGAGACAAACAGAGCGAACGTGACAGACATGCCTTCCTTCCCACTCTGCGGCTGCACGCTCCACCGTTGCAGCACTTCCTAAGATTTCCAGCGAGAGGACTTCTTTGGAGTGGTCCATGTCCAGTTTTTTTTTTTGTTTTGTTTTGTTTTTGCTTGTTTATCCCCTCGCTTTTGATAAAGGTCTCAGTTGGAGGCAAAAGGGGAAGGGAGGGATTCATTTTGCGAGTTATGGGTGGTGATATGGAGTTCCCTTTTTTTGCTGTTGACCTGTCCTCTTGATTATAACAGAGTCCAGTGCTACTGTAGATTAGCCCAGCTGTTTCCTCAGTCTGACTCCGAGCTGAACACACTTCCTACCGTAAAGTCGGCGGGGCGGGAGGTGAGACGGTGCAGCGAGGAGGCTGAGTAAGAGAAGGCGAAGAAGGTCGAAGGAGGGTCAGAGGTCAGCAGGCATGCGGGGAAGTAAAAGGTGAGGAAAGAGAGCAGGAGGTGAATCTGGCACAAGATGAGGAAGGGAGGAGGAGGATGTGTTTTTCTTAGCCTGCAGCTGTCAGTAGGTGATGTGTTTTAACATTTACTTTTTAGTTTCTTCAGGATTGGTAATCTGGAGAAAGCAGCAGAAATTACGACCGCGTGTGCACTGTGTTCGATCCCACATATCCTGGCAGTGAAAAGTGTAAAGAGAGAAAGAGTGATACTCCTAACACACAATTGTGGCTCTCCGCCCTCTGCTTGGCTCCCACGCTGAGCCGTCAGCGGGCCAAGCATCCAGAGAGTGTGTTTCTCATTCCATCAGATGTTGGGAAGCTGCCTTGGTTCTCGACTCTGGTCTCTGACATTCTCAGTCTCCCCAGAGAGGCTGGGCAGCCTTGTCGCAGTAATATCAAACACATGTGGACCAGGGCAGAGCAGACCAACATACAGCTACACACACACATATGGATGAGGCCCGAGGCAGCCAGAACTTTACTGCTCTCTCAGCAGGAGGCTACATAGCAGGATAACATTAACCACCAGGATCGTCACCTCATATATTGCTACCATATTTACATAAAACAAACAATGTTTTTGATATATCTGTACTGTAAAATCAGACTTAGAAACAACCTGGAGCTCCAGTCCTGCTCAACAATTCATCTCCCTTCTTGTAAAAAACAAAAAAAATACCAATGAAATTATAGTTAACATCTCCAGTCAAACATAACCTATCATCAATGCCTTCCATGGTTTTATGAGTTCACACTCAGACCTGTGGTTTTATGAGTTCAAATAGTGGAAAATGTTTCAACATTCAAAGCACTTCTGTACCCAGCTTTTGGAAATTTCTCTGCAACTCCTTATTTACCAACAAAAAAACAACAGTACATATTTATGCACTGGAGATGACACTGTGTAAACGTCCTGATATCAGCTAATAAGATGAAAATTAATCCGAATAATCCTAATTGCCACAAACACAAACATGAAGTATGCAGTTCTGTCAATCACTTTGTTTTTTCTTTATTTTGGTTTTTTGTTTATAGATTGAATGTGATTGTTTGTTTCACTTGTTCAGACAATGCATACACAAGAGCAAATACGCGACGTGTGCAATTATTGCACAATATTACAAAATATTGCAAGAATGGTATCAGTTGACGCAGATAGATGACCTCTCCACTTCTCTATTTCTCTATTTCCCATCTGTCATTGCAATGCATACACACCTCTCCGTGTGACTATTTTACAAAACACTGTTATCTGTAACATGTGTAGGCATCTACTGTAATGAGACTTCATCCAGCAGGCTAAATATCTTATTAGTATGCAAAGCAGGAGTTGCTGACACTTGGAACATAATGGCCAACATATATCGCATTCCAAACAGTTCTTCGCAATAATAACATTGAGCACACTGATATTGCAATGATGATATTAATGGTGCAGTCCTAAAACACACTGTGTAAGTCTTTGTCAGTAAAGCACCACAGAAGTACTTACTGAAAAGTTTGAAATGTCACTAAACCAGTGAAAAGGATTTGATTGTTTTTGCACAATGAACTAGTTATTATTGCTTGCATAAATGTGACGCAAGAATTCTTTTATAGTATTTTTTTTAGGCAACAATGGCCTAATGGGATCAATCACCTCCTCCTTTGCAATCAACCAACACCCAAAGAGATGACAGCTGAGTGAGGAAGCTGTGGCTTCGTGAGCCAATCAGAAATAGTGGGCTGCCGGAAAAACGTGTAAAAGGTGACAAATATCAAATACAAAGACCATTATATCTGTTTGTTGACTTACACAAACATATGTAAACAAAAGCGCACACAGAACAGGCCTGTTATTTTTGGCTGCTGCTTTCCTTGTTTTGTTCGTGACGGCCCAGGTGTCTGTGCTGTGCTGACCACCTGACCGGCTCAGCGCACGCTCACGCTGCCGCCCACCCAGGGCCATCTGCTCGACTCATTAATTAGGAAGCAGCCGGTTTCACCTGCACTGCCCGCATTCAGATCACAATAATTAACCACACACAAAGCTGGGCTCAACGAGCCCACGCAATCGTACGGTAAACACAAACTGAGCTGGGGTCCAGATTCTGCAGTTGTCAAAAAACAGAGAGTGAAGAAGAGTCTTTTTTTCATTTGAACAGAAACTTTTTAAGTTTTAAAAAATAGTAGTGTTTTCTGTTCTTCAACACCAGATGAATCCTGAAGCGAAATCTGGCAACCCTGGTTCAAATGAATACATAACACAAATTTGTTAAGCTACAGTAGAGGCTCTTCTGACATCCTCCGAAGAAAACAGGTTCCTTATCGCTGGCTGGTGGTATGTTCCCAGTATATAAACACAGAAGACCGTGCACCTGTGGTAGATGGGAAGTGAATAAACACTCTGCAGGCTGGGGGTCATAATGAATGGGCTGCCTTTTAAGAGAGCTCCTCAGTGATGAAGTAGGGACATCTGCCTTTAGCGAGAGGAAGGCTCTGCTGATCAGAGGGAGGAAGAGATGCTCTCTTTGCGGCGATGAAGGGATAATGTGCGGTGAGGCAGGGTGTCTGCACTGCGGTTTCACCTCTGCAACCTCCCCATCCATTCTTCAAGACTATTATCAACTCTTCAATTATTCAGATGATATTTACCAGGGCCAATTATACAGGGTTGTGTCCTGCAGAGAAAATGGCCAGTGTTTTACTGTTGCACTTAGAGGAAGAAGTTTGCTGCTGAAGCTGTTCAAGTAGGGGAGGTGGAGTGAAAGCCTCTATTTGCTGCTTTTGTAGAGTTGCTGTAAACCCTTTGAAATATTTCACAGTTGAAATGTTTCGTCATTTTCTAAGATAAATTTTCAAGTTCTCTCCTCATTAAACGTATCAGCACAGGAATACATGGCAGACTCAACCAGATAGGATTCTAGTCTCACTGTTTTATTTTTCCTACACAGACGCAGCGATGATGCGCACCAACACAAAAAAGGTGGATGGGGCTTTATTGTGGGTCTCACAACAGTTCAGTCCAGAGTAAATGATGCATTTATCCTCTCACACCCATCACCTTTGTGCAGCATGGATGGACACTAAAATCACAGAGAGGAGAGAGGTTTGGTGTCATCACTTTGTCTCAGCATCTCTTTGATGTGCAGCACATACTGCCGGGGTGAAACAACTCATGACCCCCTCTTTTGTCTTTCCCTTTACAGGCTCTCAGAATTTGCTCACAACACTAAAATCAACCCAACAAACAAAAATGTGGTGCCAACATAACATCTGCAAATTACTTATTTCTTTTTAGGTATATTTGCTTCCATTTGTATGGTTGTATTAGTATATCTTTACACCTTCTTTGCTATTTCAGCATATTGAAAATTCATGAAATGCTTAAAAGCACTTTAAGAATGGTATCCCAATTTACACCTTCACATTAACAAGCTTCTTACCAATCCTCAAGTGAACCTAGAAGTTTAAACTTGACCTTTCACAAATTTGAGCTTTCATATATGAAACAGCTTGCATTTAATAGGTTCTAATGAACTGCAGGTCCAATTAAAGTCCTTTGTTTCTTAGCAGTTTGAGTGTGCAGGTTTTTTTACTCACTTTGTGAAGGTCGAGGTCAAGCGGAGCGATAATCCACACCAAATCGCTTCTTAACAGGATTTTATATCGATTCAATCCTCATCGTCTTGGGAAAAAAAAAAAAGTACACTAAAAATGAGTAAAAATTAAAGCCTTTGTTGGGTTATTCCCTTTTTCTAAAAATATATGATGGTATAAAAATGTTTAACTTTCCTTTGGGTGCTCTAATAGGGTCCAGGTTAAATAAGTCTTAGGCTGTGAGGTATTTATCTTCTTAATAAAAGATAAAAGAAAAAATAAGACCAAAACAAGGGCTGTTGGATCCTTAGGAAAACTGCTGTCTTTGGTTTTTCAATCTGAGATATAAATTTATTATTTGTTGAAGCAGAAAAGCTTCTTGTGTTTGCGATGCGACAGAATCAGAACTTGTCCCAGTCGTGTATATTCGCTCCCTGGCACTTTCTGATCATCCCAGACAGATGAGACAACACAGTGTCATTTCTACAGCAGGAACGAGGTCCCGTTTGTTTTTGACATACAAAAAGTAACTAATTTGTCACTCTAAGTCCAAAAAGCCTCACCATGTGAGGTCACATTAAGATGCAGATCCTCAGGGCTGCAGGGTGCGCCTATAATCCCCCCCCTACCCAAACAACTTTACAGTCTTCTTAGCTCACAGTTGAACCCACAGTTCATGGTGTCAGAGGCAAGTTCTCATACATCCAATCCGAGAAAAAAAATATAGTTTTTCTCTTGTTTGTTTCCAGCCTGCGGACAAAGCTGCTCCACCTCCACGTTTCTATGTTCGGTGCTTGTCCTCCTCCTCCGACGCGCCGATCGTCCGTCAGGCTGCGCTCAGATGGTTGTTGTATTAAACCTTCACTTCCAGGAGAAATAAAAAAAGGCTGTCATCGGAGCAGACCAGGAGAAGTCTTTTTTTTCCTCCAGTGCACGGTATTAGGTATTTTTACGACTTGTTATGTCCTCGGTGATGAGTGGAGCTGGCGAGCTCACTGTGCGCAGTAACCGCGGCGCTCTCCTCCTCCTCCTCTCTCTCTGTGTCCTCGCTGTAGCCTTCTGTCTGCGTTTAAACACCATCTGGAGCTCCTAACCCCTCTCTCTCTCTCTCTCTCTCTCTCTCTCTCTCTCTCTCTCTCTCTCTCTCTCTCTCTCTCTCTCTCCCTCCCCCTCTCTCTCTCTCTGTCTCTGTGGGTACCATAAGAAACAAACAAAAAAAAATAGCAACTATTTCACACGAATCCTTTCTAAGCAGAAGAAAGTAATCTCATATTGGTGCAAATCTATTCAAACAATCTCACATCTTCTGAAATACCTTACAAACTGTAATATTTAAACTCTTGCCGGCCTTAAACTTTATATTTAATTGTTTCAATGACCAAAACGAAACAAAAAAAAATGTCTTCACCCAAAAATTTCTAAACTAAATAGAAGTATGCCCGACTTAATCATTTCAGTCTCAGACCCCCACCGAGGGATCGAGAACTGAGTCAAACTATTATCCATTTCACCGTCTGTCGGTGGGGGCCGCTGTTTCCTCATATCAGGGAGAAGGACAGTAGCAGCGTTGTGGAGATTTTATTTACTTTATCTAACTCTTTAATGGGGGCTTTTTGGGAGCAGAATAAATGTAAAAGAATGTGTTTGCGGGCATATGAGTAAACAGTGAATTGTGACATTCTTTTCATGGAGAGTTTCCTCTGTGGTCTGATCTGAAGATGGAGAAAATGTAATCAGTGGTAATCCAGGGCTGGTTATTACACCTTCCACACTGGCATCACATCATCATCTTTTATTGCTTCTTTAAATTAAAGTTGTTGACTCAAGATGGGTATGATTTTCCTTTTATCAGGTTACACGTAACAGCGAGTACTTATAGTTCAGATTTTCTAAGTGATGATTTATGATGCTTTTTATCAGTTGTTCTGCATTTTGTAGAAGACAGATTTATTGTCATGAGTTTGTAGAAAAGAACATAAGCCCTACAAAAGGAGAATAGATGACAGTAAAGGTTTGTTGATTTAAAACAATTCAAACTGAAAATGCTTATATTTGTGGGATATAACGCTTTATTAGTGGGTAATAAATATCTATATTTTCACAAGGACAGCTAAACATTTTTGCTGTGTTTTCATCCACACACCCTCCATGATGACACATTAGCCAAGGCTGATGACTGCATCAATAAGCCTAATTGCAGAGAAGAAGCCAATGTCTGGATTTTGTGGGAGAATGCCGCTTGTGCAACGACATCAATGAGACGCACTTGTGCTTTTTCAAGTTTTGCAGTATCTTTGGAAATCATTCCAGTGAATGAACTCCAGATCAACATAACATGCATTTAGGACATTAATGTGGAAGCTGCCCAGGAGAGAAAATGTCTTTCTTTCTGTCTGTCTATCTATCTCAACTTATTGCTTACAGAGTCACTGGGCTGTAGGTGGGAGCTGAAGCAGGGGACATTCATATAAGAGCAACCAGTCAATCATGGAACAAGACTAAGAAATGACAGACAAGTAGTAATGCATTCATCCCAAAGAGTAACTTAGAGATAATTTTTGCACTATCACTTGCACTGGGTACTCCAGTTCTCTCTGCCATCGTATTTTATGACAGAAGCCCCATCTTCCATCTGTCTATCTGTAAATAACTCTGGTGAGGTGACTGTGGCTTCTGAACTCTGGAAAAAGTGTCGTATTTGCATTCTGCAGTTCAGTGTTTCCTTACATGCTTGCAGATGCATTCGTACTCATTCCTTCCACTGCAAGTAAGGAGACTAATAGAAAGTAATTTTACATAACATCACTTCTGAACAATCCAAAACTATCCCTTTAACTATCTTTGGTCGTCTTAGAAATTATGGATAACATCCTTGTGCAGTAGCTAAAGCATTTAAATAAGCTTTGGGAAAACCAGTATGTTTATACATTGACCAGATAATACATTTTGTATTTGCATGAGAGCAGGAATTATGTATGAATCTGCAGCTTTTTAATAGTTTGAACCTTGACAACACCATAAAAAGTCTTGTTGTGATTACTAAACATAAAACATACCCTGATGTTAATAATGTTCTAACATATTCATCATATATTGTCTCAGTCTTATTTGTTGAAATGGCAGCAAAGACTTTGCCATACACTATGCACAAGTAACGCTTAATATCTCCAAGTCATGTTTAATTGACTGTTTCAGCCTTTTATTGGCATCAAGGTGACTAAATTGCCTGTAAAGGACAATGCACATGAATGCAAAACCTCAGTTAGTCTGCCAAGTTTGCAAACTTTAAAGCAGTAGAACAAAGTAGAAGAAAATCATCTAACAGGCCTCTAGGGTTAAAATTAAAAGGTGTTTTTGAAAACAAGAAAATTTGATGGCAATTTTTTTTTTTTCATTAACACAATAGCGATGTATTTTACTGTTTTAATGCCATGTAGACATTTTATTATTTGTTAAAATTTATATAGCTTGTAAGCAGATAAACAACTCTATTAGTCAGGCAAATAGAAAGACACAAAGAGGGAAAAGGGCAGGTACAGTACATCTGCTGCCGCTATGGTGAGAATCCTCCACCTGTCCGCACTGGTCTGTTAGGCCCTTTGCCCCACCCGCCTGCCCTCTATCAGACACACACACACATACATACACGTACATAGCCATGGAAGGGGGACAGAAGACAAAGCCGACACCCTCCTGACCTCACCTGTGTCTACAGAACAAACAGAACCAGCTTGTAAAGTACACACAGACAGCTGCTGAGCCCCGACACCAGTCACACCAGCCTCCAAAGCGCTGAACACAAACACTCCCTTGATTAGGATCAGTTGCCTGCATCCGCAATGAGAAAAAAAAAATATCTTCAGGTACAAATAGGTTCTGTGAAGAAATTGGTATTTGCTCAAATTGCAATTTCCAATTTCTAATTAAACTGGTGTTTTGATTCTGACTAAACATCTCAAAGCACAACTTACCGTAAAATACATGTCCACTATACCTGTACACAGATGCATGGGCATAACTTAAATCTGCCAGAGTTAAGGTGGGCGATAAACTTCTGGAAGCATAGCTTGTAAGCATTTCAGTAACTGCTCTGGAATAGGGTCAAATGTGAACTAAAAGGTGAACAGTAAAGTCAAAGCCAATTCATAAGGTTCACCTCAAGCATTGTCTTTGTTCATGTAAATTAGTAAATGAACACAAAGTTTTTCTTTCATTTGTCCCAAGGCCTTGTATTCAATATAATGTAAGGACACATACTATGTTGTGGGGACCAACTGCTGCTTATGGGGAGGCTCCATGTGAAGAAGTGCTGTTTTGGTTTTAGAGATTAGGTTTAAGACTAAGGTGTGAATTGAGGTTAGTTCAGGTTTTGCATGTCCTGGTAATGGTGATTTTTGGGGTTTCATAGTCTAAACCAGAGTAAGAGGTTTAGACTATGGAAGTGAATGAAAAATGAATGGAAGTGGATGCAAAGTCCTTGTGAAGATAGAAAGACCTATGTGTGTTTGTCTATCTTCTTAGTATGTCAGAGCGGAGGGCGTTTCCCTTCGTGCAGAATACTGAAAACAGTAGTGTATGTGTGGCCTTGACTGACAGAAAGGTTGGCAATGAGGGCTGCATCCAAATAAAGAATTCCTGTCAAGGTGACAGCTCCAAGATTGACAGGATGCTATTCTCCATGGGAACAGTGTCAGTCAACCTGTCAGCCTCTCTGTAGAGACAGCCTCTTACTCCTCTTAATTTGGCCTTTTGTTGCGCGGTCACCAGGTTACCTCTGACGCTCCATGTGGCCAGCCTGATAAACTGCACAATGAGACACACACAAGGCGAGAACTCACCTCGATGAACTCCCCGCAGCATAATGCTGTGACTGGAAGTCTCTTTGATGGCACTAATGACAAAGGCACCTTTGTCTAGCCTTCGTCTCACTCCTCTATCTCTCTGTCACCTTGCAAACACCTCATCCTCGCCTCCTTTATTATGTTGACAGCATCTCCTGGATGGTTGGGCACTTTCTGAAATGCAAGAACTGACACTGGTCATTGTTCTGCAGTGGGAATGATGATTTGTGTCTGTGTAAATACTGAGTCAGAGTAAAAGGCAGGAGAGACAGAGAGAAGTTTGCAGCATTTCCTCCACTCGCACATTGTAAATCCTTTCCTATTGCAGCAGTCACAGGCTAGTGTGTTGAAAAGAGATAAGGCTCTGAGCTGACTGAAAGGAATGCCAAACTCATTGTGTTCCTGTGCTTCTCTGTCTTCTCCTATCCTTCCCTTTCCTCATTTGTGTAAATTCAACACAAACTATTATGAAACTGCTGTTAACGTCATTGACCGAGGGTCTCATATCATGCCATACTGTATCGTCATCCTGACATAGTGGTTTGATTTGAGTTGAAATCTTTTCTCATGAATCCCATATATCCTGTGAAAATATAGGGTCAGTAATTTAAACTCTGTTCTTTGTAATATTTTACTTAATAAGACGCTGGCCTCTTCCCTTACATCTTAAACATGAGCATGTCACAAAAAAGGAGCACAATAAAAAAAAGAGTGTCTCTGCATTGTGACACAGTGTAGCAGATTATTGACCCACATATTCAAGTACACAAACTGGAATGCTGCTTTTACAAATTTTACTTATGGACCCTTGTGACATTTTCTTTGAAATGGAGCGGTAAAGTGTTGCCTGACTGCAAGACAGGAATTGAAATATCAAAACCTTGAATACAATCATTTTTCACCCATTCCATTAGCACTGAAAGCCACATTTTATTTCTGTATATACAGCTAGCTAGCATGCATCCATCTAGCTTGGAGATGGATGCATGCTCCATCTCCTAGCTAGTTTGTCATTTTACATCAAGAATACTAATTGAATGGGACTAATTGGGCTGGTGAGTCCCTGGATGACTAATATTGACGTATTATTTGATTTAAATATTGGCATGTTAATATACGGAGTACAACCAAATGAGCCATTGAATGTGTACTTTGACCAGGACAAGATGGAGTCAGAGAGAGCTCTAAGCACATGGCCAGATATGACTCGCAGAACTGCAAACTAACGGAGGAGGAAGTGACACCTGATTAGGTCTGGTGTATATTTTAGAACAAGACATTGAACCTGAACTTCCAAGGAAATGGACAGCAAAGCATCCTAAGTGACGATTAGCTGAATGTTAAATGGACTGAATAAATTTAGTGCTTTTTCAGTCATTTCAGTCACTCAAATTACAAGGACGCAGAGTTAGTCAGATCAGAAGGAAGCTTGGAGTTCAGTGTCATGCTCAAGGACACTTTGGAAGGATGGTTGGTCAAAGATAAGATCGAACAGACAGAAAGACAGACAAACAGAAAGATCGACAGACAGACTTTCCCAGGAGACGGGGTGTTCATGTGTGTGCGTGTGTGTATTGGTTGCAGACAGTTGGTGGTACTGGCACTGGAGATAGTGAGCAGAGGGGGATGAGGCACTATATCAAGTTGTGAACATCTGTTCCTCATAGAAACCACAACACTGGTAGTGAGGAAATAAAGAGGATAACTGCTCTCTGTTTCTCTCAGAGACACACACTTTGTTACTACCTTGTCTTGCCAAACACACACACCCCCACGCACACAGCCATCACTTTTATTCTGATTTACTCAACATTTACCTCTTCTGACATCATGATCACTGCACAACTTTTCTCAAAATTTTGTAAAATTCTTTTTCTTTTTTTTCTCTTTTTTTTGATTAGTTTGTTTCAGTCTGGAGATGTAAGGAAATAACCAGTGATTTAGTCAATAAAATGCGAACTGCATTTTCAGGTAATGTGCAAATTTATAAAACGTTGGCAAATTTTGTGCCGTCACTCTGAACATGACAGTTTTATTTATCAGGCTAACTGCAGACCTCGTGACCTGACAAAAGTGTGAGGCAAACCACACGAAGAACAGAAGATAACATAATTCAAACTACCAATAATAAGAGATAAGAGCCATGAGCAACTTGTCTTTACATGCACCTGACAGCTGACCTGTGCTTCTGGAGCAGTCATTTGGCCAGCAGAGACAGATGTAGACAATTGCATAAGTTCCTTTTGGAAGCTGTTCACATTTTTTCACACCAGCTTGACAAAATAATAATACTTGACGATATTGCAAAATATCGTCACGTAGTGTGCAAAAAAACTATGAATGAAAAAAATACCAAGAACTATTGGTTTTAAAAGATGCAGCCTGGAGAAAATTATAATTCTTGTATCTATACCTAAATTATGCAACTTAATCAAGGATCATCAATATTAAGTAAGCTGTTTTGAAAAGCCATTACTGGTGGCACATTTCTTTAGAGAAATGTAAAGAATATCCAATTCATATCTGTAGAGGATTAGGACTGGCATTCAAATTATGAAGTCTATGATACAGGAGACATGAGCCAATGCTTTGTTGAGGATTCTTTTCCAGCTTTTCCATCAAAGTCCCTTGATTTAGTCTGCTTTTCTTGCTCTGCCTCTCTCCCTCTTTCCCTCTCATTGACGTACTTGCTCTATCTGGGCCTTTTGGGAGGGTGTGCTAGTGCTAGGTGGCAGTTCCTTATTGTGGAGTGTTTATACGAGTGTCTATGGTCGTGCATGTGTGTGTGACTCTGTGTGCTGGGTGCGACTGATAAGAACCAGGGAGAAGAGCCAGCGTGCCGACATATTCTTGCCACCGCGGTTATCGCCCGTCGCAGCTGTGCTTTAGCTCTGCGACATCTGCTCCTTCACAGGAAGCCTACGCTGTGGCACACAACACCTCCCAAACACACAAAAACACACTGGCGAGCGCGCACACGCACAAGCAGCGTGCTGTTGCTTCTCCATACAGTGTTAACATGCTGCTCGACTGTACATATCCATCCACATACGTTTAGACATCAGGTAAACTGCTTGAAACAAAAGGCTCATGGTGTTTACGGTCCAAAGTGGACCATTTTGATTTAGCTGCAAATGTGAATGTGTAAGTTGAAATTGTTTGAGCACCAACACCAGAGTTCTGGGTTTTTATCACAGAAATACAGGAGGGATGCTTATGACTAAGCCTAATTATAGAGGCCTTATCACTGCAACGCTCACAAAGCTCATTACTGCCAAAAGACGGGACACGCTGCAGGTAATTCACCACGTTGGGTATTAGTCCTCGCTCTGGCTTACCGTTCCTACATATTTAGAGCCTACAAAATTAGTCTTTTAAAGTCTGATTGTTAATGCATCTCTCTCATCACAACCTTCACTGATTCAAGTCAGGTTTTCATTTATACTTCAAGGCACTTCTTTTCCGTTTCTTCCAGAGTGCCTTTCAAGTGTTCCCCGTCAGTCTGCTGCAAGCTTGCCTTAAAGTTGTACCTCCGGCATTCACCAGGAGCCGTTTACGGCCACTTGGCTGTATGGGCATTAGGAATTCATTGAAGCCGAACTGCGAAACTCCAGAATGGAGTTGTGTTGTCTGCAGCTGTATGGGGAAGCCCAGAGGAAGACCCCCTCCACACACCCATTGCTCTAAAAACACCTCTTTCCCTTTCCTTTCCAGTGCCACAGGATAAATATGCTCCATGGACTTGTTAGCAACATTTGAACTTGACAGACCATGTGAAGTCCAAGATAATAAAGGGCATACCATTGAATTCAATAGCAGTCTATCTCTAAATTGAAGCTTATATTTCACCCAGAGATTTTATGTCTTTCCAAGTTTGATACTAAGGCTTCAATCATCAGTTAGCAGGTTTACCAGTGATATGAAGAAACCTGCCATTGCCCTTACAGAAAAGTCAACACAAACTGATTATCTGCCAATCACTTCGATTTAATGAGCAGACCAGACAGCTGCGGTACCCTCCATCACTCATCGCGGTTACAGCGTAGCCAGTAGATTTCATAAAACAGCTCCTGTAAGAGGACCGGCTCCTACCTTCAGTATATCTGTAAAGACTGCTGGCCACCAGCTTGTGGTCGAGGCTTCCAGGTTGGAGTCTGTGGGCACCGCGCTTCTCCCTCAGCTCCCTGTGGCTGATGAGTGTGACCGTGGGAACACATGGAGTAAAGGTAGGAGCAAAGGAGGACGATGTTGCTCCCAAGTCGTTCCTCTTTTGCCGCTCTAAGTGGACCTCGGCAGACATGCTAGCACTCCTTTCCAGGGTGGTCAGGTTGGAGACTAGCAGATTATTGACCTTCAGGTTTGACCTGCCCAGCAGCAAAGTGGTGTGAGACTTAAAATTGCTATTAGATCTGATAATTTCCCAGTTCAGCTTGTAGTTTCTTGTTTTCCTTCATAATCTTCGCCTTTGAGGCCCCAGGAGACAGTTGTGTGACCTGCTGAACCGCCATGCAAGGACACGGTAGTCTCAACTGTACACGACTCTTCAGATATTAAAAAGAAACAAAGACAGGGGTTTCTTCTTTCCTCCACGTACTTACTGCAGTCTTCGGTCCTGGTTGAATTTCTTCCTGGTGTCTCCTTGTTCTTACTTGCATATAGCTTTTGCTTTCAGCAAATGTAAAACACCTTAGGGTCACTATACCATCCGAAACTTTAACTCTTGTTCCTCCGTCTCAGCAGACCCCTTTACAGGAACATCTCTGAGCTAATTTAAAGGTTTCTTCTTTTCTGCTGGTTCTCTTCCTGCGTGTCTTATATTTTTCAGTAATGCCTGTGTGATGCAATCCAGAACGCGTGTGACTGAATGTCACCAGCCGGTCAGCTTGTCTTGTGGCTCCTGTAGAGGGGCTGTGCTCTCATGTGAACCCTCCTCCTACTCTACCCGCCAGTGCAGCTCAAAAGAGAAGTGTGTGCCTGGATGTTACAGTTTTGTTTTTTTTTCTGTGTTGCAGGGCTGCAGCCTCTAGGGAGGCCAAGCAGCAAGGTTGCTTGTGTTGATAGCAGCAGACAACAGCAGGCAGCAGGACCTGGGCCTCCATGTGGGCTTCCTCTGTCAGGAACCAGCTGTGTCGTCCTGCAGCCACTTCTTCCCCTCCTGCATCCTCCGCTCTAAGGCACCTCACCCTTGCTTCTGTGCACCTTGCCTGGTGGCTCCAAAGAAGCGTTTTTTTGTTCCTTGTAATAAAACAAATCACCCCTCAGTTTGTTGTTTGGGTTTACTTACCCTTTCAACTGTTTAACTGTCTGCTCCATGTCCTACGTTGTTTTTTTGTGCATCATAATTGACCATGTGAAATAAGATATGTTTCACAAAACTGCTAAGAGTACGCAAGAAAATATGAGTAAAATTTCATTAACTGTACACTTACCAAATGTTCTGACCTTTTTCATCCATAATTCAATCAAGTGGCAAAGTGTGCTCAGTACATGAAGACATTTCTATGATTCCTGTTCTGGCACAGGACACAACTTCATTGTTATGACAATAATTTTGGGGTGGGGGTTGTTGTATTGCAAGGTAAATCTACCAGGCACTTGATGATGTGTCAAGAGAGAACTGCAGTCTTTCAATAAATCTTAAATCTGGAAATGAAAAAGGCAAACACAAATGTGAATCCCCCCCGCCCCCCCAAGTAGTGAAAAACTTTGTGATTTCTCACAAGACTTATTGCATGAACAAATGATTTTGTCAAAATTTATGTAGTAAATATAAATCCAAGCAGAAGATGTCAAAGTCAATCTTTAGACAAGAGCATGCTGGTTTACATAGCTTTGCTCAATGGTGTTGAACACATTACAATTCATTTTACTTGGAAATTTAAACAAGAGCCCCAGTTGGTTATCAAATGTTTCCCAAGTTTCCAGCTCATGTCTCTTTGGGAATCACCTTTTTGTTGGTTTTCTATGTGTTGTTTGTTCAGATTGGTATTTTTGATATATTCTTGGAAATGGGAACCAGCTCTGTCTAGGCTGCTATGAAACAAAGTGCTTAAAGATTGAATATAAACTGCCTTAATTCTTTCCCTTCGATTGGGAGCCTTTTTATTTCTGAATGATTCATAACGTCAGAGTTAAAAGATTTAATATAAAAGATGTGATAAAACAAAAACAGCCATGAACTAAGTCAGTCTCACGATAAGTAAAATATAGAAAGAACAGGAATGACTCAGGACTTTTCATACCTCACTTACACACATTTCAGCTTTGTACAACAAAGAAATCCCCATTCATCAAATGCAGTTATTATTTCAAAATACAAAAACAAGGAAGTCAAACTTTGTTCCCCTTGGAATTTTTTTTGTTGTTAATTTATTTGCCTTAGATCCATACAAAACTTAATTCTATCTAACTGGAACTTAGAAGATTGAGCTAATTGCAATTTTATTGCCAAGTTTTTTTTAATTTCAAATATATAGAGACTGATTTTGGATGAGATTTGTCACAATTACATTTGACCAAACAGACCCAAAAATGCATAAAAATCTCAGCAATTCCTGACTTTGATATTGCAAAGAGAAAGAGTGAATAGTGCTCCATGGAGGCATTTTGGATTAAAGTAAGATTTCAGGTTGGTCATAAAAACATCGAGAGCTGAAATTGATTCACAGCATGAGAACATAAAAGAGCTGAGCAGAATAAGTGTCTAAACCTTTACCTGCCTCCCCTTACTCTAAACTATACACAGATATAAGTATTTTTATCTGGACGTTACTATAAGTAGAATTATGATTAAAACATATTTCTGTTGTATTAATATTTGCTTTACTAACTTGAAACCAATGTATTTTTGTTTTCATTCCATCAGAATTTCAGATTGTGTAGCAACAATGCTCCCCAGCAGTGACTCTGTCACAAGTTCTCATTGGTGCTAGGGCTCTGCAGATGAGAGAAGTGAGACGGGATGTGAGCAAACAGATGTGCCAAGCGCCTAGCTGAAACCAACACACAGATGGTCATCAGCAGAGAGGAAGTGAGAGAATCTGATGTGGCTTTCTCAGTATTTGGGCGTAGCGGGGGACAGTGACAGAGAACTGATTTCTCTATAAACCCTCAGAAAGTGCTGTTTACGAAATGGGGGTGGTTTTTAAATGTATTTTTACTTGAAACCATTGGAATTCCCCACCTTTGGTTACAGACATGTGGTATTTATAGGTTATATAGGTTTAATCAAGCTGGATATAAATATGATTGTGAATTAAGATTGCAAATTTCTGTCTCCCTTCTATGTTGAATTGCTTGACATTCTGCTTGGTTTACAAGGAGTAGAAAGTCATAACTTATGGACCACTTTAATTACAACAAAGGCAACACAAAATGCTTAAAAAAAAGATAAAGGCAGTACCAATGAACAACCAAGAAAAACAAAAGAACAGAGTAATCAAAGTCTAATCATTGAAAGCTGTAAATGAGATGACAGAGAAACGTTTAACATTTAGTTAATACACTAAGAAGCTCCTCGTTACCTTTCCAGTAATATCTGATTCCTTCTTAACTCTAAATGTCTCTTAATGCAGAAATGTGTCTCCTTTAGTACAAGGTGAGCAAGATTTTTGCTCATATTCAAGGTCAGTTACAGAGCAAATGTAGTAAAAGTCTGATAGTAACTCAATTTTTTTATCCAATTTTGATTTCTATATTTGAACTCTCCCTTTTGATAAACACAGTTTTGTGCTGTACCTGTTAGAGAAGCCTTTTGCTCCCTTGCTGCTCCTCCCCTTGCCTCCCCTCAGATGTTGGCAGGTATAAAATGAGTTTTTGAGGAGGGAGAGATAATGATTCCCCCATAATCACCAGAGACCAGCTCTGGTTCTGGCAGGTGCTATCACAGCAGCGACCCAGTCGTGCCTTCTCCCTCGAGATAAGGTCAGGGGGGGGAATGATGGGACAGAGGATGGTTGGAGGGAGGAACGGCGAAGGAGAAGGAGAACGGGACAGAGGGGGGCAAAAACGTGAGTTACGGGAGAGCAACTAGCCTCTCCTTATCTCCCCCCAGCGGCTGCCGCTGCTGGCTTCCAGATGCGGCGAGCCAGGGCAGCCGTGTCAGAGAGATCCCTCTATCAGCGACACACAGGCACCCCTCACCAAATACAAACCCAGCAGGAGGACACACCAGGACTTCATTACCGCTTTAAACCTCCAATCAGCATGCAGGAGGGAGGCAAAATAATCTGCAAGTTTGCTGGTGTGTCATAAATCCTGCAGAAATGCATTCAAATCAGTCCTTCTTGTTTCCTGGCTAGGCTATTAATTGTACTGTATTAATTCGCAACAGTGACCGAGTAAGTTTCACTCCTTTGTGAAGGTAAATGCACAAGTTGGTCGGGCTCAAAGCAAGTTTTCACCTTGTGCAGTGAAAGTAGAGCTTGTGAAAGTCAGTGGCTGGGACGGCTGGCGTCTGGTGGTGAGAAGCAGGCATATGGTGGAGCGTCTTGTCCGCCTGTGAGACACCTGGCCACCACTAACTGGATGAACTTTTCAACTGTGCAGCCATTACCAACAGTAGCTGTCTCAGCTAAGACACGTAAGCAGTGATGTGCAGCATTTGGAGAAATATCTCAACGATTACACAGCAGATTGAAACGAAAGTTAAAATCTTCAGCTTTATGTATATTAGAATTATCCTTTGCACTCAAACAAGGCTATAAATATTCTGCCTGCAAGAAGAGTGCACCAGGTGACATCTTGTACCCTTTATAGTCATGCCTCTCATGGTGAAGAGTTGGGAATTTGTTTCGACTTTTTAAACAACAGAGTCCCTTTTGTCTTCCAAAGGCTGAAGCGAACACAATCACAAGCCCACACAAAGTCTTTGGGAAAAACAAAGCCTCCTTCCATCAGCATCAACTCCACTAACAAACAAATACGTCAGTCGAGGCTCGTTCACCTTTTTCCTCTCCGTGGTGTTTTTAGAATACACACCTGTTTGGCACAGACATCGTCAGAGTAAACCTACAGATCTCAACAGAACTCTATAAGTTAAACCGTCCCCATCTGTCACAGTCAAGCTCCACACAGATGCAGACTGAGCGCCTCCTCTTTCTTATCCTTCTAACAGCAGCCTTGGCTCTCATTCAAGAACTGTCAAAGCACACCTGCTAAATTAAGCTGAGCCTCATACTCACACAGTCACGAAGCTCTGGAATATACTTTGTTTGTGCACATATTGGAAACAAACAAACAAAAAAAAACATGTTTACACATCCAAATGTTGGTATATGCAAACTTACATGGACTTTATAGAAATATGTAAGGTTTCGTTGTTGGTATACAGTTAAAACCAGATATCAATGTGCACTTTATAACCTCCACAAGGCTGGATTATCTTTGAGTACAATTTCCAGACACCTTAAACAACATGCAAATATTAACAGCATGGGAATTTCGAGCCATCAAAGGTTCTCTGTCCCAGGGATTAACCTTGTTTTTAGAGAAAAATTTGCCTAACAGCCTCAGATGGAAACCAAAAGACATTGTGAAGATTCTGGTTGAAAATCTGGTAAAACATTGTAAACATAGTGACACAAATTCTGTACCGACATTGGCTGAAAGGATACTTAGCAAGAAAATAGACTTGACTTTAAGATCAATATAAAATATCAGCATTATGATTCGCTAATGCACTAAGTGACAAAGACCTGAAGTGTGGAAGACATGTCCTGCAATCTGATGAAACTAAAATTGAAGTGTTTGACCCTTATGACCAGCAATAGATCTGCAGTAAGCTAAGGAAAGCTTGCATTACTGGGAGCATCTTCCCAACTATTAGTGGAGATGTCACATTGTGTGAGTTTTTTTGCTGCAGGAGGGATTGGTGCATTTCACAAAATAGTTGACGTTATAGGGAAGAAACATTATGTGAGTATTCCAGTGAACTAGTTTAAAAAGCCTACAGAAGGATGCCAAAAATGTTTGAATCAAATCATTTAACTTAAAAACTTTGTAGTAAATACTACCGGAATGATTGTGAAATTCTGAATTTATCACACAACATTCTCTATTTTTTTTTTTTTTTTTTTTAAATTTGAATAATTTTGAAGAGCTTACTGATTCAAAACATGACAAATTTTTTTTCTGATTTAGTGGCAGACAGTGGAACAGTCATGTGTCATTTCATATAATGTACAAAATATAAACACTTGGTTTCAAGTGCATGAATTTCTGTTTGCCTTTTTCATGTAAACCATTAAAGTTTGTGTACACTTTTCTTCCTGCAAGCTGACCACATGTTGATCCAGACCTCTGCTGACCCCCATGCACCCTTTCCCTCTGCTCTTCTGTGTCTCCTGACATGCACTGCCACTGAGCTGCTCTAAATAGGTGCTACTGTGAATTGGAGACAGATGGAAACGAAGGTTCCCCGCAGTGTGGTTCCCCTGCAGCTGTGCTGTGTGCCCGGTGCCAGGGAGTGATGACAGCTCAGTAAGAGGGGCACCCAGAGAACGAGGAGACAGATCTATCTGAGTCTCTCTTCCTCCTCCTCTAGCATGTATATTCGCTTGATGGCTAAGCAAAGGTGCAATGAAAGAGGGGTGTTAGCTCCAATACAAGCCTCCAGGAATGCAAAAGAACAAATTAAAGAGAGGAGACAAGTGATAGACGGCTGTAATGCAACACATTTCCACTGCTCTAAGGCAACCAAACAAACAGACACAAATGCCTGCCTGAAGGCTATTAGTCTGCTGATCACCAACAAATGATAATTAAATGGGAAATGAGGTGTGATCTACAGCACTGGAGACATTAGGAGTTTCCAGTAGTGACTGTAATACTTTCATCAATATTAGCAGTGGGAGTTTTAGCTTAAGATGTCTACAATGTCTAGTTTACAAAAGTCTTTATACTTACAATTTAAAAAATTTGAAAAGACGTTAATCACTGATCTGATGGGAATAAAATAATTATTCAGCAGCGTCATATCAAAAATACCAGAAACAGTGAATCTTGATTTGAGGGTTGAGATATCTGGATTAAACAATTTGTGCAAAATTATAAATAAGGTCTGTTTTGGAATTGGAGTTCTGGCACCCGAAGTCAACTCCAAGCTGTTAAATCAGCTTGCCTAGCAGAGTGTGGATCCTTTTTCTTTTCAGTACAGCTTTAACTCATTGAGAGCATTGGCACATTAAGTCTGATGGCATTCAGCGAGCCCTGGCACTTTAAGATGAGCAACACTTGCTCCAGATTCTTTGGACTGTCTGGTTCAGATGCATCCCTGGGTAGATTACAAGACTGTGGTCGAGAAATTTCTGATTGGGAATCAATATTATGGGTTCTATGTCATGTTTCGTCACAATGTTCCTGAACAATTTTTGATTGGGACTTTTCATGACTTTTCATGAAAAGTACAAAATAAATTCTAATTAATTCATCGGACAGATGTGCAGTTGAAACCAGAAGTTTACATACGCCGAATAAAAAGATGCATGCACATTTTGTGGTCTTAAAACGCATCTTCAGGTGTTTCTCCAACTAACTCAAATGTATCCAAAGCTATGACATTATCATCTGGTTGTTTCCTTATTGTTTAAAGAAACACTAATCATTCTGTATGTAAACTTCTGAATTCAAAGATGGTTACAAAAATAGCTTTAGAAAATCTTCTGGCTAAGTTTTCTGGCTTTGAGCAAATAGAAATAGTTTTGGTGAGCTTAATCTAAAACAAGAGAAGTTTGGTCTGATTTAGCTTCAGGTAGTGAGATATGTGACTTTTTATTTGGTGCATAAAAATATGTTTCTTTATTAACAAAGAAAGTAAACATGTTTACGGTGAGAACTCAAAGCAAAAAGTAACTTATTCTATACCTAACTAGTAACTCACTCTGCATTTTACCTTCAAAGCCAGTGGTTGCCATATTTTATCCCAAAATGGCAGCACATAAGAAGATCTACTTCATAGACATGACTTGATGATTCACAAAATGTGCTTAATTTCTTCACACCTTCACAGGTTGAAAGCATTTTTAGCCACAGGCATAGTCTTTGACAGCGAAGAAGTCTCTGAATACTAGTTTTAGAAGACAATGCTTCTATCCTTGATCTCAAATTTTGCCTTTACAGTGCATGTCTTCAGTTTCAATACAAAGTGGTCATATTTTTCCATGCTTCAATAAACAGTTTTAAATGTAGCGAAGTCAACGCTGTCAGATCTGCGTGAAAGCATCACACGGCACAGGAGATTGAAGGACTTTGACCAAGGTCTGTGCCTTTGCGAGGACAAAAGAGAGAGCGAGGCCTTCAGAATTTACCTGCAGCTAATTAGCCTTATCTAGCTGTCTGACATATTGTGTTCAGGGTCATGTATATTTCATGAGCAGAGGCTTCTTGCAAAGGTCATTGTGGAATTTTCAAATGAAGAGACACCTGCTTTGTTCACCTCCTATAATTGTGTGAATTATCAGCACTTTGTGAAAGTTTTGACTGTGTTAGTGAAAAGAAATTCAACGCAGCCGTTCTTGCCTATTACATTTTAAATAAATAACAAATAATCTCAACGTGGTGGCATCATCAGAGAAGTGACTTGAAAGGCGTCAGTGTTGCTGGATTAATATAAAACTTTGTTCTATTTTTCTGAGAGGTGGTTTGGGTTTTCCTGCTCATTAGGGCTGTGTTTTACACATAGACAGCTCCGGCTTGATCTGCTTTGCATAAACCAATCCAATCTAACTGGGCCTGTGAGAAAAAATCAATTAGATTTTCTGTAATTGGACTGACAGCGCACTCCAAAGCAGAACAGTGATCAATATTAAAGATGAAAAATGAAGCCAAAGGCCATCTCACTCCATTGATTTGCAGCCAGAAGATGAGGAATCGAGATCTTGCCACATGAGCCATTGAGCTCAGTGGTGCTGCTATTGTCTCTGTACTGCAATAGATATTCTGCATCTGAGCACAGGCACAGCTAATTAAGGTTTGATGATCTGGAAACAAGCATAGGTCAGACAATATTTCGAAGTAATCTTTTTTTTTTTTTTTGTGCATCATCTTATTTACATAGAACCATATCTTCGCCGAGATTGAGGATCCCCAAAGACAGAATTCCCCACAGAAGCAGCTTTACCACCACTTGACAAGATTTGATTAAGTGACCTGGTGATCTCTACACGCTGTTTTGACTGTCAGATCCTTCTTCAACTACTTGTTGACACAATTGCTTCACATATGAGGCCTCAACTTATGCTCTGGCACCTGTTCTAGACATGCTATCTCCTTTGAATCAGTGACAAAAGGATTGCTTATCTGCAAATCCGTGTTTAGATTGCTTTAATATTTCTTAATAACATAAGATGTTGAACCACATAGTCTTCGCATTTCAGGCAGTCTGCTTTAATTTGAGTGTCACCCAGAGTTTTATTAGTTTTTTGTTAACTCCATCTCTCTTTTTTCCACCACTGCATAACATGACTTTAATGTAGCTTATGTCTCCAACACCTTGGCTCCAAACGCTGGCAGATGGACAGACAGACAGATGTGTACTAATCAGCAAACAGATGGACTGACCAACCATCAAAAGACAGGCAGATGTTCAGATGGTAAATGATGAAATGAAAATTCACTTTTTGGTAGCAGAGGACTTAAAACGCACAAATAAACAGATTCTGTAAATATCCCGAGGGGAGGGTGGGAGACTAACATTAATAACTGTTTGGCTCTAAATCCCCACAGTGAGGTTAAATTCATTTAGACATGGAAGCAGTCAGTCTCTTTGGGTGTTATGAAAAGATGTAAAGTGTATGTTATAGAAGTGTGCTTTGTGCTAAAATGAAACATCACTGGGCGATTAGCAAGGTCAAATGTCAGTGTGTAACAGGCAGGTAAATATTGATGGACAAATCTTTGGCACATTACATACATCACAGTCAAACATTAGTGACTGGGTAAAATTAGATTCAATCATTTAAAACTTTATACACACTTTTCACGAAGCAAAGCGTAGAACAAGGAGCAGGCTATACTAGCGCATGTGCTCATCATATTTTCTGCAAAGATGTCATGATTGTACACAATCTATTTCAAAATATTAGCAGGGTTAAGACGAAGTTTTGAGAAATCTAGATAAACATAAAACTTGCTTTTGAAATTTCCCAAATCTGGAAAAAATTTATAATTTTCTTAACTTATTTCTTTTCTCCATTTTCCTAAAAGGTTTTTAAAGAGATTATTTTCATCTCACGTGGTTTATCTTTGATTTGCCAAATCACACCGTTCACTTTCACATTTTTATGCATTTTTAGCTTTTGTTTGGTTAAAAGTGGTAACAATTTGCTTGTTGTCTGAATGCACATTTTTTAAACTGCTTGTCTGATGTAAAAAGTAAGGAGTAAGAAGAACTATCTGTTGCTCCTGTGATATCTGGTTTATAACTTTCTCACCATAGAATCCATGAACGCTGTACTACGTCAGATTTTGCAGTATATTTTGCTTTTTTGTTGCATTTTCAGCTTAGCATTTTAAAGCAATGGCAAAAGAATATGCCATCAGAACCGTTTTGCTGGTCACTCATTGTTTGAAATGACATGCAAAAACGCTTAAAATGCATAATGACACCAGCAATGTGACTGAGAGGTGTGCTATTTATATGCACAGCCGTGAGATCACAGAGTCCATTAGCACTCAGATATGACAATTGTGGCAGCCCGGCGTCTTCATAACGCTCTCCTTCCACTTCTTGCTGTCCTCTCCTGCCTGTCAGCTTATCAGGACATTGGCAGACACTCAGATCGGGGTTGCTGCCCATGTGTTTGTCTGCTTCTTATCCCACCTTGCAGCATACAGTGCCTCAAGCCCCTGAGCATACCCCGCATGGAGGACTGAGATAAAACAAAACCAAAAGCAAAAAATGCAGGGAAGATTGCAGTCAGTGGAGAGAAGCTGTCATCACTGGAGGAATCTGCTTTCCCCTCTAAAGGAGAGTGGCTGTTTAGAGAGGAGAGGAAAGGACGACAAAAGTTTAACAAGTTAGCTCGACTAAAACGTACTTTCCTCTGTTATTCATTTTTCTGTATCGTTTTAGTTTCTTTATCAATTACTGAGGATGAATGTTTTAATTTCCTTGAAGTTGCTCCTCCCTTCCTTAAAACAGGTAGATTAAATCTGCTCTTCACAGCTTGCAAATCTCTGGAAAGGGATTGTAAAACTGTGGGGAAAGATTTGACTCCAAGGAGCTCAGAGTTGATTTTTTTTTTCCTCTCCTGTCACAGTTTGATGTGGAGCCACAACAATAATCATCTAATCCTGCCTACAGTGAAGGAATGCCATCATTGAAAAGCAGCTGATTGTAGCTGAATCATTGATGTAAAGCATTTATTTGACTTCAAACTGTCTTAAAATGGCTGGAGCCCTTTTCTTAACTTTGCTATGCCTGACTGGGTGCCAAAATCAATTCTTGAGTTTTTTTTTAAATTGCAGGGGCCTGAAGGTCATGATACAGCTCAAGTGAGAGCACATAACTACATGGTGACAAAAGGGTGAGCCATCACTTTTTGCATCTTCACATAGAGTCAAATTGTGTGATATAGATTTTTATACGTTTGCTATTTTCTTACATTAAGCTCAACATTAAGCGTTCAGGACTTTTAGGAGGGTGTTGCAGTCCATTGTTTTCTGTCTTGGACTTCTAAAATCACACCTTCAGATTACAAATGAAAAGAAAAATATAATTAAACACAGGTTTCACCTGTAAATGCTTACAGTCAAATGCAACAATTTTCACTAAAAAGTCCAGCACAACCTCAGATATGAAAAAATGCTGTATAAAATGCCGTATAAAGTCAATGTTGCAGGTAATCCCACTAAAAACAAACAACTAATAGATGAACCTTCAGCTGGATGCTCTGAATAAAACAATATTTTAACTGCAGCTACATAAACATTTAACATCTTATTTAATGGGACACTTTTTATTGCATGAGCCCATAAGAACTCTCAGATCTTTTTATTTCAGGCTTTTAAAAGCAAAACTAAGAGGAAGAACTAAAACATCCATACATTCTTATAACAATCCTCTCCTCTTGAGTGTGTCTGCTGAGGCCTCTGATGTTTCACACACTTTTTAACACTGTTCTTGTTTTTGTACAGTGATCTTGAGTGTCCCGAAATGTGTCTTTATATAAATTGTGTTCTTACTACTGTTAGTATAAATAAAATCAAAGACATTTTTCTTTATAACTTTGTAATTGTCTGTTTTTGTTATGTGAAGTACCTTCGACCGCTTTGTAGCTGAAATGTGCGATATAAATAAACTTGATTGATTGATTCAGCCTTTTCTGAGATTTTAATACCCTGTTATTTTATCTTCTTTCTTCTTACAGAAGACAAAGGCTGGCTGTGAAGAAGGTTGATTCATTTATCTTTACTATTATATATTTCTACCAGTAGTGTGGACACTGAACCAAAAAGGGGTTTGATGGGCAGGTTATGTAATAACTGGGCAGAGCATCATAAGATAATCAGTTTAACTTTGCCATAGTGTCACCTTGATCTTCACAAACTTCTGTTCATTAAGTCTAGGCTTAACTCTCAAACTTTACAAACTTATTAGTAGACCTAATGATTTAAATAAAACATATTCATCTGAACGTTTAGTTACTTACCTCTTGGATTTATCAATTGTGATGTTCAGCTAAGGAACGTCTCCTATTATGTTGGATGCCATGAAATTTGCATCAATTTCTACGTAATAAAACTTCCTCCCTTAATACTTGTTGGCACATGAATGCATGTCCCCAACTTTATGTCAGACTGAAGGTCAGTAGCAGAGGCAGGACAAAAAGGTATACTGCAAAGAGACAAGCAGTAAAAAGAGCAAGATAGGCACAGACTAACAGAAAGAGGAAAAGATGAGAGACAGCAATGTGCCCTGTGGAGGGAGAGGAGGAGGCAGTGAGTAAATAGTCAGCGGCCTTAATAGGAATATCAAGCTAGTGAAAGGTAAACAGGCTTCTCCATGCAGATACAAAGGGAATGTGGCGGCTTTGAGAGCGCTGGAGTGCCGGCACGCCACTGTGGCGCAGCGATAACGGCCCCAGGCCTGCCTGCATCCCAGAGATAAGGCCGAGCACTGGCATGTGTCGCCCCTGATCCCAATTTCACAGTCAATATTCATCCAGCTCGACAAACAAGCAACATTTAAGATAAAAAATAAATATAGAGTCCTTCTGCTATTACCTCCTGTTTATTAATCTGCACACAGCACCCACTGCCTTTTAAACAGTCGTAAACACCCAGCCCCTGCCACTGCCTTCCCTCCCTCCATCGTTTCCCATCTCCCCTCCTTCCAGGCTCTCCTCTCCTCTCCGCCTCCCCTCCCTCTCTCTTCCTCATCCTTCCCCCTGTCTTCCTGCACATCTGGGGATTTTCAAGGCTTCACTTATTCTTTCGAGATCGCCGTAGGCATGTGTGTCTCCGAGTGTCTTCATATTTGTGTGTCACTCATGTTGGCTGCGTGCACCTGTGCATGCGTGTGTATGTTGTTCAAAGATATCCTTCGCATATGAACACGCCTACATGTGGATGAGCAGCTACTGTCTTTGATTGCTGCGATAGGCGTGTAGGTGCGCCTTTATTTGTTTAAGTGCTTTTGCATGCAGCCATTTTTGTTATGGGACGTAAACATATGGAGTCGGGGCCCCAGCTGTATGTTTGAATCTCTCGATGTCTTCATCACAAAATGCTCCTCAACACAGCTGGCCCTCCACTGCAAGAAAAATTCAATCTAACAAGTCACTTGCTCTTCTATGGAGCTAGACGGCGTTTTACAGCTGAGTGGTTTTATGGAAAAAAATCATTATTTCTGACATCATAATGTCACCTTGAAAAAAAATATGGGAAAAAAAGCTCCAAATAATAGCAATTTGTCCTCAAATGTTTGTAAAAACCAAACAGAATGGAGGATAGATAGCTAATGATCATCTAACTTTCAACCGCAAAATATGCGTCAATTACTAGAAAAATTACTTATTTATATTTTATATTTTATGGGTGTTTTTCAGGGAACATTGAGAGTCAACACAGCTATTTGTGGTCACATTAAACAATGCTCTGGTTCAAGCTGAACAGCTGTTTCTAACTGAAAGACAAACTTTACAGCAATATTTCTCCTCTGGATCTGGCTAACTGTTGTGTAAGTTCAGTGAAGTCACTGTTACACATCCTTGTGCTCATGTTTTTATTTTACAGCTTCTAACCTCTTCTTTCTAAAAGTTAAGATCGCATTGTGGAAATTTGTGAGTGAAAGTTTTATTGGCTGTTGCTTGTATTAAATAAAATCTGAATTTTCTTAAAGCTCATGATGTTTTAAAGTGATTACATTTTTACTTGTTGTGATTTACTAACTTTTCAGTTTTTGTACATTAAGAAAATAACATAAATACTGTACATGTGAATGCAAAGTGAACATATTGAATGAGCGAATTGACTTCTGCTGTCAACACTAACTAGCTTTGGTCACAAAATGAAGGGATGAACATGAATTTAGTCATAATTTTGGCTTTAGTTTAGTTTAAAATGCTTTAGTGGTGAACCATGAACATGAGTTGAATCAGTTTTAATTGTTGAGCCGAACTTTAAGGGTAACTTGCTGAACATTGTAAGTCTTATTCTGAATTATGCAGCTGTGCTCTGGTTGCCAGCTGCAACAGAGAGGATCGAACCGAAAGTGTACCAGAGCTACTTGGCCTACAACTTGTTATATATTTTTTTAAATGAGCACAGGGATGGTACTTTGCTGCATTAATTCTGTAACACAAAGCATTGGAAAGGGCAGCAGAGGGGAGAAATATAGCCTTACATGAGCCTCTATTGACACAAGTACATGTTAGTCACATTAGTGCATCTGGAACTGTAGTTTCCTCTGCTGAAGCCATGCACATTACATTCAACCAGTTCCATTATTTGCCAGCAGCTGGACTATAATCATTCTTACCAGTGCTCTTTATTGCTCCCTGACCAGCAATCCTCAGCTCCCCTATCATCCTCACCATTACACCTGACCTGCTTTATCACAGCTCATTCACTCATCCCCTCCTCCCTCCTCTGTGGCCTTCTCTTGCCCTTTCTTTCTCTCCGCCGCGCAGACCTGTCCATGCCTGGCCAGCTGGCTATATCCCTTTAAATCTGGCCTGGGTTGAGCCGCTGTCTCCAGGAGATTACTGCACACTCTCCTAGGCTCCACAGATGGGATAGACAGGCTGCCAGCTGGCACAGGGACACCCACTATCCCTACTGGAAACTGGCCAACAGGCCTGGCTCCGAGTCCCACTCTCAGCTCATTCACAGTCTTCGTAGCCAGAACTTTGACTCGCCGCTTTACATTTCTCTGTATCCTTCCCGTTCTCTTTCCGCCCATTCTCTTGCTCTTTTTGTCAAAACAGGGAAGCAAATGGGCAGATGCTTGTAGGTTTAACTTAGGGCATGTGTATTCGAAATGACACAAAATGCGAGAAAAACTTCTTAAAAACTGTTTCAAAGTTGATAAAACTGCCTGAAAAAAGCATCTGCAACAGCAAAATGAAAGGTTGCTGTTTGATAAGACATGAATTGCTACAGCGGCACTTATTGACGCAGCAGGAGAACAAATGTTATCCTTTATTGGATTTGCCTTGTCACACACTGAAAATAACACACTGACCTATAATTTTAGTACTTATTCAATAGGGAATAGAATCCCATTCTAGGAAATGGTGACACATTTTCAATGTGTCTTGTGGCAAACATATTGGCACTATCAGTTCCTTGTCTGTGATTTTCATTGATTATAGTAGGCAATAAAACAATATTCAGACCCCATTTCATTTAGTTGTTTTAGCTAGACTTTATCTGATAGACTAACACAAATTAGTATATAATTGTGAAAGGGAAGGAAAAGAATATTTGGTTTTCATTTTTGAACAAATTAAAGTCTGAAAAATGTGACTGCTCATGTCTCGACCCCCAAAATTCAAGTTTAAAACGATTGGAGCCATGACAGACAAATCTGGACAGGGACCCAGGTTTTGTCACTCATTCTGATCAGAATAGAAGAGCTAAAACAAAATCTCAGATACTCGTAGGTAGATAAATGCAGGGAACAGTAGTAATTTGGGGGACACCAAGTCTCCATAAAAGCAAATAAATGTAAGGCTTTTGTACACAGCTGGTTGCATGTAAAAGGGGAGAGCGCTGTGCATTCATTCAAGTCCTACAAATAACAATGTTCATTTGAGCATATTTAATCAAATCTTTTGATTCAGACACATACATGGTCCACAATAAACAAAATCAGACAAAACAACAAGACAATAAAAAAAACGTTTGTTCATTGTCTTAAAATAAACGATGGTGCCAGTGAATCCACAGACTAGAAAGAAACCTAATTGAGGCTCAAGCAGGGTTGGCCGAAGTGTGAATGATGCTGTTTGCAGAGTCTGGTAGCCTACATATACATCTGTACCTAAGGTTTCAAAGCTCAGCCATATAAGTTGGTACATTGGCATTTATGGACATCTGACTGGCACTATTCCATCGTGGCACCTTAAGCAGCATCCTCATGTCGTTACTGTACTCAACCTAAAGTTTATGCTTACTGCTTTTTCTGAAATTAGTTTTTTAGGTAGTGTACATCAGAGTGCAATATGCTTTAAAGAGTGCAGGTTTGAGAAATACTAAGCACATAGAAAACTTCAGAAGAAGTACATATTGCATACAACGCTGCCTGTACTCAGACATACAGTATGTATTAAGGACAGACTTATTATCAACTATATAAAACAGTCTCTTGTTGTCAGCAATGCCGTTCTAAACAGAACTTCTCTCTGGAAATGTTTATGCAGGCCTGTAGTTTTGAATTCTCTCCCTTCAGACGTCCCAACACACATACATGCCCATACAGTGTATTCATTCACGCTTTATCTCCCCGGCACCCATTCTGGAGAGCACTGAAAGGAAGGGACGGAGGCTTATTGAAAGGTGTCACATGTGTAGATGTGATAAGGGTGCCAGGTCGAGATAACCAGGCCCCCTTCATCCCTATGTAATAACACAGAGACTGACCTGAAACACAGGACGCACACACTCGCGTGTATATAATGTTCTGCGATAGGACAAGTTCATTATCCCTGTGTGTGGAAGCTTGATAAGACCTGGATCTCCTGGAATAGCTTCCCTGTGAGCTCACGTCTTCCACTGCTAAATAAAAAAGAAACTTAGGTTTGAATGCATATTAAGATACACTTTAATTTCTTCTGTCATGGAAGAAAAATGTGTTTTTGTTCAAAACATCCCAAACAATAGATCTTCTAATGTAGTAACTTATACTGTTTTGCAAACTTGCTATGTTTGCAGAATGATTGACTGATTGAACTGTCCTTGTGTGAGTTATGTGCTACGTCTCCACGCCACACAAGTTTCACCGCCGTGTCTTCCGGATGTGGGTATCAGTCCATGTAACGTTTCCAGCTATGTTTCTAAGTTTTGCCATTCTTGCAGTTCTACGTGCCACAAAAGGTGTAAGCGAAGAGAAAACATGCAAAAACTTTTCTCCCCTTCCTTCTGTCACACCACCTGCTGAGCACTGAGATGATTACAGTGCGAGATTGCTGTGCCAGATTACTGCGACCCCAAAGACCCCTCCAGATGGACACACACACAACCACGCATGCTCGACACACACAAAAACACCTGGCATCTTATTTTAGAGAATTTTTGTGCAGCCATGGCCGGGTCTGTCGACTGCACGGATATTACATACTGTACGTACTCGCAAATACTCATGACCACTCAAACTGCATGAACAGAAGGTCATGGGTTTTTTAAGAGGCTGCCTCATTTGAAATATGAGGGCACACAAGGTGAACAGACGAACTAAGGAGAGGAGCTGCTTGTCTCTGAGAGAAGGACAGCAGTGTGGCAGTACCACTATAAACAGCAGGGAAAAAATGACATACTATCATTTAATTTGTTTTCAATACCCCAAAGTTTAACTCCCCTGTTTTTTATTTGAAAATCTCACTTTTTCTGATTTTTTCTTTTTTATAAGGGTGCATCGTCATGAATACTAAACATGAACAAGTTTAGGAAAAGCTTTCAGGATTTTTTTAAGCATTACTGGCCTTTTGTAACAAAAAAACACTTAGCTAAGTTAAACAGTGGGCCAACAGTCTACAAAAGTGTCAGGATGTATGATTATTGCAAGAAAAATATATTTATTGAAAAGTGTAACACAAACTTGAAAAACTACTAAAAAGCATCACATGTAAGTTTAAATTGTGTATTTAGGCTTGACCATGAGGAACATACTTCTTTGAGATTCTTCTTTTGCAACCTTTTCCTGCAGCAGCATCTGCAGTCTAAAAGTAAAACCACATTAAGTGCTTATCCATAGAATTTGAAGTCATATTCAAATGGCGGAACATTTATCACAAATATAACATTGCTTTGACACAGAAAATATATTTGACAAAGTTTTCAGTACATATTTGGGTAAGAGTAACCTCTAGTTTCTGACTGAACAGCTCCATTCATTTCCTTCACTGCCATTATTGAAACTATAGGTAGACTATAGTTACATTAAAAATTTCTACCACAGGGATCCGAGTCAATGGGAGAAAGCCAGACAGAGAAATGAAGGGAGATGAGAATTGAGCAGAATCGCGTAGGAAGGCAATAGCCAGACTATATTGCCATCAGCTTGTCAATGATAAAGCAATTAAACTCCTTATGTTGAGGTCCAGATTTCAAAATACGCAACACAAGGAAATGAATATGACATCAGGGTCTTTACAGGACTTAACTTAGAGGCATTTTCTTGATCAAATTAAATATTGAACATCTTTAAATTGCCAGCAGAGCTAGCAGCATACACCCTACGACTGCAGCTGGAGCCAAGGTAAGAAGGCCCTGCCTTAACTGAGATGACAGTGGATCACTTTGCATTATCTGTGATGGTCTGTCATTACTCGTCACGTTCAGATGTACGTTTTTCTTTACCATACTGTAGACGTCACATGATATCAGTGAAACGGAGAAGTTAACTTGAGGCTCTGTCCCCTTTCCTCCTCTCTTCTCCGCCCCCTCTTCTTTCCCCCCCTTTATTCCAGCCTCACCTCCCCTTCCTTTGCTGCCATGTTTGTGAGGAGAGAGGGCTTTGGAGGGTGGCACTCTGATGGCGTGAAGCCAGATGGCAGCCACAAGGCAGGCGACGTGGCGCAGAGCGACGAGGGGTGCACACGCTCGCACACCCCCGTACACAATTACTCCCTCACACTTTCTTTCCTTAATGAACCGCCATGAAATATTCATCACACACACACGCGTCTCTTACAGGGCACATACACAGCTCCTGTCAGCAACAGAAGGCTCTGCAACTTCTCTCTATTTTATTATCATTTCTCTAGGCATTTTCCTTGGTTGTAAAGGAATACCAGGTGGTGTTCGACCCCTCAGACTATCAACTCCTCCTCCTTCCTCCCTCCTATTTCCTCCTCATTGCACGCTGTCCCTCATTTCCAATCTCTCCGCCTTCGCCCTCTGTTTGCTTGTTTTTCTTTTTAATGTTTTTCTCTTCTCCGTCCCCTAAACTGCCTTTCACCTCTTCTTCATGCAGGGTACATACACAAAAAAGAGGGGCTGGGCAATTACCTACCCCAAGTATGCTTAACACAGTTCACTCATTTCTAACTGCAGCTCTTCTGATGAAGGAAACTTAATGAAAATGTTTTAACTATTAGAAACATTTATAGAGCAATATAATCTTTTTTTTCTTCAAAATATTTACTCTAGTTAAAGTTTGGTTTTGTGCAAGAGGGCGTAAAGCTTCTTCAAGGTGACATCTAACATATTTTTCTATCCAAATGTTCCATTAGCTTTATTCCTTTTTCTTCACCAGACACACGGCATGCAGACTAAAGTGTATTTACATTTTTGTCTGAAAACAAACATGTACAGATATTTAATTGATACTGAAAGCAAATTACCCATTACTCTGAATATTCTTGCTGCTTTTTGTCTGTTTCGTGGCTTTTTATATGTCGAGCATGTTTGAATATGAAATTCACCTGGGTCAAAATATTGTGTTATGTGAGAAAATATCTTTCATCTTTTTACCCTGATTATACAGAAACATGGGGCCATTCTGAGTGTTTGAAAAGAGACACCTGGACTTCCTTTCTTGTAAAGAAATTACTTCTAGTTTCCTCTCTGCAGGCATTTATAATTGCAGCACCATGAATGTCTACAGCTGCAACTTACATTATCTCTGAGGATTTGCTTTAAATTTAAGGTGGCTCTACAGACATACATCGCTGTAGGTTATTATACACTCACCAACCACTTTATTAAGTCCATCGCTTCAACTTCTTGTTAGGACAAAATCAACCAGTTAAATGGTATTAGGTCAGTATAGCTAGGCATCTGGACTTTGTGCCACTTATTAAAGCTAAAAACATGAAAGTAAGGCAGACTTACTAAAATGGAACAACAACTGATTGAAAGAATGTTGCCTGGTCCAATGAGTTTTGATTTTAAATGTAATATATGAAGGATTAAGTCTGGATTTTGCGTAGACATTATGTATCCATGAATATGTTTTATCTTATTACAATTCAGGTTGCAGATGGAGGTGTAATAAAGTCGAGGTTATTTTCTCACGACACCTGAGCATCATTCCAATTAATTGTTAGAGCCTGATGGAGTCCTGTTGCTGACCATATCCATCCTACTATAAACAGTGTTTCCATCTTCTCATGTCTGCTACCAGAAGGAAATCAGACCATGCTGCAAAGCTCAAGTCGTCTCAAGCTGGTTTCTTGAGCAAGATTACGAGTTAATTGTGCTCCAGCTTCCTCCAAAGTCACCAGATCTCAGTCCAATCGAGCACCTTTGGGATATGGTTGAACGTAAGACTGGTGACCTGGAAGTATGGTGGAAACTTTGTCAGACTATCATGTTAATATGGATCCGAATTTCTGAGGAAAGTTTCTGACACCTTATTCAATGTATGCCAAAAAGAACTATAGCAATTCTGAATGCAGAAAAAGGTACTTCCAAGGTGTACCTAATAAAGTGGCCAGTGATTTTTCTTCTTACATTTCTAATCAAATTCTTTTAGGTTTTAAAGCCTGTTTGTTAAGAAATGCATAGTTGATCTATTATTTGTACTCAGCATTTATTAAAACATACCCTGAATACAAACTGTGATTGCCTGTTTATTATTATTTTTTCCTTTAACTCTGTCGCTGTCTGAATCCATTCAATTATATGACTTCTGTGGTTTATGCATAACCACAGACCTTATCGACACGCACGCAGATACGCACACACACACACACAAATCCCGCTCCACAGCAATTATCACGAAAGTGACAGAGGTGATGGATGCATCCGCAAAAATTCATTTCTGTTAAAAGTCTAATAACCGACTATCCGTTGTCGCTGTGTTTTGTGCCAGATGGTTGGTGGTCCACAGTCACCTTTTCACAGAAATAAAACCAAATAATAAAGAGAAAGGGGTGCAGAGTGGCATTAAAGTGACCGTGACATATATGATAAATGGAAGGAGGAAAGTTGCCCTTGCTGTCAGGGAGGCTCAAGGTATAAAGGGAAAATGTGAAGGGGTGTATTTTGTGGAACACGGGTAGGAGCAGAACTCCCCGGGGAGACAGAAGGATAAGAAAGCCTATAAGGTGCAGCGTACGTGGATGATGAGAGGCGAAGGGGAAACAGCCATAGAGTGACAGAAGGAAAGGGACAGACTGTGCTGCTGTGGTAAAGGTCATCAGCCTCCCCTGTGAGGTTGAGTGGTATTTGAACCTCACTTCTGTGGTAACAATGTATATTCACTGTCCTCTGTGTATGTGTGCGCAGGTTTGTGCAACAGTGCTTGTTTGTCTGACATGAGACTCAGAGCTGTGCTGGATTTAATTGTCTGTAACAAAGAACTGACTGCTTTTAGATCCATTGCTGTGCTGGGTACCATTTGGGAGACCACAACGAAACACACACACATTTCACACTGTAAAGCACAGACTGCTTGGGGACCTGAAGGGTTGGTGAGTAAGTGAGAAAGGCTGGAAATTGCACAGAGAAAGTGACAGAGGGGCACAGGACTGAAAAAAGGGCAAATGATTAAGGTATAAAAACAGCAGAGAAATGTAATACCATTCTCTTTAGTAAGTTATCTCGATTTGAACTAGATTGATTTATTCTAAATATGTCATCTTTGCATCCTTTCCCATTCTCCAGGACTTTCAGTGGCAACCCAAGCCAGTCAGAACTTATGTAACTAATGTGTCTGGTTTTAACATAGTTGATTTCAAAAGGTTATTGATTAGGTGCCAAAACTAACTCAGTTGGCTCAGTGATTTTATAAATTATGCTTTAAATATTTTCTGAAATAGATAGACAAACCGTGAATCATAACATCTGGCTATAATAGATGTTTGTATTTCAGTAGTTTAATGACAAATCTTTAAAACAAGAGCCTGAAGTAGAAAAAAAAAAGATTACCAAAAATATCACAATTTTGTATGTTTCCAAAATATTTTGTGCTTTTTGATCCTTTAGACAAACGGCTCAATGAATTCACTGTGTAATATCTGGATTTTTAAAATGTTTTACCCAAAATAAATTAGAAAATAAGGTTACTATTGTTTTCACAAAGAAATAACGTGCTTAAAAACAGGCAAAAGATCTGCAACACCTCAAAGTGTTTTAGATTTTAGATTCCCCCAACATGAAATGTTATGACAATAATTGTAAAATGCAAAAGTGATGATGGTGTCAAGGATGGCTGGGATGGGATAAAATAAACATTATTTATTTTAAGATGCAACCAATGTGTTCTGAAGTCCTATAAAACAAGAACCTTCTGCTATACCAAAGGTAAGATGACTCCACTTAACCTAATTTGAAAAATCCAGTGTCCCTTTTGCAGTGAGAAAAGTTGAGTTGACTTTGTTGGTTCTTTTTATGTCTCATACTTTTTCTCATGCAGAATCGTTTTGTGTGCAGTGAGATTTTTTACACAGATGAACTCTACGTGGTTTGAACAAAGTCTGATTTTATATCAGGAATTGTTTTCTGACATCAGATCTGCTACTCATTTGTATGTCAGTTTATATCCTTTGGATCATCCAAGGTTATTTTTTCCCCTTGGCTTGTGGTTGTTAATACATTTATTTTAATCACTGACTTTTGATTGAGATCATGATCATCATGTGAAAACACAACAACCTGATTACAGAGGAAGAAAGCCCCATTGTTCTCGCTGCTTTATTATTGTGAAAATAAGTGTGACTAATTTTGAGAGACATGAAGACGGTGAATTGTGTGTGATTGTGTTTAGCTGAGACAGAGGCGCGGGGTGTGAAAGCAGCGGGAGGTTCTGTGGAGATGTTTGAGGACAATGTGATTGAGTCGGAGCGAGACAAAGGAGGAGGGCTGCGCGGGCCACAGTCATTATCACCGGGCTTACGGCTTTTTTTCTGCACACAGCACACCAGCAGCACTGCGTTTTCTAACCTCTCTGATCAATAGATGCTTTGTTTGATTGGTTTCCACTGAGTCTTCAAGAGAAGCAGGCAACTTTCGAAGGCGCTGATGCCGATGACCTCCTTGTGTCATCTACTGACCTCGCAGCAAGATCCCCCCACTCACATATGTAAAAGTGTGTTCATAAGGAACAACTACAGATTATGTGTTTTCTTCAGGAGGAAAAGGTAAAAATATGAGTACAGAAACTGTGATTCATGCAATGCAGTTATTGCAATAATTATTCCCTGCAGCCCAAAACATTATGCAAAAGTCAAACCTACAAAAACTGCTGACAGGGCAGCTTAAAACGCAACCATGCTGATCATTTCTCCAGACCTATAACTATTAATACAGCTCATTTATAAAACATTTCTTGGATCTTGAAAACCTGTGTGAAGATTTGGGAATAGCAGGTGTTCTCCTTGGGGATCTGAGCAGGACTGTGTGCAGGCATCATAAAAAGAAGAAAGACGAATCAACATCTTAGACTGTGTGAAAAACTGATATTACAAAAAAAAAAAAACAGAATTGAGAGATCATAACTAAAACAGCAGTAAAACCAGTCTGCACAGCTCGATCTTATGCGAGCCTGAGGGAGCTACAGATGTTCCCATCCTCATCAAAAGTAAAGCATGTCCTCCAGCTTCACCAGCCTCATATGCATATCGGCATTACGTGTCAATTATGTGATCACAAATTTAAAAACAAAATCATAATTAAAGCTAACTATAATCAATGAAAATAAGTTATTAAGTTGCTGTTTCCAGGAAAAAATGCCTAAAACAAGAGTTCTTAAGGGTAACTTCAACTGTGCCAATTTGTGGATTGAGAAGTGATTGCTGCTCTTCATTATGAGCAGTTTAATCATATTTTCCTCTAAAGAGATTCTGGATTTGTCACAGACAAAATGCAAAGTAACTCAGCATCTCTCTGATTCATTTTGAGTTATTGACAGTTAGACCAAAATGTATCTGAGGGATTTGTAAAACAGCAACTTTGATATTTTATGTGATGTTTTGCTCTTTCTCCAATGTATTGCCTTAGTACGTGCCCACACAACGCCGCGTTGTAACTTACTTTTCATTCATACCTGGAAATCATTTTATACGTCTTCACAACCAATACCACTTCAATTCATTCCTTTTGAAATATTACAGTTCCAAACGTTAAGATCAGGATTAGATATTTTCCAAGTTAAAGGGTGTCTACTATAAAAATGGAATCGTGAACTACTAAGTATAATAAAATAATAACCTCTGTTGTGTTCATTTAGGAGTGTCTTAAGGGTGAGCATTTATTTTTGTGTATTAAAAGGTTCTTTATTTGTTGAGGCACAAAGAGTAATGTAGAGTAATTGCCATAGCAATTTAAGCTACACCACTGCAAGCTGAATGAATGTTATTTGCATGTCATCTTTGTAACAAGATTTGATCATTTACAATACACACTTCATCTTACATTTGAACTCACATCAAAAGCTGGACCATAAACACCAACTTGCATGGCATGACTGAAACCTGAGTGACAGCAGCTGCCCTTTGTGTTTTTGTTTTATAACATTTTAGTCTATATGTATTATATAGAGTGTTTTACGTTACTGCATTGTTGGTTTTTATGTGTTTTAATTTTGATTTTTATTTGTTTAATCTTGTGATTGTACAGCACTTTGGTCAGTGGTACTGTTTTAAAGTGCTATATAAATAAACTTGCCTTGCCTTGCCTTGCCTAGTTTTTCTCAGGAAACTATCAGTGTCATACAATGCTAGGATGGTCAGGGTGTCCATATGCAGTTCAGATATGTATTAAGGGGAATAATATTCTAAACAAAGTGAAAGGCATAGTGTATATTATCAATCTTTTGCTTTTAACTGCATAAGATGCAAATATTTATTTAGTCCCTCTTAGATTTGCTCACATGAGTTCAGCTGGAAGCTTGGGTTAAGCTGAAGACTCTTGTCAGAGAGCTTTAATAGGTTTAGGGTTCCCACCCTCTTCTGTCTGTCCTAAACGGCATTGTAATTGTAAGGCTGCTGGTCATGAGCTCCTGCTGAGTGAAGACAAGAGCTTCACTGGTACAATCCTGACCCCTCCATCCTGCCTCCCTTTTTCACTTTTTCTCTCTCTCTCCTGCTTATTTTTCCGTTTACTGCCTCATAATTCCTGCTTCTTTCACTCTCCCATTTTCCTTGAGTCTGTCACAGAAGCAAACACAGAAAAGCACCAATTTATTTCTACGTGTGGTAAGTAATCGGATGTTCATTTTGGCAGGGAGGGGGTGATTCTGGTTCAGAGCAGGTTTATTAGCGTGCTGGAGTTTGGCTAGTAGGTGTCCTTTTTAAAGCTTTAACACTGACATGACATAAAGAGAAATACAGACACAAACAGCAGACTGAAGCAATTGTCACTGTATGAGACTGCTTTGGGGACGGACCTATATCAGATAATAAAGGGTTTAAATATACAGGAATAGTTTACAAAAAAGGTTGGGGGTTTTTTGCTGCAGATATCAGTAAATTACCTGTTCTGACATGATAAATAAAAGATTATTTTCTCTTATTTACTTATTAAGTCCAATAATAAACATAAACTTCAATTTGCATCTTGAGTTATATCTTTTCATGACATCTAAATATGTTATACTTACACTGCCTTTTTTCTTCTTCTAACAGTATAAATCCGTGTGAGCTTGCAAGAGAAATATTGTTTTTCTCTGCAAAGTTCAGAGGGATTTCAAAGAAAACCCTATTAAAATTCATGCGTGCAGCTTGGCTTCACAGCAGCTGTTGACATAATTACGGAGAGAAAAAAAAGTGTGAAATTAATTTCGAATTTAATGTAAATTATAGTGATTGGCAGAGTTGCGTTAATCGCCATTCATGTACAAAGAAAAATATGCATGCCTCGAGGTTGTGCAAGAGCACAGGGAGCAGCTCGGATAAATAGGCCATCAGAAAATAGAAATCCGCCAAGATGATTGGGAAATGCACAAAAACTAAATTCCAAAAACATCAGTGAGAATGTGAAGCAGCAGCGAAGTAACAACAGGAAGTAGTGGCACAGATAGGTTTAACGATATAAGTAGCTTTCAGCTGATAACAGCTGACTATACGGGCTAAGTTGCTACACTAGAACAAATGCAAAAATTGTTCCACTTTTTGCAATCTATTTGACACACGTATAAGTCATTAAAGCTCTCATCTACAACTGCTTTAATTATTGCTGGTCAAAATAAATTCAATAACCAGTCAGAAGATGTCTAACCAGATGTGTCTGCCTCCAAATATTTTTTAAAACCATGTTACTTTCAATCATTTAACCAAGGCTAATAGTGGCTGTTCAGTGTCTGACAAGAAAATGCCAGATTTGACAGAATTGAGTAATAGCTTCACAATCTATCTGATAACAGTGTTTAACGCTCAGCCCATTTTAGCTAACAATTAGGGGTCTCTTCCACCCAAAAGCAGAGGAGTTCAATGACCATGTTGTTTGTTCACAAGTATTGAGGGTGGATAGATAAAGCTGGACTTCCTGCAGCAATGTGGGAACTCCTCCAGTCTGTTGTGATATAAAGAGAGCTGAATCGAAAGCAAAAGGTGTCAGCTGTGATGGTTCAGACATCTGAATCAGCTGTCTCCCTTTAAATACTGTCTAGGCACATGCAGCTGGAAGGAGACACTGGGGAAAACCTAAATCCTGTTTACTACGTATTCCTTCTGAATGTGCAAAGTAGAGTATTTGAATAGCAGTAAGTTAAAACTTCTGGTGAAATATCTTTGTTCTCAATGATCTAACATCCCTAGAAACATACTAAAAACTAGTCTGCACTGAATACGTTATTGTCAAATGTATTGGGCCACCACTCCAGATCATTTAATTCAGGTGCTCCAGTGAAAGTAATGGACACAAATGTGTAAAATTCTGCATCTAGGCATGCCGACTGCTCCTTGGAACACTAATAAAGTAGTAAGCCATGTGAAATCAGAGAGAAGGGTCAGAAGATGCTGATGTATGTTGTGCGCAGATGTTTTCTTTTCTAGGAAGCTACTAGCTAGATCTGCAAACTGCATGTGACCTTCGGAAAAACAGAATATAGAGAGCTTGAGTTTCCATGGGTTAGCAGATAGATCCAAGCCTTACATCACAGAGTGCAAACTATTGGATGCAGTGGTATAAAACATCCTGCCTCTTGGGTGACGGATCCTGCCTCTGTCCAATGCATGACTCTGGGTTTAATGTAACTAGACACGGAGAATTTAAGGGTCATGGTGTTCAATGATAGATTTTATCCAGTTTTTGGGACATATAGACGCTTGCATCTTTTGCTTATTTGGCCTCTGTGTCACTGAACAAAGACAGCAGAAAGTTCATACAGAAAACCAATCAGCGCAAAGTTTGCTCATGTGGCAGCTAATACAGCACAATGGATATGATTTTAAAAGAAAACCTTATGTTTGTCAAAGGCCCCCAACAAAAAAACATAACATACTTTCAAACATAATTTTGCACAGAGTTAGATCTCACACAAGAAAACACAGGCACACACCACTTATCCTCTGACCTGAACCTAAAGTCACTCAGTCAAACTATGTGTGGATCACATGAAGCTGAGAAAACTGCTTCCTGCACGAATCCTCAATGTCACTGAGAGGTGATGTAGATGCAGTAAATTGTTTCTGATATAAAGGAAAAACTGTTCTTGGGAAAATGTGTGTGGGAGAGCGTTCACTTTTTGGGTAGCATAAATGTCACATATGTTATATTTGAGATAACCTCTTATACATGATACATCCCATATGAGGATCAGAATTGTAAAGATTTTAAAATTTAAAGAGTTCAGACATTACAGTTTATAGCCTGATGTAAAGCATTTTGTCATATTATTGCCTGGTTTATGACACGTCCCATTCATGTGTGGTCGGTTTGCCAACAAAGATTCACTTTAAATCAAGCAAGTATGAGCTGAACTTTAGAAATTTGTGACAGTAAAGCATTCTGTCTCTTGTTTAATTTAGCTCAGGTTTTTCATTTGAGCAGTTTTTTGAGATTGTTTTTCCACCCAGAAAATAATCAACAGTTGTCACGACAGTTGTGAGAATAAACTGCTTTTTAATATTGTCATCCAAACAGGATGATGCCGTTTGATGTGTGCAATGAGTCGGACCTGTTCAAGAAGGCAGTCTGAGTACGCTGGTGGGTGTTTGCCTACACTTGCAGCAGATGTCGTTGTGAAATGTGGCTGCAGATGTTTTGAAAATGTTTCTGAGACTTTTGTTCATTATAAATTTTTATTACAATTTTTGTTGTAAATTAAATCAAGCAAGCTGACAACACAGAAAAACAACTTTAGACTTTTTACATAAGCTTTTTTCTTTTCTTTGAAGAGTTTTTGAAAAAGCAACTCTCTGTTTGTCGTAGAGAATGAAAGAAAACATTCAGTCTATCGAAGTCTGTATAGTGTTTTTCAGGACAACTGGTGCTTACAGAAGCAGTGTGGGAATCCAAAAATATATTAGTCATGACATTCAGTCACAATAATAAGTCTTTGTTAAAAGAACTTCATTTGAAAGTTTACTTTAGCCAGTTTCTTACTGCATTGTTCTAACATATGAACAAAGATGGTCAAATTACATTTATTTGTTCATTTTCTCTCATTCAAAATGGTATGTCCTTGTTCAAATATATTCATGCAAACCCACAAATACCTCGTCAAAATTCCAAGAGCAGGTTTTATTTCAATCACACCTGTTTTGTTTCAAGAAGATTCTGGCATCACTCCAGCCAGATCATTTGACTAGGCCTCTTAGCAGGAATGCTAGTGTTTATTTAAATTGTTTGCTTTTCTTGGCTCTTCCTGCTTTAAAGTACAATTTTAATAATGACAGCTGAGGTTTCCTTTGGACCACTTTGCCTGTTTTTTGATTCCTTCCCTCATTTCATACCTACATGTTGTCATTTTGTCCCTTTCTTCTTCTAATTTGCATCTGTGAAGAAACCATTTTTACCCACATGAATAAATAATTGAAGTAGAAGTTAACATACACATTTTTATATTTCATGTATAATTTAGTTCAGTTGTATGGCATTATCTGAAAGATTTGTTTGATTAATTTGGTTCTGGTGAGTCAGCTGATTGCTATGAGATATTAAATACACTCTGATCAGATCCTGAATCCATTGTAATTAGAATATAAGAAAAGCATTTTCAGTCATTTGTTGTCTAAATATGAATGTAACCCTGGCATATACAAATAAAATGAATATTCTGCAGCACTATTTCATGCAGGTATAAATTGGGTGTGGTCAAAATTGCCATGGTGAAAAATGGGAAACGGTTCTCCAGCATGACGATACCACCACCTTGCTTTGTCGCTTGGTTTCATGTTTTTAGACGTAAAGGAAAGCATATTTCTTGTCATTCTGGCCAAAATAACTCTCACTGTCTAACTTGACAAAAAAAAAAAACCTTTCTCTACAAGGCTCTCAGCTAATTTTACTCCAGTATGAACGTACTGTATCTTCTTGTGCTCGTTTGTTCTTATTCGGATACAACTGGCTGTCCCAACAGGACAATGATCCAAACAAACTTCATAATAGGTTTTGCAATGGATAAAGCAGGCTAACCTTAAGCTTTTGGAAAGCCCTGACCTCAATCATGCTGAGAATTTGAGGAATGTGCTTAAAAGCTGGGTCTGTGCCAGAAATCCTGCCAGATCAGATGGATTCATTCAATTCTGCAAGAGGAGAGAGTAGAAAAGATCAAATCTACAATAAATTCATTAAAGTCATTCAAAATTCATCTTTCAAAGCACAAAATTAACATAAGATTAATGCCCATAGTGAGTATCTGCAACGTTCTCAACTGTGGTTAGGCATCCATAATTAGAAACATATTGAAATAAAACATCAAGTGGAATGATAACTACATTGCTTACATGAAGTCACCTTTAACCTTTTTGGAATTAAAGATTTGTGTTCATTTAAATTCAAAAGGGAAGAGTTGCATGCACCTGTATGCCTTCTGTTCCCTTTGAATAGAGAAAAAAAATATCCAGAGCATTTTGAAAATAGAAATCTAATGGTCATTTACAGAAAGGTTCACTAAATCAAGTCTATGTTTAGACTCAGCTGGAGAAATTTGCAACAATTAACAAATCCAAACATGTAAATGTTCACAATTTAAAAGAGTTTTTCCTGATCTAGAGAATAAAATCGAGTATTTTAGAATAGAAACAAGCCCTGTTGTACTTTTGCACAAGTAAACGCTTTCCTCTGACATGCTGGATGCCTGCCACTCAGCACGTCACCTCAGCATCTGGAGCATGCCCACCTCCCTCCAAATTAAAACAAGGAGGGCAAAAAGACATTTTCCAATTCTGCAGATGTAAGTCATTTCATCTTGTGATTCAAATGAGTTTGGTGTTTTGTGTGAACAGATGTCCATACCCCGCCTCCTTTATCAACATTAGCTGATTGGGTTTTAGCATGCAGCTTGCCGTGCCTCTGCCTCACAGGTACTAACACACTAATCTGCCTCTGCACAGCTGTGCAGTATGGTGGAGGGAGGATGGGGCTGGTGGTGGGGGGTGAGTCAGGAGAGCAAGGGCAGAAAGAATAGCTGAGAGGAATGAGGAAAGAGATGGAGAGGAGAGATAGAGCGAGTGGGAGCCAGAGGGGAGGATTTTCTCGAAACAAAATGAGAAGGATGGATAAAAATAGACAAAAAAAAGGACAAAAATGGGGAAAAACAAAGCAGACTAAATTCAGAATGAAGATAGTGGAGGAAGTCTAACACCTCTTAGGCCTAAGGCTCAAAGTTTGCATATCTGCGTGTGTGTGTGGTAAGAGCAGCGGCCCTCAGATAATCCCACTGCTGCCTTTTTGGCCTGTAGAAGCTCACGCAGAGAGCACCTGCGGCACAGCAAGGGTCACACAGCGACGACGCTTTCTTACCCCTGCAGGTGTGTGTCGCTTCATCATCATAATGCAGCTTTGTGCGCTCCCCCTCTCAGCTATCTTAAACTCCACGCCACTCCTCCACTCCACTGTGAACCGAGATGTTAGATACCCGTGTCTGGTGTGTGTTAGAGACGTCACGTCGTGGCAAGGACCTCAGCAGCGTTTGTTTACCAAGCCGCCGATCGGGCAACAACGGGACCCTTTCTGTCTGCACACCTGTTCGGCAGCCCTGACATCAGCAGCACTCAGCACACAAAGACCACCTCTGCACCCCAGAGGGGAGCAGCAGGAGGGGCAAGTGAATTTAGGCTTTGGGAGGAGCAGTATGGAGGGAGGAAAAGTGCTTGATGAGAGATGGACGTAAGCATTGAAATTCTGAATTAGACTCTGTTGGAGAGAAAAAACGAGTTATAGAAAAAGAGGAGAGGAAAAATGCTTGTAAGGTAAACACTTGGCACAATAAAACTGGGAGTTACAAAGAGTTAGTGGGTGTGGCTGTGCGAGGTGAGATCTCTGGTTGCTGCGTCCCTTTGCCTCATTCCCTTCCATCCTAAGAGTTGGTTGGGTGCACTCAGCTAGTGAGCCTATTAAAAAAGCACCCATTATACCGACATTTGCACGCATCACATGCAAAACTAATTTACTTGTAAGAAATTAAAAGTTCATTTTAATTGAGCTCGCGCTGCAGTATGCAAATTAGGAGTACATAATGTACGTTGAGGCGGAGCAGACAACACACTGAAAATTTGCTTAACCCTTTCGAAACAATTTCAGGTCGGGAGTCCCGCATGAAGACGAAGAAACTTGGAAAAAATATAAAATATCAGAGAACGACAGAGAAGAGTGTGTTTGATTTAAACTAATATATGGCTTAAGGATAAAGTTACAAAACAAGAACTTGTGTAATTTAACCCTAAATCATCTAAATATATGGACTCAGGTGTGTGTGTCCTTGTGCTTGTGCAGCTTTGTGTGTGTTCAAGGATGAGCTTGACAGGAGTGTGTGCAGCTCATTAGGTTAGTGAAGCAGTGAAAATCTAAGCATATTCTCACACAAGACATAAAGATTTTGGACAAACAAAATGGGACTGAGATTTTTTTTTCTGTGAGAAATGTCTGCCTACCCCCAACCTTTTGCTTTGACCTTCCTACTGCATCCTATGTTGTTGACTTTCCAGAAATTTCTCATACTGGGCATGCATGTAGCAACAGTGGAGAGGAAAATATCCCCTTTAACTCTAAGAAACTTCCATCAGAACCTGGATTGGTGCAAATGGCCATCTGCCACGACTGACTGGGGATTTGAGAAGACGGAGAAAATGCACAAAAAGAAACAGAAGATTTGATGTAGGAGTACATTTTACATTAATGAAAACTAAAAAGTTAACAGCAGGAGAGAGATAACGTTTAATTGTTGGCAGCATTATCTCAGTTCAGTTCAGGAGTGTCTCTGATGCCAGGATGTGAAACAATGTGCTTTTCTCAAAGTGACATCTAAGTTTCCATCTATTCACAGGTGAAACAATTATTGAAACAAAGTCGGCCTTCGATCACCTGAAGAACATTTCCAGGATTAAAGGACTAATGTCTCAGCCAGATCTAGAGAAACTCATCCATGCGTTCATCTTCAGTCGTATTGATTATTGCAACAGCGTCTTCACAGGTCGGTCCAACAAATCAATCAAACAGCTGCAGCTGATCCAGAATGCTGCTGCTCGCGTTCTCACTAAAACCAGGAAGATAGAGCACATAACACCAGTTTTAAAGTCCCTCCACTGGCTCCCTGTAGCTCAAAGAATAGACTTTAAAATACTGTTGTTAGTTTATAAATCACTGAACGGCTTAGCACCACAATACATTAAAGATATGCTTTTATTGTATCAACCTTCCAGACCTCTCAGGTCTTCTGGTTCTGGTTCTGCTCTGCATCCCCAGAACCAGAACCAAACGAGGAGAAGCAGCTTTCAGAATCTATGCACCACAAATTTGGAACAAACTTCCAGAAAACTGTAAAACAGCTGAAACACTGACTTCTTTTAAATCTCAACTGAAAACCCACCTGTTTAGAATTGTATTTGAAATGTAATCAATTACAAATTTATTGATGGAACTTTACATAATGATTGATTCTATATTGCATTGTGATTCTGTGTTTGTAATGATGTAAAGCACTTTGAAATGCCTTGCTGCTGAAATGTGCTATACAAATAAAATGTGATTGATTGATTCTTCCATCAGGAAGAAGCTCCAACCCTGATTAATGTGCAACTATATTCAATATTAACAAGACACTCAAAAATATTGTGGTTTTGAAGTCACAATTTGGTGCACTTATGGTTTGCTGTAATTAATAAAGTAAAAAGTGACCATTATAGAACTGAATGGATGGATGATGAATGGACAGACAGACGAATTGCTGAAGAAGTGACTACTGAGTGAAGAAAATCCTGACACTAACTGAGAGAGAGATTTCTTGATTTTTACAGATTAATGGTCCTTTTTTACCTTGTACGGTTGGTAATCTGTAATTAGACTTCTCAATTGTATAGCAATTGTATACTTTGAAGTGTGTTGAATCAGCACTGACTCTGCAAAGCGTTTCGCCATGGCCCCGGCGCTCACCTGGCACATGCAGGGCATGGTTGGCTGGCACGCGGTGTCGGCCACAGAGCTGCGTGGAAGAGGCGGGTACGTCGTTAGCTGGCGCGTGCAAGTCCTTAATGAGCAAAGTGTTGATTTGGCACCGATCCTAATAGGATCAAAGCTGTCATTTGGCTCCCCCGACAGCTGACAGGAGGCCAGGCCTGGCACAGCACCAAGAAGAAAGAGAGACGACGTCACTTTCGCAGGCGAGATACATGCAAAATAGAAGCAATCTTCATTCCTATTTGCTCCTTCATGTTTGAGCTCTATCTCCCTTCGATTTGTCCCTTCTTTGTTGGCTTTAATAAACTCAATATTTCTTTCCACATACACAAACACACAAAGGAGTTCTAGTTCATTAAGTGACTGTAAATCGGGAATATGATATAACCCTGACACATGTTTGCAGCTATTTGAATGTGTCATCAAACTCGCGTAAAAGCCTCAAGGCCATTATTTCTGGCAAACCCAAGTCACCCACAGTGAGGGCAATAGGAGCAATGTTTATTGAATGTAGCTAGATGATATTGTAATGCACTAAGGGGTGTCTCAGCTGGCTTCACCTCATTGAGAGGAATGATTTATTGTGCAGGAGTAAGTGGGGTTTATTTTGGCTTGGGAGTGCTGCATGCCCTGAGGGTTGGTGATGGATTCACTCACATGCATGCATTGTCATTTGGAGACACACATTCAAAACGGAAGGACTGAGGAACAACTCCAAGGCAGATGTAGCCACATTACCAAACAGAAGAAGTCGTGGATTCACAAATGCACAAATCACAAAGAGAGTGAGGCCAGCAGGAAGAAGACAAAGAGTAAAACATAAGAAATGCACCTCCCTCTGCTCCCAAATTAAAATGCTTTTTTGGGGGAATTGGGGGGGGTTATCATTACTTGGCTCATCCTCTTCATCCCACATGCCATCCCCCACCCCCTTTACCGTCAAAGAACCCACCCCAACCCCCTCGTCGCCTCCATCCTTTTGTCTCAAAATTAGTGAAGCAGAGTGCTCGGGCGGCTAATTATGTATTCAAATGAAAGAGGCTCGTTAATGTTGCACTGGGGACAGGCAAGATGATTGGGAGAGGGTGATGGAATTGAAATGAGTGTTGGGGTGTCGCTGGCTTGCTCACTCGCTCGGGTGGTGGCGGCTGCAGCGGTGGTGGAGGAGGCGGTGGTGCATCTGGAACCAGCCGAGCGCATCCCGGCAGATGTCACCTCCCGGGGGGTGATTGGGAGGCAGGGAGAGGAGAAGGGGGGAGAGCGGGCGTGTTGCTCAGAGAGCAAGGGGGTTGGTTGGGGTGTAAGGTAGGGAGGCAGTGGGTAAGGAGGGGGCTGTAGAGGAAGGTGAGGTGTGGGGGTAAGGTGGTGGTGGTGGTGGTGCACGGTCAGACGGGAGACACTTTTTACAATGACAGGATGGTTGGAGAGCAGGGAGGGAAAGGGAGCCACAGTGTGTGTTGTCTATCTGGGAAGAGCTGGGGGGGCTGCTTTGTTTCTGCAGAGGACACACAAAGGAGAAGAATGGGATGGTTAATTTAGCTCAGCAACGAAAGAGCAGGAAAAAAAATCCAGAAATGAGCTAATGAGCATGTTGTTGTTGCTCTTGTTGTCACCTATTTGCTGGCTCTGCTGTTTGACCTGCTGCAGCAGAGGAGGATAATAATACCTGAATGTAGAGTTCTGAGTAAACACTTGCACTGAAAGAGTATCTGAAGAAAAAAAAAAGTTTCTTTAACCAGGTTTTCAGCTTGAAAAGGTGTAAAATTTGGAAGCTTACAAGGAAACCGCAGGGCGACAAAATTGTTGGCAAGCAGGACGAGGCGCTGTGTGCTTTTTTAGCAGAGGAGTTTCAGGGGTTGTACAGTGTCGATATGAGTGAGCGGTACATTGCATTTAGCTGTGCTGAACGAGGCAGAGATGACGTGAGATGCTCGTACAGCTCAACGCGGCCATCTGCTCTCTGTGTCCTTCATCTGACATACCTCTCCACCGTACTGGCCCAAAAGAACACACAAACACACACATGTTTGACCTGAATGTTACGCTCACTCTCAGTTTGCTCAACTCTTATGCTGTATTTATGAGGGTTGTCATGCCAGCTCACTACCCCGAGGCCCCTTGGCCCCATGGCCTGCAGCTATCATTAGAGAGCGCCTCTACTCTCATTATTGATCCTCTCACTGATAATCAAATGCATGCAGTGTTCCCAGGGGCCACCACTGGGAGCTGTGGCCCCCACAAGCCTCGCACCTCTGTGATGAGGGTCTTCCATCACCAACACATCAGCCCTCATCTATCTATCTATCTATCTATCTATCTATCTATCTATCTATCTATCTATCTATCTATCTATCTATCTATCTATCTATCTATCTATCTATCTATCTATCTATCTATCTACTCTTTCTGACTCCTTCCTCCCATCCCCTTCCTTGTTTTTTTTTTTTTTTCAGTGGATTTCTGACGGAGATGCATGGTGTTTCTAATTTGGCATGCAGACATTAATTCCAGCACAGCTGCTGCCTCCTCCTCCTCCACCTCTTCTCTCCATCCTCTCCCTACCTCCCTCTGCCACCCTCAGCTTCCCCCCCATCTCCCCACGTCTCCTCCTCCTCCCCCACCCTTCCTTCCCTCTCTCCCTGAAGGCTTCTCTCTAATGTGCAGCTTCAGAGAGGCGCGGCAAATTAACACCATTTGTTCTGCGGAGCATGCCTTCTTCTCAACACTACAAGCATATCTTATGAGGTTTGTCTAAATGCGAGAGGGAGCAGGAAAGAGGAATCCACATAAAATGCTGCCACACCGTTTTTATTGTTTCTTTTAAAAAATAAAATAAAATAAAAGATCTGCAGCTGAGAAAAAAAAGTGCCGAACAAACCTCAGACATTTTTTTTTTTTTTTTACTGAAGAGACTGCAAACCTGGCAACTGTTTTCATCTCCCCACAGTTGTACCTCGAATCATTCACCACTGACAGAGATCAAAATGTACAAACCGTCTCTGTTACAACAGCAAACATCTGTGTTCTCAGTCAAGATGTTGCACTATTAACACATTTGATAATCCCTCAAAAGCAACTGTTTTACTCCCAAGTTAAACACCCCATTAGGAAGACAGACCAGTTTTGTAATAATAAAAAAGAAAAATGCAAGTTGAAATCGTCCACCCTATGTGTGCTGAGGGAGCAAAGGGAAAGAGGTGGAGAGTGGAGGAGGGAGGAAGGAAGGTGTGAAGAGGAGCAGGAGCATCTGGATTCTCCCAGACAGGTTGTTTTGGTATTCTAAGTCCAGCCTGACAGGAATATTGAATATGGCAGCCCTACCTTTGCATTTGCACACAAAGAAGCAGCCACTTGCAGACAAACACAGCCCTCCAGACTTCCACCTGCCCCTCCACTCCCCCCTGCACAGACCCAGCAGGGCTCCCTCTCTGTGGGCACGGCTCCTTTTGAACCATGAGCATATTCCCTCCTGCCCCTACTTCTCATCCTTCCTCCTTTTAAACACCTCCTCTTCATCCTCTTTTCTTATTTACGTTTATTTTATCGCTGCTCTCCCCAGTCCTCCTCTGTCTTACCCCATATTCACCCTCCTTCTCTTCCTCCTGCTTGCCTCCAAGATAACAGCATTATTAACTGCCCAAGTTGACCTATACTCCTGACAAACCCATCCCACTGAGGGTCCCCTGCTTTTCTTTACCCACTGCTTTGAGAAGATTACTCTCTTCTGGACCACAGGAAACAGCGAGAACCAAGCAATCTGGAGAAAGTCTGCATGGGGAGAGGTTGCAGATGCTGATAAACACACACATAAACAGGGAGAGAAAAGTGAGGGACAGTCAGTGTAGCATTCGTAGCCAAATGTTTAAAATGAAATGTTTAGAGAATGTAATAATTGTAAAATTACATTAGCTAGCAATTAGCTGATTATATGAAAGCAATTTGATTAGCTGGAGTGGAAATAGAGCCGGATGTGGGCCAGAGAGTAGTCAGCTGCGCCTCAGCTGCGAGAGAGCTGAATAACCTCTTTACTACAGGTGCATGCTGGGAGAGATGATCAGTCTCTGGAGAAGAACAATGCTGAGAGAGGATCTGTCTGGGAAGTTAGTTTCCTAATCAGAAACCTCCTCTTTAAATTTTTGTTGCAAAAGACTGTGGGGTTGGTTTGAGGGAGGGTCTGGATGAGCTAAAAAAATCTTGGAAGGATTAATACGTGATGAGGAGGAAGATGTGAGGAGAGGAATGGGGAGGTGAGGAGTATTTCCTTGATGATAAGGAAGTAAGAAAATGAGGGAAAGAGAGAGTAAGAGGGGAGGAATGAAGTGTTGCTGCACTTGGAAAGCTGCCGCCACATCTGCTCGTCCATGATGTCTGTGCCGCAGCCGTCAGCTGTCATTTTGGACCGCAGTCAAGTGGAGCAGAGGTACCGCCTGGCATCGTGCCTCGCTGCCTCCTTTTCTGCTAAAAAGAGATGGATCTTGCTGCAACTTCAGATTTAGTCTTTTTTCCCTTTCCATGGGACCTCTTCCTTCTCAGATTCTACTTCTGACACTATCTACTGAAGATTTTTTTTTCTTTTTTAGGTGCAAAAGTCTTTCTATCCCTGCAATCTCCAGGTGCCATTATTTGACCAGATAGGCAGATTTTGTAATCCCAAGCAGAAGTATTCGTACACTTTAAATTTTGCAATAAACAGCAGAACTGCCAAGAGACAAGTTGTATCTCCAGAGGAGCTGCAGAAAAAATCGTTACTAAAAGAAAATTATTAAAAAACCTTTTTAAAATTTGAACCAGTGAGGGACAGAGAAAATTCACAATTTTTGGTCAACGTGCATGAAATGTGTGACAGCATGCTAACAGTTCACATCACAGCATCAAGATTTTTTTCAGCAGGGACAGAGAAGACTCAAAGTTCCAGGAACATGAAGCTAAAAATAAAATCTTGCACAAGGAAAATATGTTAGAGGCTAAAAAAGACTTAGATTGAGATTTCAGCAGATAAAAAGGGTTAAAACTATAGCCGGAATAGGAATCCTACAGCATATTCATAGTGTAGATCTAAATATAAATAAGAATCTGTGCAAAAATGTGAAAACTAATTTACAGAGATTTTCTCCATCTAACTCAACCGAGGTTGACAAAAACAGATTCCATGAAAACTTGTAGGGCTTATGTTGTTTATCTATTCAGCCTGGTTTTTAGTTGAAACATGTGAGTATTTTGTTTAATTATGTATCTCTGTTTAGCAAAAATAATCATTTTTGACAAAATTTTATTTTATTTTTTTAGATTTTAACCACAAATATATGGGTCTTGTATTACTGTTTATATTTTCAGTTACTATATTTTTTGTGATTCTAAACTTTATTTCTTAATACAACAAAAACTATTGTTATTGTTTTGTCTGTCTGCATGCTGAATTTTGTGATTTCTGGTGTGTGTGTCTAAAAGCAAAGCATTTTATGTTACTGTTTCACTGATGAAAGACTTGCATAAGTAGCTGCTTCTACAAAGTGTTGACTAGGGCGAGCCGAATTCAAGTGAATGCCACACTTTTCAGATTATGCATAAAACATCTATGCAATTTCCTACACTTTTTTTTGTAGATATGTTTATTAATTTTTTGTTTAATAACAACAACAACACAACACGGTACAAAAGCTCAGCAGTGCAGTCCAGAGTCAAAAGGAAAGATAAGATAGGGGGCATACATACTTCCATCATCATTCACATCTAAGCACTTATAAATGCTCGAGACAGGATGGTAGACATGTGTCCTTCAGCATAGTCCAAGAAGGGCTTCCAAATGCATCCAAAAATGTCAGTCTTAGAGTGGACGAGGCATGTTAGAAAGTCGAGAGGGACATATTCCAAAATAAGCCTCTTCCATCCAATAATAGTAGGAGATTTATTAGAGATCCATTGTAACAAAATATTCTTTCGAGCACAGAAAATTAGGACATTATATAACTTACTCTTGTTTTGAGTTTTAACATGTTTATTTGGTAGACCAAGGAGGCAATTTCCTACACTTAACTAGCACACTATTTTCTTTTTGTCAGTCACGCACAGTCACAGTAAACTACATTAAAGTTTGTGGTTATAATGTGACAAAATGTGGAAAACTTCAAGGGGTGGGAATACTTTTGCGAAACACAGCGAATGTTGATATTGATAAATAACGAGCCGCAAACCTTTGTCCAAACAACAATCGATCCATTATGGAAAATGAGCCATTAACAGCCAAACAGGATGCATTACTGCTGAGCATTTAGCCAAATAATCACCAACCAAACAAAGAATTTAAGTGTTCTATTACATTAGGCGAGGTTGTAAATAATGGCTTTGTATTTAAGCACCACCATTAGGATTCACCGACCAACATTAGTTATTCAACACTCTCTTCATTCCCCGCCCATCTGCCAAATAAAAGTGACGAGAGAGAAAAAGAGTGCAAGGACAGTAAAGAAAGAGGAAAAAAAAGAGTAAACACTAAGAACACAGACACAGAGGAAGCTGTGTTTATGTATTCAGAGCAATAACGGGACAGAAAAATAAACACTATAAAGGGGAAAAAAGAAGAGTTTTTATTTTTTTAAGGTGAGAAGATGTGCTCATATGGTGAACCATTGTGCCTTAGACAGCCAGGCATCAGGGTGATGAAATAAATAAATAAGTAAACTGTCTCTTGTCTGCGTGGTGCTTTGCTGTGCTATGGTGCCTGGTTGCCCATGAATATTCCATGAGGCAGAGAGTGGGGAAGTGTGCTGCCTGGAACATCTGGTCTAGTCCACAGGGACCCTCGTGGCGAGAAAGCTGCAACTTCAGGAGGAAAGCAGGGGAAGGAAGGCTAAAATGCCAATAAAAAAGAACGGGAGAAAAAAAAAAGCTGCAATCAGCAAGCCTGTGCATCATATGGTTGATTTGTTTTGCTAATTTGATTTTAAGACCAGCAGCCCCAGCTTGTACAAAACAAACTGGGGGAAAAAAGGAATTTAGTGCACAGAATAAACCACATCATTAGAGTTTGTAGCTTTTTTCTTAGCTCTGACACTGAGCATGATCAAATCTGTGTTGAAAGCGACATCTTTATTTGAACTAAATATTTGCATGATAATACAGCAAAGTCCTATAATCTTTGGGATGACAACACGCAAAGTTTGCAACTTAAAAGAGCTTAATGCAAAGCAAAGCACCGAGGTGAGCAAAATAAAAATATCTCGTGGTGGCAAAGTTCATCACAAAGCCTTGTGGCTAAAACTCTACATTGTGAAAATGGAACTATATCTTGAGCAAAAAGATCAAAGAAAGCAGATGTTAGTTCAAACTATTACCTGAATGAATGACCTGAACATGAAAATTCAAGGAGATTTAAGGGTTTCTCAAACATGCATGAAAGAACCAAAAAAGTCTCCATGTATGTTTGTGATGAGGGAATAACACTAAAACACCCCCTTTTAAATAAGATATTTCTTATAAATTTGACACAGCAGTCCTGGATTGTAGTTTATTCAGATATTTTTATGTCAATTAATGTGCTATGTTCTGCTCAAATAAGCTTCCATATATTTTCTTCCTTGGTCTGTGTAGCTGAAACACTTTTTGTGATCACAGTCACAGCATGTGGACTGTACTGAGTGGACCTCTGCTGTGGTTTCCACACTAACTCTCAGAGACTTGACAGATGACATCATTAATATCAGGTGAAACATTTGGGATGTGTCAGCTACAGTTTGCCGTTGCTATTTTATGTTGCCGCAAACTGTGGATGAATATTTTCCCGTAACAGTCAGTGTGTGGGTGGCTACATTTGGAGGTAAGACAGTCCTTTTAAAATCTTCTAATTCCTAACAAAATGCTTTGTTCTGCTACCAGACAAATGTTGGGAAAGAATACATTTTGGCATTTTGCAGGTTTAGCAGAAGCTCTTCACATTTGTGACGGTGGAAACCGGCAGCATCTCCTCAGGTCTTTTTACAGTCAAGCTAAATTTCTCCCTACGCATTTCAGTTTATGCACCTGCCATGTTTACTGTTTTAGAAAGCAGTAAAAAAATATTTTGTGATTAGTTTTTTCAATTAAAGTGAACATTATTTTTTTTACTCAGTCATGACAACAATAACCGAAATGTGTTGGCTTGCATCCAAACAGCTATAGATGTTATAACTGTGATTAAAAAAAATAAAACTTTTATTTTGTTTGCCATCAATTTCATATATTTTTCTTCTATTCAAAGAGAACAGATTCATGAATAATTCCTAACTTTCAGAGCAAAATAGAATACTCTGACTCATATAATGAAGTTCTTTACACTGAAACACCTCAAGGATTTCTGCTTTAGAAAACACCTGACATTCCTATTTAAGAATAAGAATACCAATCACTTTTCTAGTACAGTACTTGCAAGGTCAATTTAGAAACCTCGCCATGAAAACAACTTTTTTCAGAATGCCAAAGCAGGTTGAAATTAATTAATTTGAAATTGTGATTCAGCCTGCGACTTTCAAAGTAACAAAAAAGTCTTGTAAATCTGTCAGGGTATTTGTCTGAATGCTTTCATATTTTGCCTTTTAAGTCAGTCTTTAGTTTTCTATTCAGAAAGCAGGTACGTGATTTTAATGGGAAGGCTGATAAAAGTATTCCCAAACAGGGTTAAACTTTGTGTTTAAATTTTGTGCTAATGGTTTGTGATGTTTCAATTTTTTTTGCACTTTGATTATATTTTTTCACACTGCACAGCAAATGGAATGTGAATCGTGCCACCAGGATTTGTACATGCATTGAAGGGGGAGTCTTATGCATTTGCCAGGCACGCAGTTCCTTTTTACAGTAACTATTTTACTTTGAGTCATTATAAAAATGATGTCTATCAAACTGTGTTTACACAAATTTCAATGGTGCTCAATGAAAATGTCACTTCTCAAATTGAATCTTTGAAATTGGCCTTTGACTTCTTTAAGAAACTTCTGCTCTTACCAACACTCTGGCTTCATCACAACAATGCCTTTCCATTATGCCAGGTGTTTGCTAATTGCTGCTGCCACTAGTCTGATGGAGCTGAGAAGGAAAAGCAAGCAGGAGGGAAGACAAACGCTCAGCTGGAGACTTCAGCTCCAAGCAGGAGCTTTGTTGAAACAGGCAGCGTATTGTGAAAGCAACCCCGAATGGGTTCCACAAGAAAATTCAAGGATTTCTCAAACATCCAGGAAAGAATCAAAGTAACACTCCAGGTATGTTTTTGGTGAGAGGATGATAACTATAAAGCTGAAAAAGTTGATATTACATAAGCTCCAAAAGGTTTGAGGAACAATACAAGTTATTGTAAATATTTTTTTTCTGCGATTGCTTGTGAGGAGACATTAAGCTTGCTCCATCCTTGGACAAAAAAAAAAGAAATAAATATCTCATTCTGACTTCACAATTTAATAATCTGTTGCTGAGTTGGTGTTACCCTGCAACCTCGGATGGCTGAGGGTAATGTAGTAGATGATCTTCCCTCAACGTGTGATGCTGCAATATAGAAAAGACGAGACACACACGTTGAGCTCCTTTTACCTTCAACAGGAAGATGTATTCCTTTTATGATGACCGTACTCCATATACAACACTACATATGCAATACTTCATATCAAATACTTCAGGTATCACTGTATAACTTACACAAATAACCCTTCGATTCATTAAGTTACAAATGACTGCAATATCCCTTTAAACCAAACGACAATTATTTTAACATGCTCCATCGTGAATTTTATTGAATGACAAAATATTTTAGATAGCTTTTAATTCTCCAAACAAATTAGTTTTGTTTTAACTCAAATATCTTGTCCCTTTTCCTCAGACCTTTTGTATTTTTAATTGTCAAAATAAAAATATATGGATTCGCTTTTAACTGTTTTAATCCTGCACAAAATATTCTTTAATATTTAAGCAATGTAGCTTTTAACTGTATCCACTGTTTTAACAACATTACAGTATTTTATCTCTTACACAAAAAACTACAAACTGCTCCGTTAATACTGTCCCTCCATGCAACCATTTACTCATTGAGTTTGACAACAACATTGTTTCTGTTATTGAAATAACCCATAAAGAAAAGACACCAGAAAAATATATTTTACCATTTCAAACGTGAAAAATACAATAAGTTCAAAATGAATTCAATCTCTAGTCCTTCAACTGTTTCTCAGCTCAACACACGCACAATGTCCGCTCGCATTAGCATTAGTTAGCCTCCAGAAATACGTCCCGTTTTCTACACAATGTCCATCCAAAGTTGTACAAAGTGACCCAGCAGTTGACTCTTGAGTCTATAACTTATATCTTAATTCTTGGACACCACATTTATGCATCAACATACATTTTTACTAACCTGCGATATAGAAAAGACGAGACACACACGTTGAGCTCCTTTTACCTTCAACAGGAAGATGTATTCTTCTGCTGTGCTCCATCTTTTCTTGGTCACCAATGAGTCAGCGCCCCTATCGGCCATGTGTAGAATTGCATGGACTAACTGAAATAACACTACAGAACTTATTACGATGAGAAATTAAAGATACAACATGAAAAATTATGTTGGGGTGCCTATTTTCTTACTTCTTGGTTTTGTTTACTAACAACTTGTTTTTCACCCCTCTACATTGGCTTCATAGTCTGAAAATATTATTGCTCATCACATTTCTGTCTTCAACGTAACAGTAGATACT